>NC_135492.1:25182670-25842964 GCF_052094955.1 Ictidomys tridecemlineatus
TGTTTACCTCCCTCCTCCTTCTCCATCTCCTCCTCCTCCTTCATCTCCTCCTTCTTATACTCCCTATTCTTCTCTTCCTCCTCCTCTATCTCATCCTCCTCCTTTTTCTCCATCTCTTCCTCCTTCTAAATATTCTCTGTCTTTTTCTACTCCTGCTTCTCCTTTTCTTCCTCCTCCTTTCTCTTTTCTCCCCTCATTTATCTCCTCTTTCTCCTCCTCCATCTCCTCTTCTATCTCCTCCCTCTCTTTCTCTTCCTCCTCCACTCTTTCTTCTTTCCTCCTGCATCTCCTCCTCCTCCTCCTCCATCTCCTCCATCTCCTCCTTCTCCCTGTCCATTTTCTTTTTCTCCTTATCTCCTTTTCTTTTTCTTTTTCTCCTTATCTCTCTCCTCTTCCTCCTCCTCATCTCTCCTCTTCTTTCTCCTCTTCTTCAACGTCTCTCCTCTTCCTCTTTCCTCTCCATCTCCTCCATATCCTCCACTTTCTCCTCATCCCTCTTCCTCCTCATTATCATCTTTTCTTAATCTCCTTCTTCTTCTCGTCATCCTACTTCCCCTTCTCCTCCTCCTCCTGCTCTTTCTTCTCCTCCTACATCTCCTCCTTCTCCTCCTGCTTCTTCTTCTTCTCCTGTTCATCTCTTTCCTCTCCTTCTTCTTCATCTCTTACTTCTCCTTCTCCTCCTCCTCCTCCTCCTTCTCTTTCTCCTCCTCCTCCTGCTCTTTCTCCCTTTTGTCCTTCTTCTCCATCTCCTCCTCCTTCTCCTCCTCTTTCTTATCTCTCTCATTCTCATCCTCTTCCTCCTCCCCCTCTCCTCCTCCTCTTCTATCTTCTCCTTCATCTCCTCCTCATTCTCCTTTCCCACTTCCTCATCTCTCCTACTCCTCCTTTTCATCATTTTCTCTCCTCTATCTCCTTTTTCTTCACCTCCTCCTTCTTCTCTGACTCCTCTGTAACTTTGTCTTCCTTCTCTTTCTTCTCCCTCTTCTCCTCTTCTTCTTTCCTCCTCCTCTGCATCATCATCATCATCTCTTCTCCATCTCCTCCTCCTCCTCCTCCTCCATTTTTTACTTCTCTCTTCCCTCTACTACTTCTACTCCTCCATCTCTTCCTTCTCCATCTCTTCCTTCTCCACCTCCTGTTTCATCTTCTACTCCTCCTGCTCATCTCTCTCCTCCTCCCTTTTTTTCTCCATCTCCTGTACTTCTCCTTTTTCTCCTCATCCATCTCCTCCTGTTGCTTCTTCTCCTCCTCCTTCTCCTCCTTCATCATCTCCTCTCCTCCTTTTCCAACTCCTCCTCCTCCACCTTCTCCTCCTCCATCTCCTCCACCTCCTCTATCTCTTCATTGTTCTCCTCCATCTGCTTTTTCTTCTCCTCCCTCTCCTCCTCCTCCTGGTCCTCCTAATCACTCCTTTTGCTCATTTCTTCTCTTCCTCCTCCTCATCAGCATCATCTCTTTTCTTCCTTCTCAATTCTCCTCCTCCCCTTCATCATCATCTTCATCATCTGTACTCCTCCTCTTAGTTCTCCACCTACTCCACCTCCTTCTCCTCAACATCCTGCTCTTCCTTCATCTCCTCCTCCTCCACCTCCTCCTCCTCTATCTCCTTGTCGTCCTCCTCAATATCTTCCTCCTTCTCTTCTTTCCTCCTCCTCTTCCTCATCCTCCTGCTCCTCCTAATCTTTGCTTCTACTCCTTATACCTCCAACTTCTCCTCATTATCATCACATCGTCTCTCACCATCATCTCTCTTCCATCTCTTCCTCTTCATCTTCATCCTCCTCCTCCATCGCCCCCTCCTCTTCCTGCTCCTTCTCCTCCTCCTCTTCCATCTCCTTCTCCTTATCCATCTCTTCCTCCTCCTCTGTATTCTTCTTTGCCTTCTCCTCCTCCTTCTCCTCACTCTCCTCCTCCTCCACTTCCTCGTCTCTCTCCTTTTCCTCCTTCTTCTCCTCTATCTCCTTCTCCTCCTCCTCTATCTTCTTTTTTCTCCTCCTGTTCCTCTACAACTCTCCTTTCTCCTCCTCATCATCATCTCTCCTCTGTCTCTGCCTTCTTCTCCACCTCCTACTCTTTCTCCTCTTGCACCTTCTCTATCGCCTCCTCTTCGTTCTGCTTCTTCTCCCTCTCTTCTTCCTACTCCATTTCATCTCTCCTCCTCCTACACATCATCATCATCATCTCTTCTCCATCTCCTCCATATTCTCCTCATTATTATTATTATTCTCCTCATTATTATCTTCTCTTCCTTCTCCTCCCCCTCAATCTCCTACTCCTCCCTATTCTTCTCCTCCTTCTTCCTCTCATCCTTCTCTTCTATCTCCTCCTTCTTTTTCTCTGTCTTCCTTTTTCTCCCTCTTCTCTTCCATCTCTCCTCCTCCTTCTCCTCCTCCTTTTCTTTTCACTCCTCCTTCTCCTCTTCCTTTCCCTTCTCCTCTACCTCCCTCTCCTCCTCAACCGACTCATCCCTCCTCCTCATCGTCATCATCTCTCCTCCATCTCCTCCTCCTCATCATCCTACATCTCTTCCGCCTCCTTTTCCTTCTTCTTCTCCTCCTGCTCATCTCACCTCCTCCTTCTCCTCCATCTCCTCATTTCTATCATCCTTCTCCTCCTCCTCTTCCTGATCCTTCTTCTTTTCATTTTACTCATCTCTCTCCTCCTACTCCTCCTCATCCTCCTTCTCCTCCATCTCCTCCTCCTCTTATTCCTCCTCCTCCTGCTCCTTTTTCTCTTCCTCTTGTTTACCTCACTCCTCCTCCTCCATCTCCTCCTCCTTCTGCTCTTTCTCCTCCTTCTCCACCTTCATTTCCTTCTCCTCCATCTCCTTCTCCTGATTTACCCTGTCCTCATCCTCCTCCTTAAAAATATCATCTCTAGTCAATCTCCTTTTTCTGCCTCCTTCTCTTATTCCTCTTCCTCCTGTTCCTTCTCCTCCTCCTCCTCCTCCTTTTCCTCCTTCTCCTCCTCATCTCTCTTCTCCTTCTTCATCTCCTCCTCCTCCTCCTTCTTTTCCTCCTCCTCCTTCTCCTCCTCCTCCTTATGTCTCTTTTCCTCTTTGTTTTCCTCCTCCTCCATCTTTTTTTTTCTGTTACTTCTTCTCCTCCTCATCCTCCTTCATATACTTTCCGTCCTCCTCCACATCTCCTCCTCATTCATCTCCTCCCTATTCTCTTTCTCCTCCTTCTCATCTCTCCTCCTTCTCCTCATAATAAACATCATCTTCTCTCCTCCTCCTCCTCCTCCTCCTTCTCTTCCTCATCCTCTTTCTCCTCCTGATCCTCCTCCTTCTCTTCCATCTCTTTCTCCATCTCCCTCTTCTTCTCCCCTCCTCTTCCCCCTCTTCCTCCCACTTCGCCTCCTCCTCCCTCTCCTCTTCCTGCTCCTTCATCTCCTCCTTTTCTTCCTCTTTTTGTCCACCTCCTCCTCCCCCTCCTTCTTCTCCTCCTTTTTCTTTTCCTGCTCCTCCTTCTCCTTCTCTTCCTTCTCCTCCTCCTCCTTCTCCTTCTCCTCCCCCTCACAGTCCTTCTCCTCCTCCTTCATCTCCTACTTTCATCCATCTTTTTCTCATTTCCTTTCTCTCCTCTTCTTTCTCCTCTATTCTCCTTCTCCTCTTTCCCCTTTTTCTCCTCCTCCTTCATCACCTCCTCCATCTCTTCCTTCTTCTTCTCTCTCCTCCTCTTCATTACTCATTCTTCTCCTCATTATCAACATCATCATCTTTTCTAAATCTCCTCCTTCTCCTCCTCCTCCATCTCCTCCTCCTTCTCCTCCTACTCCTTGTCCTCCTCCTCCTCATCTCTCCTCTTTCTCCTCCTCCTTCATCTCCTCTCCTCTTCTTCAGTCTCCTCCTTTTTCATCTCCTCCTCCTCATCATCTTCTCCTTCTTCTCCTCCTCTTCCTCCTGCTCCTCCTCCTCCATATCCTTCTCTTTCTCTTCTTTCCTACCCTCCTCCTCTCCTCTTCTATTCTCCTCATCTCTCCTCCTTCCCCTCATCTCTCCTCCTTCTTATCATCATCATTTCTTCTTCTCCTCCCCTCCTTCTCCTCCTCCTCCTCCTCCTCATCTTTTCTCCTTCTCCTCCTCCCCCTTTTCTCCTGCTCCTCCTCCATCACCTCCTCCTCCATCTCTTCCTCCTTCTTCTCTCTCTTCTCCTCCTCATTTCTCTTTCTCCTCCTCCTCCTCAACATCATCATCTTTTCCTGAATCTCCTCCTCCTTCTCCTCCATCTCCTCCTCTTTGTCCTTCTTCTGCTCATCTCTCTCCTCTTCCTCCTCCTCTTTCATTTCCTCTCCTCCTCTTTCATCTCCTCTCCTCATCTTCCATCTCTTCCTCCTTTTCCATCTCTCCCTCCTCCATCTCCTTCTCCTTTTCCTCCATCTCCATCTCCTTCTCCTCCTCCATCTCCTCCTCATTACCTCCTCATCCTACCCTCCATCTCCTCCTCCTCCTCCTTTATATTCTCCTTCTCATCATCTCTCCTCCTCCACCTCATCTCTACTCCTCTTCCTACTCTTACTCCTTCCCCTCCTTCTCGTCCTCCTACTCCTCCCCTTCCTTTTCCTCCTCCTCTCATTCACACTGTTTCTCCTCCTCCTCCACCTCCTTGTCCCTATCCTCCATCTCCTCCTTCTTCTCCCTCTCTTTTTCCGCCTCCCCATCTCTCCTTTTCATCCTCCTCATCATTTCTCCTCCTTTTTTCTTCTATTTCTCCTCCTATTTCTCCTCCTCCTCTTCTTTCTCCTCCTCCAATTTCTCCTTTTTTCTCTTCTCCTCCTCCTCCTTCTCCATCTCCTCCTCCTCCTTCATCTCCTCCTTATTCTACTCCTTATTCTCCTCTTCCTCCTCCTCTATCTCATCCTCCTCCTTTACCTCCATCTCTTCCTCTTTCTCCATGTTCTCTGTCTTTTTCTACTCCTGCTTCTCCTTTTCTTCCTCCTCCTTTCTCTTCTTCTCCCCTCATCCATCTCCTCTTTCTCCTCCTCCATCTTCTCTTCCATTTCCTTTCTCTCCTTCTCTTCCTCCTCCACCCTTCCTTTTTTTCCTCCTGCATCTCCTCCTCCTCCTCCTCCATCTCCTCCTTCTCCCTCTCCATTTTCTCCTTCTCCTTCTCTCTCTCTCCCTCCTCCTCATCTCTCCTCTTCTTTCTCCTCTTGCTCAACATCTCTCCTCCTCCTCTTTCATCTCCATCTCCTCCATATCCTCCACTTTCTCCTCATCCCTCTTCCTCCTCCTCCTCATTATCATCTTTTCTTCATCTCCTCCTTCTCGTCATCCTCCTTCCCCTTCTCCTCCTCCTCCTGCTCTTTCTTCTCCTCCTACATCTCCTCCTTTTCCTCCTGCTCCTTCTTCTTCTGCTGCTCATCTCTTTTCTCCCCTCCTTCTTCATCTCTTACTCCTCCTTCTCCTCCTCCTCCTCCTCCTTCTCTTTCGCCTCCTCCTCCTGCTCTTTTTCCCTTTTGTCCTCTTTCTCCATCTCCTCCTCCTTCTCCTCCTCTTTCTTATCTCTCTCCTTCTCATCTTCCTCCTCCTCCCCCTCTCCTCCTCCTCTTCTATCTTCTCCTCCATCTCCTTCTCATTCTCCTTTCCCACTTCCTCATCTCTCCTACTCCTCCTTTTCATCATTTTCTCTCCTCTATCTCCTTTTCCTTCACCTCCTCCTTCTTCTCTGACTCCTCTGTAACTTTGTCTTCCTTCTCTTTCTTCTCCCTCTTCTCCTCTTCTTCTTTCCTCCTCCTCTGCATCATCATCATCATCTCTTCTCCATCTCCTCCTCCTCCTCCTCCTCCTCCATTTTTTACTTCTATTCCTCCTCCTTCTCTTCCCCTACTTCTCCATCTTTTCCTCCTCATATTCCTCCTTCTCCTCCACCTCGTTCTTTTCCTCCTTCTCCTCCTCAGCCTCCTTTTCCTGCTCTTCCATCTCCTTTTACTTCTTCTCCCTCTCCTCCTCCTCCTCATCTCTCCTCTTCTTCCTCCTCTTCATCTCTCCTACATCTCCTCCTCCTTCATCTCCTCTTGCTTTTATTCCTCCTCCTCTTTTTCCTCCTCCTCTCCCCTCCTTCTCCTCTCCCCTACCACCTCCTCCTCCAAATTCTCTTCTTTTTTCTCCTCCTCCTTTTCTCATCCTTTTCCTCTTTCCCATCCTTTTTTCCCTCATTCTCCTCCTCTTTCTCTTCCCTCTCCCCCTCCTCATCTCTCATCTTCCTCCTCATCATCAACATCATCTCTCCACCTACTCCTACTCCTCCTCCTTGTCTTTCTTTTTCATCTCCTTTCCTCCTCTTCTGCCTCCTCTTCCTCCTTTATTTTCTTTTCCTCCTTCTTCTCCTCCATCTCCTCCTCCACCTCTGTCTCTTTCTCCTCCTCTTCATCATCATCCCCCCCTCCTCCTCCATAGTCTCCAGGCTCTGGAACCTCCAATGCGGACTCCTTTGGCTCCCTGTCTCTGTTCCTCCCTGTGGCTAGCCCATCATCTCTGTAGATCCCGTTGCACCTCCCCAGCTGCTGGTGTTCATCTGTGGCCTCCAGTAACCCTCCATGATCGGAGTTCCAATAGGTTCTTGTGGAGTTCTTCAGACGGTTCTAATCAAGGGCTTGGAGGGCTTTAACTGTGGAGAAGGTGGAAGGTGTCAGAGAGAGCACTCACACGGGTCTCAGCTGGGGGCATGAGCTTCCCATTCTATGCACAAGCCACCTTGTACTGGACCGTCACAGAAAGAGCCCCCTGCCCAGAGACTACAGGGATATGTGTGATCACGGTTCTGAGACTGTCATGCCCAGGTCTTCTTAGCACGGCGTCACCTCGAAAATCAGGAGAGACTTGCAAAGAAATATCCAGGACGTCGTCAGCAGGCATGGTTTTGATGTGCAGTGCTGGTGCGGTCAAGTGCCCTAATAAAAGGGTAAGAGGGTGGCCAGGGCGGGGAAAAGCCATGACAGATTCCAGCCCACATGGAAGGACCCACAACCAATAGCAGCAAAGTTTATGATGGCCATTATCAGAAGAGCACGGGACACCTGCAAACCCAGCAGTATCTCCCTGCACCGTGGAGACCAGCGGTCCTTCCTACCTCTGAAGGCACAGAGGCCAATTCACGAGGGACGTGAGCTGCTGTCCTCCTTGGGAACATGTGCCTTTCACGTAGTTCAGATGTCAGGATATTCGTGCAAGGACATGTCACCTGACCTATGAGGGCTTCCATGTCTCCAGGAAACCCTCGCAGATGAAAGAGTCTGCAAGTTCTTTCTTCTCTCTAGCTTGTCCCCAAGCCCCGAAAGCAGAGCCCTTTTCCTCCACAATGCTGAAAGCTAACGTTTTCTCTCATCTTCCTGTAACCACTAAGGGTGACGCTGAATGACAGCTTCTCACAAAACTGACTGCTAACGAAATGATTGGTTTTGTGCAAAATTAGACTATCACTGGGAAGAAATGAACAAACAAGTGACACGAGTTGGGTGTACTCTCACCATTTCTTGATCTTGACTTACCTACAAACCACTCCATCCCCTCTACGTTGTCTCTGTATAAACCATGGCATCTTCTCCTGAGGAAGGCTTTCAAGGTCACCAGAGGAGTGTGGACGTGCAGCTGGGACACAAAGAGGAGAAAGGGCCTGTCCTTGTTTGTGAAATTAGAAAACCACTGGAATTATGGACGGGAGATGATGGTGTCCACAGTGGACCTTGAATGTGCTACATCCGTGACCTGGGTTCACCTGCTGGGATTTTACTGTGAGGGGTCCCCTCAAAAACTCATGAGTGAGACCATGCAAGAGAGTTCACAGGTAAAATGATTAGATCATGAGAGGTGTGACCTAGAAGTGGATTAATCCACTTGGATGAACTCACTGGGTGGTGACTGTAGCACGTGGGATGTGGCTGGAGAAGGGGATCCCTGGACTGTGCCTTTGGGGTCTCTATCCTGTCCCTGGTGAGCAGAGCTTTCTCTGCTTCCTTGTGCCCTGTCTTGAGCTGCTCTCCTCCTCCAGGGCCTTCTGCCATTTTGTTCTGCTCCCCTTGGGCCAGAACCATGGAGTCAGTTGGCCAACCATGGACTGAACCTTGGAAACCATGAGCCCCAAATAAACTCTTCCTTCTCCAAATGTTCTCTTGGGACCTTTGGTCACAGTGGCAATTTTGTCTGAGTAAAACAATATCCATGGTCAGTATACTACAGGAAGATATTTTGAGAGGGAGTGACGGGACACCCCACCCACCCACCCTGTTTTACAGAACATTGCCATCATTATTATTTTATTATTAGGTGCTGCTAATTTCTGACTTTCCCTAATTTATAAATTAAATATCTTCATAGGTATGTACGCATAGGAAAATAGTTATATATTATACTATATGTATGAATATTTATTTATTACTTATATATGAATGGTTGGGTACTTTCTGAGGTTTCAGGCATTTCCTGGGCCTTGGAAAGAGTCCCTGATGCATGACCACTACTTGGATACTTTCCAGTGCAACCCGGTAACTCAACGCAGACATCCAAGTGTGGAAACCAATTCATACAAAGAGGTTGGACCTTTCCTTTTTCTTTTCTTTTCTTTTTTTTTTTTAGCACCAGAGATGGAACCCAGGGGTGCTTCCCCACTAAGTCCCTTCCCCAGTCCTTTTGATATTTTATACAGACAGAGTCTCACTGAGTCTCTTATGGCCTCTCTCAGTTGCTGAGGCTAGCCTCCTACTTGCCATCCTCCTGCCTCAGCCTCCCCAGCTGCTAGGATGACAGACATGGGCAAAGTGACTCCATAAAGAAATCCTTCAGCATATACACTGTGGATTACTATGTAGCCATGAAGAAGAATAGCTTCCTTTCATTTGTGAATGAAGTGTGAGTTTGGACCTTTTCAATGCTCTTGCTGCTATGGGACCCCAGGGTAGCTCATGGCTCAGAAACTGCCCCCCACCCCGGATCGTGAGGGTCTCCACCTTTGAATGTAGGCCATGGCTTCCTGCAGCATCCGTCTGGTGGTGCTCCCCACATCCATGGGGTGCTCGGTGACCTGGTGGTTCCGCATTAGCACACAGTTTTCCAGAGTCGCAGGAACCCACAGCTGGAGAACCACGTGGTGAAGACGAGGCTGGCTGTGTGCCCGACTGCAGTCTAGGGATCCGAGAGGAGGCCACTGAGTTTGGCAGCCATGGGTGTCAGGACGCCCAGAGCCAGGATTCGGGTGTAGCGGCTGAACCGGGCAGCCACTGTGACCCCCAGCTCTGGGGGCCTGTAAGGGTCGCAGTTGTTGATCAGGGTGAAGAGCAGTCCATAGAAGTAGTGGGAGCTATGGTTCAGCGGGTGGTGGCAGTGGTCACCACGGGACGCGCAGCTCATGCCCTGGTGCCACTTTCCTGCGAGTGGAAGTGGGTGGTCAGCCACACAAAGGGCGCACGCTTTTGCCTGGGACAAAGAACCCCGAGGCCATTTGGATGCAGTCAGGGGAAAGAAACCTTCAAAAGAGCAGATCCTGAATCAGCAGAGGCTATGAGTGACCTCAACCAAGACTTGCTTTTGGTTTTGGGTACCAGGGATTGAACTCAGGGCCACTCGACTCCCGAGCCCCATCCCCAACCCTTTTTTGTTTATTTAGAGACAGAGTCTCGCTGAGTCACTTGGGGCCTCGCTAAACTGCTGAGGTGGGCCTCTAACTTGCGGTCCTCCTGCCTCAGCCTCCCAAGCTACTGGAATTACAGGTGGTGGAGCCAGGCTCTGAAGAGCTTTCTGATTCCTTGGGGCTGAAGAAGATAGACAGGTTCATAGAAGGAGAGAAGACAAAATATAAATCAAGAACCTTAAACCTCTGCAATGAGGAGAACTTCTGAACTGAAAACCATCTGAGAGGGCCGGAGTGGAGCCAGATACCAACTCAGGAGGCGGAGAAGGATGAAAGTTTTGGTTTTTTTTCCTCCAGAGGAAATTTGTCCCTTGACATTTGGATGGGAGGGGAATCAGGTGTTCAAATACTTACGAGGCTGGTGGCATAGCCTTGTTCCTTTGGAATTTTTGCAAAAGTGGTTTCATTGGCAGGAAGCCCGCCTGAGCCTGCATTCCAGTAGAGGACCAGGTACTCATTGTTGTCCATTCCTGCGGATCCCACAGCAGAGCAAGGTTAATGTTCCCTTTGCTAGGAACAGGTCTTAGCAAAGGGATTCTGAGCACCAGGGGGCAAGAATCTGGCTGTCAGCACTTGGGGAAGGTGGAGAAGTGGTGCTCTAGGTAGGGAATGGGTGCACATCAGAGAGGTTGTTGAATGTGCTATTGTGCACAGCATGACCCCACCACTGAGCATCATCTGCCCCAATGTCAGCTGCATAAGTTGGACACACCTTGCCTATCATGAGAACCAACCCAGTCTATCTATCTATCTATCTATCAATCATTACCTATCATCCAGGTACCATTACGTTGCATCTATCCCCTTTCTATCCACACATCATTTATCTGTCACCTGTATATGCATTACGCATCTGTCACCTCTATATACCTCTATCACCCATCATTAGCTATCACCTGTTCCTCTATTATCTATTGACAGGATTGCTATCAATTGAGCATCATTAATCCATCTTCCTTCATTGATGGTATCACCACCATCATCTATGGAGCATTGTATCTCACCTGTCAATCACTGTATTTCTGCTTCTCATCCACCAATAATGGTGGTCATCCCGTCCCAGAAGGCTCCCTCTGCACAGCCTACCAAGGGCACCTACCTGGCAATTTTATGAGACAAGAGCTGGTATGTAGAAAATATCAGAAGGAAAAAAACCTTTCTCCTGTACCAGACGTGCACAGACATTTGTGTTGGGTGTTTTTTCCCTGAGCAATTTTTTTCTCTGAGTATCAGCACGATTCCCACAGAACCTGAAGTTTGCTGTGTGTCCCAGATCATCTAGGGACAATCTAGACCTCAGGAAGAGGTGTGTGGTTATCTGTGACTCCCATTTGATTAACCCAGGGGTACCTAACCCTTGAGCCCCCTCTGTAGCCCTATTTTGCATTTTACTTAGAGACAGGGTCTCACTGAGTTGCTTAGGGCCTCCTTTTGACTGAAGCTGGCTTTGAACTTATGATGCTCCTGCCTCAGCCTCCCAACCGCTGGGATGACAGGTGTGCGCCACCATGCCCGGTATTGTGCATAGGTTTTAACACCCACAGGGGCTGAGGGTCGTGAGGGTTGAGGGCATACGAGGTCCTGTTCTGAGCACACACTGCAGGAAGGTAACAGGAGGGCACATTAGCTTTCAATTTCCCAGTATCTGCGGGATCACTACCCAGCTAGAGTGGTGATGGGGTCCAGGCTGCAGCCGGGAGCTGCTGTCCAGTGTCCCCGCGACACCCACCTGATCGGAGTGGCTCTGCTAGGGGTAAAGAGCGGGGGGCCGCCAGGTGCTGGGTGAGTCTCATGCCCTCCTCCACCAGCCGGTTGATATTGGGGGTCCTGAGAAAATCAGATGAATGTCACTTGGGAAAGGGTTGGAAATGCTCTCGGCCTCAGACGAGGCCTCCATGGAACTTCCCAAGGCTGTGTGGCACCTGTCTTAGTGCACCCAGTTCTCTGAGTTTGAAAAGGACAGATGAGGCTCACCCGGGGTGGTTCCTCCTACAGCCCTCCCCCCACCTCCGCTGTTGTCAAAGCTACAAAAGGCACCCCAGATTTTGAATTTTGGCTTTGGCCTGGGGGGCTGGCACAGAGACACCTTGCCCATTTCAATTTCTGGAGGTCATGAATGACAGATGTTGCACAGTGATTATAAACACGGGCTGCGAGAGACACTTTTGTCCAGCTGGGGAATGACGTGGGTTCTGAGCCCAGGCAGTCTGGGCTCAGCCAGGACCTTAGGTGGGTTCGGGGTACAAAATGCACATCTGCGTGGTGACATTCTCCTCTTAGGGTGAGTTATGGGGAACCCCCTGTCACAATAACGCTGTGGGTACATCGCAGGGCTTCTTAGAGGAAGATGGACCCCAACAAAATTACATTTGAAGGAAGAGATGACCGATGTCACACACAAAGGCAAAGTTTTTGGCTTTTTCTTATTTTTTTTTGGGGGGGGGCATGCAACCCAGGGAGCTTGTATGCTTTAAATATTCCATCAGCATCCACGAAGGGTGCACCCTGACTTTCCTACCATGTTTCTCAGGTGCAAAATTCAAAGAGAAGATAAAACACTTCACCTAAGAGCTTTTGCAGTCAGACGTGCAAAAATAGATTGAGAATCACACTGTAGATACGAATTCCAAAGGCAGTGACCCAGCCCCTAGAGCTCAAGGAATTCCCCATGGACTGTCAGATGACAGGTGCTAGTCTCTTCCCTTCTCCCTTGGAGGAGGCTGCATCTGGTGGGAGCTAAGCTATAAAAGCTCAGACCTTGTTCTTCATGCGCCTAAAGCTGACCACTCAGTGACCTCCCATAAGAAAAGTTTTGCTCCCCTGAGGACAACTGAGATGTGGTGCTATTGGTGAGCAGCAGGTGAACACCAGAAATGTTGGTCAACATCCTAAAATGCACAGGATGGGCCCATCACACAGAGTGATCTGGGCCAGTGTACCAGTAGGACCAAGGCTAAAGAACCTTGTCAGTCCTTCCATCCATCCATCTATTCACCCACCCACCCATTCATCCACCATTCCACCATCCATCCATACATCCATCCATTCATCCATTCATCCATTTGCCCATCCACACACCCATCTGCCTGTCCATCCACACACTCACCCATCAATCCACCCACCCATCCATCCACCCACCCATCCATCCACCCATCCACCCATCTACCAATTTGCCTATCCAACCACCCATCTTCCCACCCATCCACCCACTCATCCATCCATCCACCCACCAAGCCACCCATCCATCCATCCATCCACTCATCCAACTATCTATCCATCCATCCTCCCACCCACCTATCCACCCATCCACCCATCTATCCATCTATCCATCCTCCCACCCACCCACCTATCCACCCATCCACCCATCTATCTATCTATAATCCACCCACCCACCCACTATCCACCCATCCACCCATCTATCCATCCACCCACCCACCCACCATCAACCATCCACCAATCTATCCATCTATCCATCCACCCACCCACCCACCATCCACCCATCTATCCATCCATTCATCCAGGCAACCATCTATCCATCCACCCATCCACCCATACATCCATCCATCCACCCAGGCAACCATCTATCCATCCATCCATCCATCCATCCAGGAAATCATCTATTCATCTACCCATCTATCCATCCACCCACCCACCCACCATCCACCCATCTATCCATCCATTTATCCACCCACCACCCATCCATCTATCCATCCACCGGATGGGCAGATAGATAAATGGATGATGCCTGGATGAAAACATGGACAGATGGGTGGGTGGAGGAATGGCTCGTTCATAAATGGATACCTAAGACTCAGGCTGATGGATTTGGGGTAAAATTCTAGTGATTTGCTAACCCTGAGAATAAAGGACTCAGAACTGAGTACAATTATACAAGCCTGTATGTAACCCTCTACCCAGTTTAGCCAAAATAAGAAAATACCCCACACTCTCTAAGATTCTCTGGCCTCCAAAGATCTCCATTCAGACCTTCTCCTGGCCACCATTTTGGCTCTGGCTCCCCCACACCCCACTAAGACATGCGTTTTGCCCTAGTCTCCAGTCCTATTGGGGATCAGGGTTTCTGTGAACACAGGATATGCGAGTATCTTTTGGACTCACTGCTTTCAAATCCTTTGGGTCTGAACCTAGCGGTGGCATTGCTGGGTTATATTGTGATTCAATCTTAAGCTTTTGAGGGCCCACTATATTGTTCTGCCCGGGACCACCTGGAGCCCCAGGAGCTGGAGAGGCAGGAGGAGCCTCCCTAGAGTCCATGGATGGAGCTCAGCCTGGGACTCTGGTCTCAGCCTCCGCCCTCCAGGGCTGGGGGAGGGGTGGTGGTGCCTGGATTACATTTAAGTCTCTGTGTTTTTGGTTATTTATTACAGCAGCCCCAGAAAAACCCTCCTCAAGTCGTTTGAGAGGGCTAAGACCCTATTTTTACTGTTGGAAAATAATCATTTTTGGCGCTGAGTTCTGCAGCACTAAGAAATTTCATTTGCACTGGTCGATTTTAAGTGAATTATTCCACGAAACTGCACACAAGGCAGCACCCCAACACCAAAACCGCACTCTACTTCAGTGTAAGGTTCTCATAGCAACCAACATCCCCGATGCCCAGAGCATTTGCAGGATGTTTGGCTTGGAGGCGTTCGGTGATTTCTGCTCACAGGTCTGCAGAAGCCAAAATACAAGGAGGAGAAGCAGGGTGGAGTCCCTGCAGAAGAAATAAATGTACAGGATTTGGCATGCAAAGTTTATACCATCCATATGTAGATGTCAGGGGTCTGGTGAGGGATTGAACCGAACTCCTATGATGCCAACTAAGCCCCAAGAAAATTATCCACTTGTGGGAAGCCTCTGGTTTTGCAGCAGCCCAAGAAAACCAGAGTGGAGTCTCTACTGCTAATGGCCAATCAAGACCAAAGCTGAGAGAGGCCCATTTTCCCCCCTGCACCCAAACTGGAGATTTTCAGCAAGCAATCAGACACTGAGCCCTCCTAATAAGAAAGTTTCCTCCACTTTAACCCCATGCAAACAGCAGAGGTCCCCTCTTTATCCTCTGGGGACACATTCCAAAAATCTCAGAGGATGTTGAAAGTTCAGCTAGTACCTAACCCTATATAGACTATACTTTTCCAGTATATGTAGATGCCTGTCATAATGTATAATTTATAATCTAGGCAGGGCAATAGCAGGACCAGACTCACAGGGACACTAGGATTTTAAACCACAGATGGGGGATTCAAAGCAACACCAGAGACTCAGTGCAGCCGGCAGAGAAGAGAGTCCCTGAGCCTCTGAACAGGGGGCCAGGCGCCCCACCGCGCCAGTGACTACTAGGAGCTTCACTGACAGGTCCTGGGCTCCACCTGCCCCAGGACCCAGAGGGACTCAGCTATCCAGGAAGCGCTGGGGGTGGGGCAACCCGGGAGAACAGGTGGGCGGAGTCACTGTGACGTCACAATGTGGAGGGAGGGTAGCCGAAGGAAAGGGGCGGGGGCTGCAATAGATCTTGTGCACCCTGGGGCTGGGGGACTGGAGGCCGTTCCCACTGCTGGAGGATCGGGCCGCGCGAGGGTGCAGTGGGCAGACTGGAAGACCCAGAGCAGGACTGGCGTGTTCTAGCGCTGGGGGGGGGGGGGCAGCTGTGGTGGGGGCGGGGATGAGGGAAAGTCAAGGGTCCGCATCCTGCGGATTTTAGCGGGCGGTGGGAGAGGGTCATAAGGCCCTGCACAGCTGCGCTGGGGCGGGATGGGGGACTTGGGGGCCATGAGCAGGGCGGGGCGTGTCCTAGAGTGGGGGTGTGGGCGTGCTGGGGGTGGGCCAGGGACGGGCCTGAGTGTTGGGCACCTCGGAGCTGGGGCTGCGAGGGGGACGCGCCCAGGAGCTGGATGGGGCCTCCCTAGCGGGACACATGGTGGAGGGCGGTGCAAGGGCGTGTTCTAAAGTGCCCAATGGACTGAAGGGGTCGGAGCAAGGGGCGTGTCCTAGAGGGGGATGTGCTGGGGGTGGAGCAAGGGGCGTGCCTCAGTTTGAGCGGGCAACAAACACATAGCTGAGGCTGGGAGGGGACGTGCCCAGGAGCCCACCAGGGCCTGTCTAGGGAGAGACTAGGCCTTAAGGTGGGGTGGCGCAGGGGTGTGCCCTAGGATGGGGAGACTGGACATGCTGGGGGCGGGCCTTAGTGTTGGGCACCGCGGAGCTGCCTCAGGGTGGACACTTGGTCCCAGGAGCAAAGTGGGGAGTGACTTAGGAGGGGAAGGGGCGGCGCAGGGGTCCAGTGGCGGCCGTAGTGTTGGAGGCACCTCAGTGCTCAGGGGAGGGGAGAGAGGCCCTGGAGTGGGACAGCAGTGGCTTAGACTGTTCCTGGGGACTCCCCAGCAGCATCCGGGAGGGGGCGAGAAGTGTGCGGGGCGGGACTCAAGCCGAGCCCCAAGTCGGGACCAGGTGGTATTCGGGGAGTGATAGTGCGAGACAGCCATCTGGGGAGGGGACTAGACAGGAGTCTCAGCCAGGGTCAAGACCGTGTTGGGGGAGGGACAGGATTTTGTCTTAGAGTGACAGGCCATGGCTGGGAGGTGGGGACCAGGACAGGACACAGAAGACTACGAATTTATTGGGGAGACACGGGCATCGGGCTGCGTATCTTAAAAAATGTGTATGTGGAAGGTGTCACAGCCGTGTTAGGATGGGGCAGGGGACATGCCTTATAGAGATTGTGGAACTTGGCCCTGGGGAGGGGTCCCGGCTCCGAATGGGAGGGGGCAGAGCGGGTCTTAGTGGGGGTACACTGCAGCGCATCTGTGCCGACCTGGTGTGGGGGACACAGGCCATGAAGGGGCAGGGAGCGGGTCTTGGAGGGGTTCCGAGCCCCAAGGGTCTCAGCACGACCCGGGAGCAGCCCCGCCTTAGTCTCAGGTGCAGTTTCCCCGGCTCAACCCGGGCCCCGCTTCCTGCTGGGCCTGCGCCCCCCTCCTGCTCCGCCCCCCACCTCCTTCTGCGCCCCACCCCAGCGCAGCTCTCTGGGCCGCGCAGAGAATGCACCTGGGGCTGGGTTTTGGTGATTCGCACCTCGGCTTCCTTCCCAGGGTCTCGGGCTCTTTCCCTCCCCAGGCCTGAGTGGCTCAGTCCCGGGGTCCTGAGTACCTGGCGGTGGCCTAGGCACGTCCCCTGGGCCTGAGAGCGCACCTCTGCGTGGATCCCATGGCTGTGCCCCGGCACCCAGGAAGGACCTTGACCCCAGATCTGGGAGCAATCCTGCCTGGGCTGACGTCTCCGCCCACCGGGCTGCTGGGCACGCTCCTGGACCCCGGTGGCTCACTTTCTCCAATTAACCTCCCAACTCTGGGCCTGGGGAGTGGCGCCTGGAAACAGGTTCTCCAGGGTCCCCACCTCCTGGTGAAGCTGGGACTTCTGGAGCTGCTTATTCTGGATGGGGCACAAGCAGGATGACTCCCAAGGCAGCCAGGGCAGCTTAGGGAACACCCCCCCCTTTTTTTTATTCCTTCCAAGGGTCTTGGGACAGCCCCACCCCCCTCATAGAATTGGTGGGAATTCAGCTCCACCAGGTTCTGCATTTGGAATCTCTAGGGTGCTGGACTCTGCTCCTTTGTGCACGCAGGGCCTGGGGTGAAGCCAGAATTAAACCAGTCAGTCTAGACAGGGAAAAGGGGCGAGGCTAATTTTGACAAGTCTGGCAAATTGGAGACTGTTCCCTGAGGGATTGAAATGTCAATTCCTTCAGTGCCCTTCCTCCACCCTTATCCGGAACCTGCCCTTGAGCCAATCTGCTAAAATAGCTTGTCCCAGGAATTGCCCCTCCCTACTGGGAGCTACAAGGTTTTTGATTAATGTGTTCTTGGCTGCTCCATCCTGTCCTTCCCTCTTCAGCTCATCTCCTTCCCAGCTTTTGACCAGCTCAGGAGCATCCCTGGCCCTACCAAGCTGTTAATGCTTAAGTGAAGTTAGTGCAGCTGCCAGTCTTCAAGACTGGGGTGAAGGGCTTCCTGGCCTAGGCAGCTCTCAATCACCTGTTCAGTACAGGGCAGACATGTTGGGTTCTGCTGAAGCTACTTCCCAGTTCTTTTTTTATATATTATTATTAAATTTATCTTTTTTTTTTCCTGGGGTTTTTCACAATTAGGAGTTGGTGAAGGGGTTCCTATCATCCGCTGTCTGACAGGGTCACAGTGTGGAGGATGCTGTGGCAGGGCCACACCATCTGGAAACCGAAACCATGGGGAATGTTAAGTGTTTGGTTTATGATCCTCCTGATATGGAGAACAGGGCATCCATCAATTAATAATAAAAGTACGTGTTCCCTGAGAATGCAGGAAAATTCCCAGAATGAGACCAAGAATACAATTGAGACAGGCCCCAAGGTGTGTTTCAATCACTCTCAGGATACAAACAATAGTGTTATTCCTTAAGAAACTCACAGGGGAAAGATGACCAATCAAAGTTCCCGAGAAAAGCCTAATCCACAAGAAATGTTTATCCCAGGGTTAACAATGTACACTAATGTCCCCTCCCTTCCAAAGCCACAACCTCTACAATAGACTAGTTACAAAAAAAAAAAAAAATCGCTGTGCCAACAAGGACCACCCTATATAACTGGCTTAATTAAAGGAAGATTATAGTATTCCCCTTGAGGACAAGAGGTTAATAAAAATACATTCCCCGCATTAACACCCCTCCTCTGCCTCACACAGGAATTCATGATGAAAGTGGAAAACACATAGTTAATATTAATGGCAAATGGGTTGAGGTGCAGAACCTGCCCTTTAGTTAGAAGATTATAAAGACATGAGATTTGGTGGGCTTTGACCAAGGATCAAGGAAACTTTAAGAAAACAGTTAAATAGGTCATATATATATAAAAAAAGGAAATTACTTTGGAAATTAAAAATAGAATAATGTAAAATTAATATAGATACATTTTAGAGTCACTTCGGAATAATAGGCTTTAACTATTTTAAGTGTGTTTCACTATTTGAAGTGTGTTTTACTGGGACTTTAGATTAAAAGTAAGAAAGCTTACTAATGATTATAGGTGTGCTTTAAAGTTAAAGGTTAATGAAGTAATTATACATATGATTTAAAGTTAAAAGTTAATAATAGACCAGGAGACATGTAGTCGAGTAGTATAGTGTTATGGGCCAGGTTATATGGGCAATGACCAAACATACTCCATTTTACCCTGAGACTTCATATCATGTAAGAAATGTTTCTCCCATGCTCAGGCTTGGGTCTGTTCCTTGCAGAGACAGTTATAGGTTCTTCAGGGAGCTGTCCCTGGCTGCCCAGGAAATATTCTAAACCATGTCCTCAATATATCTTAGATAATCAATATTTCAGAAAAGATTGCAACTCTTGAAAAAAGTATGGACATCAAATAAGTTTGGGGCTTTGAGACTATTAACTACCTGGGAAGATATCTACAAAAATGATATAAAAATAAAGGCCCTCCTAAGGGCAGCAGATTCCTTTTAAAGGCTGCTCAGAACTTGCAACCTGCACTCCATCTGCACCACATAAAAATAAATAGAAAATAAATAAAGGTATTGTGTCCAACTACACCTAAAAAATTAAAAAAAATAAAAAAATAGCAACAGAGTAATACTGAGACAATCTCATTGAGTATGTTTGTTTCTCTGTGCACCATATTGCCCCTCCACATGTCTTGAAAACATTTCAATATCTTGCTGATCCTCACTACTCAACCTGGGCCCAGGGCTGTTTTGTGTTACGAATGAGGCCTTCTTGGTCCAGGTCCCAGAGATACCCTCAAGAATAAAAGCAAATCATTGGCCTCAGCCCACAGGTGAAGAGAGACTGTCCCAAGTCTCTATGGAGTTTCCTACAATGTGAGGATGAAGAGGAGCAAGGAAGAGGTACATGTGCTTGAAAAAGAGTCATGAAGTTTAAAAAAACCCAGAAAGTGACTTGTTCATTAAACACGGGTTAGCAAGGCAGTGAGATTTGAGGGTGGGGGTAATTAAACATATTTAAGCCATTGAAATGTTTATATCATTCTTCATTTGGGAGTAGAAACGTTTTCTTTAGAAGTAGATCTGAAGTGGAATTTGAGGACAAGTGGTCAAATGTTTAGTCACAGCATTCAGCAGAAATACTGGGGCAGGAAACACAGAAAATAAGAAGAGTTTGCAGCCCATTCACAAATGCACCCTGTGGCTGGGCAGAGAGATGCAGTGCTTTGACGGACAGCTGAACTCAGAGTCCAAGTTCACATTCAGGATGTGACTCCTATTTCCTACTTGGATTCTGAATTCTTTTCTTTCTGTTATTATTGTTTTCTACATTAAATTTGCTCTGAGTGATGATTGATTCAAGACTCCCATTATAATCTTAGCTGCTTTCTGCTTGCTCAATGACCTTCTATGAATCTTCATGATTTCATTTAAATACTTGGGAATTATTTCCCAAGTACTAGATACTGTTTTTATACAAAAATGTACAATGAACTTTTGAAAAGATTTTTTATGGATTCTAATTAGTTACACAGGAGAGCGGAATGCATTTGGTCACATGCTACATAGGGGGATTATACCTCCTCACTCTTCTGGTTTCACATGATGTAGAGTTACACTGGTCATGAAGTCATGTATGTACAAAAGGTTATGACATCTTATTTATTTTACTTTCAATCTACCCCCATAGCCCCTCTCCTTTTTTAACTTCCCTCTGTTTAATCCAAAGTTCCTCTATTCTTCCCAAGAACCTCACCCTTATTGTGAGTTAGATCTGCATATCTGGCCTCTGATTTCTTGGGACTGGCTTATTTCCCGTAGCATAATATTCTCCATTTCCATCTATTTGCTGGTAAATGCCATCATCTTGTTCTTCTTTTAGGCTGCATAGTATTCCATTCTGTATATATACCAAAATTTCTTTATCCATTCATCTGTTGAAGGGCACAGAGATCAGAGATCCTCCAACCTTTGTGACAAAAATGCCATTGAGTCTGAAAAACCAGCCTGTACCTCAGAGCAAAGCCTGTTCAAAAAAGGGGCATGACCCTTGTCCTTGAAAACACCCACAGAGCACTCCTAGGCATAAATGCACCCTGCTGAGTTGTTTGTCTGCAAATAACAGGAGATATCTGCTGTGCCAGGTGTCTCTGAGTTACTCTAGGTGGGGACCCATAGCAACCCCCTAGCAGCCACCAATCAGCATGAGACAGGGAAAATACCTGGGATGCCAGATGACCCTCCCTATAGTTTATGGTGGTTGATAACATGTTGGAAAACCATGTAGTTCAGCACCTACAACCCTCATGGCCTAAACCAACCAGTTCAAATGAATTCCCCTCTGTAATAATCAATCACCGCTACCCAACTTGTTCCCACCATTGAATGTGCTAATCATGTTTTAGGGTTGTTTTATGATTTTCCTGCGGTGTGTGATGATTTGCCAAGAGATTCTATGATGTATGTGAAGTCCCTGCCTTCCCCAAATAGTGTATAAAACTGCTGCAAACACTGGGCTAGGGCCCTCTCAGCATCACCAGTTGCTGGATGCACACGAAGGACCGAATTAGCTCCCAATAAACACCTCTTTGCTGCTTACATGGACCTTGGTCTCTGGTGGTCTTTTGAGGGTCCTGAATTCGAGCCTAACACGCCTAGGGAAGATTATTGTAATAAACTTCAATTGGGCGTGAATTTTGTTAAATCTTTGTCATTTCTATAATTGTTTTGTAAAAGTCAAATACATTTTTATAAATATATTTTTTAAATTTCCCAAAAAGTAAAAGAAAACAGTACACCCCAAATTGACATAAGGATTCAGTGTATTCTCCAAACTTGGAGAGAAATTGACAAGTTCCATAAAACCAACATCAATTTGTGAAGAAAACCAAAACTATGACCCACTCTTTCAAATGCATGACAAAACTCTGTGGTTCAGCACAGTGACATTAGTTGTTACTAAAAAACTACACTGAACAAACCACAAAGTTGTAGCCTGAGATTGGATTCTTATAAACACATGGGAGTATTTGAAGATGGAATCATACACACAACTGTGAACAATTCATTATAGTAAATGGACTACAAACTTCAAATAGGATAGAAGTGTTTCTAAAATGATTCTAGAAGATTCAAAATTTGTCCTGCAGAATGAGGAAGCTGGAGCCCCAGCACCAGCCACACACTAAATATATAGTCATCCATGGTTAACAAATATATGAAAAAAAAAGTTCAATATCTCTAGCAATTGGAGAAATGCAAGTTAAAACTATTCCCTCTCACTCCAGTCAGGAGGGCAATTCTCAGGAATACAAGTATCATTAAATATTGGCGAGTAGGTGGGGAAAAGGTTCACTCACCCATTGTTGGTGGGACTGCAGATTGGTGCAATCACTCTGGAAAGGAGTGTGGAGATTCCTAAGAAAACTTGAAATGGAACCACCATTTGACCCAGCTATGCCACTTCTCGATTTATATCTAAAGGACTTAAAGATCAGCACACTACAGTGACTCAGCCACAAAAATGTTTATAGCAACTCAATTTATAATAGCTCAACTCTGCAATCAGCCCAGTTGCCCTTCAACAGATGAATGGACAAAGAAAATGTAACACACACACACACACACACACACACACACACACACATACACACACACACACACACGGAGGTTGAGGAGGGAAAAAAAAGGCTATTGGATTAGATAAATGGAAATTATGGGAAGGGAGGGGGATGGTGTAGAAAAGAGAGTAAACTTAATGGGACACATTTTTTATGTTCATATATAACTACAGACCAGGGTAACTCCACATCATGCACAACTAAAAGACTGGGATCCTAATCAGAATAAGTTACACTCCATGTATGTATAAAGTGTCCAAATATACTCTAGTGTCATGGAACACACAGAAATGCAAATACTGAAATTACTCGAATTATCAGGGCGAAAAACAAGAGGGAATTTTGGTGAGCTTGAGAGAGGAAAGATGTCTTATAATTAGACTGAAGGTACTATCAGGAACCACTTTTAAGACTTTTTTATTTTTTATTTTATTTTCTTGGTATAGAGGATTGAACCTATGGGCACTTAACCACTGATACACATGCCCAGCTCTTCTTTATATTTTATTTAGAGACAGGGTCTCACTGAGTTGCTTCAGGTCTCACTAAGTTGCCAAGGCTGGTTTGAAACTCACAATCCTCCTGAGCCAGCCTTCTGAGCTGCTGGGATGATAGGCATGAACCCCTACACCAGCAACAACAGAAAATTTGATAAAGAGTACCTAATCAAGAATTTTCTCTTCAAACACCATAAAGAATGTGAAAACCGTCTCTAGATTGAAGCATTCCAAAATCTATGCATACATCAATATAACGTTATTTTACTAATGAATGTTTTCCAAAGGTTATTTATGTGCTCTGTGCAAATACCCTCATCTCTGAAATCTGGGGGATATTAGAGTAGGTCTCCACTTGCTGCTCAGGTGACACAATCTGAGGCTAACAGGGACCCTAAGAACTCTGCAGCTGTGTGTTCCTGCAAGAGCCTGGCAGGGGTCGCCCTTCCCACACACTTCACCCTTCTCCTGCAGGATTTTCAATTGGAGGAGGAATGATGGGGTCTGACTCTCATTTATGCTTTCACTGCAAGTGAGGATACAGAACAACTCCAAAGCTGAAACCAAGCCTCTTGTGGACAAGACAGCAGGAAGCTAGACTCAGCTCCCTGAAACCTGACCCCTGGCCTCATTTGAATGGCTTCTCCTCAATAAAAGGGTTCAGCCTGTGTGTGTGTGTGTGTGTGTGTGTGTGTGTGTGTGTGTATTTTCTGAACCTCCTACAGAATCAGATGGCTGTATCTCAGGGGAAGCATTTGTTTATCGCAGAAACAAAGCCATCCATGTTCCTGGGATGACCACCCAAATTTTTCTTCTTGTTCCTGACCAAATAAATTAAAAGAAATAAATAAATGTATACACAAGGATCATCAGCTACATCACATGATGTCACATGCAGTCGTGTACTCCTAGTTAAAAACATGTTGAAATGGATCCAAAATATCTTAAGAACCACGTGGTTACATAAAGTTAATCAATTATATACTGTATTTATTTTAGGTTATGCCCTTATCTGCAGAAATATCCAAGGACTTTAACTATATTTTCATTGATATCTCTTTTCTTTTTTTTAAAAAAAATATATATATTTTTTAAGTTGTTGATGGGCCTTTACTTTTTTTTATTTATTTGTATGCGGTGCCAAGAATCAAACCCAGTGCCTCATGCATGCCAGGCAAGCGTGCTACCACTGAGCCCCAACCCCAGCCCTCATTAATATTTTTTTTTATCAAGATACAAAGATGATTATTTTTCAGAAATTATTTTCAGAAATTATTTCAAAGTGTAACCAGGAAAAATTCTAAAAGGAATTTCAACAGAGGAGAAGCACACACTGGAGGTCCTAAAAAGAAAGAAATCATCTTTGGGTAAACCAAGATCTTTATATTCTAGATTTTTATGATAAAAATATTTTCCTAAATAGAAATATTTTTATATTATTAATTAGAGAATATAGAAATATGAAAAAAAGAGATTTATATGTACTGGACTGACTAAAAGTTTTAACTGATTAATTCAAGGATATTTCAGGCTATTTCCCTGATTTTACTCTCTATGCTGACACTGAGCTAATATTTTTGTTCATATTTTGACATGATAAAGATCTATTAAAATGTTAAGTTTAATTCCTTTAAGCAAGGTCTTTATTGCCTAATGATTCTTATTGTTTAAGGCAAGGATTAATTTGGGTGAATAAATTCACATCATTGATTAAACACTAAATACATTAAACTGCTGACATAGATTCTAATTTTTACAATTCTCCTTGGAGACTAAATTTGATTGATTCAAAGACTGTCCATTCTTGAATATTTTGTTTGTTGAATCATTTTGAGATCTGGGAATTTTATTAGGACTGAGGTTCTCCAAATTAAAGTTGTATGTTAGTTTTGAGCAATAAAAGTTGCAAACCTTGTTGAAAATTCGCAGACATGATAGAAGTTCTCTGATTGGACTATTATCCACAAAATTTGGTAGGATTTATATAATGCTTAATGACATTTTTTAAAAGACCATCGAGAGACACCTATTTAAAGGATAATATTCTGAGACATAAAGATATGTTGAAACCTTCTCTCAGAAAGAGATTGAGGATTCCTTTTAAATTGTTAAGATGGATCAACTAGTATATATATATTGGGAAATTACAATAATCAATACAAGGTAAATCTTATCATTAAAATACTTGTACTACTAACTATAACTTAAATTGTTGATACTATGGCTTATGCCAAGTCTTTACTCAATTTTATTAAATAAAGAAAAGGGGGAACACAGGACCCTAGAGGCACACACTAGTTCTTACAAAATATTTAATTTTTTTCTTAATTGTAATATTGAGAATCTCAGGGAATATAGCTCAGTTGTTAGGGTGCTTTGCTCACATGTACAAGGCCCTGGGTTCAATCTCAGCACCACCAAAAAAAAAAAAATTGAGACTGCTGTTGAATTTACTGAATCATGTTCATTGCTGCTGAACATGATTAAGTAAATTAAATCAGGTTTAAAAGATAGAATTTAAACCGTCATCATGAAAATGACTGAAAAACCTGACACAGGAAGGTAAATCTTCCAACTGCAGAGTTTCCAACCATGCAGCTTCATGAACTTGTCAAGTAAGTAAAAATTATGAAGAAACTTCTATGGACCCATTCTCAGATCTATTTTTTCAATTTGTTTTTTACTTGTAGATGGAAACAATCCTTTTATTTTGTTTATGTTCTCATGTGGTGCTGAGGATCAAACCCAGGGCCTCGCATGTGCTAGGCGAGCGCTCCACCACCGAGCCACCACCCAAGCCCTCAGATCCATTTTTAATGTACATTGTAGTGTGGACTGGAAAGCCCACCCATGAAACTAGATTAATCCTACTGACTGTAGTAGTCAGCTATATGTTGATCCTATGGCAAACAGGATGTCTGGGATTCTATTTGAGGAATAGACACCATACAAGAAACCTAAACCAGACAATCATGCTGCCCTTAGAAATTAAGACTACTTATGTGGACAGTTGTCCAAATAGAAAGATTGTTGAAATAGAATTTTTCTCTACAGGCCAGTTATGTACACATGGTATCCACCAATATAGGGTTGCCCTGATCATTCTACAATAGAAATTGGCACCTTTCCTAAGTATTGTTCCTGAGTATTATGCAAATGTCTAGTCAGTACAACACAAAAGTTCTAGAAATAGTGCATGCATTTAGGCTGGTCTCCTAGAATGGACAAGAACAATTACAGGAGGATGCCTGTCACCTGGAGGTTTTATTGATAATACCCTAACCCTCATGAGATGGCAACCAAAAGGATGTTAGGATGTTTGTCTTCTGCCGTCAGAATATCTACATCACTGACAGACCTAACAGATTCCTTAAATGTGAGAATTAAGAGAAAGGATGATGACTATCCTGTAGCCTGCATGAATACAACTCATCGTAGTAATTGCCAGCTGATATTTCAGAGCTACACTCTGCTGAAGTTAAGGTTCAGGTCTGAAACAGGTGAATGCCAATTAACCAGACTTAGGCCAGCTCCTGGTCTCAGGATCTTTGACGTGACTAATTTAAATATTATTCCTTGCTTCTATGATACAGTCTTTATGGCTCTGTTTCAAAGTTACAACATAGGGATTCTCCTAACGTTGGACTTCAATTACTTCCAAGAGCTTTCTTAGTCAGATAAATGCTAATGGAAAAATTAGAACTGAGTTAAAATGCTCTAAAAGGCCACTGTGATAAATATTGTGACCGAGCCCTCGGCTCTGTGGTTTGTGGAGAAGCTGAAGCGCCATGCCAAATGAAAATGTCTATGTTACCATTGCCAAGTGCAAGGCTTCCCAATAATATCGAGAAAAGATGAAGAATCTTCTGATAAGTGTTTGGTAGAATAATAATAATAATAATAATAATAATAATAATAATAATAATAATAATAATAATAATAACAAGAACAACAACAACCTGGATCTTTCAAGGTGGTGATTTCTCAGAGATAGTATGTTTTCTACTAATGCCTTTTGTGTTTCAATAGTAGATCATGATGATCTCAGACAAAGAATCCAGTGACTGAAAGATACAATTTCCCAATCGCCTTTAAATATTAAGGAATAGAAAATATGGGCGGAGCCACTCTGAATGACCCCCTGCCTTCCAGTCCTGAAGCAGGAGGCTCTGACCAATCACTACATCAACTCTCTCTGACTCTCTCTCAGCCCCCCTTCACTTTGAAAACATCCAAAACAGGGGTCTGGCAGGACCCTTCTAATTACTTTTCTGGCCAGAGGTGGGCAGGAGAGTTTCAAATTTCAATTCCCCCCTCGCGGAGAGCACTTGGTAAACTGTTGGCCTGGCCCTTCTGCCGGAGGAAGAGCCCACCTCAAACTGCAAGCCCTTTGTGGCTATCGTGACCAAGGGAAACCTGGTCTCTCGCAGGGCTTCCCCATACCTCTGTGGGTCTCCCCTTCCTGATCAGAGTCTTGATGGAAGCCAGAGCCCCAACCTGCATTCACACAGGCAGCGAGGAGGGAGATCTGGGGCAAAGTTGGGACTAGTTGGCTCATTATATTTCCTGATCTGGGTCTCAGGTGCGTAGAATTGGACGTTGTTTTTATTTTATTTTTTTTCTGATGACCTCTACCTTTGGATAAGATTGCCCATATAATGTCACTGTTGATGTCGTTAGATTTATATCTGTCCTTTTACATTCTATTATGTTTTTTTTTGAGGGGGTGGGGACTGGGGATTGAACGCAGGGGCACTCAATCACTGAGCCCCATCCCCAGCCCTATTTTGTATTTTATTTAGAGAAAGGGTCTCACCAAATTGCTTAGGACCTCACCATGGCTGAGGCTGGCTTTGAACTCATGGTCCTCCTACCTCAGCCTCACAATTTGCTGTGACTTGAAGTGTGTGCCACCATGCCCAGCCCTCTGAACTACATGCCCTGAACTACATCTCTATTGCAAGCTTTATTTAGAGACAGAGTGAAGCTAAATCGTGGAGGCTGCTCTAGCAGGTTACTGATTTAGTTTTTTGTTGTTGTTTGTTTTGTTTTGCTGCTTGTTATTTTTTTTTTTGAAGGTTTCTGGTTTTTTTTTTTTTTTTTTTTTTTTTTTTTTTTTTTTAGCGAGAGAATGAACTCATTATAGAGCTGGGACCTCCTGAGAAACTGAGGCAGTAAAAAGACCTTCTCCAACCCTTGATTTTTGCAATCACATCAGAAAGTTTTCAGACATGTCACCCTGTAACAGGCATGAACTTCTTGAAGGGGAAGGGGACATTCTCAAGGGCGACAGTGGGTCCTCTCAGAAAGCAGAGGGACTCTGTGCCTCTTCTTCACCCTAGTTTTATTGGAGTCCCTGGGAAGTTTCCAGAGACTCCTGCCCAGGTGCACTTTTTGACTTTTGACAGCAGGGTGACATCATACTTTCAAGTCTCGATGGTCATGGCAACTCTATGTCACCTTGGCCCACGCTGAGCCATTCTAATTATATTCTTATCCAAAGAATTATCCTTTCTTCCAAAATTTGGTCTGTGGAAAGAGTCACAAAGTCTGTCCCCACATAGTCACTTGGGTTCCTCTTAGGGAGTTTCCTGCCTGCATTTCTCATGCAGATCACAGGTAGTTTGCTGAATGGGACATCTCATGTCCACTTAGGCCAGGCAGAGCTGCAGGTAAATTGATTTTTGGAAATCATGCATGTGCAGGTCAGCACAGTGGGCCCATTTTACAGGATTATTCTCTTAATCATCTGTTCCCACCATTCTTGCGTGTGTCCCCTAGAAGACTAAGAGACACAGGTATAGAAAAAGCATAGCTTTTACTGACAGTGTTACAGGATGGAACATCTGGGCGAGCAGGCAAGATGCAGTCAGCATTCTATCCTCTGGTTCACAAGGGTCCCCGCTTCCCACCCCAGTTTCTCTTTGCCAAAGTACTATGGGGTGCACCAACTTCTAGATTTTCACCTGCATTTCCCTGTGTCCCACTGGGCTGCTTAAAGAAGCATGCTGCGGGGAAGAGTAGCACATTCCTGAAATCCCAGTGGTTTGGGAGGTTAATGCAGAAAAACTGCAAGTTGGAAGCAGCCTCTGCAGCTTAGTGAGGCACTAAGCCTCTTAGCCAGACCCTGTGTAAAAGTAAAAAAAAGAGCTGGAAGTTTGGCTCAGTGGCTTGGCAGGTCTCAGTCAAATCCCTGGTATCAAAACCCCCACATATTTTCATATAAAGCTATACACCCTTAGTTGTCCCCAACTCCCTTTGTCCTTTTGTGCCAGGAAAGTCTTCTTGAATTGAGTGCATTTTGGACCTAGACACTTTTGACTTTACCTAAATCAACACTGCTTCTTTCTCTCTTGGTCAGGGTGACCCCTCCCCGACCTCCTGTGGGACCAGGATGGTTCAGGTGCACGGACTCGAGATCTTCCACATCCACAGTCTGAGGCTGTACATGTGACTCTCCATTTTGCTCTAATTGCCCTCAGGTTGCCTTTCTTATATCTCGATTGTACATTTAAGGCAAAATACTATATTTTCATAACCAGCCATGTTTGCTATTTTATTTAGAGTCAGGCTCTCATTGAGTTGCTTAGCACCTCATTTTTGCTGATGCTAGATTTGAACTAGAAATCCTCCTGTCTTAGCCTCCTGAACCTCTATGATCACAGGAATGAACAACCATGCTGGGTCTCACCCTCTGATTTGTCAACCTCTTCATTGGATTGATAGTAGCTTGGAGTCACCATCTGAAGTTATTCTCTCAGGCCCATTACAGTTATGCTCACACCCACCTTCTTTGAACCACAATAAAAGGGATGCTCAGTGGCAAAGTGCCCCTGCCCTCAATTCAATCTCTACCATGGGGGACAATAAAGGCACCTGGAATTCAATTCTCAGCCCTGGCAGCTATATGACCACTTTTCCACACATTGTGGGAATACGACTTTTTACACAATAGCCCTCTGTTGGCCATGGGCAATATTGTTCGGTAGAATGAACTTGGGCCAGTAAGCAGGATGTGATAGACTTCACAAATCCCAACTTAAGAGTAGAGAAAAAAAATTGTACTTAATTTCCAAGAGGGGGATAGACATGACAGACAGTGTTGGCCCCAAGTGGCAATTTTTTATGGTTTATATGCAGGGTTAAGGGACCCAGCTGAGAAGGGTTTTCATTTCTTTCTGGTTGGACTATCGGTTCAAACCCAGAATGCTGAGAGTGCTGGGTCAGCTCCTGGGGGTATGTTGCTTCCTATGGCTTGTGGCTTTTCTTGAAAACCTTGACATGGAAAGAATAGACTGGAGGGGGACTTCCTCCTGACAAAGTGAGGTCAGTCTTTGCAATACAGTGACATGCATCCTGGGGGCAAGTGAGTGTGAGCTCACAGAGAAGTTATAAGACCACAGATGCCTGAAGCTTAAATTCTACAGATAATACTAAATCCTACATACAATTTCCCCTATCCATACATTTCTATGATTACCCTTTCTATAAAATCTCAAAGTCCTTGTCAGCATCTGAAGACAGGGTAAGGACAGGGTTTTTTTGTCTTCCTGGTGTAGGTGCACTGGTCAAAGTTTCTTTCCTGCTTTGCATCATAATCGTTTCTGTTTGGTTTTGGGTGAACATCTGAACAGACCTGTGGGGTCTCCAGAGTCACATTTCTGCAGAAGACTTCCTAACATTCAAAGTAGAACATCTACACTAAGCACAAAGCACCCATTTGATTTCCACAGCATATTGCTGCCCTAGAGGATCGCCCTCCTTCCTCCCCCACCCTTTCTGCTGGGGAGGGAGCCTTGGGCATCAGAGCCAACCCCAGTTGCTTCCTTTTGTAGATCAGGAGCCTCCTCAAAGCAACAGAGGGCAGGAGGTCAGGAGAATTACTAAATAGTTTTCAAATTGTTTTCATTTTTTTATATTATATATGGGTCATATAAATGATATCTTTAAAAAGTGTTTCAAAAATTTGGAGACAGTGTCTTTCTAAGTCACTTGAGGTCGCATCAGCTGGGGAAAATATATATATATATATATAAATATATATATATATATATACATTATTTTTCATAATATATATATATTATAGAAAATATTCTGATTAGATGTACTTAGTGTGAGAAATATATATATATATAATATATAAGATATATTATAGAAAATATCCATTGTATATATAGAATATATTATATAAAATACATATTTTATATATAAAATACATATAATATATAGAGACTATATTATATAAAATACATATTTTATGTATAAAATATATAATATATTCTATATATTTTATAAAAAATATATTATATATATTTTATATATACAAAAATATATAAAATATAGATTATATATAATATAAAATAATATATCGTTCTTTCTTTTTTAAGGTTCTGGGAAACAAACCCAGTGGGGCTTGACCCCGTCCTCTGAGCTCCATCCCCACCTTTTCATTTTATTTGTAGACAGGGTCTCACTGTTTGCAGATGCAGACGTGACCTTGGGCTCCTCCAGCCTCAGCCTCCTGGAGAAGCTCTGCTTTGTTTTTGTGTTGAGGTTAAACCCAGGGACTCGCCATGCTCAGAAAGCCCTCTATGGCTGAAGCCTAGCTCAGCGCCACGTGTCACCTCTGTCCCAGAGGCTAAGCCAAGGTTTCCCACCTGGATTCCTTCTCAGCACAGCCAGGAAGCTCCTCCTGAAAAGGGCTGGGGCCAAGAATCTGTCACTCTACCCAATTTCAGCCAGTGATTGGATGCTGTTAGTTTTTAGTCACGATCCAGAGGCGGGCCTGGAGGCCATCCATCCGGGTCGCTTGGTGTAACTGTCCAATCAGTGCGCAAAGGGAGGGAAAGGGCGGGCTGCCCCAAGCTCCGGGCTTTTCTTCCTCACCAAATGGGCTACTCCTGCTCCAGGCCCCGTGTTCTCTGCTCCAGGGACCCCAGTGACTGTGCTGCCGTGTTCTCGGGGATCTCGGGTGCCCGCAGGTTCCTCCAGAGGACGCCAGGTCACCAGAGAAGCCAAAAATGGTGAGTTCGCTGAATGTAGGCAGTAAGCACCTGCCTTTGGGCCCGGCGGGCGGGCAAGCTGCTGAGTGGCGCCCTGAGTCGCCGCTGTCGGGTGGCCCTGGGTCCTGTCCCCTGGTTCCCTGGGTTTGGAAGGGAGGCTCAGGTCCCAGGTGTCTCCTTTGCTCCCTACCTGTGACCCGCACTCACTTTTCCCAACGTGTAGGAAGCAGGACCAAAAATGCAGCTTCCTTCTCTCTGTGGAGCTCCACCTAGTGGACGTCCTCCAAATTGCAGGCGCCACCTGCCCTCTAAAAGGCCACCTTCTCTCCACCTCACAGCTCAGCCAGACATTCCTTCTTCCCACTGGTTTCAAATAGACACCGTCAGCTAATTGTCATTATCGCTTAGTGAAATAGTGGAAAGAATCAATCTTCCTTACCCCCTCCCTTCCCCCCTCCATTCCCCCCTCTCTTTCTCCCTTCCCTTTGTGTTGGAATCTGGGCTGGCCTCCAATTTGTGATCCTCCTGCTTCAGCCTCCCGCTTAACTGGGGTTACAGGCTTGTGCCAATGTCCCTGGCAAGAAGAACACTTTTGAAAGCATTTGTTTTCTCTTTGTGAATATTATCCTTGAGGAGAAAGAATGATCACTCAACACTTCCTCGTGTTTGGTCAAAATAACTGCTTTAAAGGGAATAAGGGGGTTGTTTATAGATCCCAGGGATATGGAATTCTGGGCTACATCAATACAGTATAACTGCTCCCTTTTCTGAGAGTCCATGATGTAGAGTCACACCAGTCCTGTAGTTAGGTAAGCACACAGGGTAATAATGATGTAGGGACAAAGGAGACAAGGCACTGAAGATAGTTGTAAACAGGTTTATCTGGCTGCAGCAAGTCTCAGAGGGCAATGCTTTTGCTGTAATCAATCCATCCATCCCTTGAAAATTGAGTTCAGGTGGTTTCAAAATTTTATACCCAGTATGTAAGGAGAGGGGGTCAGACGTTCACATTGAAATACAGGGACCCCCAAATAACTCTCAGACCACAGAGTCTCATTCCAGTTAAGCCTTTATTGCTGGCCAGTTGCAGACACTCTTCTCTCGAAAGAATGAGATGGTCGGTGTGGTGCCCCTGCCTTCAGTTGGCTCCATATTTAAGCACAGAAACCACAAAAGTAAAGTTTGGGGGTTCAGTCAATGTAAGTAAGCCTGAAAGTTGTGGTCAGTTAGTCTCCAATAGGCCCCATAGATCATTCTGTGTACTTGGGGAATTTTCATGAACAAAAGAATACAAACTGCCCCAGTCATGAGCTTTTTGAGTGTCATGGCTGAGTTCACAAAGTGGAGTCACCATAGTCAAGTTGTCACATCACACACATAAAAGCAGGTTTTTCTTTCTCTATTCTGGCCAAGTTAACCCTTCACGGACAGCACCTGAGGAGGGGAGAGCTTCTTCTCTCCTTTATTTCCTCCCCCACCAGCTGTTACCATGGAGCCCAGTTGGTGACTTATTTGTGAAGCCCAGCTCGAGGCCAGAGGCCTTGTTTGAACATTACTACAAACTATTATTCTGGATACAAGTGTGTAAAAAACTAGTAATGGGGAGTCCAACACCTGGAGTGCTGATTTCTTTTTTTTTTTTTTTTTGTTTTAGAGAGAGAGAGAATTTTTTTTTAATATTTATTTTTTGATTCTCGGCAGACACAACATATTTGTTTGTATGTGGTGCTGAGGATCGAACCTGGGCCTCACGCATGGCAGGTGAGCGCACTACCGCTTGAGCCACATCCCCAGCCCAGGAGTGCTGATTTCTTCCAGACTAGCTGCCCAGTAAAGTAGGGCAACACAAAAATAGGAAGTTTATCTACACTGAACTTTTTTGTGGATACTCTTTTATTGATAGTCCTAAAATTAGCCATGGTGCAGATTTCTGGAAAACCCAGTTAATTTTTTTTTTGTGAAAAAATTGGTTGCCACTACAATAATGTCTGATTCCTTTACTGTCCTTTATCCCCAGCTCTTTTCAGTAAGATTTTCAGAAAGGATGTGGCTATGGTGCTCAGCTCTGGCTGAAAGTTGTGATCCTCCTGCCTCAGCTTCCCAATCTGTTGGGATTAAAGTCATCGACAACCCCAGCTACAGAAAATACATTATTTTAACCCAAATATTAATTATCATACTAAGGAACATGGATTAAAGTTACCCTGAATGATGTGTGTGACCCTCCCTGGAAAAGATTACATCACTTCTTTTTTTCTTGCTTTCTTCTTTATTTTCTTTCTTTCTTTCATTTTTTTTCCTTCTACTTTTTCCTTTTTTAATATACCAGGGATTAAACCCAGGGGCACTTAAACACTGAGCCACATTCCAAGTTTTTTTTGTATTGTATTTTCAGACATAATATCACTAAGTTCCTGATGGTCTCACTAAGTTGCTGAGTCTGGCTTTGAATTTAGCAATCCTCCTATCTTAGCCTCTCAAGCTGTTGGGATTATAGTTGTGTGCCACTTTGCCTGGCCTCCATGAACTTTTATAAAAGAAACTGTGTATCACTGCATTAACCAATTGCATTGGTAGGAACATCAGATTGGTGGGGTACAGAAGAAAACAAAGAAAATTTCTTCTGTATGTCTGTTACTGCACTCTGAGCTTTGGTAGATTTTGGAGATGTCTCGTAAGGTCAGTGATATATTCTGAGAAGTTTTGAGATTGTGGTCTGATATAGAAATTAAGATGATGTGCTATTTAAGGGCTTATAATAGCCCAAGATAATATTTGCTCTCCATACAGAACCCTGCCTTTCCACCCTCATGGTGGTCTAGTTAGCCAAAGTCAAGTACTCTGAAGGTTCTTTGATGTAGATGCAACTGTATAAAGAACTTGAGTTCACAGCTGTAAAAATCTTGTGCTTTTTCTTTTATCTTCCTTAGGTGTAGGCACCATGTCAGATTTCTTGGGCAGAGGTTCCCTTTGGGCACCTCCCAGAATCCCATGTCCTCAGCCACTATCCTCTCCTGGAGCTGCCACAGAGTGCCCATAGCTTCCCTGTGCCTTGCAAGGTGAACAGAATTTCAGGCTCTGGGTCAGCTGCTCCCAGAGGACAGCCTAAGGTGTGGGGTGCAGCCTCTCAGGGAAGCTGTTGGGGGCCCTGGGCTGAGGAATCTTCTGGAAAAGGCCTCATCTAAACAGCTACTTCCTTGAGACCTTGTTTTCCCCAAGCTCTGTTCCCATTCCTTGGAGACAGGTGAACACTCAGCCTGTTGATGCTGGTGCTGAGGGGCCAGGTGAGCAGTGACTCCTACCCTTTTAGTCTCTCATGGTGTGAAGGAGCAAAACCTCTCCTGGAGCATAATGACCACCCACCCCAGTGCAGAGCTGTGCAAACCTGTAAAGCCTCATAGACTGGAGTCATGGTCCAGGTGCCTGGGAGGGTGATCCTGGATGCTTTCCATGAGCAAGACCAGGAGAAAGCATGTCCCAGCTGTCAGGGACCTTCCCTGCCCCTTGAGCCTGACACATCTGTGCTCCCTCAGCACCAAAGCTTTTTGTGTATCACTTTGAAATGATTTGCTCACTTATGTGAGGCCCAGGTTTATTTATTCAGAGTCAAATGGGATGGACTATTATTAAAGAGGCAAGAGAGAGGTGGATTAAAATCCACCTTTTTTTTGGTTGTTGTTGTTATAAATCCCAGCTTACAGCCAGGTACAGTGGTGCACACCTGTGATCCTTCCTGCTCCAGAGGCTAAGACAGGAGTGTTGCAAATTTGAGGACAGCCTTAGCAACTTAGCGAGGCCTTATGTAACCTGGTGAGACTACTCCTCAAAATAAAATATAAAAATGACTGTGGATGTGGCTCAGTAGTAAAATATCTCTGGGTTTAATCTCGAGGGCATCAAACAAAAAAGAAAAAAGAAAAAAAGAAAAAAAAACATCTAATTACCTATTTTACCTTTTGCTACCCCTGAATATGTGTAGAAAGTTGGTAAGATTCAGATTTGTCTTTTCAGTGGTTTCAAATTGAAATCCAACCCTAGATTCCAAAATACCACGTAAGATACAGAGAAACTCTGTCTTGCATTATTGCTGCAAAATTTGAGTCCAATTCTACTAATTTATGAATGTGATTTCATGAAAACTAGTATCTGTCCTTCACAAGGTGATGAATTTTACAAAGGACGACAGTTTTCACCATTGTTGTCCTAACTTGGCAGGTTCAAGTGAACTGTGTGGTTTTTTGGTATCAGGAATGGTACCCAGAGATGCTTAACCATCAGCCTCTTTTAGATTCTTTGTTTTGAGACAGAGTCTTGCTACATCATCTAGGGCTGCTGGGGTTACAGGTTTGCACCAGCACACCTGTCTTCATTGTAATTTTTAAGGACAACTTTGGCAATGCCTTGAATACCTAACCGTAATCATTTTATCACTGAATATCAGTGAAAGAGTAAATGACACCTGTTTTCTGCAAAGAAGAGATCCATGTGTTTAAATAATGGTGCTGATCCCCTCACCATGTCACCTAATTCCTGTTCCCTCCCAACTGCTTCCTCGTGGGGCCAAACTTTTGGGAGCTAGCCTTTTAGCTTATGAAACTTGGGAGTAACATAAATGCTCTTTCTATTCTCTCTGTCCTGTACAACATAAATGCTCTTTCTATTCTCTCTGTCCTGTTGCTTGGTCTTAGATACAGTTTACTGTTTTCAATTTTTTTGAAGAGTATTTTTTGTTGTTGCTGTAGTTGGACACAATAGCTGTTTATTTATTTTTATGTGGAGCTGATGATCAAAACTAGGGTGTCTCATGTGCTAGGGAAACACTCTGCTTCTGAGTCAGAATCCCAACCCTCCTATTTCCATTTTTAGATATACTTTTTTCTTAAGTTTACCTCCAAAATACAGTAAACCATGCCCTAAATTTCACAGAAGTTGGTTGAAAGCTCAGTGTTTTTTAGAGAGTTTATAACATGGGAACATTCAAACTTTGTGAGAAAGTGTGGTGTCTTTCTACTGATTTTTTTGTGTTTTTATGCCTCTAATTGTGTACCTTTTGTATCATAATCATGTTTATCTAATTACATGTATTTTTTCAAGCTACTCTTCAGCCCAAGAGAATTAGTATTGTAGTCTGTTGTTTATTTATTTGCTTCCTTATTGAGTGCTGGGAATTGATGCCATGGACTTGCTCATGCTTAGTTATCTTCCAGAAATAAATTTCAATTTGTGAGGAATGTTCTGTAGTTGTGCAGGCGTTTTACTGGGGAATAAACCTACAGGCACTTGACCACTGAGCACATCCTCAGCCCTTCTTATTTATTTATTTTTTCTTTTTCCTTTTTTAAAATATTGTATAGTTGTAGATGGATAGAATACCTTTATTTTATTTATTTTTCTGTGATGCTGAGGATCATACCCAGTGCCTCACACATGTTAGCAAGTGGTCTGCCACTCAGCTACAGTCCCAGACCCCCTTTTTATTTTTGATGAAGACCAGTCTCACTAAATTCCTGAGTGTCTTGCTCTGTTGCTGAGACGGGCCTCAAACTTTTGCCATTTCCCTGCCTTGACCTCCCTAGTGGCTGAAATTACAGGTGCACACCACTACACCAGAAGTTAGAGTGAGTTTTGAAGAGTTATCATCCAATTTCTTTCCAGATGAAATAGTATTGAAAATCAGTTTTCTTGCTTTTGTTCATACTTTTGAAATTTGTAACTATGACTCTTCCTCTTTGCTTTATTTTTGCATTATTATAAAAAATGTATTTAGCATATTAATATTGTTTCTTATGTATACATTTTTAAAACTTCATGGCTTGATAGTTTATTTACTTCTTTATTAGATAAACTTTGTTTTTATGAGCAATTTTAGGCTTACATAGTTTATTAGTCAGTGTTCTCTAGAGTAACAGTATCAAGAGGAAGTATGATTATCAAAGGGGAGTCATTAGATTGGCGTACTTGACCTGAAGGTGGATGTCCACAGTGGCCATCGGCAGGCTGGAGAGCTTGAGAAGTAGTAGCTGCAGAGTCCCAGAGGCTGAAGCCACAGAACAATAGGGATCAATGGTGCTGCCTTAGTCCAGAGCAAAGATTCTAGAAACTCACTAGAGAATCACTGACAGAGTCCACTTTGGGAGAGTGAAGAATTTTGTTCCACCCAAGACACCATCCTATTCGATGGTGCTGCCTAGCTTAAGGAGGTTCTCCAGTTTGGCTCACTATCCCTTATGCCAGTCATTTGTAGACATACCCTCATAGACACACCCAGAAGCTCATTAATCATCAGCATCCTTTAATCCAATCAAGGTGACATTTAAATGTGCCATTACATATAGTATCAAATACCCCTTCTCTCCAGCTGATAGTCTCCACTGTTTTCAAAATATTGAATTGGTGTAGGGTGTTGAACATTGGATAAAGAGAATGGATGAAGAAACATTTTGGATAAGCCAAAGTTCATCCTTTATTTTAGGGTTCCTCTTCCTTGTGATGTGATTGTGTGTGTCACGTCGTATACAAGATAATGTCTTACAGAAGAGAATCTTCTTCTCTGGGAATCCTGTGTTCCACTTGTTCATCACTCCTCCTCATTTCTTCCTCCCTCTCTGCTTCCTATATCTCTGGCACCCATCAGTTTTGCTAGTGCATCTATAATGTTTTCTTTTCCAGAATGTTCTTGACTTGGAATCTTACTGCACTTGGCCATTTCAAACTGGCTTCTCTCACTTTCCAGTCTGCCTTTAAGGGTGCTGTATTTTTCCAGGCTGCAGAGCTCATTTTCTGGGTGATGCTCTTTGGTGTGGTTAAACTTCAGCTTTTCCATTCAGTATTGAATGGTGCGTCTTCCTTGCATCTAGCTTTGGGCCGTTGTGGATATGGCTGCTGTAGTCACTGCAGTGAGAGTTCCTGTGCCCATAATTTTCACATCATTTGCATAGACACCTGGAGTGTGATGACTTAATTGTACAGTTTTTTGCATTTATGATTAAAATTTGCATTTATGTTTATGAGCATCATTCATAGTCTTCTGTTTCATACTTTTCTTCATCTATTTAATTTGGATAATATGGTAACTTATGCCTCAGGGAGACTTAGGAGGTGTTAACTCAGCTGTTATGTTCTGGAAACAAAGTAGAAAACTGGTGGCAGTTCTTATGTGTCTCATGGAAGCCTGTTTGAGATGTCAGAGCCTTGCCTTGCCTTTGTAGGAAGTAATTAGTTTCTGAGTCTGGTTTTCTCAGCAGCCATGGATGCATCTATTTTGTGTATTTCCCCTTTTGTGTGAGTTGTAGGAGATTGTATCTCTCAAAGAAGTGGTCCAGTTTCTGCAGTTGTCTAATTTGTGTCAAGCACATTTATGATAATCTTGTAGTCCCAATGCACTGTTGACGATGACACTTTTAAATCTGTTAGTAGGTTTTCAGTCCTCGATGCTTTTTTCTTTAATATTATTGTATATTTTACACTTTTTATTTTTTTCTTTTTATGTGGCAGTGAGGATTGAACCCAGTTTCTTCCAAGCACTAGGAAAGCAGTCTTCCACTGAGCCAAAACCCCAGTCCCTGTCCTCTGTATTCTTAGCCTTTTGTCGGTTAATCAGTGATGCAGATGTTCATGAAGAACTTTATTTGCAGACTGCGGATTTCCTGATTGTGGTTTCACCAACACCTTCTCTGTTACCTACCTGTGGTCAATTTAGGTTTACCGTGCTCTTCTTTCTCTGGTTTTCTGAAGTGGCAGTTTCATTGGTTGCTTTTAGCTCTTGTTTTCTGAAATGTGCGTTGGATGACTTAGATACCAATACAGCGCCACCTCTGGTGTCCTCTATGAAATTCCTATGATGGACTTTTACATTTTTTTCTTTCAAAATGGTCACCTTTTTTCTTGAGTCACCTCTTTGTCCTGTGTCTGTTCAGAGCCCTGTGTTTAATGTCTTTTTCCCTGGAGGCTTTTCAGCTTCTTGTGATCTGATTTCTGCTTTAGCTCTCATATTCTTTGAGCATACATGGGATTTCACTGGTGGTCCACTTTTAGGGGTGTGGTTTATGTCCTGTGGAGTGTTGCTGTGACCCTGAAACCTCAGTGTGCTTCCCGTTTGGTTGAAGGTCCATGAAGCCCTCCTGTCTGCATCATTGTCCTGACAGAGTTGGGCTGATGTCTCAGAGGGTAATTGTGGGTTCTTCATGGTTTGGGGTGGTTCTGTATGGTTTCAGTCCTTGAGTTTGCTTCTGTGTAAGTGGCAGGAACATTTTCTTTGTCTGTTCCATCACTGTGCAGACATCATAGCATGCTTACAGATGTAAGTGGTGGCCTCTTTCACATGCAGACTGTGTGGGATAGTTCAGAATTCTGGGCTACAAACTTGTTGCTTTACCACACTCTGGAAGAGCTTCTGCCTTAGGTTTGTTTGCACCACCATTGCTACAGGCACAATGAATCTCTTTCACAACAGACAATCATTGCAAATGTGGCCCACCCTTGATCAAAATGTCCTTGAGCAGAACATTGGTATGTGTCTCATAAATGTATATTATGGTAGTGAACTGGCTGCTGTTAAGAAGAGTTTGACAATCATTGGATATTCATTTTGCTGTGAGACTTAGAAAAGTAGCGCCTGCTGTTTATTAAGAAGATTGTTTTGAGAGTTATAAAACTTTGTAAGGCTGTTTTTTGGACAAGGTGACAATTTTTTTTTTTAAAGAGAGAGAAGAAAATTTTTTATAATATTTTATTTAGTTTTTTGGCGGACAAAACATCTTTGTTTGTACGTGGTGCTGAGGATCGAACTCGGGTCGCATGCATGCCAGGCGAGCGCGCTACCACTTGAGCCACATCTCCAGCCCATGGTGACATTTTTAGATCATTGAGTTCTTTCTTTCTTTTTTTTTTCATTTTTTTATTGGTTGTGTAAAACATTACAAAGCTCTTAACATATCGTATTTTATACATTAGATTCAAGTGGGTTATGAACTCCCATTTTTATCCCAATTACAGATTGCAGAATCACATCGGTTACATATCCACGTTTTTACATGATGCCATATTAGTGACTGCTGTATTCTGCTACCTTTCCTATCCTCTACTATCCCCCCTTTCATCCCCTCCCGTCTTCTCTCTCTACCTCAACTACTACAATTCATTTCTCTCCTTGTTTTTTTTCCCATTCCCCTCACAACCTCTTATATGTAATTTTGTATAACAATGAGGGTCTCTTTCCATTTCCATGCAATTTCCCTTTTCTCTCCATTTTCTTCCCACCTCATTTCTCTGTTTAATGTTAGTCTTTTTCTCCTGCTCTTCCTCCCCGCTCTGTTCTTAGTTGCTCTCTTTATATCTCTTTATATCAAAGAAGACATTTGGCATTTGTTTTTTAGGGATTGGGTAGCTTCACTTAGCACAATCTGCTCAAATGCCATCCATTTCCCTGCAAATTCCATGATTTTGTCATTTTTTAGTTCTGCGTAATACTCCATTGTGTATAAATGCCACATTTTTTTTTATCCATTCATCTATTGAAGGGCATCTGTGTTGGTTCCAAAGTCTAGATATTGTGAATTGTGCTGCTATGAACATTGATGTGGCAGTATCCCTGTAGTATGCACTTTTAAGGTCTTCAGGGAATAGTCCGAGAAGGGCAATAGCTAGGTCAAATGGTGGTTCCATTTCCAGCTTTCCCAGGAATCTCCATACAGCTTTCCAAATTGGCCGCACCAATTTGCAGTCCCACCAGCAATGTATAAGAGTACCCCTTTCCCCACATCCTCGCCAGCACTTGTTGTTTTTTGACTTCATAATAGCTGCCAATCTTACTGGAGTGAGATGGTATCTTAGGGTGGTTTTGATTTGCATTTCTCTGACTGCTAGAGATGGTGAGCATTTTTTCATGTACTTGTTGATTGATTGTATGTCCTCCTCTGAGAAGTGTCTGTTCAAGTCTTTGGCCCATTTGTTCATTGGGTTATTGGGTTTTTTTTTTGTTTTTTTTATGAGAGAGAGAGATAGGGAGAGAGAGAGAGAGAGAGAGAGAGAGAGAGAGAGAGAGAGAGAGAGAGAGAAAGAGAGAGAAGAGTTTTTAGAGAGAGAGAAAGAGAGAGTGAGAGAGAGATTTTTTAAATATTTTATTTTTTTAGTTTTTGGGGGACACAACATCTTTGTTTGTATGTGGTGCTGAGGATCGAACCCGGGCCGCACGCATGCCAGGCGAGCGCGCTACCGCTTGAGCCAATCCCCAGCCCAAGAGAAAAGAGTTTTAACATTTATTTATTTTAGTTCTTGGCGGACACAACATTTTTGTTTTGTAGGTGATGGATCGAACCTAGACCGCATGCACGCCAGGCGAGTGCGCTACAACTTGAGCCACATCCCGAGCCCTTATTTGTTTTCTTATTGTTAATTTTTTTGAGTTTCCCAGCACCATTTGTTGAGTATGCTATCCTTCCTCCATTGCATGCTTTTAGCCCCTTTATCAAATATAGGATAGTTGTAATTTTGTGGATTGGTCTCTGTGTCCTCTATTCTGTACCATTCATCCACCCGCCTGTTTTGGTACCAGTACCATGCTGTTGTTGTGACTATTGCTCTGTAGTATAGTTTGAACTCTGGTATCACTATACCGCCTGACTCACACTTCCTGCTTAGAATTGCTTTTGCTATTCTGGGTCTTTTGTTTTTCCATATGAATTTCATAATTGCTTTGTCTCTTTCTACAAGAAATGCCCTTGGGATTTTGATTGGCATTGCATTGAAACTATAGAGAACTTTGAGTAATATTTCCATTTTGATGATGTTAGTTCTTCATATCCATGAACAGGGTATATTTTTTCATCTTCTAAGGTCTTCTATTTCTCTCTTTAGGGTTCTGTAGTTTTTATTGTATAAATCTTTCACCTCTTTTGTTAGGTTGATTCCCAAGTATTTTATTTTTTTTGAGGATATTGTGAATGTGGTGGTTGTCCTCATTTCTATTTCATAAGATTTGGTGCTGATATACAGGAATGCCTTTGATTTATGTGAGTTGATTTTATATTTGCTGAATTCATTTATTAACTCTAGTAGTTTCTTTGTAGACCCTGTTGGGTCTGTTAGATATATTATCATATCATCCACAAATAGTGATAATTTAAGTTCCTCTTTTCCTATTTTTATGTCTTTAATTTCTTTCGTCTGTCTAATTGCTTTGGCCAGTGTTTTGAGAACTATATTGAATAGAAGTGGTGATAGAGGGCATCCCTGTCTTGTTCTAGATTTTAAAGGGAATGCCTTCAGTTTTTCCTCCATTCAGAATAGTGCTAGCCTGAGGTTTTGCATATATACCTTTTACGATGTTGAGGTAAGATTCTGTTATCCCTTGTTTTTCTAGTATTTTGAACATAAGGGGGTGTTGTACTTTATCGAATGCTTTTTCTGCATCTATCGAGATGATCATGTGGTTTTTTTAAGTCTATTGATGTGGTGAATAACATTTATTGATTTCTGTATATTTACCCAGCCTTGCATCCCAGGGATGAATCCTACTTGATCATGGTGCACAATTTTTTTGATATGCTTTTGTAGTCGATTCGCCAGGATTTTATTGAGGATTTTTGGATCTATGTTCATTAGAGATATTGGTCTGTAGTTTTATTTCTTTGAAGTATCTTTGTCTGGTTTCAGTATCAGGGTGATGTTGGTCTCATACAATGAATTTGGAAGATCTCCTTCTTTTTCTGTTACTTGAAATAACTTGAAAATATTGGTATTAATTCTTTCTTGAAGGTTTTGTAAAAGTCCGCTGTATATCCATCTGTTCCAGGGCTTTTCTTGGTTGGTAGTCTTTTAATGGCTTCTTCTATTTTCTCCTTTGTCATTGGTCTGTTTAAATTGTGTGTATCTTCCTGACTCCATCTGGGCAAGTCATATGACTTAAGAAATTTATCGATATCTTCACTATCTTCTATTTTATTGGAATATAGGGTTTCAAAATAATTACTAATTATCTTCTGTATTTCTGAAGTATCTGTTGTGATATTGCCCTTTTCATTCCATATGTTGGGATTTTGAGTTCTCTCTCTTCTCTTTGTTAGCATGGCTAACGGTCTATCTATCTTATTAATTTTTTCAAAGAACCAACTTTTAGTTTTATCAATTTTTCAATGTTTTTTTATGTTTCAATTTCATTGATTTCCATTCTGATTTTAATTATTTCTTGCCTTCTGCTACATTTGCTGTTGTTTTGCTGTTCTTTTTCTAGGGTTTTGAGATGAAATGTGAGTTCATTTATTTGTTGGTTTTTTCTTTTTTTTGAGGAATGAACTCCAGGCAATGAATTTCCCTTTTAAAACTGCTTTCATTGTGTCTCATAGATTCCGATATGTTGTGTCTGTATTTTCATTTATTTGTAAGAATTTTTTGATTTCTTCCTTTATGTCTTCTGTAACCCATTGATCATTCAGTAACATATTGTTCATTTCCCAGGAGATGCAGGATTTTTCCTTCCTTCTTTTATCATTGATTTCCAGTTTCATTCTAAATGATCAGATAAGGTCCATTATATTATCTCCACCCATTTATATTTACTAAGAGTTGCCCTATGGCATAATATATGGTCTATCTTTGAGAAGGATCCATGTGTATCCACATTAGCTGAGAAGAATGTGTATCCACTTGATGATGGTTGATATATTTTATATATTTTGGTTAAGTCTAGGTTATTAATTGTGTTATTGAGTTCTACAGTTTCTTTATTCAGCTTTTGTCTTGTGGATCTGTCCATAGGAGAGAGCGGTGTGTTGAAGTCACTGGTAATTATTGTGTTGTGGTCCATTTGACTCTTGAACTTGAGGAGAGTTTGTTTTAAGAACGTTGCAGGACCATTGTTTGGTGCATACATATTGATAATTTTTATGTCTTGTTGGTGGATGGTTCCTTTTAACAGTATATAGTGGCCTTCTTTATCCCCTTTGATTAAATTAGGTTTGAAGTTGATTTTATTCAATATGAGTATGGCAACTCCTGCTTGCTTCAGAGGACCATGTGAGTTGTATGATTTTTCCCAGCCTTTCACTTTCAACCTGTGTATGTATTTTCCTGTCATATGAGTCTCCTAAAGGCAGCATATTGTTGGATTCGTTTTTTTATTCAAGGTTACTAGCCTTTGTCTCTTTATTGGTGAATTTAAGCCATTAACGTTTAAGGTTACTATTGATCTATTGTTTGTTCTTCCAGACATGCTTATTTATGTATTTATTTTAATATGGCTCGTTATTCCTTTTTGGTTATATTTTTTGTTCTTTTTTATACTGGGTTACCTCCCAATGTTAGTTTTGGGTGCTGTTTTTCAATTCCTCTTCTTGTAGTGTTTTGCTCAGAATGCCTTGCAGTGCTGGTTTTCTGGCTGCAAATTCTTTTATCTTTTGTTTATCATGGAATATGTTAATTTCATTGTGAAATCTGAAGCTTAATTTTGCTGGATACAGTATTTTTAGTTGGAATCCATTATTTTTCAGCATTTGAAATACGTTGTTTCAGGATCCTGTTGCTTTCAACGTCTGTGATAAAAAATAAGCCATTAACCTAATTGGTTTACCCCTGAATGTAATCTGCCTTCTTTCTCTCATAGTTTTTAATATTCTCTCCTTGTTCTGTGTGTTGGATATCTTCATAATTATGTGTCTTGGAGTTGTCTATACATTTGTGGGATATTTCAGATCTCAGTGACCTTTGAGGATGTGGCTGTGAACATCACCAAGGAGGAGTGGGCTTTTCTGGATGCTTCCCAGAAGATCCTTTACAGAGATGTGATGCTGGAAATCCTCAGAAACCTGGCTTTTATAGGTAATAATGATGGTTTTAAAATTAATCAAATCGAGAACTCATGTTTATTTTGCTCATTTATGTAGAAGGTGAAAAGGAAGTCAGTTGATGAATTATTGAAGCATAAATGGCACCTACAATTTGGCCAAGCATTTCTAGGTCCTAAATATTCATAATGATTATTATGTTGTCTCATTTTAGGAAACAAGTGGGAAGACAAGACCACTGAAGATCAGATTGAAAACTGTGGAAGAAACCTAAGGTAACTGTACTCACAAGAGGAATTTGTGAGGGAATCTGAGAACTGTCATATAATTTTTAAAGCAAACCAACCGAAGAAGTATGCATAATTTGAAATGTATTTATTCTTATAATTTTTTTTATTGAAATACATACTTATCTGTAACAGGTATTCAGTCTTTTCAAAGTATTTGACATGCTAAAAGGAGTATGAAATCGCATATATAAATATGACTATGTGGATAATAGCCATAGAGAAGCTGTGTTGCAAAGGATTGTTTCCTTTTAATCTCTTTATTTTCAGGCAACTTTAACAAGTCAGAAAATCTAGCCTTTATGTGATGTTGGTAGAAATTTAAAGACCTATAAATAAATAGAAAACTGTGAATGAGTTAGGTATCAATTATGTGCTGGTCACTTCTTCTTCAAAGAAGTCCTATGGTAAACTTCAAACTTTCCCCACAGAATAGTGTGGGGAAACCTTCCAATCGATTCCAATTCTTAATCAAACAAAGAAAAATTTTAATAGAGTAAATCCATGTGACTTCATTTTGTGTGCAAATGATTTCATATGTCCTTCTTTCCTTCATAGGCACATCACATCTCACTCTGGACACAAATACTATAAGCACGAGGAATGTGAAGAGAAGCCATGTGAATTTAAACAATATAGGAAATCTCTGGTTTCTCTCGAAAGTGTTGACACACAAATGTTGTTACAAACTGGAGATAGACCATATGAAAGTACAGTATGTGGGAAAGTCATCAGTTGTTCCAATGACATTCAAAGACATGAAGAAACTCATACTGGGTGGCAACCCTATGAATGTCAACAATGTGGTGAAGCCTCTTCTTCTCTCCCAGGTGTTCAAAGACACATGATAATACACAGTGGAGATAAACCTTTTCAATGTGAGGTATGTGGGAAAGGCTTTCATTTCTCCTCTTTATTTAGAAGATATGAAAGAACTGATTCTGGAGAGAAATTTTATGAATGTAAACAAGATGGTCGAATCTTTATTTCACAGACAAGTCTTCAAAAGCACAATGTCACACACAGAGGGAATGCACATTTTAAATGTAAGGTATGTGGGAAAGACTTTGCTTATCCCAGATTACTTAGAATACATCAGAAAACACATACTGGAGAGAAGCCCTATGAATGTAAGCAGTGTGGCAAAGCCTTTGCTAGATCTTGTGACCTTCACATACATGAAAGAACTCACACTGGAGAGAAGCCCTATGAATGTAAGCAGTGTGGCAAAGCCTTTGCTAGATCTGGTGACCTTCACATACATGAAAGAACTCACACTGGAGAGAAGCCCTATGAATGTAAGCAGTGTGGCAAAGCCTTTGCTACATCCCGTCAGCTTCATAGACATGGAAGAACACATACTGGAGAGAAGCCCTATGAATGTAAACAATGTGGAAAAGCCTTTGCTATATCCTATAAACTTAAGAGCCATGAAAGAACACACACTGGAGAGAAGCCCTATGAATGTCAACAATGTGGCAAAGCCTTTGCTAGATCTGGTGACCTTCACAGACATGGAAGAACTCATACAGGAGAAAAGCCCTATGTATGTAAGCAGTGTGGAAAAGCCTTTCCTACATTCCATCAGCTTCATGCACATAGAAGGACACATACTGGAGAGAAGCCTTATGAATGCAAACAATGTGGAAAAGCCTTTGCTACATCCTCTAAGCTTCGTGCACATGGAAGAACACATACTGGAGAGAAGCCTTATGAATGCAATCAATGTGGAAAAGCATTTGCTATATCCTATCACCTTAACAGACATGGAAAAACACACACTGGAGAGAAGCCCTATAAATGTAAGGAGTGTGGAAAAGCCTTTACTAGATCTAGTTACCTTCAGAATCATGGAAGAACACATACTAGAAAGAAACCCTTTGGATGTCAACAATCTGGAAAAACATTTGCTTCATCGCGTCATCTTCACATACATGGAAGAATGCATACCGAAGAAAAGCCTTATGAATGTGAAAAATGTGGAAAAGCCTTTACTGCTTCCTCTTACCTTCAGATACATGAACGAACTTATACTGGAGAGAAGCCCTATGATTGTAAGCAGTGTGGCAAAGCCTTTGCTACATCTAGTAAACTTCAAATACATAGAATAGTGCATACTGGAGAGAAGCTCTACGAATGTAAGCAGTGTGGCAAAGCCTTTACTAGATCCAGTGAACTTCAAATACATGGAAGAGTGCATACTGGAGAGAAGCCTTATTAATGTAAGCAGTTTGGCAAAGCCTTTGCTAGATCTGGTGACCTTCACAGACATGAAAGAACTCATAGTGGAGAGAAGCCCTATGTATGTAAGCAGTGTGGCAAAGCCTTTGCTACATCCTGTCAAGTTCATGAACATGGAAGAACACATACTAGAGAGAAGCCTTATGTATGTAAGCAGTGTTGAAAAGCCTTTGCTAGATCTAGTCATTTTCAGATTCATGGAAGAACACACACTGGAGAGAAGCCCTATGAATGTAAACAGTGTGGAAACGCCTTTTCTAGATCTAGTCACCTTCAGATTCATGGAAAAACACACAATGGAGAGAAGCCCTATGAATGTAAGCAGTGTGGAAAAGCATCTGCTACATCTAGTTGTCTTCAGATTCATGGAAGAACACATACTAGAAAGAAACCCTTTGCATGTCAACAATGTGGAAAAACATTTGCTTCATCCCGTCATTTTCGCATACGTGGAATAATGCATACCGGAGAAAAGCCCTATGAATGTATACAATGTGGAAAAGCTTTTACTGCTGCCTCTTACCTTCAGATACATGAACGAACTCATACTGGAGAGAAGCTCTATGAATGTAAGCAGTGTGGTGTGGGAAAGCCTTCACTGAGTCCTCTCACCTTCACTCACATAAACAAATTCATACTGGAGAGAAGCCCTATGAATGTAAGCAGTATGGCAAAGCCTTTGCTAGATCCAGTGAACTTAAAATACATGGAAGAGTGCATACTGGAGAGAAGCCCTATGAATGTAAGCAGTGTGGCAAAGCCTTTGCTAGATCTGGTGACCTTCACATACATAAAAGAATTCATAGTGGAGAGAATTTCTATGTATGTAAGCAGTGTGGCAAAGCCTTTACTACATCCTGTCAGCTTCATAAACATGGAAAAACACATACTGAAGAGAAGCCCTATGAATGCAAACAATGTGGAAAGCCTTTGCTACATTCTATAAGCTTAAGAGCCATGAAAGAACACACACTGGAGGGAAGCCCTCTGAATGTAAAGAATGTGGAAAAGCCTACACTACTGCCTCTTACCTTCAGATGCATAAACACACTCATACTGGAGAGAAGCCCTATGAATGTAAACAGTCTGGCAAAGCCTTCACTCAGTCCTCTTACCTTCACTCACATCAACAAACTCATACTGGAGAGAAGCCCTAAGAATGTAAGCAGTGTGACAAAGCCTTTGCTAGATCCAGTGACTTTCACAGACACGGAAAAATGTATAATGGAGAAAAGCCCAATGAATGTCAACAATGTGGAGAAGCCTTTGCCAACATCTTGTCTGCTTCACACATGTGAAAGAACATATACTTCATAGAAGTCATATGCATGAAAACAATTGGTAAACTCTTCTGTTATTACTGTTTCACTCATATACATGTAGGAAGTTTACTGGAGAAAAATCCTTTGAATGTGAAATATGGTAAATCACATTTCATATCATCCTCAAATACAAGAGAGACTCACACAGCTGAAAATGTGTGTGTGTGTTTGTGTGTGTGTGTGTGTGTGTGTTTGTGTGTGTGTATGAATGTGTGTGTGTGTGTGTGTGTGTGTGTGTGTGTGTGTGAGAGAGAGAGAGAGAGAGAGCAAAGGATCAATCGATCCACTGGGGATTTAGCCTGGTGGTGCTCTACCATTGAGCTACATTCCAGTTCCTTTTTACTTTTTATTTTGAGACAGGGAGTTGCTGAGTTTCTTAGGGTCTTCCTAAGAAGCTGAGGCTAGCCTCCAACATTGATTCTTCAGAATCAGCCTCTCGAGTCTGAGGAATTAAAGCATACACCAAACTTCCAACTGAGTAACTCTTTAAATGTGAAAAATATCACAAATCTTTCCATTGTCCCTGTTGCCTTCAAAGCCATTTCACTCACATTGAAAAAAAATCCCTCTGAATTTGGGGGATTTGCTACATTCTGTCAGCTTCATTTCCTTTCTTATATATGAAAACATTCATGCAGAGAAGCCCTGTGAATGTGAGAAATGTAGGAAATCTTCTAGTTTTCTCACTTTTTTTCCTAAGGACTGGGAATATTGTTTTGGAATAAAAAGAATAAATCTTATGCAAGTAAGAAATATAAAGGGTTCAGCTGTTCTAGTTTTTTTCAGTTGTATGAAAAGACTCATAGTGTAGAAAATGCTGAGGATAAGCCATATGGGGATGTATTCAGCTTTGAGAGTTTTCTCCAAAGGCACAAAAGAATTCACATGTTAAAATCCCCTTTCTATCTTTAAAAATTGCAGTAACACTTTTAACTGTCCAGGTCCCTTTGAACAGCATTTAAGAAATCACACTGGGAAAAAGCCCTTTATGTAGAAATGTGGTGAGAACTTTGCTTGTTTCAGATCTATTTGAATTTTTTCAGACATGAGGAAAATTTTATTTTATTTCATTTTATTTATTTATTTTGAGATAACCACTGTAGCTGTGTGATAATGGTGTGTGCCTTCATTTCTTTTTTTCTTTCTTTTTTTTTTTAAAGTACTCAGAGAGTACTTTAAAATACTCCCCTCCAACCCAGGGGAGTATTGCATCAGCATGAAGATTTGAAAGCAACATGTTTCTCTGGGTTAAATCTCTCTTATTGTTAGATTCCATTTTTCCGTATTTTAAGTCTTTTGTGTCTAATGTTTCATTACATATTGTATATGTTAGTTTAGGCCTCTCTACTCCAGCCTTTGGTACAGATTGGTGAAATGGCTCTTCTGAACTTCTTTCCTCTCTTTCTTAGTTCAGATTTTACCCAGGAGTGCTCTAGCACTGAGTTTCTCCACAGTCCTTTTAATTGTTATTTTTTGAGATGGGGTGAGGCTGGCAGCTGGGACCATAGGGATGTGTCTGTGTACCCTGCAGCTGGCATCTTCCTTTTGCTTGATTGCTTATTGATCTATTGATGACTCTGGGACCATCACTCTTGTCACTTGTGCTTGTTATAAGGCTCATGTATTGTGCTGTATGTAGGCACATTAAAGAGAATTATAAAACAATGTCATTTGTGTATATTGTTTAGAGAGGCGCTTTCTCAAAATATATTTTGCCCTATACTTGAGTTGCTTTCTCTTTTCTTTTCCCAGTCCTGGGGACCAAATCCTGCCTTTTGCATGCTAGTCAGGCATTCTAGCACTGAACGCTTCGTAGCTCAGGTGGTGAATTTGCTGCAGCTGCGAGTGTGGACCCCACCAATAACCACATCAGCAGATGTAGCTCTGCAGGTGTTTCTTCCACAATTGCAGCTGATCTCTTCCTTTTTAAAGGTCTTTTATACCAGTGAATTTTTTTTAAAAAACTACATCCAATTTAGGTTTTCTCCCCATGAATAATACTTAGGTGGAATATGCCAGAAAACCCAGGCTTGATTTTTCTCTGTGTTTTAGAGTACCTCAGTAGCCCTGGAAAAAATTGTGTGATGGTTTTCTTAACACACACTACATGACCAAAGGCTTGGTAAGGAGCATCCCATTCTGGTGTCCTAATATAGCGGCTCTCCCTTCTCCACCAAATAATCTTAAATAAGCTTCTTAGGAGACCTTCACCATAATTTTCTTTCAACAGAATGTCAGAAAATGATTTTGCAAAGATCTCAATGTGGGTTATAACATAGACTTCTGCTTTTGTGGCAAAGCTTGTAAGACCTCTGACTAATCTTACAAGTGGTACACAAAGCACTTTCTGTGAACTAATCAAAACAACAACAACAACAAAACCTTTATGTATACCAATACATAAAATATAAACCTCCATCCGTGTCCCACTAGATTTAAATAAAGATCAATGAAATTCCAAGCAGTGAACCAAAAAAATTTAAGTGATACCCCTCAGAACCTAATCAATGTGCTCCTGGAACATTCCTTGGGTGTCTAGCCTCATGTGCCCTACATCACTAATAAAGCTACAGCCTCCAATCAGGTTATATTGTGCAGTACTTGCTGTGGAGTGGGCTGTTTCTGCTCAGGCTAAAGGATTCAGTTACTTGTCCCAATGATTCAAAGCCTCCTGAGCAAAACCTCACCCACAACCTATTCAGGTGTCATGGATCATGTGTGATTATTGGTAAGAGTTCCTTACATACTTGTGTCCAAATGTTGAAGTTTGCCAACATGCCAAAGATGGGTTGATTGTCACTGCTATCTCTGTTCCAGCCTTTTGCTGTGTCTTAGTGCTCATTTGGAAAGGAAGGCAAATAGAGTGTGCTGTGGCCCTTCTGTTTTTGATAAATACAGCATAAGGCATCCAGTAAAACTTCATCTTTAAAAGGTAGTTTTGAACGCTTCCCAAAATTTCCAAAAACTTTCTTTGCAGCCAATGAGTCGGTGTGGCAATTTCCTAGTTTTTCAACTTTGATTTAGAAGAAATATTGAATAGAGGTGTGTGAGCACTTGACGCAGTCTGGACTTCTATGTAATAAATCCATTTGCCAAAGGCAGTAGTTGCAGGCTTGCTCCTTGGCAGTGTGAGGGACTGGAGTGAATGCAGCTGTCCTGGGGTGTGGGCATTGTTTGTAGGAGTTCAGTCTTGGTGAGTACATCAGTGTAGGAATCAGACTTATAGGAAGGCTACAGAATCTCCTGACAGAACCTGCCTGTCGCTTTTGGACAGTAGTGTTGTCATGTGAGCTGGCAGGTAGGTAGCTACCTTCTGATGGATTTGGGTTTGTAGCTAAGCAAATAGTGAGAATGTACAATGATTAAATGAGAATTAAAATATTCTTTGTCATATCAAAGACATAATTTGGGGGCCAATCATAATAACAAGTAACCTCTTTGACCTTGAACCACATATTTTTCCTTCATGTATGCATTTTCCCACAAACTTTTGTAGTGTGATGCTTATGTGGAACAAACTGAGATAAAATGGAGAGGTTTATTTAGTGGTGCAGTGTACTAGAAGTTTTAAAGACTTGCAGCAGGCTTAGATTCCAATATTGTTCAAATTTTATGAAAGACTGAAATTCTCAAATTCTTGAGAATCTTCAGGTGCTTTGGCATACACCTGAAGTACCAGTGGCTCAAGATTCTGAGGCAGGAGGATTATGACTTTTTTTCACTTTTTTTAAGGAGAAAGAATTTTTTAATATTTATTTTTTAGTGTTCAGTGGACACACCATCTTTATTTTATATATATATATATATATATATATATATATATATATATATATATACATTTTTTTCTCTAAGAATCAAACTTAGTTTCTCCCACATGCTAGGCACATTGTCAACCACTGAGCCACAACCTTAGCCCAAGGGTTGTGATTTGAAAGCTGGCCCCCCTGGATAACAAGGAGTAAAGAACTCAGTGAAACCCTGTGTCTAACAAGTAACTCAAATAATAAATGAAAACAAGACTAGGAGGTGGCTGAGTGGTTGAGAGTCACTGAGTTCAGTTCGCAGTATAACCAAGAAAAATGAATTAGAAACCAAGTTTTAATAAACCATATGATGGGTGGATGGGCTTGTCCATTATATTGTTTTCTTCTTTGGATTCTCAGGCATGGTTTATTAATTCAGTAACTCTGTAAAATTCACCAATTCAATTAAAATCAAGTGTATGATTTTTAAAAAGTAATGATATTGCAAGGTCCATGAGGAGCAGCTTTCTGCTCTGGGAACCCTCTGTAATTGGTAATCATCACAAGTGGCCATAATGTCCTTATCATAAAGAGTTTGTGAAAGCTTCTATTTTTCAGGAGTCTCTGAAGGTGCTAAACGTGCCTGTCTTTTCAGAGCTTTTGTTGGAGGAATTCCATATGGAGGTCTCTGATTTATAGATGATGTCATCGAGGAGCTCAAATGAAACTGATAAATAAAGAACAAATTATCACCTGGTCCAGTGCAGTCTAAAAGGTGTCAGATTTTCCTGTCTTTAAGGAATGTCAAGCAACCTTGGAGGAGGATGTCAGCAATTTACAATGTTCTCCTGCAAAAAACGTTATGCTGTGAGTCTCTGCTCAGGTCATTTGTGAAAAGCTGATGAGTAGTTTGAGAATTTATTTGGTCCTGTTAGTGATAAGGACAATTTGCATTAGAATGCTATTAAAATAAAGAAAACAAATATTAGCCAATTCTGAGACCAAAATATATACCAGTTGTTGATAAGATAGGATTAGTAACTTTCATTATATTTGGAATTGGGTATGGATACTTACAGACGAGACCAGATCATCAAAGTAGCAATGATCTACCCAAGGATAATGTTGAGATACAGAATATCTGTATTTCTGTAGTTGGTATTTTATTTTTTTTTCCTCTGGGATTATCAGTGACTATGTTTAAACATTTCAGGATGCCCAGAGAGAATTCTGATTTTTTCATATTTAATGAATTAGAAAATGTTAGACTATTAAATATTATGAGAAGCACATTACATTTTATAAGAATTTTTAGTTTCCATGTACCTTGTTTTAACATATCAAAAAACATATGAAGTGATTTAATTAGAGATTGATGGTATTTATTTATTTATTTTTGCTACTGGGGATTGCTGTGACAAGTGTGCCAAACTAGCATGTTCTTTCAGGGTTTGATAGGACATTGGAAGAAATAAAGAGTCACACACACAGAAGATGCAACATCTGGGATCGGGTGGAGCACTGCTCTATGATGGAGCAGCAGGTCTAAAGAATTATACCAGGAGGGCTGGAGATGTGGCTCAAGTTGTAGCATGCTCACTTGGCGTGTGTTCGGCACTAGGTTTGATCCTCAGCACTACATATAATTAAAATACAAAATGTGTCCACCAAATATTAAAAATATAAATAAACATATATTAAAAATTATCTCTCTAAAAAAAAAGAATTACACCAGCAATCTTTATTGTGTATCTTTCATTGATCATATTAAAGACTATGTAAGCATTATTCTTTGTATTTATGAAAGTTACAAAGTTAGCAACAGTATGCAGCTATTTTCTCAGTTACATTCTATAGTTGGAATGTGTAATGTTAAGAGCACCCTGCAGCTCTCAAGAAAATCCATCCTTTAAAGTTATTTTAAAGCTTCTTTTAAAACAGTGGAACTGGTGAACCATGTGTTTGACTTAGCAAGAAACTTTGTGCCTGAGAATAAGGTCAAAGCTGAAAAGTCTCCCACAACAGAGTCTCCCTAATGGAGAGCATTTCCATAGCAACCAAGCATCCTATACTTTTGCATAGAAACTTTTCCAGTCACCAAGCATGCCACTGCCATTAAGTCATTAGAGACCTCCATCTAAGACACTTGTCTCCCAATCACTGTCACTGGTCTCCACAGGGGATTGAACTCAAGGCTGCTTTACCACTGAGCTACACCCTCACCAAGGCTCCCCCTCTTTTCTCTTTCTTGAGACAGTGGTGGACTCCGTTGCCCAGGATGACCTCACACTCATCTAAAAATGAAGTAATGTGGTCTCTGAACCTTTACCCCAATGGCAGTCACATTTGCTGGGAACTCAGCTGAAGTGGTTCAATTAAAGTAATAACTTTGGTGGGGAGGGGGCGGCTCCGCCCCTCTGCAGGCCGCTGGGCCTGATCTACATTGCAGGCAGGGGGGGAGGGGGGGGGCTTGCCCCTCAGCAGGCCGATGGACCTGTTCTGCTGGTGGGTTGCACGTCCACCTACCCTGCAGGAGCGTGGGGAAGCTCTGCCACTCAGCAAGTTGCTTGGCTTGACCTGCCCAGTGGGTCCCAGGTCCGACTGCCCTGCTGGTGCGTGGGAAGGGGGCGGCTCTGCCCCTCAGCAGGCCACTGCACCTGATCTGCCAGTGGTCACAGTTCCGCCTTATATTTGATAAAGGGGCTATAAGCATGCAATGGAGAAAGGATAGCATCTTCAACAAATGGTGCTGGGAAAACTGGAAATCCATATGCAACAAAATAAAACTAAATCCCTTTCTCTCGCCATGCACAAAAGTTAACTCAAAATGGATCAAGGAGCTTGATATCAAATCAAAGACATGGCATCTGATAGAAGAAAAAGTTGGCTATGACCTACATACTGTGGGCTCAGGCTCCAAATTTCTCAATAGGGCACCCATAGCACAAGAGTTAACATCTAGAATCAACAAATGGGACTTACTCAAACTAAAAAGTTTTTTCTCACCAAAAGAAACAATAAGAGCGGTAAATAGGGAGCCTACATCATGGGAACAAATCTTTACTCCTCACACTTCAGATAGAGCCCTAATATCCAGAGTATATAAAGAACTCAAAAAATTAGACAATAAGATAACAAATAACCCAATCAACAAATGGGCCAAGGACCTGAACAGACACTTCTCAGAGGAGGACATACAATCAATCAACAAGTACATGAAAAAATGCTCACCATATCTAGCAATCAGAAAAATGCAAATCAAAACCACCCTAAGATACCATCTCATTCCAGTAAGATTGGCAGCCATTATGAAGTAAAACACCAATAAGTGTTGGCAAGGATGTGGAGAAAAGAGTACACTGCTGGTGGGACTTCAAAATGGTGAGGCCAATTTGGAAAGCTGTATGGAGATTCCTGTTAAAGCTGGGCATGGATCCACTATTTGACCCAGCTATCGACCTTCTTGGACTATCCCCTGAGTACCTTAAAAGAGCGCACTATAGGGATACGGCCACATCAATGACTATAGTGGCATAATTCACAATAGCTAGACTGTGGAACCAACCTAGATGCCCTTCAGTAGATGAATGAATAAAAAAAAATGTGGCATCTATACACAATGGAGTATTACGCAGCACTAAGAAATGAGAAAATCATATAATTTGCAGGGAAATGGATGGCATTAGAGCAAATTATGCTAAGTGAAACTAGCCAAGCCCTAAAAAACAAATGCCAAATGTCTTCTTTGATATAAAAAGAGCAACTAGGAGCAGAACAGGAGGGAAGAGCAAGAGGAAAAGACTAACAGTAAACAAAGACGAATGGGGGGAGAGAAAGGAAGAGAGAAGGGAAAACATATGGAAATAGTAGGAGACCTTCAATGATACACAAAATTATAAGAGGTTATGAGGGGCAAGGGGGAGGGAAAAAAGGGAGAGAATTGAACAACAGCAGAGGAGGTAGACAGGGAAGATGGGAGGGGAGGGGAGGGGGGATAGTAGGGGATAGGAAAGGTAGCAGAATACAACAGTCACTAATATGCCATTATGTAAAAATGTGAGTATGTAACAATTGTGATTCTGCAATCTGTATTTGGGGTAAAAATGGGAGTTCAAAACCTAACTGAGTCAAATGTATGAAAGATGATATATTATGAGCTCTGTAATGTTTTGAAAAATTAATAAAAAAAGGGAAAAAAAAGAAAATTAAAAAAAATAAGTAATAACTTTGGAATTCTATGGGATGGGACTACTGTTTCCAATCCATTCTACCAGGCCTGGTAGAAATTTGCAAGTCATTTTTTATGTCTCCAGATCATAAGAAAAAATATTTTTTTCATATTTTCACCGATGTATCAATATCAACAGACCCTAAGTACTTGGTAATAAGGGCAGGAGTTATGGGAAACTTGTTGGAATTGTGTGGATCCATCCTGCCTTCTGATTTGTCTTCCTATTTTCTCTCTCACTCCTTTTAGTAAAAGGGGTTCTTAACCACTAAGCCACATCCCCAGACCCTCTTTCATCCCCATGACAGTAGAATGCATATATATATATATATATATATATATATATATATATATATATATACACTTTGGTATATCATACTTGTACATGTTGCAGAATCATATTAGTCATGTAGTCAAATATATATTCATCCAGTAATGATGTCTGTTTCAATCTACTACTATCTTTCCTATTCCCACATTCCTCTTTCCTCTCTCCCATCACTTTCCTCAACCTAATGTAAGATAAAGTGATTCTGCCCCAATGCCCCCTCCCTCCTGAATTAGCATCAGCATAATAGAGAAAACATTTGTCTTTGATTTTGCGAGACTGGCTTATTTCACTTAGCATGATATTCTCCAACTCCAACCATTTACTAGAAAATGCCATAATTTTAGCCTACTTTCAACCTGACTAATACTCCATTGATTATATATACCACATTTTCTTTAAACATTCATCTTTCGAGAACCACCTAGGTTGGTCCATAGTCTAGCTATTGCAAGTTGAGCTGCTATAAACATTCATGTGGCTGCTGAGGAGGTCATACATGTGAAAATATTTTTTAAAACAACAAGTTGCTGAGCAGTAGAGAATATTTTACATTACATATTTAATTATTTCATAGTATTCAGAGTATAAAATGAACTCTAGTGACTCCATAATAAAATGATCAACAAATTAAAAAATGAATTCCGAGTTCTGAACCCCTCAGATATTTCTGCTACTCTTTATGGTGTTTTTTGAGAATGATCTTCAAAATGCTAATTGTTACTTTTTGCTCCCAGTCATCTGGAAGTTTCTAGAGAAAGTTTCTAGTCATCTGCACTAGGCCTAAGTTCCAGTGGTTTTGCTAACTTCTGTTGGTGGAAGAATTGCTTCTCTCTTAACTTATTTATAAGTATCAAAGGGGAAAATTAAACAAACAACCGATAGACTCAAGAATATTTCAGCACTTTCTGAGCTCTGTCCTACCATTGTTCATCCCAGTAATAATTCCAGGCCTTCCAGTTTTTTTCAGAAGTAGTTTTTCCATGTACTGAGCATCTAAAATTAGTGACTTCTGTTCCAGAGAGTATATCCTAAACATCCAATTTCTATAAGCAACAGAGACTGAGCATGTGCAAATATTCATACATTACAAATAGTTGGATTTGCATTGTTTGTAACTACTTCCAAAAACTAAAATTTGCAGGAGTAGTGTTAAAATTGTATTAGAAATCACAGATTTCTGTTTCACCACAGAAAATACAGTACACTCTTCTCCTAGCTACTTGACAGCCTGGAATATAACACACTTGCCTCAGAAATTTAATGCATCAATCAAATGAAAACTTTCCTTCACAATAAGAAGTCTTGTCAGAATGCGTATGATAAAAATCTGAAAGGTAGGGGCTGGAGTTCTGGCTCAGTTATAGAGTGCTTCCCTAGCACATGGGAGGCACTGTGTTCAAGCATCAGAACCACATAAAAACAAATAAATAAAAGTTATTTGTCTATATGACTAGTAAATAAATAAGTAAAATATTTAGAAGTAAAAAACAAAAATCTGAAAGTTAGTAGGTAATCCAGAGCATATGAGCATGGATGTAAAGATTCACTTGTAGAAATGCTGGTGAGAATATAAATTGAGTAAAGCTATTTTTGAAAATGGTATTAAGGTTCTTCAATAAGTTAAAATAAAAATGTCATATGATTCAGTAGTAGTAATTCTGGGTATGTATCTAAAAAAAATTGGAGTCATTAGATCATGGAAAAGACTATATTTTCATTGTAGTATTTTTTACAGAACCTGGTAAAAGACCTGAAGTACCTTTAAGGTAAATGGTAGGTTGGGCATGGTGCCACATACCTGTATTCCCAGCAGCGTGGGAGGGTGAGACAGGAGAATCATGAATTTAGAGCCAGTCTCAGCAAATCAATGAGATCTTGTCTGTAAACAAAATATAAAAAAGGAGCTGGTGATGTAGCTCAGTGGTTGACTAGCTCTGATTTCAACACACAGCATAATAAATAAATAAATAGGCTCAACACATTGACCCTATGCTATATTTTTCAAGAAGCAATTTACTTGCACCCTTTCTGGATTAACTGGACAGAATGTGTTACATTCTTTAACAAATTATTATCTGCAGAAGAAATGCAGTTTCAAAATAATGTTTGCAAGTGGAACACAAGTTACACTAAAGGGGAGACTTTCGTGATCTTGTTTAAGACCAGATTGTGGAACTCAGGGAAATAAAGATAATTCCTACTAAGCATAAAATCTGCAAGAGTTTATGATTAAGAATTCAATTATAAATCATGAACATGAGGCTAATTAACCTAAAGTTTTCATGGAACTGGATACTTGAGAGTTTGATATTATCCTGCTGTCAGTCTAAAGTCAAGAAGTGTACCTTTGCAGGATGCTTTAGAATCTTTTTTTAGATCTCTAATGAAATTGGAGAAAAAGAGAGCCATACTCTTCTCTTTACAGAGAGGACACATTCTGTCTTTTTAAAGTGTCACCTTTTTCTTTTTTCTCATCACATCATTGTGTCTGCTTTTTTCCTCATGTGAAATGCTTACAAAGAGAAAGCAAAATCTATAACCTGTCATCTAGTTCTTGGAGGAAAAAATAGAAATACTGCATCCATTTGAAATATAGCATAAAAATAGTTGATAAGGCAAAGAGGAAATGCTGGCATTAAAATTGTGAACAGAGCTGAGTGCAGTGGTGCACTCCTGTAATCCCAGGGTCCTGGAAGGCTGAAGCAGAAGAATCGTGAGTTCCATGCCAACTTTAGAAAGGGAGAAGTGCTAAGCAAATCAGTGAAACCTCTTTCTTTAAATAAGATACAAAATATTGCTGGGGATTTGGCTCAAGGGTCGAGTGAGCCAATAAGTTCTAGAATGACTTGTTTTCCAGTGACAATAAATTGACCCATTATAGGCTGGAACTCAAGATTCAATCACAAGTTCTACAGAAGTCATATTGAAAATAGCTGGTGTCTTATAGATAATGTGGTTAAGTTGTTCCTGCACCCTCTGTCTGATAGGGTCACAGCAAGGGAGATGCCGTGGCAGAGCTACACCATTTTGAAACTGAAACCATGTGGAGGGTTAAATGTATTGTTTATGATACTCATAATATGGAAAATGGGGGTATACATCAATCAATAATAAAAGTACATGTTGACAGAAATGGCAGGAAAATTTCCAAAATGAGACTAAAGATACAATTAAGACATGCCTGGAGATGTGTTTTAAAATCTCTCAGGATTGAAACAATAGTGTTATTCCTCAAAAATTTATGAAGAAAAGCTTACAAATCTCAAGGTTCTTGAGAAAAACTTAACAATTTGCACTAAGCCCCACATTCTAAATCTATAATCTGTGCAACATATATTTCCCCGTACTAACAGGCCCTCCTTTGCCTTACACAGGAATTCATAAAAATGGGAAACACATTGTTAATATTAATGGTAAATGGGTTGTGTTGAAGAGCCTGCTCTTTTGTTAAAGATTACAAAAACATACAAATAGTTGTATTTTGAAAAAGTATCAAAGAAAGTCTTAAAAGAAAGCAGTTAAATAGGTCATATGAAAAAAAATTACCTTTTAAATTAAAAATAGAATAATATAAAATTAATATACATAAATTTTGGAAGCACTTCAGAAAAGTGCTTTTAAGTAATAGGCTTTAACTAATTTAAGTGTTTTATTGGGACTTTAGAAGTAAGAAATCTTACCAATAATCATAGGTATGCTTTAAAGTTAAAGGTTAATGATATAATTATCTGTATGCTTTAAAATTAAAAGCTAATAATAGGTCAAGGTACATGTAGTCAAGATGTGTAGTCTAGCACTTATTGATTGAGGTGAAAATGTAAAAGCTTAATAGTGATTGGCAAAGGTTACAAGAAAATATTTTAAACAATGTACTCGATATCTTAGGTAATTAATATATATCTGAAAATATTGCACTTTTCTGAAGTGCTTCCAAAATGTATGTATATTAATTAATATATATCTGAAAATATTTAACTCTTAAAAATTATGTAAGTCAAAGAAATTTTGAGCTTTGAAGCTATCCATTAACTACATGAAAAAACACTTGTAAAAAATGTTTAGAAATAAAGGCCCTCTAGGGGCAGCGAGTACTTGTGAAGGCTGCTCATAACTTGCAGCTATAGTCCTGTCTCCTCTTCTTTTACCTAAGCCACTCATCCTTCAGAATCCCTGGATCTCTGGTAGCTAGGGCTTAACCTTAACATTGGAGATTTAATTTTTTCTTTTAAAATTAATGTTGAGTTTGTTTATGGGCTGCATTGAAATATATATAAAATCTGTGATTTGTGCTCATATTCACATAGTACCCCTCATAATCCTACCACTATGCTCAAGGCAAAATTGCAAATAAGTCTGTTTTTAATTGCTTATATTTCAGAGTCTAGAGATCTGGCACCCTCCATCTCTTTTTCATTTTTATCGTTAATACTAGAAACTTTAAATATTATTAGTACTTTTAAAGTACAGCATAAGGTGTGTAGAAATGGTGGGTATATTTTTGACTGGTCTCCTAAAATTGACAAAAGGCAGTTATGCAAGGGTAATGCCATTAATCCTGGAGGATTTGTTAGTAGCATCCTTACCTTCAGGGAAAGTGGCATTGAGAAAAATGTTTGGCGCTAAATTGCTGCCTCAGAATTCTTACATTTTACTGACAAAGCTTTACCAGACTTTGTAGGCAAAAACTGTAACAGGAAGGTTCTTGCTACAGCTTATGGGCCTGTCTTCAATCTCCTTATGTTTTAATTACAGGAAATGTAAAAGTTAAAAGGGAAGATGATAGATATCTTGTAATATGTAGTAAATGTAATTTAACTAATTATATCACCAGAAATAATAGAGAAAAAGGAACGATGATGCTCTATCAGCCCTCCTTTATTACCAGGAAATACTTTAGAGCCATGGTAGGCTGATACTGCTTTTCAAGTCTTACAACAAATACACGCCCAGCTAGCGAGACCTAAGTGTGCTCTTGGACTCATAATAGTGAGAGTTGTTCCCTTAGTTTTTTTTATTGCATCCATGGTGACAGCTTTGGTGGCCTTACCTCAAATATTCAACATGCACATTTCCTTAATTATTTGACTCAAAATACTTCCAAGGCTCTTCACAATCAAATAAATGATAATGAAAGGATTGAGACCAAGCTAAATGCCTTAGAGACTGCTGTCATGAATATAGATAATGAACTTTCCACTTTGAAATTCAAAGAAAGACTTAAATGTCATGCTAGCTATAAGTATGTGTGTGTTACTGCTGCCAAATGCAATGCTTCTTAGTGGTATTGGAAAAAACTTCAAAACCATTTGTTGGATATTTGAAAGAAGAATGCTTTGATTTTTTGGAGCTGCATCATCACATTCAAGATACAAAAATGTAAGATTGATTTTTCAGATCCTAATTTTTAGCTGATCAAATACTTAGAGTTAAACAGCTTTAACCCTGGAAAACATTCTTAAACACTCTGCATGGTATATCTTTGTATTGTTCTCATTGCTACTTATTCTCTCTTGTGTTGTAATTTCAGGATGTTGTGTACCTAGAAGAAGAATTCAGGGACTCAAAATAATGACCCATCAACTGCTTTTTCAAAGAAAGAAGGACGGATATGTGGGAAGCTCTTCTTAGTAACCCATGCCTTCCAGTCCTGAAGCAGGAGGCTCTGACCAGTCACTACATTTGTGGTGACTTGGGCATTGTCCCAACTCAGATAGAGAGGGGGGTCTTCAGATGTAGGCATTATTCATGAGGATTTATTTACCCTCATGGTCCTTGTAACCCTGCCCCTCTGGCCTTTTTTGAATAAAACTTTCTACGAACAAGAGTCCTCCAATGAAAGCACTCTTCTGAATGTGGTCACTTTCTCACCAGCCTCTCATGACTTTCTCTTGCCCTCCCTTTTGGGGAGCCTGAAGCCAAGAGCAGAGAAGAAGTCCTGAAGCTTGTGTAAAGGTAAAGTGTGACTATGTTATTTGGTGTTCCTGGAAATTCACATGAGTGCCCTTAAGTTCAGCTGACTTTGCAGGTCCGGGGTGGCAATTTGTAACTGCGTGGGCAACAATTTGCCTGACCTGCATGGGCAGCAATTTGTAACTAGTGTTCAGAGGGATTACACAGACACACACACACACACACACACACACACACACACACACACACACACACTGCTTATATTTTTTAAGAGTAAAAGCTGAAGCAAAAATGCCCCTGAGATTACTAGATACCCACAAGAAGAAAAAATGTATTTGGATACGTACCTCACATCATGTGCAAAAGTAAAATTTAAAAAGGATCAAAGTTTTTTGTGTAATAGCTAGAAGCATAAAAGTCATAAAGACAGTTGAGGAAATTTTCATTACTTTGGGTGTGGTTTTGGCTATATAATATTTGTATTTATTTTATTCACGCCACTCATATAGAATAATCCCCATTTAAAAGTGGTATGATTCATTTCAAAATAAACATTAATGTTATTTCTAACTGAAATTCAAAAATAAAAAATAAAATTTAAAAATGTAGCTCAGGGGTAAAGCACCCCAGAGTTCAACTTCCAGTACCAACAAATAATTAATAAAGGAACAAAGACATTTCTCAATGAAATAGGCTTAATCTTGACTCTTTTAACACTTCTGTGAGTTCGGTGAAAATGAGAACCTTTTTATGATAATTCATAATTTGTTAAAAATATGCCCACAAAATTATAAGATTTCTCTTTTTGTTGACTCAATAATACATTCATGACTACATGAAGAAGCTACAAGTATACAGATGTTATTTGGGGTCAGAAGGTAAATAGTTAATATTATTTCTTTTATAGCCCTTCAGCTAATATGATTCCACACAATGCTATGGATCATTTGGCTCTAGAGAAATAATCTTTACTCTTGAGAAATTTCAATTTTAGTTAAGTCTATAGATTAAGAAAAATGTATGTCCAGGTTTGACTTCTACAAGGTAAATGTGTTTGGACTTTTTCAGATAGAAGTCCCCATTGGGAACAGTGAAATTTCAAATAGTATATACGGAAGGCTAGATGAAGTCTATAGTTTAAGAAAACATATTGGCTAAATTATAAATATATTTTTCTTTACCCTTCACAAAATTTATTATGCTACATCATAAAGCTCATATCTAAAATTCTGTAGATACTTTCTAAATATGTGGCATTATAAGCAGTATCTTTTGGCACCTGCCTCTAATCCCAGCAGTTTGGGAGGCTGAGGCAGGAGGATCACATGTTCAAAGCCAGACTTAGCAATTGGGCTCTAAGTAAAATTTTTAAAAGGGCTGGGAATCTTGCTCAGTAGTTAAGCTCCCCTGGATTCAATCTGTAAAGGTCCGGCGAAATGTTGGAGGAAGAGACCACAAGAGACTGTCTTATGCAACAGCAGAAGAAAGGGTTTATTTGGAGAGCAGCATGCTAGGGCTCTCTCTATAGCAAAGAGAGATAGAGCTCTGAGAACAGCTTAAGCAGAGTTTATATACTTTTCTTGGAGAGAGCAGGGAGGGAAGTTACATTTTGTAGTTTGGCAGTTGGGGACAGCTCATTCTGGGAACAAGATTAACAAACAGTTCACAGTTGGGGACAGCACATTCTGGAAACAAGATTAGCAAACAGTTCTTAAGATTTCAACAATGTTTTGTTAAGCATATAGAAAAATGGAGTGACAAGTACCTATTTTAATAACCTTTCAAATCCCTTTTACCAAAAAGAAACAAAAAAAATTTGTCTTTACTAAGAATCTATTGTTCAATGCAGGATCCTGAGATTTTACATGTTTTCTGCTAAGAATCTTGTAGTTTAAATTCTCATATTTACACTTTTCTTTCATTTAAAATTAATTGTGAAAAGTGTGAAATAGTGTTTGAGATTGTGTTCCAAGTTTTATATGGATCATTGTTCCAGATGATTTGAAAATATTTTTCCTGTAATGTCTTGGCATTCTCCTTGAAAAATAATTGGCCATAAATATAAGGATCTATTTCTAAATTGTATTCTTATTTCTTTTTGCAGTAATGAATTTGAATCTAGGAACACTCTACCACTGAGATATATGCCCAGTTCATTTTTTTTTTTTGGTTTTGAGACAATATCTTGCTATGTTCTCAACGGTGACCTAAAATTGTCAATTATCCTTCCTCAGTCCCCTGAGTTGCTGGTACTATAGGCATCCACAACCATGCCTGGCAATATTATTCCATTTAATCATTTTGTAAGCGTGACTCAGTACTGATTACAGTAACATTTTAAAAATAGCTTTGTGAAGATGTACTATATATACATAATAAAGGATCTCTGCTTACTATTTTAACACATATGCCACATCCACTGATGAAATCCCTTTCTCATTTCCCACTTCCACTCTTTAACCTTTAAAAATCACCAACCTAAGTTCAGGTTTAGCCTCCCCCACATGCGGGACAGCATGCAGTGTTTGTATTTCTGTGTCTGGTTTTATTTTATTTTACCACACTATCCTCCAATTTCACCTAATTGTTGCAGGTCACAGGATTTGATTTTTATGGATGTATGCCTAGATATATGCCATATTTTCTTTATCCATCTGTCCCAGAATTCCTAGGTGATTCCATACCATTTTAACTGGAAAGTGCCTCAATAAAGATGGGCATCCAGTTATCAGATGAGTGTTTTATTGTTTTCATTACATACCCCCAAGTGGGATACCTGAATCAGAAGGTAATTCTATTTTAGTATTATTTAGTTGAGATACTGAAGACTTAACCAAAGCCTCATGTGCTTGGCAAACATTTGACCATTAGACTACATGACAGTGCCTTATTTATTATTATTATTATTATTATTATTATTATTATTATTATTATTATTATTAATTTGAGAGAGCATTACATTAAGTTTCTTTAACCTCACAGCACATTCAGGATCCTCTTACTGTAGTCTCCCAAGTTGCCTACTCTACAGGCATTTATCACTATTTCTGGCTTCCAGCATATTTCTTTTTTATTGGAGACAGAGTTTTGCCCTCTTTGACCTTGAACTTGCACAAGTTGGCCTTAAACTTGTAATCCTCTCCTTTAGCTTCTTAAATATATGGGATTAGTTGTGTGCCAAGATCCCAGCTATTGTTAGTTTTTTTGAGTAATATGCATAGTTTTTTATATCAGCTACCCAATTTACTTGAACACACCCATGCATAAGTGTTTATTTTTCTCCACATCAACATCAGTGTTTGTCACATTTCTCAGTTATCCATTTTGACTGGGATGAGATGATACCTCATGTATTTTTTTTTCTTGTGGTGCTGGGACTGAATTCAGGGCTTGTGCATGCAAGGTAAGCACTCTACCAACTGAGCTATTTCCCCAGTCTTCCACATTGTATTTTTGATTTGCATTTTTCTGAAGGCTTATTATATTGAGCTTTTTTCTATATGTTTACTGGAACTTTTTGTTTCTTCTTTTGAAAACTGTCTACTTTATTTGCCTACTTTTAAAAGGCATTACTTAGTTTTTGATTGCTTGTTTAGTTTTATTATTTTTGTGTTCTTTATGTATTCTAAATATGAAGCTTGTATCAAATGCATACTGGGCAAAGAGTTTCTCCCATTTTATAGAGTTTCCACTTTTTTTCTTTGCTATAAATCAGGTTTTTAGTTTAATGCCATTTTTATTTTATTTATTCATTTTTTGATTTTGAAATTATTTCCAAAACATTTGTTGTTTTTACCAGAACTTAAGTTGCTTTCTCTTGTTTATTTTGTAGTTTTACAGTCAGGTCTTTTACCCCTTTTGAATTAATTTTGAACAGGGTGAGGAATCAGGATCCTCTTTCTTTAGAACTGAAACTTTATACTGAGCTTTAAAATTGGGGAGTCTTTCAATTTTGTTCTTTATATTTTTCTTGAAGAAAACTTATAGTTTATATTTGAGGTTGACTGAACTTCTATGTTCACTTTAGGCTTACAATTCCATCTTTTTCAAAAATGACATGTGGGAATTTTGGTAAGGTTTACCTTGGTATGTAAATCAACTTGCATTTCACTACTTCAGCAACATTAAATCTTATGAATAAATAATGGATGCCTACTTAGTCTTTTAAACATTTTGTATAGTATTTTTTGCTTACAAGACATATTTGTAATTTTTTTGCTATGAATTTAATGTTTGATACTACCATAAATGGAAATTTAAATAATTTTGCTTTGAATATTTATTGTTCAGCTTCAAAAATTATACTGATTGATTGGTGCTATATGCTGCATAAAGGCTGAAATTTTTTATTTAAATAGTTCTTTGGTAGAGACATTAGAATTTAATTCACATAAAGCCATATATCTGCTTTTAGAGTTAGATATAGTTTGATTGTTTCACTTCACATTTCTAATAGGATTTTTGTTGTGGTTGTTTGGTACCATATTGAACTCAGGGGCCCTTGACCACAGAGCAAGATCCCCAGCCCTATTTTGTGTTTTATTTAGAGACAGGATCTCCCTGAGTTGCTCAGTGCCTTGCTTTTGCTGAGGCTGGCTTTGAACTCCTGATCCTTCTGCCTCAGCCTTTTAAGTCACTGGGATACAGGCATGCGCCAACAATGCTCAGCTCTGATACGGATGTTTTTATTGTGTTTTTTACTGATTCAATCTCTTATTAAGTCTTTTTAGACTTTCTATGTCTAAGTCAGTTTTGATGGAAGTTTTATAGGAATTTGTTCACATTTAGTTGTTCATAATATGCCCTTAAAATTCTCTAAATTTTTTGTGCAGTTTGCTTTGATGGCCTCACTTTTACTTTTCATATTTATGAACTTGAGTACTCTCTCTCTCTCTCTCTCTCTCTCTCTCTCTCTCTCTCTCTCTCTCTCTCTATTTTCTTGGTTAATTGAAAAATCAATTTTGTAAATCTTTTGAACAATGAAGATGTTTTCTTAATTCTTTCTTTTGTATATTTCTTTTATTCTTGCTCTATTCTTTATCAAAATTCATTACCAGTGCAATTTGATTACAGTTTACTTTTCTTTGTCTAGTTGCTGCATAAAGTTAGGTTTTGGTTTGGGCGGTTTTTCTTTTATAATGTAGGCTTTTGTGGTTATGAATTTTCTCCTTAGGGCTACGTTAGCTGCACCTCATAAATTCAGGCATGTTTGCTTTCATTTTTTTCCACCTAAACTATTTTCTATTTTTTTTTTCTTTCTAAAGAGTACACTGTCTAATTTCTACATGTTTGCAAATTTTTAAATTTTGTGTTTTTTAACTTAATTTCATTGTAGTTACGAAAGATCATTGTCCTGATTTCATTGCTTTTAAATTTATTGATATTTTTTTTGGCTTTAAAATGGCAAGTCCTGTAAAATGTTTTCTACACAATGGAGGAAGAATATGTACTCTACTCTTTGGGGCAGAATATTTTGTATAGTCCTGTAGACCTACTGTAGTTATATTGTTGTTCAAGTCAGTTTGTTTTACATGGATTTTTGCTAGTCATTTCATTCTTTTTTGAAAATGGGATATCACAAATTACCCACCACTTTTTGTAATTTTTTTCCCTTTAATCCTGATAGTTTTCACTTCACATATTTTGAAACACTGTTTTTAGACATGTGTACATTTATAACTTAGTTTGTGAGATTGCCCACTTTATTGATATATATTATATATCTTAATTTTTATTACAAATATGCATATATTTAATATATAATTTAATCTATGTAATTACAAGTATATATCATATTCTTGCCTCTATCTAACAATTTCTGTTACAGATGATTTTGTCTCACATGTGCAGAGCCCTCCAGCTGTTTTCTTTTTGTTTTTATGTGTTAGCTTGTTTTTTTCATGTACTGGTGGTTTTACCCAGGAGCACTTTACAACTGAGACCTGTCCCCAGCCATTTTTATATTTTATTTTGAGGTAGGGCCCAAATAAGTTGCAGGGAGTCATCCGTTAATTATTTGGGGTCTTGTCTCATTATGGGGCCATTGAGATTTAGGTTTTACCTTGGGAAATATCAGCAGCACCCCCAAGCACAATAGATTGCCTAAGGCACGTGGCATATAAAAGTTTCTAGGTGATATTCATTGGGTGTGACCTAGTTTAAAATTAGCCACTGCAGATTTCAGTCCTCTGTTTCAGATTGCCCAGGGAGATCCTTCTGTACTTTCTCATCAACTTATGGCAGAAAAAAGGATTGCTATACCAAAGGTTGAGTCTGCCATGGAGACTGCACAGCTTACTAGAATTAATCCACAAGAGCCTGTATATTGTCTAACATTTCCTAATGTTCATACTCCTACAGGAGCAATATGGCAATAATTGGGAATTATTGAGTGGCCTTGCCTACCTCATTCTCCTCAAAAGTCATCAACTCATTTCCATGGCTTTATTACGCAGTTATTAAAGGAATGACATGAGTTTTGCAGATAGTTGGGTCATAGCCTAATATTATTGTGTCTCTTTTTATACTCAAGAGCATGATTGGCTTTGGCAGTCTTCTAATAATTGGCAGATAGCTTTTGCTAATTTCCCTGGTCAAATGGAAACCCATTACCTTCATGATAAAATTATTTAGTTTGCTCTTGTGACTACATTTATTTTCCGCAAAATTGTATGTGTTTAACCAATAGTTGAAGCACTAACAATATTTTCTGATTGATCAAGTTCAGGAAATGTACGTTTCTATAGCCATGATCATACAGAGATAATACAGACGTCTTATACTTCTGCAAAATGAGCAGAACTTAAAGCTCTCATTTGTGCTTTAATTCATTTTGCAAATGAGCCAATCAATCAATGTTTACTCAGATATTTTACATGCAGTTTGTGTTACAAAATATATTGAAACATCAACTACTGGGAACACATCATTGCAAGAGTTATTTAATTTGTTTCAGACCTTACAAAAGACAATTCAAATGTGTCACTATCCATGTTTCATTAGCCATATAAGTAGGGCACATTCTAATCTTCCAAGTTCTTTAGCATCAGGTAATGATAAGATTGATTAACTTGTTGCTGTTTGTGAATAAATATCTTTATATGATTGTGCACAAGCCTCACATTCTTTACATTATCAGAATGCTTCTTCTTTACATAAAAAAACTTTATATTTTTGGAAAATAACTTGTCAAATTGTTCATCAAATCTCACAATGTTTTAAACAATTTATCTTTACCAACTGGGGTTAATCCCATGGTTTATGACCAAATCAGTTATGGCAAATGAATGTAACTCACATCCCTCAATTTGGCAAACAGTGTTAAGTTCATGTTATTGTTGATACTTACTCTAGATTTATTTTGCCACTGCCTGTGTAAAAGAAAATACTCAGCATGTTATTTCTCACTGTCTAGCTACTTTTGTAGCATTAGAATGTCTTTTACAGACTGAAATTGATAATACACTAGCTTATACCAATTTTTTTTCAGCAGTTTTGCTGCCAATTTTGTATTGATCATAAAACAGATATTCTATAGAAGCATCAAGGTCAAGCCATTGTAGAATGAGCTCATTTATCTATTAAGCTACAATTATTTAAAAAAGTGGGGGATAAGACCTCACAAAATAACTTTAATCATGTTTTTTTAAAATTTTCTTTTATTGTGACTCTGAAAGTCACACTGCAGCTGAAAAACACATTTTTTTCCACTGCAGCAGGTCCTTTGAGCCATGTTTGGTGGAAGAATTTACAAACATAACAACAGAAAGGATAAGATTCAGTGATAATGTGGAGTAAAAATCATGCTTGTGTTTTCCCAGAAAGTGCCTCTCATTCTATTGGGGTACCTGAATGTGCTATCAGACATGGAGGACCCAGAACCAAGGTTCAAATGACTGAAGATTGATCCAGAGATGTCAGCCCTTGTTGAAGGCCAACCTTACAGGTGACTGAGTTACACTCCCCAGCTGGGTGCTGAGGTGCTCAGTCACAGAAATGGGTGTGTCTTGCTATAGCCTTACGGGTGAAGCTATGCTCACCTGTTCATTTGTAATATAACTCCTTGCCCTGTTTAGGATAGAATCTTCCATGGAAGTGCCTTGTGTGTGTCCCTCCTCTTACTCTGCCCTTGGGTGTGGCCTACCCAGGTGTCAGACAACCTGCTGACAGTGGACATCATGAAGATAGACTCAGCCCATAAAACCTGACCCCTTGTCTCATTTGAATAGCTTCTCCTCAATAAAAGGGGTCAGTGTGCTCTCTCTCTCTCTCTCTCTCTCTCTCTCTCTCTCTCTCTCTCTCTTTCTGCAGACTCTTAAGGTCAGAGAAGCTGTCACAGCAACCCCCCCAAAAAAGTATTTGTTTTTCTTGTGTGGTTATTTCATGCAGCCCAGTTAGCCCAGTTTAACTAAAGTGACCCCTGAGCCTTTTTGTCGCGAGAACAGAAACCTAGCAATTGGTGCCCAACGTGGGCGAAAGGTCTGTGTCTTTAAGCCCCTGGGACAAAAGGGACAAATGCTGGCTCCTAAGCGGACTCCAATTTAAATATTAAAGAAAGTGAAGTTGAAAGTTGTCTCCAAAAGTTAAGCATGCTTAGGATTGCAGAGTATTGTGGGTAGAATTGTAGAAAGTAAGTGAACTAGAGAAAAAGTACATCTGTGACGTTAAAATTTTTAATATTGCGGTATAATTGTAGAGACTCTAAATAAATATAGTTATTAAGATGATTGATGGGGTATGTTGTTGAGTTGAGTTCTCTCCATGGAAAGCACGCTTTTGTGAATTTTTTAAAATGTTTTTTAGGGCTGGGAATGTGGCTCAGGCAGTAGCGCGCTCGTCTGGCATGCGTGCGGCCCTTGTTCGATCCTCAGCACCACATACCAACAAAAATGTTGTGTCCGCCGAGAACTAAGAAATAAATATTAAAAAATTCTCCCTCACTCTCTCTCTCTCTCTCTCTCTCTCTCTCTCTCTCTCTCTCTCCCCCCTCTCACTCTTTCTTTAAAAATAAAATAAAATAAAATGTTTTTTAAAATTTTTGTTTATTGGTTTTTCAAAACATTACAAATCTCTTGACATATTTAAAATTGTTTTTATAAATCTGTATAAAAGATTTTGGGGGGGGCTAGAATTGTTGCTCAGCAGTAGAGTGCTTGCTTATCATGGGTGGAACCTGAGTTCTATCCTCAGCATTGCATAAAAAAAAGCCTAAAAAAAAGAGAGATGTTTTTGGCCTTTATGTTCTAGAAGTTTGCGCTAGAAGAGTGAGATAAAGGGAGAGAAAATGTGATGTTTACCTGGAGAGAAATAAGTTTCAATTTTCTATTGTTTTTTTCAATACTCAGAATGTATGAATGGACCTTTTTACTACTTGATTGTCCTATGAATCAGAATGGCTGTAACTCAGCTGCTGGGGACATGAAACTTTTGCTGCTGCTGCTCCCTGCTTGCTATGGGGTCCTAGACCCTGCAGCCAGCAGTGCTTTTAACCCTTGAATTACTTGACCTAAATGCCAAACACAGACTAACTTAAGATCTGATGGTAATGCCAGCATAAAAAACCTTTGGAGCACCCACATGCCACAGAAAAAAGTGCAGAATGTACAGGAGCTGCAACCGCAGGTGGCAGAGACAGAACAAGCTGCTACTGCAGTAAGATCTTGGCCAGGTGGGGGAAAATGCAGACAAAATCAAACAAAATGCAATCAGCTAGGAAAACATGGGGAACTTTTGCTCCAACAATGGGCAGTGCACTCCATGTTTTTTTCATCACCATGGTAACCAGGGGGTGCCTGGCCGGAAGTGCTGGCTTCCTTGTCCCACCTCCCATACTTTTACGGGCTTCCGATTGGTTCTTCCACAGTCACTCAGACAGGACTTCTAGTTTTGCCTTCCAATGACTAACCTGTATTACTGTGTTTCAGATTTCTACCGAGCTGTTCAGAGTCTATTTTTAAGAATGCCTACCTGTAAATGTTAACAAAAGATATTTTTTTCAAACAAAATTTAATTCCACAGGTTTCTATGTTGCAGCCCTAAATTTAAGTTAGTTCTGAGTTAAATAACCTGACTTTTTTTCTATAGTTGTGTTACTAAATAATGTTCTATTGATGAGAGATATCAAACATGCTTTTTTATATTTTACTTTTAATTTGGGAGGTTATGAGGATGCATTTGCTCGAAACAGGAATAAAGCTAGCAAAGTTCCTGTGATGACCAAAAAATCCTTATTGTCATTCCTAACTATAAAAATAAATATGTATACTCAAGGATTTATTACAGTTACATCAAGTGACGTCACATAGAAGAGTGCACTCCTAGTTAAGAATAAATTAAAATGGATCCAAATATTTTAAGACCACGTGGTTACATAAAGTTAATATAATTATAAGTTATGTTCTTATTCTTAATATATATTTTTTTAGATATTTAGATAACCTATATTTGTTACTTGTTGAGAGCCACAGCCAAAGGGGCCCCAGCAAACTTCCAGCTGCCAGCTGATGATTGGCTCAAAGCGGCCCCAGCAACATCTAGCTGATTGGCTCCTCTGCGGTGATGTTCATTGGGCTGTTTCCCTGCCCTTCAGACTTCCAGCTGATGATTGGCTCACAGCGGCCCCAGAAACATCTAGCTGATTGGCTCCTCCACGGAGCTGCTCATTGGGGGACTTCTTTGGCTCCGTCCACACAACCCAGCCAATCGGCCTCAAGAGTAAGAAAATTGTGGGAGGTGGAAAGGCTGGTGTGGGGGTAAGAGGCTTGTGGGAAGCCGGTGGTGGCAGTTGGGCTCTGAGGGTTTTTTCCTGAGAAGTGGTTTTGTTTGGCGTTTGTAGTTCTAAAAATAAAGTTAGTTTCTTTTGACAAGTGGCTCCTGAATTGTGCCCAGCCAGACTGCGGCAGTTAATCTATAAAATAATTAGCACATGCCTAATTGATTAGTTAATATATATTTGCCTAACTGTTTTTCTTCAACTAAAAACCCATAACCGGGGCTGGGGATGTGGCTCAAGCGGTAGCGCGCTTGCCTGGCATGCCTGCGGCCCGGGTTCGATCCTCAGCACCACATACAAACAAAGATGTTGTGTTCACCGATAACTGAAAAATAAATATTAAAATTCTCTCTCTCTCCTCTCTCTCTCCCTCTCTCACTCTCTCTTTAAAAAAAACCATAATTTATGCTTTATATTTACATTTATCAGATACTCTCCCTTTTCAGTTACAGATATTTGAGATAAATATGTTTACTATAAATTTGTTTTTAAGTGAAAATACAATCTTCAAGTGGTTTCTAATTCTCAAAGTTACTGTTCAAACTCATAAGATGATAAATAATTATAGTTATGTCTACAAAATATCTAAGGATTTTAATTATATTTTCATTGATATTTCTTATCAAAGTATAATAATTTGTTTATAGATCCTAAGGTTTTCAGAAATTGTTCCAAAGTATAGCCAAAAAAAAATTTCTAAAAGAAAAAGATGCTTCAACAAAGAAAAAGCACACATGGATCCTAAAAAGAAGAAAGAAATCATCTTTGGGTAAAACAAGATCTTTATATTCATTTTTCTAAGTAAAAAAGATTTTTATATTGTTATCTAAATAGATGATGTAAAAAGTTAGAACAATTTAAAAAGAGATCTATATATACTAAACTGACTATAATTAATTTAAGGGTATTTAAGGTTATTTTTCTAATTTAACTATACTAATATGAGCTAAGATTTTGTCCATATTTTGACATGATAAACTACCTATTATAATGTAAGTTTATTTCTTTAAAGTAAGATCCTTATTGCCTAATAATTCTTACTGTTTAAGACAAAGATTAGTTTTGGTAAATAAATTCACATTGTTGATTAAACACTAAGTATATTGAACTACTAATTTAAATCCCGATTTTAACAATTGTCCTTAGAGACTAAAATTGATTGATTCTAAGACTCTGAGATACTAATTTTTACATATTCTGTTTTTTAGATAATTATAAAATTAAAAAAAAAGTTTTATTAAGACTAATGTTCTCAAAATTAAAGTTATATATTAATTTTAAACAATAAAGGTTACAAACTTAAAAAAATTCATTGATATTATATAAGTTATCTAACTAGATCTTTTGTCCATAAAAAATAGAGTAAGATTTATATGCTGCTTCCTACACAGTAAATAACCTTCATCATATTTTTTAAAGGCAATTAAGAGATACCTATTTAAAGAATAATATTCTAAAATATAGAGATTTTGAAACCTTCTCTCAAAAAGATTGAGGATTCTTTCTAAATTGTTAGGATGGATCGACTAGTCTATATTAAAAATTTTAATAATCAATAAAAGGTAAATCTATTCTTAGTCATTTAAATACTTGTACTATTATCTATAACTTAAACTAATAATACTATGACTTATGCCAAGCCTTTACTCGATTTTATTAAATAAAGAAAAGGGGGGATACAGGATCCCAGAGAGACACTAGATTTTATAAAATACTTTAAAAGTTTTTTCTTAAATTGTATTGTTGAGAGTCTTAGTGTTACTGAACATAATTCAGTAAATTTAATCAAATATCAAAGGAGAGTTTAAACCAGTTATCATTATAATAAGTGAGAAACCTGGCCCAGGAAGGTCAATTTCCATCTACAAAGTTTATAGCCATGCAGCTTCAAGGGCTTGTCAGGTAAATAAAAATGATGAAAAGCCTTGTATGGACCCATTTTCCAGGTTCACCTTTAAAGTGTCTTGCAGTGTGGACTGGAAAGTCCACCCATGAAACTAAATTAATTGTCCTGACTGTAATGGTCAGTTATACCTATATACTGATTCTATGGTAAACAGACTGTCTGGAAGTATCTTTTGAGAAAAAGTGAGTGTTGAAATAATGGATTGTTCTGCATCCGTGTGGATAACAGCTATGGACCAGATGTGAGTAACACCAATTAAGGGCCAGTTCTGTATGAGGGATCTACTCTTCATCTGTCTCTCTCAGCTTTGTGACAATATTATTGTTTGTCTTTCTATGGCCTGTGTCCTTCGTTTCTGAATTCATCCCCACCATCCCGGTGCTGTGAGCTGGGCCCTCCATGGAGAAGTAACCTGAGTTTGCTGATCCTAGGGTAAATGCTGGCATGGAGGACACGGGGGGCATTATCTATCAAGGAGACAGAGAGCCCTTTTAGAGACGATGCCATGCACACTCCACATCACCCTGTTTGGCCCCAGAAAATGGCTGGTTAGCCAATGACAGGTAAGATTCCTCAAGGGAGAGACAACCAAAGACAGGCACAGTCGCAGAGGGGCCATCAGGAGAAAATTTGGGGGCCAACAAAGGTGAGGCAAAGAACCTCACCCCCCGAGATGCAAAGGCCTAATTCTTCTCCCCTTCTGAGAGAGGTCTCCTGCCCCATGGTTACTTTGCTCCCCACATCCAGCTCAGATCAGAACCCTAGTGACAGAGACCTAGTCAACAGTGACTGCCTGCTCACCACAGCAGGAGACAAATGCAGCTACAGTAATAGGTCATGTCTGGATGCTTTTCTCTTCCTTGGTGCTCATTTTTTTTATGCCTTTTCTTTTCCTTTCTTTTCTCGTCAGGGTTCTCCTTTGACAATAAATTTAATAGAAGAGGGGAAAATGTTAGAATAGCCTTCAGTTGCAACTAACAGCTATGAGCACATAGAGTTTTCTCACAGTTTGGTTACACTAGACAGAAGATGATTGGCTTATGGATATCATCTTGCTTATGTAGATTGACAGGCATGCCCCACTCAAACCCTATAATAGTTGTGTACATTGCAAAAAGAAACTGAGCTACTGGACATTGACTTGAGGTTTGTCACCAGCCAGTTATCACCGGTTGTTGGGACTGACGTAGCCAAATAGCAGAGCAACAAACTGAGCACACCAGTGACAGAAACTTATGCTAGACAGCAGATAAAAAACTCAAGCCAGCCAATTTTGCTGCACTTTAGTGACCAAGACTACATTTACCTTTATGGACAATTGTTGGAAAGATTATTAAAATAAAATTTTCCAAGGGTATTTTATTACTGACAGACCTAATTAACTCCTTATATATGAGAGTGAAGAGAAAAAATAATAAATATCCTGTAGCCTATAAGAATACAACTTACTGCCTCATTAATTATTGCCAGCTAATATTTCAGAAGTATAATATGCTGAAGTTAATATTCAGGGTTTGAAAAAGGTGTATGTTTATTAACCAGACCTAGCCAAACTGCTGGTCTCATAATCCCTAAAGTAACTACTTTAAATATTATTTCTTGCTTATTCAATTTCGGCCTTTGTGGCTATGTCTTAAAACTTACAATGTATGGATTTTCTTAATGTTTGACTTAAATTGCATCCAACTTCTTTCATGGTCAGATAAGTGCTAATGGAAGGATGAGAACTAAGTAATGATGTTCTAAAAGACAATGTAATGAATAATGAGAGTGAGTCCTTTGCCCTATGGTTTATGGAGAGGCCTAAATGCCATGGCAATGAAAATGTGTGTTATTATGGCCAAAAACAATGTGTCCCAGTAAAATTGGGAAAAGATGAAAAATTTTCTGATGAGTGGTTGGAAAGGTAATAATAATCCAGATTATTATGTTGACTGTTATGAAGATAATATGTTTTCTACTAATTCTTTTTGTGTTTTAAAGCAGATTGTGATGACCTTGGACCAAGAGCCAAGTGACTGAAAGAAAATTTCCCAGTTATATTCTTTTTTTATATATTAAGAAAGGGGGAATATGTGGGAGGCCAACCTTATGGGTGACTGAGTTACACTCCCCAGCTGGGTGCTGAGGCGCTCAGTCACAGAAATGGGTGTGTCTTGCTACAGCCCCATGGGTGAAGCTATGCTCACCTGTTCATTTGTAATATAACCCCTTGCCCTGTTTAGGATAGAATCTTCCATGGAAGTGCCTTGTGTGTGTCCCCTCCTTTTACTGTGCCCTTGGGTGTGGCCTACCCAGGTGTGAGTCAACCTGCTGACAGTGGACATCATGAAGATAGACTCAGCCCCCTGAAACCTGACCCCTTGCCTCATTTGAATAGCTTCTCCTCAATAAAAGGGGTCAGCGCATGCTCTCTCTCTCTCTCTCTCTCTCTCTCTCTCTCTCTCTCTCTCTCTCTCTGCGGTCCTTTAAGGTCAGAGGAGCCGTCACAGCAACCCCCCAAAAAAAGGTATTTTTGTCTCTTGTGTTGTTATTTCATGCAGCCCAGTTATCCCAGTTTAACTAGAGTGACCCCTGAGCCTTTTAGTCATGAGAACAGAAACCCGGCACTCACCCATTGTTGGTGGGACTGCAGATTGGTACAACCACTCTGGAAAGCAGTATGGAGATTCCTTAGAAAAGTCAGCTGCTGGGGACAAGAAACTTTTGCTGTTGCTGCTCCCTGCTTGCTATGGGGTCCTAGCCCCTGCAGCCAGCAGTGCTTTTAACCCTTGAATTACTTGACCTAAATGCCAAAGACAGACTAACTTAAGATCTGATGGTAATGCCAGCATAAAAAACCTTTGGAGCACCCACATGCCACAGAAAAAAGTGCAGAATGTACAGGAGCTGCAACCGCAGGTGGTAGAGACAGAACAAGCTGCTACTGCAGTAAGATCTTGGCCAGGTGGGGGGAAATGCAGACAAAATCAAACAAAATGCAATCAGCTAGGAAAACATGGGGAACTTTTGCTCCAACAATGGTCAGTGGACTACATGTTTTTTTCATCACCATGGTAACCAGGGGGTGCCTGGCGGGAAGTGCGGGCTTCCTGGTCCCACCTCCCATACTTTTGCGGGCTTCCGATTGGTTCTTCCACAGTCACTCAGACAGGACTTCTAGTTTCGCCTTCCAATGACTAACCTGTATTACTGTGTTTCAGATTTCTACCGAGATGTTCAGAGTCTATTTTTAAGAATGCCTACCTGTAAATGTTAACAAAAGATATTTTTTTCAAACAAAATTTAATTCCACAGGTTTCTATGTTGCAGCCCTAAATTTAAGTTAGTTCTGAGTTAAATAACCTGACTTTTCTCTATAGTTGTGTTACTAAATAATGTTCTATTGATGAGAGATATCAAACATGCTTCTTTATATTTTACTTTTAATTTTGGAGGTTATGAGGATGCATTTGTTCGAAACAGGAATAAAGCCAGCAAAGTTTCTGTGATGACCAAAAAATCCTTATTGTCATTCTAACTGTAAAAATAAATATGTATACTCAAGGATTTATTACAGTTACATCAAGTGATGTCACATAGAAGAGTGCACTCCAAGTTAAGAATAAATTAAAATGGATCCAAATGTTTTAAGACCATGTGGTTACATAAAGTTAATATAATTATAAGTTATGTTCTTATTCTTAATATATAGTTTTTTAGATATTTAGATAACCTATATTTGTTAATTGTTGAGAGCCACAGCCAAAGGGGCTCCAGCAAACTTCCAGCTGCCAGCTGATGATTGGCTCAAAGCGGCCCCAGCAACATCTAGCTGATTGGCTCCTCTGCGGTGATGTTCATTGGGCTGTTTCCCTGCCCTTCAGACTTCCAGCTGATGATTGGCTCACAGTGGCCCCAGCAACATCCAGTTGATTGGCTCCTCCACGGAGCTGCTCATTGGGGGACTTCTTTGGCTCCGCCCACACAACCCAGCCAATCGGCCTCAAGAGTAAGAAAATTGTGGGAGGTTGAAAGGCTGGTGTGGGGGTAAGAGGCTTGTGGGAAGCCGGTGGTGGCAGTTGGGCTCTGAGGGTTTTTTCCTGAGAAGCGGTTTTGTTTGGCGTTTGTAGTTCTAAAAATAAAGTTAGTTTCTTTTGACAAATGGCTCCTGAATTGTGCCCAGCCAGACTGAGGCAGTTAATCTATAAAATAATTAGCACATGCCTAATTGATTAGTTAATATATATTTGCCTAACTGTTTTTCTTCAACAGAAAACCCGTAATTTATGCTTTATATTTACATTTATCAGATACTCTCCCTTTTCAGTTACAGATATTTGAGATAAATGTGTTTACTATAAATTTGTTTTTAAGTGAAAATACAATCTTTAAGTGGTTTCTAATTCTCAAAGTTACTGTTCAAACTCATAAGATGATAAATAATTATAATTATGTCTACAAAATATCTAAGGATTTTAATTATATTTTCATTGATATTTCTTATCAAAGTAAAATAATTTGTTTATAGATCCTAAGGTTTTCAGAAATTGTTCCAAAGTATATCCAAAAATAAAAAATTTCTAAAAGAAAAAGATGCTTCAACAAAGACAAAGCACACATGGATCCAAAAAAGAAGAAAGAAATCATCTTTGGGTAAAACAAGGTCTTTATATTCATTTTCCTAAGTAAAAAAAAATTTTATATTGTTATCTAAATAGATGATGTAAAAAGTTAGAACAATTTAAAAAGAGATCTATATATACTAAACTGACTATAATTAATTTAAGGGTATTTAAGGTTATTTTCCTAATTTAATTATACTAATATGAGCTAAGATTTTGTCCATATTTTGACATGATAAACTACCTATTAAAAAGTAAGTTTATTTCTTTAAAGTAAGATCCTTATTGCCTAATAATTCTTACTGTTTAAGACAAAGATTAGTTTTGGTAAATAAATTCACATTGTTGATTAAACATTAAGTATATTGAACTACTAACTTAAATCCCGATTTTAACAATTGTCTTTAGAGACTAAAATTTATTGATTCTAAGACACTGAGATACTAATTTTTACATATTTTGTTTGTTAGATAATTATAAAATTAAAAATAGTTTTATTAAGACTAATGTTCTCCAAATTAAAGTTATATATTAATTTTAAACAATAACGGTTACAAACTTAAAAAAAATTATTGATATTATATAAGTTATCTAACTAGATCTTTTGTCCATAAAAAATACAGTAAGATTTATATACTGCTCCCTACACAGAAAATAACCTTCATCATATTTTTTAAAGGCAATTAAGAGATACCTATTTAAAGGATAATATTCTAAAATATAGAGATTTTGAAACCTTCTCTCAAAAAGATTGAGGATTCTTTCTAAATTGTTAGGATGGATCGACTAGTCTATATTAAAAATTTTAATAATCAATAAAAGGTAAATCTATTCTTAGTCATTTAAATACTTGTACTATTATCTATAACTTAAACTAATAATACTATGACTTATGCCAAGCCTTTACTCAATTTTGTTAAATAAAGAAAAGGGGGGATACAGGATCCCAGAGAGACACTAGATTTTACAAAATACTTTAAAAGTTTTTTCTTAAATTGTATTATTGAGAGTCTTAGTGTTACTGAACATGATTCAGTAAATTTAATCAGATATCAAAGGAGAGTTTAAACCAGTTATCATTATAATAAGTGAGAAACCTGGCCCAGGAAGGTCAATTTCCAGCTACAAAGTTTATAGCCATGCAGCTTCACGAGCTTGTCAGGTAAATAAAAATGATGAAAAGCCTTGTATGGACCCATTTTCCAGGTTCACCTTTAAAGTGTCTTGCAGTGTGGACTGGAAAGTCCACCCATGAAACTAAATTAATTGTCCTGACTGTAATGGTCAGTTATACCTATATATTGATTCTATGGTAAACAGACTGCCTGGAAGTATCTTTTGAGAAAAAGAGAGTGTTGAAATAACGGATTGTTCTGCATCAGTGTGGATAACAGCTATGGACCAGATGTGAGTAACACCAATTAAGGGCCAGTTCTGTATGAGGGATCTACTCTTCATCTGTCTCTCTCAGCTTTGTGACAATATTATTGTTTGTCTTTCTATGGCCTGTCTCCTTCATTCCTGAATTCATCCCCACCATCCCGGTGCTGTGAGCTGGGCCCTCCATGGAGAAGTAACCTGAGTTTGCTGATCCTAGGGTAAATGCTGGCATGGAGGCCACGGGGGCATTATCTATCAAGGAGACAGAGAGCCCTCTTGGGGACGATGCCATGCACACTCCAAATCACCCTGTTTGGCCCCAGAGAATGGCTGGTTAGCCAATGACAGGTAAGATTCCTCAAGGGAGAGACAACCAAAGACAGGCACAGTCGCAGAGGGGCCATCAGGAGAAAATTTGGGGGCCAACAAACGTGAGGCAAAGAACCTCACCCCCCGAGGTGAAAAGGCCTAATTCTTCTCCCCTCTGAGAGAGGTCTCCTGCCCCATGGTTGCTTTGCTCCCCACATCCAGCTCAGATCAGAACCCTAGTGACAGAGACCTAGTCAACAGTGACTGCCTGCTCACCACAGCAGGAGACAAATGCAGCTACAGTAATAGGCCATGTCTGGATGCTTTTCTCTTTCTTGGTGCTCATTTTTTTTCTATGCCTTTTCTTTTCCTTTCTTTTCTCATCAGGGTTCTCCTTTGACAATAAATTTAATAGAAGAGGGGAAAATGTTAGAATAGCCTTCAGTTGCAACTAACAGCTACAAGCACATAGAGTTTCCTCACAGTATAGTTACACTAGACAGAAGATGATTGGCTTATGGATATCATCTTGCTTATGTAGATTGACAGGCACGCCCCACTCAAACCCTATAATAGTTGTGTACATTGCAAAAAGAAACTGAGCTACTGGACATTGACTTGAGTTTCGTCACCAGCCAGTTATCACCAGTTCTTGGGACTGAGGTAGCCAAATAGCAGAGCAACAAATTGAGCACACCAGTGACAGAAACTTATGCTAGACAGCAGATAAAAAACTCAAGCCAGCCAATTTTGCTGGACTTTAGTGACCAAGACTACATTTACCTTTATGGACAATTGTTGGAAAGATTATTAAAATAAAATTTTCCAAGGGTATTTTATTACTGACAGAACTAATTAACTCCTTATATATGAGAGTGAAGAGAAAAAATAATAAATATCCTGTAGCCTATAAGAATACAACTTACTGCCTCATTAATTATTGCCAGCTAATGTTTCAGAAGTATAATATGCTGAAGTTAATATTCAGGCTTTGAAACAGGTGTATGTTTATTAACCATACCTAGCCAAACTGCTGGTCTCATAATCCGTAAAGTAACTACTTTAAATATTATTCCTTGCTTATTCAATTTTGGCCTTTGTGGCTATGTCTTAAAACTTACAATGTATGGATTTTCTTAATGTTTGACTTAAATTGCATCCAACTTCTTTCATGGTCAGATAAGTGCTAATGGAAGGATGAGAACTAAGTAATGATGTTCCAAAAGACAATGTAATGAATAATGTGAGTGAGCCCTTTGCCCTATGGTTTATGGAGAGGCCTAAATGCCATGGCAATGAAAATGTGTGTTATTATGGCCAAAAACAATGTGCCCCAATAAAATTGGGAAAAGATTAAAAATCTTCTGATGAGTGTTTGGCAAGGTAATAATAATCCAGATTATTATGTTGACTGTTATGAAGATAATATGTTCTCTACTAATTCTTTTTGTGTTTCAATAGCAGATTGTGATGACCTTGGACCAAGAGCCAAGTGACTGAAAGAAAATTTCCCAGTTACATTTTTTTTTATATTAAGAAAGGGGGAATATGTGGGAGGCCAACCTTATGGGTGACTGAGTTACACTCCCCAGCTGGGTGCTGAGGCGCTCAGTCACAGAAATGGGTGTGTCTTGCTACAGCCCCATGAGTGAAGCTATGCTCACCTGTTCATTTGTAATATAACCCCTTGCCCTGTTTAGGATAGAATCTTCCATGGAAGTGCCTTGTGTGTGTCCCCTCCTCTTACTGTGCACTTGGGTGTGGCCTACCCAGGTGTCAGTCAATCTGCTGACAGTGGACATCATGAAGTTATACTCAGCCCCCTGAAACCTGACCCCTTGCCTCATTTGAATAGCTTCTCCTCAATAAAAGGGGTCAGCGCATGCTCTCTCTCTCTCTCTCTCTGCGGTACTTTAAGGTCAGAGGAGCCGTCACAGCAACCCCCAAGAAAAAGGTATTTGTGTCTCTTGTGTGGTTATTTCATGCATCCCAGTTATCTCAGTTTAACTAAAGTGACCCCTAAGCCTTTTAGTCACGAGAACAGAAACCCGGGACTCACCCATTGTTGGTGGGACTGCAGATTGGTACAACCACTCTGGAAAGCAGTATGGAGATTCCTTAGAAAACTTGAAATGGAAGCACCATTTGACCCAGCTATGCCACTTCTCGATTTATATTCAAAGGATTTAAGATCAGCACACTACAGTGACTCAGCCACAAAAATATTTCTAGCAACTCAATTCACAATAGCTCAACTATGTAATCAGCCTAGTTGTCCCCCACACACATACACACACATGGAGATTGAGGAGGGAAAAAATAAAAGCCTATTGGATTAGATAAAGGGAAATTATGGGAAGGGAGGGGAATGGTATAGGAAAGAGAGTAAACTGAATGGAACACATTTTTATGTTCATATATAACTATAGACCAGGGTAACTCCACATCATGTACAACTAAAAGACTAGGATCCTAATCAGAATAAGTTACACTTTATGTATGTATAATGTGTCCAAATATACTCTAGTGTCATTGAACACAGAGAAATGCAAATACTGAAATTACTCAAATTATCAGGACAAAAAAACAAGAGGGAATTTTGGGGATCTTGAGAGAGGAAAGATGTCTTAGAATCATACTGAAGATTCAATCAGAAACCACTTTTAAAAATTTTTTATATTTTATTTTATTTTCTCGGTATGGAGGATTGAACCTATGGGCACTTAACCACTGATCCACATGCCCTTCTTTATATTTTATTTAGAGACAAGATCTCACTGAGTTGCTTCAGGCCTCACTAAGTTGCCAAGGCTGGTTTGAAACTCGCCGTCCTCCTGTGCCAGCCTCCTGAGCTGCTGGGATGACAGGCATGAACCACTACACCAGCAAGAACAGAAAATTTGATAAAGAGTACCTCATCAAATTGATAAGAATTTTCTCTTCAAACACCATAAAGAATGTGAAAACAGTCTCTAGACTGAAGCACTCCAAAATCTATGCATACATCAATATAACATGATTTTACTAATGAATGTTTTCCAAAGGTTATTGATATGTCCTGTGCAAATACCCCCATCTCTGAAATCTGGGGGATCTTAGAGTGTGTCTCCACTTGCTGCTCAGGTGACACAATCTGAGGCTAACAGGGACCCTAAGAACTCTGCAGCCGCGTGTTCCTGAAAGAGCCCGGCAGGGGGCGCCCTTCCCACACACTCCACCCTTCTCCTGCAGGATTTTTTTAATTGGAGGAGGAATGATGGGGTCTGACTCTCATTCATGCTTTTCCTTCAAGTAAGGATACAGAACAACTCCAAAGCTGAAACCAGGCCTCTTGTGGACAAGACATCAGGAAGCTAGACTCAGCCCCCTGAAACCTGACCCCTGGCCTCATTTGAATGGCTTCTCCTCAATAAAAGGGTTCAGCCTGTGTGTGTGTGTGTGTGTGTGTGTGTGTGTGTGTGTGTGTGTGTGTATTTTCTGAACCTCCTACAGGATCAGATGGCTGTATCTCAGGGGAAGCATTTGTTTATCGCAGAAACAAAGCCATCCATGTTCCTGGGATGACCCCCCAAATTTTTCTTCTTGTTCCTGACCAAATAAATTAAAATAAATAAATAAATGTATACACAAGGATCATCAGCTACATCACATGATGTCACATGCAGTCGTGTACTCCTAGTTAAAAACATGTTGAAATGGATCCAAAATATCTTAAGAACCACGTGGTTACATAAAGTTAATCAATTATATACTGTATTTATTTTAGGTTATGCCCTTATCTGCAGAAATATCCAAGGACTTTAACTATATTTTCATTGATATCTCTTTTCTTTTCTTTTAAAAAAAAATATATATTTTTTAAGTTGTTGATGGGCCTTTACTTTTTTTTTATTTATTTGTATGCGGTTCCAAGAATCAAACCCAGTGCCTCATGCATGCCAGGCAAGCGTGCTACCACTGAGCAACAACCCCAGCCCTCATTAATATTTTTTTTTATCAGGATACAAAGATGATTATTTTTCAGAAATTATTTTCAGAAATTATTTTAAAGTGTAACCAGAAAAAATTCTAAAAGGAATTTCAACAGAGGAGAAGCACACACTGGAGGTCCTAAAAAGAAAGAAATCATCTTTGGGTAAACCAAGATCTTTATATTCTAGATTTTTATGATAAAAATATTTTCCTAAATAGAAATATTTTTATATTATTAATTAGAGAATATAGAAATGTGAAAAAAAGAGATTTATATGTACTGGACTGACTAAAAGTTTTAACTGATTAATTCAAGGATATTTCAGGCTATTTCCCTGATTTTACTCTCTATGCTGACACTGAGCTAATATTTTTGTTCATATTTTGACATGATAAAGATCTATTAAAATGTTAAGTTTAATTCCTTTAAGCAAGGTCTTTATTGCCTAATGATTCTTATTGTTTAAGGCAAGGATTAATTTGGGTGAATAAATTCACATCATTGATTAAACACTAAATACATTAAACTGCTGACATAGATTCTAATTTTTACAATTCTCCTTGGAGACTAAATTTGATTGATTCAAAGACTGTCCATTCTTGAATATTTTGTTTGTTGAATCATTTTGAGATCTGGGAATTTTATTAGGACTGAGGTTCTCCAAATTAAAGTTGTATGTTAGTTTTGAGCAATAAAAGTTGCAAACCTTGTTGAAAATTCACAGACATGATAGAAGTTCTCTGATTGGACTATTATCCACAAAATTTGGTAGGATTTATATAATGCTTAATGACATTTTTTAAAAGACCATCGAGAGACACCTATTTAAAGGATAATATTCTGAGACATAAAGATATGTTGAGACCTTCTCTCAGAAAGAGATTGAGGATTCCTTTTAAATTTGTTAGGATGGATCAACTAGTATATATATTGGGAAATTACAATAATCAATTCAAGGTAAATCTGATCATTTAAATACTTGTACTACTATCCATAACTTAAAATAGTGATACCATGGCTTATGCCAAGTCTTGACTCAATTTTGTTAAATAAAGAAAAGGGGGAACACAGGATCCCAGAGGCACACACTAGATTTTACAAAATATTTAATTTTTTTCTTAATTGTAATATGGAGAATCTCAGGGGATATAGCTCAGTTGTTAGGGTGCTTTGCTAACATGCACAAGGCCCTGGATTCAATCCCCAGCACCATCAAAAAAAAAAAATTGAGACTGCTCTTGAATTTACAGAATCATGTTGACTGCTGCTGAATATGATTCAGTAAATTAAATAAAATTTGAAAATATAGAATTTAAGCTTATCATCATGAAAATGACTGAAAAATCTGACACAGGAAGGTAAATCTTCCAACTGCAGAGTTTACAACCACGCAGCTTCATGAACTTGTCAGGTAGGTAAAAATCATGAAGAGACTTCTATGGACCCATTCCTCAGATCTATTTTTTTAAATTTGCTTTTTACTTGTAGATGGAAACAATACCTTTATTTTGTTTGTGTTCTCATGTGGTGCTGATGATCAAACCCAGGGCCTCACACGTGCTAGGTGAGCACTCCGCCACCGAGCCACCACCTTAGCCCTCAGATCCATTTTTAATGTACATTGTAGTGTGGACTGGAAAGTCCACCCATGAAACTAGATTAATCTTACAGACTGTAGTGGTCAGTTATCTGTTGATCCTATGGCAAACAGGTTGTCTGGGATTATATTTGAGGAATAGTCACCATATGAGAAACCTAAACCAGACAATCATGCTGCCCTTAGAAATTAAATCTCCTTATCTGGACCATTGTCCAAAGAGAAAGATTGTTGAAACAGAATTTTTCTCTACAGGCCAGTTATTTACACAAGGTATCCACCAATGTAGGGTTGCCCTGATCATTCTACAATAGAAACTGGCACCTTTCCTAAGTATTATTCCTGTGTATTCCTGAGTATTATGCAAATGTCTAGTCAGGACCACACAAGAGTTCTAGAAATAGTGCATTTAGGCTGGTCTCCTAGAGTTGACAAGAACAATTACAGGAGGATGCCTGTCATCTGGAGATTTTACTGGTAATACCCTAACCCTCAGTGAGATGGCACCCAAAAGGCTGTTAAGATGTTTGTCTTCTGCCTTCAGAATATCTGCCTCACTGACAGCCCTAAGAGACTTCTTAAATGTGAGAATTAAGAGAAAGGATGATGACTATCCTGTCGCCTGCATGAATACAACTCATCTTAGTTATTGCCAGTTGATATTTCAGAGCTACACTCTGCTGAAGTTAAGATTCAGGCCTGAAACAGGTGCATGCCAGTTAACCAGACCTAGGCCAGCTCCTGGTCTCATATCTTTGAAGTGACCACTTTAAATATTATTCGTTGCTTCTACGATACAGTCTTTATGGCTCTGTTTCAAACTTACAACACAGGGATTCTCTTAACGTTGGACTTAAATTCCTTCCAAGAGCTTTCCTAGTCAGATAAATGCTGATGGAAAAACTAGAACTGAGTTAAAATGCTCTAAAAGGCCACTGTGATAAATATTGTGACTGAGCCCTCTACTCCGTGGTTTGTGGAGAGCCTGAATCGTCATGTCAAATGACAATGTCTATGTTACCATTGCCAAGTGCAAGGCTTCCCAATAAAATCGAGAAAAGATGAAGAATCTTCTGGTGAGTGTTTGGCAGAATAATAATAATAATAATAATAACAACAACAACAACAACCTGGATCTTCCAAGTTGGTTATGTCCTAGAGATAGTATGTTTTCTACTAATGCCTTCTGTGTTTCAATAGTAGATCATGATGACCTTGGACCAAGAATCCAGTGACTGAAAGATACAGTTTCCGAATCACCTTCAAATATTAAGGAAGAGGAAATATGTGGGGAGCCACTCTGAATGATGCCCCCGGTTTCCAGTCCTGAAGCAAGAGGCTCTGACCGATCACTACATCAATCCCTGAAACTATCTCTCTCATTCTTTCTCTTTCTCTCTTTCTGTGAACCCTTAAGGTCAGAGGAGACATCATAGAACCCAAAGAAAAAGGTATCAGGCAGCCAGGAGGGAGATCTGGGGCAAAGATGGGACTAGTTTCATCATTACATTTCCTGATCTGAGTCTCAGGTGCGTAGAATTGGACATTGTTTTTATTTATTTATTTTTTCTGATGACCTCTACATTTGGATAGGATCGCTCAGTCAATTCTCATATAATGTCACTGTTAATGTCGTTAGTTTTATATCTGCCCTTTTACATTCTATTTTCTTATGTCTTTTTAGAGAAAGGGTGGGGACTGGGGATTGCACGCAGGGGCACTCAACCACTGAGCCCAATCCCCAGCCCTATTTTGTATTTTATTTAGAGAAAGGGTCTTGCCAAATTGCTTAGGACCTTACCATGGCTGAGGCTGGCTTTGAACTCACGATCCTCCTGCCTCAGCCTCACAAGCTGCTGTGACTTGAAGTGTGCCCCGTCATGCCCAGCCCTCTGAACTACATGCCCTGAACTTCATCTCTATTGCAAGTTTTATTTTGAGACAGAGTGAAGCCAAATTGCAGAGGCTGGTCTAGCAGGTTACTGATCTATTTTTGTTGTTGTTGTTTGTTTTGTTTTGCTGTTTGTTAATGAAGGTTTCTGATTTTTTTTTATTTTAGAGAGAATGAACTCATTATAGAGCTGGGACCTCCTGAGAAACTGAGGCAATGACAAGACCTCCTTGAACCCTTGATTTTTGCAATCACATCAGAAAGTTTTCAGACATGTTGCCCTGTAACAGGCATGAACTTCTTGAAGGGGAAGGGGACATTCTCAAGGGCGAGAGTGGGTCCTCTCAGACAGCAGAGGGACCCTGTGCCTCTTCTGCACTCTAGTTTTATTGGAGTCTGTGGAAAGTTTCCAGAGAGTCCTGCCCAGGTGCACTTTTGGACTTTTGACAGCAGGGTGACATCGTACTTTCAAGTCTCGAGGGTCATGGCAACTCTATGTCACCTTGGCCCATGCTGAGCCATTCTAATTGGATTGTTATCCAAAGAATTATCCTTTCTTCCAAAATCTGGTCTGTGGAAAGAGTCACAAAGTCTGTCCCCACATAGTCACTTGGGTTCCTGTTAGGGGGTTTCCTGCCTGCATTTCTCATGCAGATCACAGGCAGTTGGCTGAGGAATGTGACATTTCCTGTCCATTTGGGCCAGGCAGAGTTGCAGGTAAATTGCTTTTTGGAAATCATGCATGTGCAGGTCAGCACAGCGGGCCCATTTTACACGATTATTCTCTTAACCGTCTGTTCCCACCATTCTTGCCTGTGTCCCCTAAAAGACTAAGAGACACAGGTACAGAAAAAGCACAGCTTTTTCTGACAGTGTGACAGGATGGAACATCTGGGCGAGTAGGCAAGTTGCAGTCAGCATTCTATCCTCTAGTTCACAAGGGTCCCCGCTTCCCACCCCAGTTCCTCTTTGGCAAAGTACTATGGGGTGCACCAACTTCCAGATCTTCACCTGGGTTTCCCTGTGTCCAACTGGGCTGTTTAAAGAAGCATCCTGCAGGGAAGAGTAGCACATTCCTGAAATCCCAGTGGATTGGGAGGTTAATGTAGGAAAACTGCAAGTTGGAAGCTAGCCTCTGCAGCTTAGGGAGTCCCTAAGCCATTTAGCCAGACCCTGTGTCAAAGTCAAAAAGATCTGGAAGTTTGGCTCAGTGGTTAGGCAGTGCTCAGTTAAATCCTTGGTATCAAAACCCCCACATATTTTCATATAAAGCAATACACCCTTAGTTGTCCCCAACTCTCTTTGTCCTTTTGTGCCAGGAAAGTCTTCTTGGATTGAGTGCATGTTGGACCTAGTCACTTTTGACTTTACATAAATCAACACTGTTTCTTTCTCTCTTGGTCAGGGTGACCCCTCCCCGACCTCCTGTGGGTCCAGGGTGGTTCAGGTGCACGGACTCGGGATCTGCCACATCCACAGACTCTTTATTTTGCTCTACTTGCCCTCAGGCTGCCTTTCTTATATCTCAATTGCACATTTAAGGCAAAATACTATATTCTCACACCCAGCCATGTTTGGTATTTTATTTAGAGTCAGGCTCTCATTGAGTTGCTTAGGACCTCATTTTTGCTGATGGCTAGATTCGAACAAGCAATCCTCCTGTCTCAGCCTCCTGAGCCTCTGGGATCACAGGCATGAACAACCATGCTTGGTCTCACCCTCTGATTTGTCAACTTCTTCATTGGATTGATAGTAGCTTAGAGTCACCATCTGGAGTTATTCTCTCAGGCCCATTACAGTTATGCTCACACCCACCTTCTTTGAAACACAATAAAAGGGATGCTCAGTGGCACAGTCCCCCTGCCCTCAATTCAATATCTACCATGGGGGACAACAAGGCACCTGGAATTCAATTCTCAGCCCTGGTAGCTATGTGTCCACTTTTCCACACCTGTGGGAATACGACTTTTTACACAATAGCCCCCTTGGCCATGGGCAATATTGTTTGGTAGAATGAACTTGGGCCAGTGAGCAGGATGTGATAGACTTCACAAAGCCCAACTTAAGAGTAGAGAAAAAAAAATGTACTTAATTTCCAAGAGGGGTTAGACATGACAGGCAGTGTTGGCCCCAAGTGGCAATTTTTTATGGTTTATATGCAGGGTTAATGGGCCCAGGAGAGCAGGGATTTGGTTTCTTTCTGCTTGGACTATCAGTTGAAACCCAGGATGCTGAGAGTGCTGGGTCAGCTCCTGGGGCTATGTTGCTTCCTATGGCTTGTGGCTTTTGTTGAAAACCTTGACATGGAAAGAATACACTGGAGGGGGACTTCCTCCTTACAAAGTGAGGTCAGTCTGTGCAATAGAGTGACATGCGTCCAGGGGGCAAGTGAGTGTGAGTTCACAGACAGGTTATAAGACCACAGATGCCTGAAGCTTAAATCCTACAGATAATACTAAATCCTAGATACAATCTCCCCTAGCCATACATGCCTATGATTACCCTTTCTACAAACCTCAAAGTCCTTGTCAGCATCTGAAGACAGGGTAAGGGCAGGGTTTCCTTGTCTTCCTGGTGTAGCTGCACTGGTCAAAGTTTCTTTCCTGCTTTGCATCATAACCTTATCTGTTTGGTTGTGGGTGAAAACCTGACCAGACCTGTGGGGTCACCAGAGTCACATCTCTGCAGAAGACTTCCTAACAGTCGAAGTAGAACATCGACACTAAGCACAAAGCACCCATTTTATTTCCACCCCACATTGCTGCCCTAGAGGATTGCCCTCCTTCTTCCCCACCCTTTCTGCTGGGAAGGGAGCCTTTGGCATCAGAGCCAACCCCAGTTGCTTCCTTTCATAGATCAGGAGCCTCCTCAAAGAAACAGAGGCCAGGAGATGAGGAGAGTGACTAAATAGTTTTCAAATTGTTTTTATTTTTAGATATTATATATGAGTCATATATATGATATCTTTAAAAAGTGTTCCAAAAATTTGGAGACCGTGTTTTTCTAAATCACTTGAGGTTGCATCAGCTAGGGAAAAAAAAAAATATATATATATATATATATAAATAAATATAAATATAATATATATATGTATTATATATATATTATATATTATAGATAATATTCTGATGAGATGTATTTGGTGTGAGAAATATATATATATTATATATTTTATATATATAAATATATATTTTACATATAAAAATATATTTTATATATAAAATATATTATATAAAATATCCATTTTATATATAGAATATGTTATAAAAATACATATTTTATATATAAAATATATAATATATTATATATATTTTATAAAAAATATATATAAAATATATAGTATATATATAATACATAATAAAATATCGTACTTTCTTTATTAAGGTACTGGGGAATAAACCCAAAGGGGCTTGACCCCGTCCTCTGAGCTCCATCCCCACCCTTTTCATTTTATTTGAAGACAGGGTCTTACTGTTTGCAGATGAAGACCTGACCTTGGGCTCCTCCAGCTGCAGCCTCCTGGAGAAGCTCTGCTTTGCTTTTGTGTTGAGGTTAAACCCAGGGCCTCGCCATGCTTGGAAAGCACTCTATGGCTGAAGCCCAGCTCAGCGCCAGGCGTCACCTCTGTCACAGAGGCTAAGCCAAGGCTTCCCACCTGGATTCGTTCCCAGAACAGCCGGGAAGCTCCTCCTGAAAAGGACTGGGACCAAGAATCTGTCACTCTACCCAATTTCAGCCAGTGATTGGACGATTTTAGCTGTCAGTCACGATCCAGAGGCGGGCCTGGAAGCCATCTATCCGGGTTGCTGGGGGGAACTGTCCAATCAATGCGCAGAGGGAGGGGAAGGGCGGGCTTCCGCAAGCTCGCGGGCTTTTCTTCCTCACCGACTGGGCTACTCCTACTCCAGGCCCCGTGTTCTCTGCTCCAGGGACCCAGGTGACTGCGCTTCCCGTGTTCTCGGGGATTTCGGGTGCCCAGAGGTTCCTCCAGAGGACACCAGGTCACCAGAGAAGCCAAAAATGGTTAGTTCGCTGAAGATAGACGGTCAGCACTTGCCTTGGGGCCTGGCGGGCGGGTTAGCTGCGGACTGGCGCGCGGAGTCGCCGCTGTCGGGTGGCCCTGGGACCCGTCCCCTGGTTCCCTGGGTTTGGAAGGGTGGCTCAGGTCCCAGGTGTCCCCTTTGCTCTCTACCTGTGGCCCGCACTCACTTTTTCCCAACGTGTAGGAAGCAGGGCCACAAATGCACCTTCCTTCTCCCAGTGAAGCTCCACCTAGTGGAGGTCCTCCAAATTGCAGGCGCCTCCTGCCTTCTAAAAGGCCACCTCCCTCCACCTCACAGCTTGGCCACACATTTTTTTTCCCACTCGTTTCAAATAGACACCGTCTGCTAATTGTCATTATCGCTTAGTGAAATGTTGGAAAGAATCAATCAATCTCCCTCCCCCTGTCCCTTCCTCTCTCCCTCCCCCCTCCCTTCCTCCCTTCCCCTTGTGTTGGAAGCTGGGCTGGCCTCCAATTTGTGATCCTCCTGCTTCAGTCTCCCGCTTAACTGGGGTTACAGGCCTGTGCCAATGTCCCTGGAAAGAAGAACACTTTTGAAAGCATTTGTTTTCTATTTGTGAATATTATCCTTGAGGGGAAAGAATGATCACTTAACACTTTCTTGTGTTTGGTCAGAATAACTGCTTTAAAGATAACTGTTTATAGATCCCAGGGATATGGAATTGTCGGCTACATCAATAGAGTATAACTGCTCCCTTTTCTGAGAGTGCATGATGTAGAGTCACACCAGTCCTGTACTTAGGTAAGCACACAGGGTAATAATGATGTAGGGACAAAGGAGGCAAGGCACTGAAGGTAGCTGGAAACAGTTTTATCTGGCTGCAGCCAGTCTCAGAGGGCACTGTTTTTGCTATAATCAATTCATCCATCCCCTGAACCCCGAGTTCAGGTGGTTTCAGAATTTTATACCCAGCATGTAAGGGGAAGGGCTCAGAAGTTCACATTGTAATACCGGGACCCCCAAATAACTCTCAGACCACACAGTCTCATTCCAGTTAAGCCTTTATTGCTGGCCAGTGGCAGACACTGTGCTCTCGAAAGAATGAGATAGTCAGAGTGGTACCCCTGCCTTCAGTTGGCTCCATATTTAAGCACAAAAACCACAAGAGGGAATTTTGGGTGTTCAGGCAACATAAGCAAGTCTGAAAGTTGTGGTCAGTTAGTCTCCAGTAGGCCCCATAGATCATTCTGTGTTCTTGGGGAATTTTCATGAACAAAAGAATCCAAACTGCCCCAGTTATGAGCTTTTTGAGTGTCATGGCTGAGTTCACAAAGTGGAGTCACCATAGTCAAATTTTCACATCACTCACATAAAAGCAGGTTTTTCTTTCTCTATCCTGACCAAGTTAACCCTTCTAGGACAGTACCTAAGGATGGGAGAGCTTCTTCTCCCCTTTCTTTCCTCCCCCACCAGCTGTTATCATGGAGCCCAGTTGGTGACTTGTCTGTGAAGCCCAGCTCAAGGCCAGAGGCCTTGTTTGCACATTTCTACAAACTATTATTCTGGATACAAGTGTGTAAAAAACTAGTAAGGGGAAGTCCAGCACCTGGAGTGTTGATTTCTTTTCTTTTCTTTTTCTTTTTTTTTTTTTTTAATTTTTGTTTTAGAGAGAGAGAGAGAATTTTTTTAGTATTTATTTTTTAATTCTCAGCAGACACAACATCTTTGTTTGTATGTGGTGCTGAGGATCGAACCCGGGCCACACGCATGCCAGGCGAGCGTGCTACCCCTTGAGCCACATCCCCAGCCAGGAGTGCTGATTTCTTTAAGACTAGCAGCCCAGTAAAATAGGGCAACACAAAAATAGGAAGTTTATCTACACTGAACTTTTTTGTGGACACTCTTTTGTTGACAGTCCTAAAATTAGCCATGGTGAAGATTTCTGGAGAAACCCAGTTTCAATTTTCTGTGAAAAAAGAGGATGCCAATACAATAATCTCTGATTCCTTTACTGTCCTTCATCCCCAGCTCTTTTCAGTATGATTTTCAGAAAGGATCTGGCTATGGTGCCCAGCCTGGCCTGAAAGCTGTGATCCTCCTGCCTCAGCTTCCCAATCTGTTGGGTTTAAAGATATCGACAACCCCAGCTGCAGAAAATAGTTCATTTTAACCCAAATATTAATTATCATACTAAGGAACATGGATTCGAGTTACCCTGAATGATGTGTGTGACCCTGCTTGGAAGAGATTACATCACTTCTTTTTTTTTTTCTTTATTTCTCTCTTTCTTTCTAATTTTCTTTCTTTCTTTTTTTCTTTCTCTTTTTTTAATATACCAGGGATTGAACCCAGGGGCACTGAAACACTGAGCCACATTCCCAGTCTTTTTTATATTGTATTTTCAGACAAGATGTCACTAAGTTCCTGATGGGTCTCACTAAATTGCTGAGTCTGGCTTTGAATTTAGCAATCCACTTATCTTTGCCTCTCAAGGTGCTGGGATTACAGTTGTGTGCCAGTGTGCCTGGCCTCCATGAACTTTTATAAAAGAAACTGTGTATTACTGCATCAACCAATTGCATTGGTAGGAACATCAGATTGGTGGCGTACAGAAAAAAAAATAAAAAAAATTTCTTCTGTATGTCTGTTATTGCATTGTGAGCTTTGGTAGATTTTGGAGACGTCTGGTAAGGCTAGTGATGTATTCTGAGAAGTTGTGAGATTGTGGTCTGATACAGAAATTAAGATGATTGGCTGTTAAAGGGCTTAAGATATCCCAAGATAATGTTTGCTCTCCATACAGAACCCTGCCTTTCCACCCTCATGGTGGTCTAGTTAGCCAAAGTCAAGTACTCTGAAGGTTCTTTGATGTAGATGCAACTGTATAGAGAACTTGAGTTCACAGCTGTAAAAATCTTGTGCTTTTTCTTTTATGTTGCTTAGGTGTAGGCACCATGTGAGATTTCTTGGGTAGAGGTTCCCTTTAGACACCTCCCAGAGTCCCATGTCCTCAGCCACTATCCTTTCCTGGAGCTGCCACAGAGTGCCCACATCTGCCCTGTGCCTTGCAGGGTGAACAGAATTTCAGACCCTGGGTCAGCTGCTCCCAGAGGACAGCCTGAGGTGTGAGGTGCAGCCTCTCAGGGAAGCTGCTGGGGGCCCTGGGCTGAGGAATCATCTGGAAAAGTCCTCATCTAAACAGCTACTTCTTAGGACCTTGTTTTCCCCAAGCTCTGTTCCTATTCCTTGGAGACAGGTGGACAGTCAGCCTGTGGATGCTGGTGCTGAGGGGCCAGGTGAGCAGTGACTCCTGCCCTTTTAGTCTCTCATGGTGTGAAGGAGCAAAACCTCTCCCAGAGCATAAGGACCACCCACCCCAGTGCAGAGGTGTGCAAAGCTGAAAAGCCTCACAGACTGGAGTCATGGTACAGGTGCCTGGGAGGGTGATCCTGGATGCTTTTCATGAGCAAGACCAGGAGGAAGCATGTCCCAGCTGTCAGGGACCTTCCCTGTCTTTTGAGCCTGACACATCTGTGCTCCCTCAGCACCAAAGCTTTCTGTGTATCACTTTGAAATGATGTGCTCACTTATCTGAGGCCCAGGTTTATTTATTCAGAGCCAAATGGGATGGACTATTATTAAAGAGGCAAGAGAGAGGCGGATTAAAATCCACCTTTTTTTTGTTGTTGTTAAAAATCCCAGATTACAGCCAGATACAGTGGTGCACACCTGTGATCCTTTCTGCTCCAGAGGCTGAGACAGGAGTGTTGCAAATTTGAGGACAGCCTTAGCAACTTAGCTAGGCCTTATGCAACCTGGTGAGACTGCGTCTCAAAACAAAAAGTAAAAATGACTGGGGATGTGGCTCAGTAGTAAAATATCTCTGGGTTTAATCTCGGGGGTATCAAACTAAAAAGAAAAAAAGAAAAAGAAAACATTTAATTACCTAATTTACCTTTTGCTACCCCTGAGTATGTATAAAAAGTTTGTAAGATTCATATTTGTCTTTTCAGTGGTTTCAAATTGAAATCCAACCCTGGATTCCTAAATACCACGTAAGATACAGAGAAAGTCTGTCTTGCATTATTGCTGCAGAATTTGAGTCCAATTCTACTAAAATAGTGGTGGACAAATTTATGAATGTGATTTCATGAAAACTAGTATCTGTCCTTCACAAGGTGATGAATTTGACGAAAGACGACAGTTTTTCACCATTGTTGTCTGACCTTGGCAGGTTCATGTTAACTGTGTGGTTTTATCTTATCAGGAATGGAACCCAGAGGTGCTTAACCACCAGCCCCTTTTAGATTCTTTGTTTTGAGACAGAGTCTTGCTACATCATCTAGGGCTGCTGGGGTTACAGGTGTGCACCATCACACCTGTCTTCATTGTAATTATTAAGGACAATTTTGGCAATGCCTTGATTACCCAATTGTAATCATTTAATCACTGAATATCAGTGAAAGAGTAAATGACACCTGTTTTCTGCAAAGGAGAGATCCATGTGTCTAAATAAGGGTGGTGATCCCCTCACCATGTCACCTAATTCCTGTTCCCTCCCAACTGCCTCCTCGTAGGGCCACCCCTTTGGGAGCTAGCCTTTTAGCTTATGAAACTTGGGTGTAACATAAATGCTCTCTCTATTCTGTCTGTCCTGTACAACATTTTGCCTGGTCTTAGATACAGTTTACTGTTTCCAATTTTTTGAAGAGTATTTTTTGTTGTTGCTGTAGTTGGACACAATACCTATTTATTTACTTTTATGTGATGCTGATGATCAAACCTAGGGTCTCTCACGTGCTAGGCAAGCACTCTATTGCTGAGCCAGAATCCCAACCCTCTTATTTCCATTTTTAGATATTTTTTTTCTTAAGTTTACCTCCAAAATACAGTAAACCATGCCCTAAATTTCACAGTATTTGCTGAAATGCTCAGTGTTTTTTCAGAGAGTTTAGAACATGGAAACATTCAATCTTCTTTGTGAGAAAGTGTGGTGTCTTTCTACTGATTTTGTTGTGTTTTTATGCCTCTAATTGTGTACCTTTTGTATCATAATCATTTTTCTCTCTCATTACATGTATTTTATCAAGCTACTCTCCAGCCCAAGAGAATTAGTATTGTAGACTGTTGTTTATTTATTTGCTTCCTTATTGAGTGCTGGGAATTGATGCCATGGACTTGCTCATGCTTAGTTATCTTCCAGAAATAAATTTCAATTTGTGAGCAACGTTCTGGAGATGGGCAGGTGTTTTACTGGGGAATAAACCTACAGGCAATCGACCACTGAGCACATCCTCAGCCCTTCTTATTTATGTATGTTTTCTTTTTCTTTTTTAAAAAATATTTTGTATAGTTGTAGATGTACAGAATACCTTTATTTTATTTATTTATTTGTGGTGCTGAGGATCATACCCAGTGCCTCACACATGTTAGTAAGTGGTCTGCCACTCAGCTACAGTCCCAGACCTCCTTTTTATGTTTGATGAAGACCAGTCTCACTAAATTTCTGAGTGTCTTGCTATTTTGCTGATAGAGGCCTCAAACTTTTGCCATTTCCCTGCCTTGACCTCCCTAGTGGCTGAAATTACAGGTGCACATCACTACACCAGCAGTTGGAATGAGTTTTGAAGACTTATCATCCAATTTCTTTCCAGATGAAAATAGTATTGAAAATCAGTTTTCTTGCTTTTGTTCATACTTTTGAAATTTGTAACTATGACTCTTCCTCTTTGCTTTATTTTTGCATTATTATGAAAAAGGTATTTAGCATATCATATTGTTTCTTATGTATACATTTTTAAAACTTCATGGCTTGGTAGTTTATTTACTTCTTTATTAGATAATCTTTGTTTTTATGAGCAATTTTAGGCTTACATAGTTTATTAGTTAGTGTTCTCTAGAGTAACAGTATCTAGAGGAAGTATGATTATCAAAGGGGATTCATTAGATTGGCCTAATTGACCCAAAGGTGGATGTTCACAGTGGCCATCTACAGGCTGGAGAGCTTGAGAAGTGGTAGCTGCCAAGTCGCAGAGGCTGAATCCTCAGAACAAGGGGGATCAATGGTGCTGCCTTAGTCCAGACCAAAGGTTCTGGAAACTCACTAGAGAATCACTGGCAGAGTCCACTTTGGGAGAGTGAAGAATTTTGTTTCACCCAAGACACCATCCTCTTGGATGGTGCTGCCTAGCTTAAGGAGGTTCTCCAGTTTGGCTCACTATCCCGTATACCCATCATTTGTAGACACACCCTCATGGACACACCCAGAAGCTCATTAATCATCGGCATTCTTTAATTTAATCAAGGTGACAATTTAACATGCCATTACACATAGTATCAAATACCCCTTCTCTCCAGCTGATATTCTCCACTGTTTTCAACATATTGCATTGGTGTAGGGTGTTTGTTAGTTACTAAACCAGTGTTGAACATTTGATAAAGAGAATGGATGAAGCAACATTTAGGATAAGCCAAAGTTCATCCTTTACTTTAGGGTTCCTCTTCCTTGGATGTGATTGTGTGTGTCACGTCGTATACAAGATAATGTCATACAGAAGAGTTTCACTGCTCTGCTCCCTAAGTCCCTGGAACCCATCAGTTCTGCTAGTGCATCTATAATGTTGTCTTTTTCAGAATGTTCTTGACTTGGAATCTTACTGCACTTGGCCATTTCAAGCTGACTTCTCTCACTTACCAGTGTGCCTTTAAGGATGCTGTATCTTTCCAGGCTGCAGAGCTCATTTTCTGGGTGATGCTGTTTGGTGTGGTTAAACTGCAGCTTGTCCATTCAGTATTGAAAGGTGCATCTTTCTTGCCTCTAGGTTTGGGCCGTTGTGGATATGGCTGCTGTAGTCACTGCAGTGAGGGTTCCTGTGCCCATAATTTTCACATCATTTGCATAGACATTTGGAGTGTGATGACTTAATTGTACATTTTTTTTGCAATTATGATTAAATTTTGCATTTATTTTTTTTTAAACAGGTTGTTTTATTGGGGGATTCTTTTTTTTTTAAAGAGAGAGTGAGAGAGGAGAGAGGGAGAGAGAGAGAGAGAGAGAGAGAGAGAGAGAGAGAGAGAGAGAGAGAGAAAGAGAGAGAAAGAGAGAGAGGGAGAGAGAGAATTTTTTTAATATTTATTTTTTAGTTCTCGGCAGACACAACATCTTTGTTGGTATGTGGTGCTAAGGATCGAACCCGGGCCGCACGCATGCCAGGTGAGCACGCTACCTCTTGAGCCACATCCCGAGCCCTCTGCATTTATGATTATGAGAATCATTCATAGTTTTCTATTCAATAGTTTTCTTTATTTAATTTGGATAATATGGTAACTTATGCCTCAGGAAGACTTAGGAGGTGTTAACTCAGCTTCTATGTTCTGAAAACAAAGTAGAAAATTGGTGTCAGTTCTTATGTGTCTCATGGAAGCCTGTTTGAGATGTCAGAGCCTTGCCTCGCCTTTTTGGGAAGTAATTAGTTATTCAGTATTTTTTTCTCAGCAGCCATGGGCTCATCTGTTTTGTGTATTTCCCCTTGTGTGTAAGTTGTAGGAGATTGTCTCTCTCAAAGAAATGGTCCAGTTTCTGTTAGTTGTCTAATTTGTGTCAAGCACATTTATGATAATCTGAAGTCCCAATGCATTGTTGACGATGACACTTTTAAATGTGTTAGTAGGTTTTCAGTCCTCATTGTTTTTTTCTTTAATATTGTTGTATATTTTACACTTTTACTTTCTTTCTTTTTATGTGGCAGTGAGGATTGAACCCAGTTTCTACCAAGCACTAGGCAAGCAGTCTTCCACTGAGCCACAACCCCAGTCCCTGTCCTCTGTATTCTTAGCCTTTTGTTAATTAATCAGTGATGCTGATGTTCATGAAGAACTTGATTTTGCAGACTTTGGATTTCCTGATTGTGGTTTCATCAACACTTTCTCTGTTACCTACTGTTGAGAGCCACAGCCGAAGGGGCCCCAGCAAACTTTAAGACTGCCAGCTGATGATTGGCTCCTCTGCGGTGATGCTCATTGGACTGTTTGCCCGCCCTTTCAGCCTACGGAGCTGCTCATTCGGGGACATTTTTGGCTCCGCCCACGCGACCCAGCCAATCGGCCTCAAGAGCTGGAGGAGTGGGGGTGGTTGAGAGGCTTGTGGGAAGCCGGTGGAGGCAGTTGGGCTCTGAGGGTTTTTCCTGAGAAGCGTTTTTGTTTGGCGTGTGTGGTTCTAAAAGTGAAGTTTGTTTCTTTTGACAAGTGGCTCCTGAATTGTGCCCAGCCAAACTGCAGCAAACTACCTGTGGTAAATTTAGGTTTACCTTGCTCTTCTTTCTCTGGTTTTCTGAAGTGGCAGTTTTATTGGTTACTTTTAGCTCTTCTTTTCTGAAATGTGCATTGGATGACTTAGACACCACTACATGGCCACCTCTGGTGTTCTCTATGAATTTCCTATAATGGACTTTTACATTTCTTTCTTTCAAAATGGTCACCTTTTCTCTTGAGTCACCTCTTTGTCCTGTGTCTGTTCAAAGCCCTGTGTTTCATGTCCCCTTCCCTGGAGGCTTTTCAGCTTCTTCTCATCTGATTTCTGCTTTAGCTCTCATGTTCTTTGAGCATACATGGGATTTCACTGGTGGTGCACTTGTAGGGGTGTGGTTTATGTCCTGTGGAGTGTTGCTGTGACCCTGAGACCTCAGTGTGCTTCCCATTTGGTTGAAGGTCCATGAAGTCCTCCTGTCTGAATCATTGTCCTGACAGAGTTGGGCTGATGTCTCTGAGGGTAATTGTGGGTTCTTCATTGTTTGGGGTGGTTCTGTATGGTTTCAGTCCTTGAGTATGCTTCTGTGTAAGTGGCAGGAACATTTTCTTTTTTCCATCACTGTGCAGACATCATAGCATGCTTACAGATGTGAATGGTGGGCTCTTTCACACAGAGTCAGTGTGGGATAGTTCAGAATTCTGGGCTACAAACTTGTTGCTTTACTACACTCTGGAAGAGCTTCTTCGTTAGGTTTGTTTGCACCACCATTGCTACAGGCACGATGAATCTCTTTCACAACAGACAATCATTGCAAATGTGGCCCACCCTTCATCAAAATGTCTTTGAGCAGAATATTGGTATGTGTCTCATGACTGTATATTATGGTAGTGAACCGGCTGCTGTTAAGAAGAGTTTGACAATCATTGGATATTCATTGTTGCTGTGAGACTTAGAAAAGTAGTGCCTGCTATTTATTAACAAGATTTTTTTCAGAGTTATAAAACTTTGTAAGGCTGTTGTTTGGACAAGGTGACATTTTTGTGTTTTTTTTTTTTTTTTTTTTTTAAGAGAGAGAGAAGAGAATTTTTATTATTATTTATTTTTTAGTATTCGGCAGACACAGCATCTTTGTTTATATGTGGTGCTGAGGATCGAACCCGGGCCGCACGCATGCCAGGCAAGCGCGCTACCACTTGAGCCACATCTCAAGCCCATGGTGACATTTTTAGGTCATTGAGTTCTTTCTTTTTTTTTTTCTCATTTTTTTTTATTCGTTGTTAAAAACATTACAAAGCTCTTTACATATCGTATTTTATACGTTAGATTCAAGTGGGTTATGCACTCCCATTTTTATCCCAATTACAGATGGCAGAATCACATCGGTTACACATCCACGTTTTTACATGATACCATATTAATGACTGCTGTATTGTGCTATTTTTACTATCCTCTACTATCCCCCCTCCCATCCCCTTCCGTCTTCTCTCTCTACCCCATCTACTACAATTCATTTCTCTCCTTATTTTTTTCCCATTCCCCTTAAAACCTCTTATATGTAATTTTGTATAACAATGAGGATCTCCTTCCATTTCAATGCAATTTCCCTTTTCTATCCCTTTCCCGCCCACCTCATGTCTCTGTTTAATGTTAGTCTTTTCCTTCTACTCTTCCTCTCTGCTCTGTTCTTATTTGCTCTCTTTATATCTTTTTATATCAAAAAGACATTTGGCATTTGTTTTTTAGGGATTGGCTAGCTTCACTTAGCATAATCTGCTATAGTGCCATCCATTTCCCTGCAAATTCCATGATTTTGTCATTTTTTAGTGCTGCGTAATACTCCATAGTGTATAAATGCCACATTTTTTTAATCCATTCATCCATTGAAGGGCATCTCGGTTGATTCCACAGTCTAGCTATGGTGAATTGTGCTGCTATGAACATCAATGTGGCAGTATCCCTGTATTACGCACTTTTAAGGTCTTCAGGGAATAGTCCGAGAAGGGCTACAGCTGGGTCAAATGGTGGATCCATTCCCAGCTTTCCCAGAAATCTCCATACAGCTTTCCAAATTGGCAGCACCAATTTGGAGTCCCACCAGCAATGTATAAGAGTACCCCTTTCCCCACATCCTCGCCAGCACTTGTTGTTTGACTTCATAATGGCTGCCAATCTTACTGGAGTGAGATGGTATCTTGGGGTGGTTTTGATTTGCTTTTCTCTGACTGCTAGAGATGGTGAACATTTTTTCATGTACTTGTTGATTGATTGTATGTCCTCCTCTGAGAAGTGTCTGTTCAAGTCTTTGGCCTATTTGTTGATTGGGTTATTTTTTTTAAGAGAGAGAGAGAGAGAGAGAGAGCGAGAGAGAGAGAGCGCGAGCGCAGAGTTTTGAAAGAGAATTTTTTTTAATATTTTATTTTTTTAGTTTTCGGCGGACACAACATCTTTGTTTGTATGTGGTGCTGAGGATCAAACCTGGGTTGCACGCATGCCAGGTGAGCGCGCTACCGCTTGAGCCATATCCCCAGGCCAAGAGAGGAGTTTTAATATTTATTTATTATAGTTCTTGGCAGACACAACATTTTTGTTTTGTATGTGGTGCTGAGGATCGAACCCGGACCGCATGCACGCCAGGCGAGCACGCTACCACTTGAGCCACATCCCCAGCCCTTATTTGTTTTCTTATTGTTAATTTTTTTTGAGTTTCCCAGCACCATTTATTGAAGATGCTATCCTTCCTTCGTTGCATGCTTTTAGCCCTTTTATCAAATATAGGATAGTTGTAATTTTGTGGCTTGGTCTCTGTGTCCTCTATTCTGTACCATTCGTCCACACGCCTGTTTTGCTACCAGTACCATGCTGTTTTTTGACTATTGCTCTGTAGTATAGTTTGAACTCTGGTATCGCTATACCGCCTGACTTACACTTCCTGCTTAGAATTACTTTTGCTATTCTGGGTCTTTTGTTTTTCCATATGAATTTCATAATTGCTTTATCTATTTCTACAGGAAATGCCCTTGGGATTTTGATTGGCATTGCATTGAACCTATAGAGAACTTTGGATAATATTTTCATTTTGATGATGTTAGTTCTTCATATCCATTAACAGGGTATATTTTTTCATATTCTAAGGTCTTCTTCTATTTCTCTCTTTAGGTTTCTGTAGTTTTCATTGTATAAATCTTTCACCTATTTTGTTAGGTTGATTCCCAAGTGTTTTATTTTTTTTGAGGATATTGTGAATGGGGTGGTTGTCCTCATTTCCATTTTAGAAGATTTGGAGCTGATGTACAGGAATGCCTTTGATTTATGCGTGTTGATTTTATATTTGCTGAATTCATTTATTAACTCTTGTAGTTTTTTTGTAGACCCTGTTGGGTCTGTTAGATATATTATCATATCAGACAAAAATAGTGATAATTTAAGTTCTTTTCCTATTTTTATGCCTTTAATTTTTTTCATCTGTCTAATTGCTCTGGCCAGTGTTTCGAGAACTATATTGAATAGAAGTGGTAAGAGAGGGCATCCCTGTCTTGTTCTAGATTTTAGAGGGAATGCCTTCAGTTTTTCTCCATTCAGAATAATGCTAGCCTGAGGTTTAGCATATATAGCTTTTATGATGTTGAGGTAAGATCCTGTTATCCCTAGTTTTTCTAGTATTTTGAACATAAAGGGATGTTGTACTTTGTCGAATGCTTTTTCTGCATCTATCGAGATGATCATGTGGTTCTTTAAGTCTATTGATGTGGTGAATAACATTTATTGATTTCCGTATATTGACCCAGCCTTGCATCCCAGAGATGAATTCTACTTGATCATGGTGCACAATTTTTTGATATGCTTTTGTGTTCGATTTGCCAGGGTTTTATTGAGGATTTTTGCATCTATGTTCATTAGAGATATTGGTCTGTAGTTTTCTTTCTTTGAAGTATCTTTGTCTGGTTTCAGTATCAGGGTGATGTTGGTCTCATACAATGAATTTGGAAGATCTCCTTCTTTTTCTGTTTCTTGAAATAACTTGAAAAGTATTGGTATTAATTCTTCTTTGAAGGTTTTGTAAAACTCTGCTGTATATCCATCTGTTCCAGGGCTTTTCTTGGTTGGTAGTCTTTTGATGGCTTCTTCTATTTCCTCCTTTGTCATTGGTCTGTTTAAATTGTGTGTATCTTCCTGACTCAATCTGGGCAAGTCATATTACTTCAGAAATTTACCGATATTTTCACTATCTTGTATTTTATTGGAATATAGGGTTTCAAAATAATTTCTAATTATCTTCTATATTTCTGTAGTATCTGTTGTAATATTGCCTTTTTCATCCCATATGTTGGTAATTTGAGTTCTCTCTCTTTTTCTCTTCATTAGCATGGCTAACTGTCTGTCAATCTTATTTATTTTTTCAAAGAACCAACTTTTAGTTTTATCAATTTTTTCAATGGTTTTTTTTTTGTTTCAATTTCGTTGATTTCCATTCTGATTTTAATTATTTCTTGCCTTCTGCTACATTTGCTGTTGTTTTGCTCTTCCTTTTCTAGGGTTTTGAGATGAAGTGTGAGTTCATTTATTTTTTGTTTTTTTCTTTCTTTGAGGAATGACCTCCAGGCAATGAATTTCCGTCTTAAAACTGCTTTCATTGTGTCTCATAGATTCCCATATGTTGTGTCTGTATTTTCATTTATTTCTAAGAATTTTTTTGATTTCCTCCTTTATGTCTTCTGTAACCCATTGATCATTCAGTAACATATTGTTCATTTTCCAGGAGATGCAGGATTTATCCTTCCTTTTTTATCATTGATTTTCAGTTTCATTCCATTATGATCAGATAAGGTGCATTATATTATCTCCACCCCTTTATATTTACTAAGAGTTGCCCTATGGCATAATATATGGTCTATCTTTGAGAAGGATTCATGTGCTGCTGTGAAGAACGTGTATCCACTTGATGATGGTTGATATATTCTATATATTTTGGTTAAGTCTAGGTTATTAATTGTGTTATTGAGTTCTACAGTTTCTTTATTCAGCTTTTGTCTAGTGGATCTGTCAAATGGAGAGAGTGGTGTATTGAAGTCACCAATAATTATTTTGTTTTGGTCCATTTGACTCTTGAACTTTAGGAGAGTTTTTTTTTTTTTTTAATGAACATTGCAGCACCATTGTTTGGTGCATAGATATTGATAATTGTTATGTCTTGTTGGTGGATGGTTCCTTTTAACAGTATATAGTGGCCTTCTTTATCCCTTTTGATTAACTTAGGTTTGAAGTTGATTTTATTCGATATGAGTATGGCCACTCCTGCTTGCTTCCCAGGACCATGTGAGTGGTATGATTTTTCCCAGCCTTTCACTTTCAACCCGTGTATGTCTTTTCCTATCATATGAGTCTCCTGAAGGCAGCATATTGTTGGATTTGCTTTTTTAATCCAGGTTACTAGCCTTTGTCTCTTGATTGGTGAATTTAAGCCATTAACATTTAAGGTACTATTGATATATTGTTTGTACTTCCAGACATGCTTATTTATGTATTTATTTTAATATGGCTCGTTTTTTCTTTTTGGTTATATTTTTTGTTCTTCTTTTGACTGGGTTACCTCCTAATGTTAGTTTTGGGTGCTGTTTTTCAATTTCTCTTCTTGTAGTGTTTTGCTCAGAATGCCTTGCAGTGCTGGTTTTCTGGCTGTGAATTCTTCTAACTTTTGTTTATTGTGAAATATTTTAATTTCATTGTCAAATCTGAAGCTTAATTTTGCTGGATACTGTATTTTTAGTTGGAATCCATTATTTTTCAGCGTTTGAAATATGTTATTTCAGGATCTTGTTGCTTTCAACGTCTCTGATGAGAAATCAGCCATTAACCTAATTGGTTTACCCCTGAATGTAATCTGCCTTCTTTCTCTCGTAGCTTTTAATATTCTCTCCTTGTCCTGCATGTTGGATATCTTCATAATTATGTGTCTTAGAGTTGGTCTATTAGGGTTTTGTATGTTTGGGGTCCTGTAGGCTTCCAGGATTTGGCAATCCATTCCATATTTCATATCTGAGAAGTTTTCTAGGATTCTTTTATTCAATAGGTTGTTCATTCCTTTGGTTTGAATCTCTATACCTTCTTCTATCCCGATGACTCTCAAGTTTGTTGTTTCTTATAACATCCCATATTTCTTGGATAGATTGCTGGTGATTTTTTAGGATTCTTTCTGTGTTGACTATATTCTTCTGAAGTTAATACACTTTGTCTTCATTATCTGGTGTTCTAACTTCTATTTGATGTAGTCTATTTGTAATATTCTCGTTTGAGTTTTTAATTTGGTTTATGGTTTCCTGCATTTCTAGGATTACTGTTTGATTTTTTTTAACATCTCTATCTCCTGGTATAGGTCATTCTTTGCCATTTGAATTTGCCTATTTAATTCATTTTCAAAGTATACTTTCATTGTTTGGACTTGCTGTCAAAAGTCTTCTCTAAGATTCCGTTCCATCTGAGTTAGGTATGCCTTGAGTTCTTTCTCTGTCCATTTTTCTGAAGCCTCTAGGTTTTCCTGTGAATTTAAGCTTTCCTGCATTGTTTGTAATCCTTTTTTCCCTTGTTTTTTCATTGTGCTCACTTTGTTTTCCAACTCTGTTTGACTGCTTTGTTTCTGTTTTCTTCTTTAAATTTGTTTTGGTTTTCATAGTTCCAATATATCTCCTTTGTGTTGGGAGACAATGTTTAGAGATGTTGGGTTTAATTGTGCTTAAGGCAAATTCATTAGTTTCATTAGAGGTCTACAGAATTTGATGGCATGTATAAAACTGAGGTTTGAACTTAGGATTTTATGATGAGGTCGGGCACTTTGATGGTATTGAGGTTAATATATGTTAGCTTCTTTGGGGGGTTGCTCAAATGCAGGTGGATATTAACAAGAGGATAGACAGGAGTACTTGGGGGTAGTTAAGGGCTTAGTTGGACTATGGATTGTTTCATAGTATTCATCTATTTTCATCTAGTAAGTTTTACGTAATTTGGGTGGTCATGCTTAAGAGGAAAGATGGGAAAAAATAAGGAAGTAAACAAAGAAAGGTAGAGGGAGAGAAGAAAGAAAGAAAAGAATAGAAAAGAAAAGGAAATGATAATAAAAAAATAATAAAAGGCAGTAAAATAGAAATTACATTTAAAAAATAATAGTATAATTGTAGAAAAAAATAAAATTAAAGAAAATTTTTTTAAAAATTAGAAGAAAAAGTGACACTGTTAGGCTTCTATTTTCTTCACTTCTAATAGGTGGTGCTGTGCTTTCCGGGCCAAGATTTTGTCCTCCGGCTATAGGAAACAGTCTTTGTGAGGCCGCTCCCTCCTCCCCCCACTGGTGTCTCTCAAAACCTGTTAGCTTAGGTTAATTCCTGGTTTCTAGTCCCCTGGCTTCTCCTGTCAGCAAGGTCTATCCCTGTGAGGTATCTCTCGGCAGTTCAAACTACACTCTGTGCCTGCAGTTTTCTGGACGTGGAGTGCGGCTTTTGGGAACCAGCACTTTATTGTTTTGATTTCCTCCGATAGCCCCTCCTCCTAGAGCTGGCGAAACAGGTTTTGTTTTTGTTGCTGGTGGGAGGGAGGAGTTGGGGGTCAGGTGCCTTTGCTTTTCCCCCACACCGCTACTCAGATTCACTCTGTTAATCATGCCCCCGGAAAGCCGGGGAGAGATTTTATGTGATTTCCCCGCTGTATGGAAAATGGTTTTAATGTCACAGACCTGTTCTATCACTGAATGAGATGCAATCAGTCGAAAATTGGCGATGGTGGCGTCAGCTCTCAAAGATGGTGGCCGCTGGCTTCCTCGGTGGTCTGACCGGTGTGGAGGAGAGGACTGGACTGCTTCCTTCCCCTGTCTCAAACCCAGAATTCAGAACTGAGCACAGTGAGGGCACAGCTGGAAGGCGCCTGCAGAATCAGCAGCGCCTTATCTCTGTGTTGCTAGCTCGCCATTTCCCGCTGAGCTCCGCAGTCTCTAGCAGCGGGGCAAGTCGCTGAATAAGCGGCTTGAATCTCTGTGTGGACAAATCTCTCTCTATTGAGCCCCAGTAACCAATCTTCGGACGATGGAAATCCTTCCTCTAGGTTTTGGTGCACCCCAATTTTGCTGGAAATTCCTAACAAGATAGCATTTGGCCGTTCTAACTCGTCATTCACCTGCATAGTGATGCAGTACATGGGGGTGATGCACTCCATTCGCCGCCATCTTCCAAGTCCTCATTGAGTTATTTCTAAGACACGTGCTATCATTCCACTTACCCCATTCTACTTTGACAGTAACCACAAGAAACTATCAAATTGTCGTGTTTATTAATACATTAATTAAATTAATCAAATAGAGAACTCATGTTTGTTTTGGTCATTTAATAGTAAGCTAGTTGACTAAATTTTTTCTGGAGTAAAGCACCTGCAAACTTCTAGTTGTTCTTAGTGTAATCACACAGAATGAGCTCAATCTCCAGTTAGCACATTGTGACCACCTGTGTGAAATGTTGTCTAAATGTTGTCTATGAAGGAATCTCCTTAGTGACCCCATGCCCAGAGGGTGGGAGTGGGGGGCTGGTTCTAGGCATTTCTTTAAGTATGGAACAATAGACTTTCAGAGGAAACAAGACATCAGTAAATACCATGTTGCCTATATTAACCTTATAGGTACAGGGAGCCACTGTAGTTTGCAGAATCTCTCTCAAATGCTTAGTTTCATGATTCCTGCATTTTTCTACTCATCACCTTTTTTTTTCTAAAGATAAGTACTATCAGAAATGCTTATATTAGCTCTGTACCACACAGGACGTTTCTAGGACATGTAATAGAGGTGCAACCATTAAAGAAGTTAGTAGTAATCTGGGAGCCTGTCTTACTTCCTGTGAACTCCTCAGAGGAAGGGTATAAATCATTATGATGTTTGCCTTCTGAGTAGCCAATTTCTAGTGTTGGAATGGGTGTAAGAAATTGAGTGAAGTAAAGATTTGATGGACCAAATCATGAAATTAATCAGGAGGCCAGGAAATCATGTGAACATCATGCATGTTGAGTGCAGATTTCTCATGCTGTCAATCTTCCTGGCCTCCACTATACATTTGTGGGATATTTCAGATCTCAGTGACCTTTGAGGATGTGGCTGTGAACTTCACCAAGGAGGAGTGGGCTTTTCTGGATGCTTCCCAGAAGAACCTTTACAGAGATGTGATGCTGGAAGTCCTCAGAAACCTGGCTTCTATAGGTAATAATGATGGTTTAAAAATAATCAAATCGGAGAACTCATGTTTATTTTGGTCATTTATGTAGAAGGTGAAAAGGAAATCAGTTGATGAATTATTGAAGTATAAATGGCACCTACAGTTTGGCAAAGCATTTCTAGCTCCTAAATATTCATAAAGAGTGTTATATTCTCTCATTTTAGGTAACAAGTGGGTAGACAAGACCACTGAATATCAGATTGAAAACTGTGGAAGCAACCGAAGGTAACTGTACTCACAAGAGAAATTCATGAGGGAATCTGAGAACTGTCATATAATTTTTAAAGCAAACCAATGGAAGAAGTATGCATAATTTGAAATTTATTTATTCTTATAATATTTTTTACCAGAAATATGTACTTATCTGTAACAGGTATTCAATCTTTTCAAAGTATTTGACATGCAAAAAGTACTATTAAATCGCGTATGTGAATATGACTATGTAAATAATAGCCATAGAGAAGCTGTGTTGCAAAGGATTGTTTCCTTTCAATCTCTTTATTTTCAGGGAACTTTAACAAGTCAGAAAATCTAGCCTTTACATGATGTTGGTAGAAATGTAAAGACCCATAAATAAATAGAAAACTGTGAATGAGTTAGGTATCAATTATGTGCTGGTCACTTCTTCTTCAAAGAAGTCCTATGGTAAACTTCAAACTTTCCCCACAGAATAGTGTGGGGAAACCTTCCAATTGATTCCAATTCTTAATCAAACAAAGAAAAATTTTAATAGAGTAAATCCATGTGACTTCATTATGTGTGCAAAAGATTTCATATGTCTTTCATTCCTTCATAGGCACATCACATCTCACTCTGGACACAAATACTGTAAGCATGAAGAATGTGAAGAGAAACCATGTGAATTTAAACAATATAGGAAATCTCTGGTTTCTCTCAAAAGTGTTCACACACAAATGTTGTTACAAACTGGAGATAGACCACATGAAAGTACAGTATGTGGAAAAGTCATCAGTTGTTCCAATGACATTCAAAGACATGAAGAAACTCATACTGGGTGACAACCCTATGAATGTCAACAATGTGGTGAAGCATCTTCTTCTCTCCCAGGTGTTCAAAGACACATGATAACACACAGTGGAGGTAAACGTTTTCAATGTGAGGTATGTGGGAAAGCCTTTCATTTCTCCTCTTTATTTAGAAGACACGAAATAACTCATTCTGGAGAGAAACTCTATGAATGTAAACAAGATGGTCAAACCTTTATTTCACAGACAAGTCTTCAAAAGCACAGGATCACACACACAGGGAATGTACGTTTCAAATGTAAGGTATGTGGGAAAGACTTTGCTTATCCCAGATTACTTAGAATACATCAGAAAACACATACTGGAGAGAAGCCCTATGAATGCAAACAATGTGGAAAAGCCTTTGCTACATCCTCTGAGCTTAAGAGACATGGAATAACACACACTGGAGAAAAGCCCTTTAAATGTCAACAATGTGGAAAAGCCTTTGCTAGATCTGGTGACCTTCATACACATGGAAGAACTCATACGGGAGAAAAGCCCTATGTATGTAAACAGTGTGGAAAAGCCTTTGCTAGATCTTGTGACCTTCGCACACATCAAAGAACTCATACTGGAGAGAAGCCCTATGTATGTAAGCAGTGTGGAAAAGCCTTTGCTACATCCCGTCCACTTCATACACATGGAAGAATACATACTGGAGAGAAGCCTTATGAATGCAAACAATGTGGAAAAGCCTTTGCTGCATCCCATCTGCTTCATGCACATGTAAGAACACATACTGGAGAGAAGCCTTATGAATGTAAGCAGTGTGGAAAAGCCTTTGCTAGTTCTAGTTACCTTAAGATTCATGGAAGAACACACACTGGAGAGAAGCCCTATGAATGTAAGCAGTGTGGAAAAGCCTTTGCTAGATCTAGTCACCTTCAGATTCATGGAAGAACACACACTGGAGAGAAGCCCTATGAATGTAAGCAGTGTGGAAAAGCCTTTGCTAGGTCTAGTCACCTTCAGATTCATGGAAGAACACATACTAGAAAGAAAACCTTTGGATGTCAACAATGTGGAAAAACATTTGCTTCATCCCGTCATCTTCGCAGACATAGAAGAATGCATACCGGAGAAAAGCCCTATGAATGTGAACAATGTGGAAAAGCCTTTACTGCTGCCTATTACCTTCAGATACATAAACAAACTCATACTGGAGAGAGGCCCTATGAATGTAAGTGGTGTGGGAAAGCCTTCACTTGGTCCTCTCACCTTCACTCACATGAACAAACTCATACTGGAGAGAAGCCCTATGATTGTAAGCAGTGTGGCAAAGCCTTTGCTACATCTAGTAAACTTCAAATACATAGAATAGTGCATACTGGAGAGAAGCCCTATGAATGTAAGCAGTGTGGCAAAGCCTTTGCTACATCTGGTGACCTTCACAAACATGAAAGAACTCATACTGGAGAGAAGCCCTATGTATGTAAGGAGTGTGGCAAAGCTTTTGCTAGATCATGTGACCTTCGCAGACATGAAAGAACTCATACTGGAGAGAAGCCCTATGTATGCAAACAATGTGGCAAAGCCTTCACTCAGTCCTCTTACCTTCACTCACATGAACAAACTCATCCTGGAGAGAAGCCCTAAGAATGTTAGCAGTGTGGCAAAGCCTTTGCTAGATCCACAGACATGGAAGAATGTATACTGGAGAGGAGCTTAATGAATGTCAACAACGCCGAGAAGCCTTTGCCACATCTTGTTGGCTTCACACATGTGAAAGAACACATACTGCATAGAAATCGTATGAATGAAAACAATTGGTAACTCCTCTGTTATTACTGTTTCACTCATATACATGTAGGAAGTTTACTGGAGAAAAATCCTTTGAATGTGAAATATGGGAAATCAATATTTTATGTCATCCTCAAAGACATGAGATGCTCACACTGCTGAAAATGTGTGTTTGTGTGTATCTGTGTGTGTGTATGTTTGAGATAGAGATCGATCAATCAATTGATTAACTGGGGATTTAGTCTGGTGGTGCTCTACCACTGAGCTACATTCCAGTTCCTTTTTACTTTTTATTTTGAGACAGGGACTTGCTGAGTTTCTTAGGGTCTTCGTAAGGTGGTGAGGCTAGCCTCCAACATTGATTCTTCAGAATCAGCCTCTCGAGTCTCAGGAATTAAAGGCATACACCACCACATCCAACTGAATAACTTTTTAAATGTGAAAAATATCACAAATCATTCCATTTTCCCTGTTGCCTTCAAAGCCATTTCACTCACATTGAAAAACAAACCCTCTGAATTTGGGGGATTTGCTACATTCTGTCAGCTTCATTTCCTTTCTTATATATGAAAACACTCATGCAGAGAAGCCCTGTGAATGTGAGAAATGTGGGAAATCTTCTAGTTTTCTCATTTTTTTTCCTAAGGACTGGAAATATTGTTTTGGAATAAAAAGAATAAATCCTATGCAAGTAAGAAATATAAAGGGTTCAGCTGTTCTAGTTTTGTTCAGTTGTATGAAAGGACTATACTGTAGAAAATGCTGAGGATAAGCCATGTGGGGCAGTATTCAGCTTTCAGAGTTTTCTCCAAAGGCGTAAAAGAATTCACATCTGTGAAAATTCTTTTTCTATCTTTAAAAATTGCAGTAACACTTTCAACTTTCCAGGTCCCTTTGAACAGCATTTAAGAAATCACACTGGAGAAAAGCCCTGTATGTAGAAATGTGGTGAGAACTTTTCTTGTTTCAGATCCATTTGAACTTGTTCAGACTTGAGGAAAATTTTATTTTATTTCATTTTATTTATTTATTTTGATATAACCACTGTAGGTGTGTGAAAATGTTGTGTGCCTTCATTTCTTTTTTTTTCTTTTTTTTTCTTTTTTCTTTCTTTCTTTCTTTCTTTTTTTTTATCTATTCAGAGCTAACACAACTGCATCCTGGGTTGGAGAGGAGCATTGCATCAGCATGAAGATTTAAAAGCAACATGTTTTTCTGGGTTAAATCTCTCTTATTGTTAGATTCCATTTTCCTGTATTTTAAGTCTTTCGAATCTAATGTTTCATTACATATTGTGTATGTTAGTTTAGGCCTCTCTACTCCAGCCTTTGGTACAGATTGGTGAAATGACTCTTCTGAACCTCTTTCCTCTCTTTGTTCAGATTTCACCCAGGAGTGCTCTAGCACTGAGTTTCTCCACAATCTTTTTAATTGTTATTTTTTGAGATGAGGTGAGGCTGGCAGCTGGGACCATAGGGATGTGTCTGTGTACCCTGCAGCTGGCCTCTTTCTTTTCCTTGATTGCTTATTGATTGATTGATGGATCTGGGACCATCACAGTTGTCACTTGTGCTTGTTCTAAGGCTCATGTATTGTGCTGTATGTAGGCACATTAAAGAGTATTATAAGATAATATCATTTGTGTATAATGTTTGGGGAGGCACTTTCTCAAAATATATTTTGCCATATACTTGAGTTGCTTTCTCTTTTCTTTTCCCAGTTCTGGGGACTCAAACCTGCTTTGTGCATGCTAGGCAGGCATTCTAGCATGGATCGCTTTGTATCTCAGGTAGTGAGTTTGCTGCAGCTGTGAGTGTGGACCCCAGTGAAAACCACATCAGCAGATGCAGCTCTGTAGGTGTTTCCTCCACAATTGCAGCTGATCTCTTCCTTCTTAAAGACCTTTTATACCAGTGATTTTTTTTTAAAAAAACTACATCCAACTTAGGTTTTCTTCCTATGAATATTACTTAGGTGGAATATGCCAGAAAACCCAGGCTTGATTTCTCTCTGTGTTTAGAGTACCTTAGTAGCCCTGGGGAAATTGTGTGATGGTTTTCTTAATACACACTGCATGACCAAAGGCTTGGTAAGGAGTATCTCAGTCTGATGTCCCAATACAGCGGCTCTACCTTCTCCACCAAATAATCTTAAAAAAGCTTCTCAAGAGACCTTCACCATAATTTTCTTTCAACAGAATGTCAGGAAAAGATTTTGCAAAGATCTCAGTGTGCTTTATAACACAGACTTCTGCTTTTGTGGCAAAGCTTGGAAGACCTCTTTCTGTGAACTAATCAAAACAACAAGAACAACAACAACAACAAAAACACCTTTATGTATATCCCTACAAAAAATATAAACCTCCATCTTTGTCCCACTAGATGTAAATAAAGATCAATGAAATTCCAAGCAGTGATCCAAACAATTTTGTGATAACCCTCAGAACCCTGCAGCTAATCAATGTGCTCCCAGAACATTCCTTAGGTGTCTAGCCTCATGTGCCCTACATCACTAATAAAGCTACAGCCTCCAATCAGGTGATATTGTACAGTACTTGCTGTGGAGAGGGCTGTTTCTGCTCATGCTAAAGAATTCAGTTACCTGTCCTAAGGATTCAAAGCCTCCTGAGCAAAACCTCACCCGCAACCTATTCAGGTGTCATGGATATTGTGGGATCATTGGTAAGAGTTCCTTACATACTTGTGTCCAAATATTGAAGTTTGCCAACATGCCAAAGATGGGTTGATTGTCACTGCTATCTCTGTTCCAGCCTTTTGCTGTGTCTCAGTGCTCATTTGGAAAGGAAGGCCAAAAGAGTGTGCTGTGGCCCTTCTGTTTTTGATAAATATAGCCTAAGCCATCTTGTAAAACTTCTTCTTTAAAAGATAGTTTTGAACACTTCCCAGGATTTCCAAAAACTTTCTTTGCAGCTAATGAGTCAGTTTGGCAATTTCCTACTTTTACATTTTTGATTTAGTAGAAATATTGCATAGAGGTGTGTGAGCACTTGACGCAGTCTGGACTTTTTTGTAATAAATCCATTTGCCAAAGGCAGTAGTTGCAGGCTTGTTCCTGGGCTGTGTGAGTGAATGCAACTGACCTGGTGTGTGGGCATTGTTTGTAGGAGTTCAGTCTTTGTGAGTACATCAGTGTAGGAATCAGACTCATAGGAGGGCTACAGAATCTCCTGACAGGTCCTGCCTGTCCCTTTTGGATAGTAGTGTTGTCATGTGAGCTGGCAGGTGGATGGCTACCTTCTGATGGATTTGGGTTTGTAGCTGAGCAAATAGTGAGAATGTACAATGATTAAATGAGAATTAAAATATTCTTTGTCATACCAAAGACATAATTTGGGGGCGAAACAATAACAAGTAACCTCGTGGACTTTGAATCACATATTTTCCTTCATGTATGCATTTTTTTACAAACTTTTGTAGTGTGATGCTTATGTTGAACAAACTGCGATAAACATGGAGAAGTTTACTTAATGGTACAGTGTACTAGAAGTTTTAAAGACTTGCAGCAGGCTTAGATTCCATTATTGTTGAAATTTTATGAAAGACTCTGAAATTCTCAAAATTCTTGAGAATCCCCAGGTGCTGTGGCATACACCTGAAATACCAGTGGCTCAAGATTCTGAGGCAGGAGGATTGATTTTTTTTCACTTTTTTTTTTAAAGAGAGAAAGAATTTTTTAATATTCATTTTTTAGTTTTCAGTGTACACATCATCTTTATTTTTTTTTATGTGGGGCTGAGGATTGAACCCAGCACCCCATGCATGTCAGGTGAGCACGCTAACATTTGAGCCACATTCCCAGCCCATGTTTTCAATTTTATTAAAAATTTATATATATATAAACATTTTTTTTCCGAAGAATCAAACCCAGTGCCTTCCACATGGTAGGCACATTGTCAACCACTGAGCCACAACCTTAGCCCAAGGGTTCTGATATGTAAGGTGGCCTCCCTGGATAACAAGGAGTAAAGAACTCAGTGAGACCCTGTCTCTAAGAAGTAACTCAAATAATAAATAAAAAAGAAGGCTGGGAGGTGGCTGAGTGGTTGAGTTCCACTGAGTTTGATTCACAGTACCCCGAATAAAAATGCATTAGGAACCAAGTTTTAATAAACCGTATGATGGGTGGATGGGCTTGTCCACTATATTGTTTTTTTCTTTGGATTCTTAGGCATTGTTTACTAATTCAGGAACTCTGTAAAATTCACCAATTCAATATAAAGCAAGTGTATGGTTTTAAAAAATAACAATATAGCAAGGTCCATGAGGGGCAGCTTTCTGCTCTGGGAACCTCAGTAATTGGTAGTCATCACAAGAGGCCATAATGTCCTTATCATAGTTTGTGAAAGCTTCCATTGTGCATGAGTCTCTGAATGTGCTAAACGTGCTTGTCTTTTCAGAGCCTGTTGGTGGAGGAATTCCACATGGAGGTCTCTGATTTATAGATGATGTCATTGGGGAGCTCAAGTGAAACTGATAAGTGAAGAACACATTGGCACATGGTCTAGGGCAGCCTAAAAGGATTCAGATTTTCTTGTCTTCAAAGAGTGTGTCAAGCAACCTTGGAGGAGGATGTCAGCAATTTACGATGTGCTCCTGCAAAAACGTCTCTGCTCAGGTCATTTGTTAAAAGCTGATGAGTAGTCTGAAAATTTATTTGGTCCTGTTAGTGATAATGACAATTTGTATTAGAATGCTATTGAAATAGAGAAAAAAGAAAATATTAGCCATTTTTAAGGCCAAAATATATACCAGTTGTGATTAAATAGGATCAGTAATTTTCATTATATTTGGTATTGGGTATGGATACTTACAGACGGGACCAGATCATCAAAGTAGCAGTAATCTACCCAAGGCAAATGGTGAGATAGAGAATATCTGTGTTTCTGTAGTTGGTATTTTATTTTTTCCTCTGTGATTATCAGTGACTGTGTTTAAACATTTCAGAATGCCCAGTTAGAACTCTCATTTTTCCATATTTAATGAATTAGAAAATGTTAGACTATTAAATATTCTGAGAAGCACATCAGATTTTATACAAATTTTTAGTTTCCATATACCTTGTTTTAACATACCAAAAATATGTGAAGTGATTTAATTAGAGATTGATGGTGTTTATTTATTTGTTTTTGTTACTTGTGATGCTGTGGCAAGTGTGGCCAAACTAGCAGGTTCTGGCCAGGTTTGATGGGACATTGGAAGAAATAAAGAGTCACACATGCAGAAGATACAGCATCTGGGATCGGGTGGAGCACTGCTTTATGATGGAGCAGCAGGTCTAAAAAATTATGCCAGGGGGGCTGGGGATGTGGCTCAAGTGGTAGCGCATTCACCTGGCATGTGTGGGGCACTAGGTTTGATCCTCAGCACCATATATAAATAAAATACAAGATGTTGTGTCCACAAAAAACTAAAAATATAAATGAACAAATATTAAAAATGATCTCTCTCTTTAAAAAAAAAAGAGATAAAGAATTACACCAGCAATCTTTATTGTATATCTTTCATTGATTATATTAAAGACTATGCAAGCATTATTCTTTGTATTTATGAAAGTTACAGTTAGCAACAGTATGCAGCTATTTCCTCCATTACATTCTATAGTTGGATTGTGCAATGTTAAGAACTCTGTGCAACTCTCAAGAAAGTCCATTCTTTAAAGTTACTTTAAAGCATCCTTTAAATCAGCGGAACTGGTGAAACATTGTGGTTGACTTAGCAAAGAACTTTGTGCCTGAGAATAAGGTCAAAGCTGATAAGTCTCCCACAACAGAGTCTCCCCCATGGAGAACATTGCCATAACAAGCAGGCATCCTATAGTTTTGCATAGAAACTTTTCCAGTCACCAAGCATGTCACTGCCATTATGTCATTAGAGACCTCCATCTCAGACACTTGTCTCCCAATCACTGTCCTGGTCTCCACAGGGGATTGAACCCAAGGCTGCTTTACCACTGAGCTACACCCTCAACAAGGCTCCCCCTCTTTTTTTCTTTCTTGAGAAAGACTCTGTTGCCCAGGCTGACCTCACACTCATCTAAAACTAGAGCAATGTGGTCTCTGAACCTTTACCCCAATGGCAGTCACATTTGCTGGGAACTCAGCTGAAGTGGTTCAATTAAAGTAATGACTTTGGAATTCTATAGGATGTGACTACTGTTTCCAACCCATTCTACCAGGTACTGTTTCCAACCCATTCTACCAGGCCTGGTAGAAATTTGCAAGTCCATTTTTATGTTTCCAGATCATAAGAAAAAATATTTTTTTTCAAATTTTCACAGATGTACCAATATCACACAGACTCTAAGTACTTGGTTTTTAGGGCAGGGATTATGGGAAGTTCGTTGGAATTGTGTGGATCCATCCTGCCTTCTTATATGTCTTCCCTGTTTTCTCTCTCACTCATTATAGTACAAGGGGTTCTTAACCACTAAGCCACATCCCCAGACTCTCTTTCATCCCCATGACAGTAGAATGCATATATACATATATACACACATTTTGGTATATCATACTTGCATGGGATATCATTTCTCATTTTTCTGAGTGTACATGTTGCAGAATCATATTAGTCATGTAGTCAAATATACACATACAGTAATGATGTCTGTTTCAATCTACTTCTATCTATCCTATTCCCACATCCCTCTCCCCTCCCTCCCATCACTTCTCTCAAGTAAATGTAAGGTAAAGCTATTCTGGCTGAGTGCCCCCTCCCTCATAATTAGAATCAGCATAATAGAGAAAACATCTTTGGTTTTGCAAGACTGGCTTATTTCATTTAACATGATATTCTCCAACTCCAACCATGTACTAGAAAGTGCCACAATTTTAGCCTACTTTCAAACTGACTAATATTCCATTGATTATATATACCATATTTTCTTTATCCATTCATCTTTCGAGAACCACCTAGGTTGGTCCATACTCAAGCTATTGCAAGTTGAGCTGCTATAAACATTCATGTGGCTGCTGAGGAGTCATACATGTGAAAATATTTTTTAAAACAACAAGTTTCTGAGCAGGAGAGAATATTTTACATTACTCATTTAATTATTTCATAGTATTCAGAGTATAAAAGGAACTCTAGTGACTCCATAATAAAATGATCAACAAAGTAAAAAATGAATTCTGAATTGTGAACCCCTCAGATATTTCTGCTACTCTTTATGGTGTTTTCTGAGAATGATCTTCAAAATGCTAATTGTTACTTTTTGATCCCAGTCATCTGGAAGTTTCTAGAGAAAGGGCGCTCCTTTCCTGCACTAGGCCTAAGTTCCAGTGGTTTTGCTAACTTCTGTTGCTGGAAGAATTGCTTCTCTCTCAACTCAATTATAGGTATCAAGGGGGAAAATTAAACAAACTACTGATAGACTCAATAATATTTGAGCACTTTCTGAGCCCTGACCTACCCTTGTTCACCCCAGTAATAATTCCAGGCCTTCCAGTTGTTTTCAGAAGTAGTTTCTCCATGTACTGAGCATCTAAAATTTGTGACTTCTGTTCCAGGGGGTATATCCTAAACGTGCAATTTCTATAAGCAACAGAGACTGAGCATGTGTAAATATTCATACATTACAAATAGCTGGATTTGCATTGTTTGTAACTACTTCCAAAAACTAAAATTTGCAGCAGTAGGGTTAAAAATGTTCTAGCAATCACAGATTCCTGTTTCACCACAGAAAATACAGTACACTCTTCTTGTAGCTACTTGACAGCCTGGAATATAACACACTTTTCTCAGAAATTTAATGCATAAGTCAAATGAAAACTTACCTTCACCCTATGCAGTCTTGTCAGAAAGCCTGAGATAAAAATCTGAAAGATAGGGGTGGGGTTCTGGCTCAGTTATAGTGCATCCCTAGCACATGGGAGGCACTGTGTTCAAGCATCAGAACCACATAAAAACAAATAAATAAAATAAAAGTGATTTGTCTATCTATGACTAGTAAACAAATAAGTAAAATATTTAGAAGTAAAAAAAAAATCTGAAAGTAGGTACTCCAGAGCATGTGAGAATAGATATAATGATTCACTTGTAAAAATGCTGATGAGAATATAAATAGAATAAAGCTATTTTTGAAAATGGTATTAAGGTTCTTCAATAAGTTAAAATAAAAATGTCATATGATTCAGTAGTAGTAATTCTGGGTACGTATCTAAAAAAATTGGAGTCATTAGATCATAGAAAAGACTACATTTATATTTTCATTGTAGTAATTTTTAAAGAACCTGGTAGAAGAACTGAAGTACTTTTAAGGTAAATGGTAGGTTGGGCATAGTGCCACATACCTGTATTTCCAGCAGCTTGGGAGGGTGAGACAGGAGAATCATGAATTTAGAGCCAGTCTCAGCAACATATCAGCCAGGCACTAAGCAAATCAATGAGATCTTGTCTGTAAATAAAATATAAAAAAGGAGCTGGTGATGTAGCTCAGTGGTCGACTAGCTCTGGTTTCAACGCACAAAACAATAAAGTAAAAAATAGGCTCAACACATTGACCCTATGCTTTATCTTCCAAGAAGCAATTTTCTTGCACCCTTTCTGGATTAACTGGACAGGATGTGTTACATTCTTTAACAAACTATTACCTGCATGAGAAATGCAGTTTCAAAATAATGTTTGTAAGAGGAACACAAGTTACACTAAAGGGGAGACTTTTGTGATCTTGTTAAAGACCAGATTCTGGAGCTCAGTGAAATAAAAATAATTCCTACTAACTATAAAATCTGCAAGAGTTTATGATTAAGAATTCAATTATAAATCATGAACATGAGGCTAATTAACCTAAAGTTTTCATGGCACTGGATACTTGAGAGTTTGATATTATCCTGCTGTCAGTCCAAAGTCAAAAAGGGTACCTGGGCAGGATTCTTTAGAATCTTTTTTTAGATCTCTAATAAAAATGGAGAGAAAGAGAGCCATGCTCTTCTCTTTACAGAGAGGACACATTCTCTCTCTTTAAAGTGTCACCTTTTTCTTCCTTCACATCACTTCTAATAATCTCATTGTTTCTGCTTTTTTTCTCATGTGAAATGCTCACAAAGAGAAAGCAAAATATATAAACTGTTATCTAGTTCTTGGAAGAAAAATTAGAAATACTGCATCCATTTGAAATATAGCATAAAAATAGTTGATAAGGCAAAGAGGGAATGCTGGCATTAAAATTGTGAACAGAGCTGAGTGCAGTGGTGCACTTTTGTAATCCCAGGATTCTGGAAGACTGAAGCCAAAGGATCATGATTTCAATGCCAGCTTCAGCAAGGGAGAAGTGCTAAGCACTTCTTTAAACAAAATACAAAATACTGCTGGGGATTTGGCTCAGGGGTCGAGTGAGCCAATAAGTTCTAGAATGACTTGTTATCTAGTGACAATTAATTGACCCACCATAGGCTGGAACTCAAGATTCAATCACAAGTTCCACAGAAGTCATATGGAAAATAGCTGGTGTCTTATAGATAATGTGGTTAAGTTATTCCTGTACCCTCTGTCTGATAGGGTCACAGCATGGGAGATGCCATGGCAGAGCTACACCATTTGAAAACTGAAACCATATGGAGGGTTAAATGTATTGTTTATGATACTCATAATATGGAAAATGGGGGTATACATCAATCAATAATAAAAGTACATGTTGACTGAAATGGCAGAAAAATTCCCAAAATGAGACTAAAGATACAATTAAGACATACCTGGAGATGTGTTTTGATATCTCTCAGGATTCAAACAATAGTGTTATTCTTCAAAAATTTATGAAGAAAATCTTACAAATCTCAAGGTTCTTGAGAAAAACTTAACAATTTGCACTAAGCCCCACATTCTTAGTCTATAATCTGTGCAACATACATTTCTTTTCAGTAACAGGCCCTCCTTTGCCTTACACAGGAATTCATGATCAAAATGGAAAACACATTGTTAATATTAATGGTAAATGGGTTGTGCTGAAGAGCCTGCTCTTTTGTTAAAGATTGCAAAAACATAATAATAGTTGTATTTTGGAAAAGTATCAAAGAAACTCTTAAAGCAATTAAATAGGTCATATGAAAAAGAAAATTACCTTTAGAATTAAAAATAGAATAATATAAAATTAATATACATTTTAGAAGCACTTCAGAAAAGTGCTTTTAAGTAATAGGCTTTAACTACTTTAAGTGTTTTATTGGGACTTTAGAAGTAAGAAATCTTACCAATAATAATAGGTATGCTCTAAAGTTAACAGTTAATGATATAATTATACGTGTGCTTTAAAGTTAAAAGTTAATAATAGGTCAACATACATGTAGTCAAGTTGTGTAGTCTAGCACTTATTGATTGAGGTGAAAATGTAAAAGCTTAATTGTGAATGGCAAAGGTTACAGGAAAATATTTTAAACAATGCACTCAATATCTTATGTAATTAATATATATCTGAAAATATTGTAACTTCTAAAATTATGTAAATCAAAGAAATTATGAGCTTTGAAGCTATCCATTAACTACATGAAAAAACACTTGTAAAAAATGTTTAAAAATAAAGACCCCTCTAGGGACAGCAGGTACTTCTGAAGGCTGCTCATAACTTGCAACTATAGTTCTGTCTCCTCTTCTTTCACCTAAGCCACTCATCCTTCAGGATCCCTGGATCTCTGGTAGCTAGAGCTTGACCTAAACAATGGAGATTTAATTTTTTTTTAAATTTAATGTTGAGTCAGTTAATGGGCTGTGTTGAAATATATATAAGATCTGTGATTTGTGCTCATATTCTCATAGTACTCCTCATAATCCTACCACTATGCTCAAGGCAATATTGCAAATAAGTCTGTTTTTAATTGCTTATATTCCAGACTCTAGAGATCTGGCACCCTCCATCTCTTTTTCATTTTTATCATTAATACTAGAAACTTTAAATTTTATTTATACTTATAAAGTACAGCATAAGGTGTGTAGAAATTGTGGGTATATATTTGGACTGGTCTCCTAAAATTGACAAAAGGCAGTTATGCAAGGGTAATGCCATGAATCCTGGAGGATTTGTTAGTAGCATCCTTACCTTTAGGGAAGGTGGCATTCAGAAAGATGTTTGGCACTTAATTGCTGCCTCAGAATTCTTATATTTTACTGACAAAGCTTTACCAGACTTTGTAGGCAAGAACTGTAACAGGAAGGTTGCTACAGGTTATGGGCCTGTGTTCAATCTCCTTATGTTTTAATTACAGGAAATGTAAAAATTAAAAGGGAAGATGATAGATATATTGTAACATATAGTAAATGTAATTTAACTAATTGTATCACCAGAAATAGTAGAGAAAAAGGGACATTGACACTTCATCAGCCCTCCTTTGTCTTATTACCAGGAAATATTTCAGAGTCATGGTAGGCTGATGCTGCTTTTCAAGTCTTACAACAAACACACGCCCAGCTAGCGAGACTTAAGTGTGCTCTTGGACTCATAATAGTGAGAGTTGTTTCCTGGGTTTCTTTTATTGCTTCCATGGTGACAACTTTGGTGGCCATATCTCAAATATTCAACATGCAAATTTTCTTAATAATTTGGCTCAGAATATTTCCAAGGCTCTTCACAATTAAATAAATATTGATGAAAGGAATGAGACCAAGATAAATGCCTTAGAGACTGCTGTCATGAATATAGATAATGAACTTTCTACTTTGAAATTTAAGGAAAGACCTAAATTTCATGCTAGCTATAAGTATGTGTGTATTACTGCTGCAAAATGCAATGCTTCTTAATAGTAGTGGAAGAAGCTTCAAAACCATTTGTTGGATATTTGGCAGAATAATGCTTGGATCTTTTGGAGCTGCATCATTAGATTCAAGATACAAAAATGTAAGATTCATTTTTTAGATCCTACTTCTTTAGCTGATCAAATACTTAAACAGCTTTAATCCTGGAAACATTCTTAAACACTCTGCATGGTATATCCTTGTATTGTTCTCATTGCTACTTATTCTCTCTTGTGTTGTAATTGTAGGATTTTGTGCCCCTATAAGAAGAATTCAGGAATTAAAAATAATGACCCATCACCTGCTTTTTTAAAGAAAGAAGGACGGATATGTGGGAAGCCCTTCTGAATGACCCATGCCTTTTAGTCCTGAAGTAGGAGGCTCTGACCAGTCACTACATTTGTGGTGACTTGGGTGTTGTCCCAACGTAGATAGAGAGATGTGTCTTCAGATGTAGGCATTATTCATGAGGGTTGACTTACCCTCATGTGTCCCTTGTAACCCTGCCTCCTTTGGCCTTTTTTGAATAGAACATTCTAAGAACAAGAGTCCTCAAATAAGACCTCTCTTCTGAATGTGGTCACTTTCTCACCAGCCTCTCGTGATTTTCTCTTGCCCTCTCTTTTGGGGAGCCTGAGGCCAAGAGCAGAGAAGAAGTCCTGAAGCTTGTGTGAAGGTAAAGTGTTTCTATGTTTTATTTGGTTTCCCTGGAAATTCATAGGAGTGCCATTAAATTAAGCTTACTTTGCAGGTCGGGGGTGGCAATTTGTAACTGTGTGGGCAGCAATTTGCCTGACCTGCATGGGCAGCAATTTGTAACTGGTATTCAGAGGGATTACATACACACACACACACACACACACACACACACACACACACACTGCTTATATTTTTTCAAGAGTAAAAGCTAAAGCAAAAATGCCCCTGAGATGACTAGATATCCACAAGAAGAAAAAATGTATTTGGATACATACCTCACATAATGTACAAAAATAAAATTAAAAAAAGGATCAAAGTTTTTGTGTAATAGCTAGAAGCATAAAAGTCATAAAAACAGTTGAGAAAATTTTCATTATTTTGGATGTGGTTATGGCTATATAATATTTGTATTTATTTTAATCATGCCACTCAGATAGAATAATCCCCGTTTAAAAGTGGTATGATTTCATGTAAAAATAAACCTTAATGTTATGTGTAACTAAAATTCAAAAATAAAAAAATAAAATTTAAAAATGAAGAAAGGCACTGGAGATGTAGCTTAGGGGTAAAGCACCCTAGAGTTCAATTTTCTGTACCAACAAATAATTATTAAAGGAACAAAGACATTTTTGAATGTAATAGGCTTAATCTTGACTCTGTTGATACTTCTGTGGGTTCGGTGAAAATGAGAACCATTTTCATGATAATTCATAACTTGCTAAAAATATGCCCACAAAATTATTATATTTCTCTTTTGTGTGACTCAACAATGCATTCATGACTACATGAAGAATCGACAAGTATACAGATGTTATTTGAGGTCAGAAGTTAATTAATTAATATTATTTCTTTTACAGCCCTTCAGTTAATATGATTCCACACAATGCTATAGATCATTTGGCTCCAGAGGAATAATCTTTACTCTTGAGAAATTTCAATTTTATTTAAGTCTATAGATTAAGAAAAATGGATGTCCAGGTTAGACTTATACAAGGTAAATGTGGTTGGAGTTTTTCAGATAGAAGTCCCCACTGGAGACAGTGAAATTTCAAATAGTATATATGGAAGTCTACATGAAGTCTATAGTTTAAAAAAACATATTGTCTAAATTATAAATATATTTTTCTTTACCCTTCACAAAATTTATTATGCCACATCATAAACCTCATATTTAAAATCCTGTAGATACTTTCTAAATATGTGGCATTATAAGCAGTATCTTTTGGCACCTGCCTCTAATCCCAGCAGTTTGGGAGGCTGAGGCAGGAGAATCACATGTTCAAAGCTAGACTTAGCAATTGGGCTCTAAGTGAAATTTTTAAAAGGGCTGGGAATGTTGCTCAGTAGTTAAGCTCCCCTGTGTTCAATCCCTGGTACCAAAAAGAAACAAAGAAAATTTGTCTTTTCTAAGAATCTGTTGTTCAATGCAGGTTTATGAGATTTTTACATGTTTTCTGCCAAGAATCTTGTAGTCCCAATTCTCATATTTACACTTTTCTTCCATTTAAAATTAATTGTGTAAAGTGTGAGATAGTGTTTGAGATCATGTTCCAAGTTTTATATGGATAGTTGTTCCAGATGATTTGAGAGAATTTTTTCTATAATGTCTTAGAATTCTCCTTGAAAAATAGTCGACCATAAATATAAGGATCTATTTCTAAATTATATTTCATTTACTTATTTGTTTTGGCAGTAATGAATTTGAATCTAGAAATACTCTACCACTGAGATTTATCCCCAGTTCATTATTTCTTTGGTTTTGAGACAATATCTTGCTATATTACCAAGGGTGACCTCAAATTGTCAGTTCTTCTTCCTCAGTCCCCTGAGTTGCTGGTACTATCGGCATCCATTACCATGCCTGGAATATTATTCCATTTAATCATTTTGTAAGTGTGACTCAGTACTGATTACAGTAACATTTTCAAAATATCTTTGATGAAAATGTACTATAAATACACAATAAAGGGTCTCTGTGTGGTATTTTAACACATACGCCACATCCACTGATGAAATTCCTTTCTCATTTCCCACCTTCACTTTTTAACCTTTAAAAATCACCAACCTAAATTCAGGTTTAGCCTCCCCCACATGAGGGACAGCATGAAATGTTTGTATTTATGTGTCTAGTTTTGTTTCATTTTACCGCTCTACCCTCCAATTTCACCCAATTGGTTGCAGGTGGCAGGATTTGATTTTTATGGATGTATGCATACATATATGCCATATTTTATTTATCCATTTGCCCCAGAATTCCTAGGTGATTCTATATCTTTTCAATTGGGATGTGCCTCAATAAACATGGGCATCCAGGTATCAGGAAGGTTTCATTCTTGTTCATTACATACTTCCAAGTGGGATACCTGAATCACAAGGTAATTCTATTTTAGTATTATTTAGTTGAGATACAAAAGACTTAACCAAAGCCTCATGTGTTGGCAAACATTTGACAATTAGACTACATCACAGTGCCTTATTTATTATTATTATTATTATTATTATTATTATTATTATTATTATTATTATTATTTATTTTGAGGGAGCATTACATAAAGTTTCCTATCCTCCCAGCAAATTCAGGATTCTTCTCCTGTGGCCTCCCACGTTGCCTACTTTACAGGCATTTATCACCATTCCTGGCCTCCAGCATATTTCTTTTTTATTGGAGACAGGGTTTTGCAGTGTTTGAACTTGAACTTGCACAAGCTGGCCTTAAACTTGTAATCTTCCTTCTTTAGCTTCTTAAATATATGGGATTAGTCATGTGCCATGATGCAAGCTATTGTTAGTATTTTGAGTAATATGCACAGTTTTTCATATCAGCTACCCAATTTACTTGCACACACCCGTGCCTAAGTGTTGATTTTTTTCTACATCCACATCTTGTTTGTAACTTTTCTAATTTATCCATTCTTACTGGGATGTGATGATACCTCATGTATTTTTTTTTTTTTTTGTGGTGCTGGGGACTGAACCCAGGGCCTTGCAATGCAAGGCAAGCACTCTACCTACTCAGTTATTTCCCCAGTCTTCCTCATTGTATTTTTTATTTGCATTTTGCTGAAGGCTACTTATATTGAATATTTTTCTTCATGTTTGCTGGAACTTTTTGTTTCTTTTGAAAAAATGTCTACTTCGTTTGCCCACTTGAATGGCATTATTTAGTTTTTGATTTTTTGATTGGAGTTATGATTTATTTTGTTCTTTAAATATTCTAAATATGAAGATTGTATCAAACACATACTGGGCAAAGATTTTCTCCCATTTAATAAGGATTCCCTCTCCCCTTTTTTTCTTTGCTGCTCATCAAATTTTTAGTTTAATGGAATTTTTAACTTTTACTTTTTTGTGATTTCAAAATTCTGTCCAAAACATTTGTTGTCCTTACAAGAGTCTTAAATTTCTTTCCCTTGTTTATTTTGTAGTTTCACAGTCAGGTATTTTACCACTTTTGAATTGATTTTGAACAGGGTGAGAAATAGGGATCTAGTTTATTTGAGTACTGAAACTTATAATGAGCTTTAAAATTGGGATGTATGAGTCTCCCAATTTTGTTCTTTATATTTTTATTGAAAACAAACAAACAAACAAACTCTATTTGGTATTTGAGGTTGCCTGAACTTCCATATTATCTTTAGGCTTATTATTACATCTTTTTCAAAAATGGCATTTGGAAATTTTGGTAAGGTTTACATTGATATGTAAATCTATTTGCATTTTACCATTTCAGCAACATTAATCTTATTAATAAATAGTCAATGCCTATTTATTCTTTTAAACATTTTCTATAGTATTTTCTGCTTACAAGACATATTTGTTTGTTAATTTTTTGCTATGTATTTAATATTTGATACTACCATAAATGAAATTTTTTAAAGTAATTTTGCTTTTAATATTTATTGTTCAGCTACAAAAATTGTATTAATTGGTGCTATATCCTGCACAAATGCTGAACTTTTTTATTTAAATCATTCTTTTGTGAGACCTTAGGATTTAATTCACACAAAGCTATCTATCTTTTTTTAGAGTCAGATATAGTTTGATAGTTTCACTTCACATTTCTAATATGGAATTTTGTTGTTTTTGGGTTACAGGGGTTGAACTTTAGGGCCCTTGACTCCCAAGCCACATCCCCAGCCCTATTTTGTATTTTATTTAGAGACAGGGTCTCACTGAGTTGCTCAGCACCTTGCTTTTGCTGAGGCTGGCTTTGAACTCACGAACTTCCTGCCTCAGCCTCCCAAGTCACTGGAATACAGGTGTACACCAACCATGCTCAGCTCTGATATGGATATTACTATTGTGTTCTTATACTGATTCAATCTCCTATTAAGTCTTTTGAGATTTTCTATGTCTAAGTCAGTTTTGATGGATGTTATGTAAAAATTTGTTCACATTCAATTGTTCATAATATGCCCTTAAATTTTTCTAATTTTTTTGTGGAGTCTGTTTTTGTGGTCTCACTTTTTTTGGATATTTATTAACTTGAGTACTCTCTCTCTCTTTTTGCTTGGTTAATTGAACAATCAATTCTGTAAATCTTTTGAACAATCAAGTTTGTTTTCTTAATTCTTTTGTCTATATGTTTTATGCTTGCTCTATTCTTTATTAAAATTTATCCTCTGTGAAATTTGATTATAGCTTGCTTCTCTTTGTCTAGTACTGTGTAAATTATGTTTTTGTTTGGGCAGTTTTTCTTTTATAATATAGGCTTTTGTGGCTATGAATTTTCTTCTGAGGGCTACTTTAGCTGCACCTCATCAGTTTTGGCATGGTTGCTTTCATTTTCATGTTTGATTTTCATTTTTATCCATTTAAATTACTTTCTATTTATTTCTTTTTCTCCTTCCTAAAGAGTTCACTGTCTAATTGCTACATGTTTGTAAATTTTTAAATTTTCTGTTTTATCAACTTTAGTTCATTGTAGTTACAAAAGATACTCATCCTAATTTCAATGTTTTAAAATTCATTGACATTTTTATGGCTTTAAAATGGCAAGTTCTGCATAATGTTTCCTACACACTGGAGTAAAATGTGTATTCTACTCTTCAGGGCAGAATATTCTATATAGTCCTCTAGACCTAGTATAGTTATACTGTTATTCAAGTCATTTTGTTTTGTTTTACATGTACTTTCTGCTAGACATTTCATTCATTCTTGAAAATGGGATATAACAAATTATCCACCCCTTTTTGGAGAAATTTTTCTTCCTTTAATCCTGATAGTTTTCATTTCACATATTTTGGAGCATTGTTTTTTTTTTGACATGTATACATTTATAACTTAGTCAGTGAGATTGCCCCCTTCATTGGTATGTATTATATATTTTAATTTTTATCATAAATATGCATATGTATTTAATATATAATTTAATATATGTAATTACGAGTATATATCATGTTCTTACCTCTATCTAACAATTTCTGTTACAGCTGATTTTGTCTGACATGTGCATAGCCCTCCAGCTGTTTTCTTTGTTGTTTTTTATTTGTTTTTACTTGTACTGGGGGGTTTTACCCAGGAGCACTTTACCACTGAGACCTATCCCCAGCCATTTTTATGTTGTATTTTGAGGTAGGGCCTCACTGACTTTCAAGGAGCTTCCTGTGAATTACTTGGGGGTCATCTATTTATCTATCTAAACTATTTTCTTTTTCTTCTTCCTAAGAATACACTGTCTAATTGCTACATGTTAGCAAATTTTTAAATTTTATGTTTTTAACTTAATTTCATTGTAATTATAAAAGAAACTTGTCCTAATTTCAGTGCTTTTAAATTTATTGACATTTTTATGGATTTAAAATGGGAAGTCCTGCACAATGTTTCCTACACACTGGAGTAAAATGTGTACTCTACTCTTTTGGGCAGAATATTTTATGTAGTCCTGGAGATTTAGATTAAAATTGGGAAGTATTGCAGCTCCCCAAAGTACATTAAATTGCCCAAGGCACATGACCTCTAAAAGTTACTAGGTGATATTCATTGGCTATGACCTAGTTTAAAAACTAGCCACTGCAGATTTGTGTTCTTTGTTTCAGATTGCACAGGGAGATCCTTCTCTACCTTCTCATCAAATTTGGCAGAAGAAAGGATTGCCATAACAAAAGTTGAATCTGCAAGGATTATTGCGCAGCTTACTAGAATTAATCCACAAGAGCCTATATATTGATTAACATTTCCCACTGTTCATACCCCTACAGGAGCAATGTGACGATAATTGGGAATTATTGAGTGGCCTTGCCTACCTTATTCTCCTCAAAAGTCATCAACTTCATGCCATGGCTTTATTGCTCAGTTAGTTACTAAAGGAAGAACACGAGTTTTGCAGAGAGTTGGGTCATAGCCTAATATTAATGTTGGCCCTTTTTCTACTCAAGAGTATGATTGGCTTTGGCAATCTTCTAATAATTGGCAGATAGCTTTTGCTAATTTCCCTCGTCAAATGGAAAGCCATTACCTTCATGAGAAAATTATTCAGTTTACTCTTGTGACTACATTCATTTTTCCCAAAATTGTATGTGCTTAACCAATAGTTGGAGCACTAACAGTATTTGCTGATGGATCGAGTTCAGGAAAAGCAGGTTTCTATAGCCATGTTTATACAGAGATAATATAGACAGCATATACTTCTGAAGAATGAGCAGAAACTTAAGCTCTCATTTGGGCTTTAATTCATTTTGCAAATTAGTCAATCCATATTTATTCTGATAGTTTATATTGCAGTTGGAGTCACAAAAAATATTGAAACATCAACTACTGGGAACACACCATTGCAAGAGTGTTTCAGACCTTATAAAAGACAATTCAAATGTGTCACCATCATGTTTCATTAGCCATATAAGGGCACATTCTAATATTCCAGGTCCTTTAGAATCAGGTAATATTAAGATTGATAAACTTATTGCCATTTGTGAATAAATGTCTTTATATGATTGTGCAAAAGCCTCACATTCTTTACACCATCAGAATGCTTCTAGTTTACATAAAAAATTAATATTCCTGGGGAAAAACTTGTCAAATTCTACATCAAATCTCACAATATTTTATACATATTTTATCTTCACCAACTAGGGTTAATCCCATGGTTTATTACCAAATCAGTTATGGCAAATGAATGTAACTCACATCCCTCAATTTGGCAAACAGTGTTAAGTTCATGTTATTGTTGATACTTACTCTAGATTTATTTTTGCCACTGCCTGTGTAAGAGAAAATACTCAGCATGTTATTTCTCACTGTCTAGCTACTTTTGCAGCATTAGGATGTCTTTTTACAGATTGAAATTGATAATATACTAGCTTATACTAATTTTTCTTTTCAGCAGTTTTGTCGTCAATTTTGTATTGATCATAAAACAGGTATTACATAGAAGCCTCAAGGTCAAGCCATTGTAGAATGAGCTCATTTATCTATTGAGCTACAATTACAAGGCCCCACAAAATAACTTTAATCATGCTTTGTTTTAATTATTTTTAATTGTGACTCTAAAAGTCACACTGCAGCCAAAGGACTCATTTCTTCTACTCCAGCTGGTCCCTTGAGCCAAGGTGTGTGGAAAGATTTACAAACATAATAACAGAAAATATCAGATCCAGTGATAATGTGGGGTAGAGGTCATGCTTGTGTTTTCTCAGAAGGTGCCTCTCATCCTATTGGGGTACCTGAATGTGCTATCGAACATGGAGGACCTAGAACCGAGGTTCAGATACTGAAGATTGATCCAGAGATGTCAGACCTGACCCCCAGCAGGAAGTGAAAGATACAAAGGAGGAAGAGGATGAAGAAGGCCCTGAGAGGGGGCTGGGGATGTGGCTCAAGCGGTAGCGCACTCGCCTAGCGTGCCTGCGGCCCGGGTTCGATCCTCAGCACCACATACAAACGAAGATGTTGTGTCTGCCGAGAACTAAGAAAAAAAATATTAAAATTCTCTCTCTGTCCCCCTCTCTCTCTCACTCTTTCTTAAAAAAAAAAGAAGGCTAACCTGCATGTTCTCAAAAATGTTCATTTAAAAAAAAAAAAAAGAAGGCCCTGAGAGACTGAATGTTGAAACTACCATTATGGAGGCAACTTTAGAATCTAACGCTATAGCCTCAACAGATACTTTGACACAAGGAGGAATAAACTCTGCAGCCACAATGTTTGTGGCCATGTTATCTCTATTGAGCTGCCCAGTAAATGGGGTCCAGGGAGAAACCAATTGGACATATTTCCAGACCCACCTTTGGTACACCCAGTGATGTGGACCGGAGAATCCATCCCAGTATTTACCAATGATACTCATGTAATGTGTGGTTTTACAGATAACTACGATTACACCCATCCCTGTGACTGGATTTAGTTATACTGGTTACAGTGGACAACTACGTATATATTGGTCCCATGGTAAGCAGCTGGCTATCTAGGGGTATCTTCTGAAGAAAATACAGCATATCTGGGGTCTAGACAAGCCAATAGTACTGGACCCTGGGACTGTAAGCATTATGTCCAAACAGTTATTAAAATGGAACTTTCTCATAAAAAGCTAGTAATTGTCACAGAACGTCTGCCAATACCTTACTCTCCTAATCATTCTGCAATAGAATTTGGCACCTTTCCTAAATGGATAGACTGTGCAGATGTCTTTTGAGTGTGGAAGCTTCATCGCTAAGACCAGCTAGCCCACCCCATCCCCGCTTTTAATATTACTTTCTGTATCCTGTGGGTTATTCCCCCTGCTTTACCTTTCTTAGCTTTTATTTTGCAGTCAGACCACTCCACCTTGAGGAACTCTATCTATACCACCTGCAGTTTTGAATTCATGATCCTTTTGCCTCAGCTTCCCAAGTCACTGAACTACTGTGGTGGGCTCTTGATTGCTATTTTTATATTTATTTTTATTCTCATCCTGTCTTTGTCTTGGAATCTAAAGTGAATCTGACATAGACAGCAGAATAATTTTATTTGGTTCCAGGTCTAATGCCCAAAGGTGTAACACTGGGCTACATTCCCAGCCAATTTTTAATATTATTATATTTTATTTTCAGACACTGTTACACTAAGTTGCTGAAGCCAGCATCTAACTTGTGATACCCTAGCCTCATTCTCACAAGTACATTAGCGACAGCATTGCACCACTGTGCCCACATGATGATGAGTTAGACAGGCTCTCCATAGGTAATCAAGTTTGCCCTCAAACTTGCAATCCTCTTACCTCAGCCTCCTGAGTTTCTAGAGTCACAGATGTGTGCTGCATGCCCAACTTGATCAATATGTTTTCTAAAATTGGAACAAATTGGATATTTATGCAGTAATAGTAATGAAAAAAGTAATAGTAATGAACCAAATGCTTCTTCTATGTTGCCACTTTATTTCTACCTATATGTTTTTGGTTCATCAATTTTTCCATTATTGCCTATTAATGATTCATTTTTCTTCTGTACCATTTTTATTTTATTTTATTTTTTTTTTGGCACATGGTTTAGTTTTTCCTTAGTGATTGTGCTGGGAACTCTAACATCTTAAATTTATGACAATCAGTTTTTATGCATGACAAATTAGTTTCAATAGTATAGGAAATTTTTGCTGGTCTTACAGATTTGTCCCTCAGAATTGGTTTCTATCTTTGTCATAGACTATAACTTCATGCATCATGTGTCTTCTATGGCTTGGATATCATTTGTCCACAAACCAGCTTAGGTTTTGGATACTTGGTCCTCCTTATGGTAGCACTGAGGCAGGGGAACCTTACAAATGTGCTGTCTACTGGGACACCACCCTCAGGAGGAATGGACACTAGTCTCTTGGAATTAGTTTTTGAGAAAATTAGTTGTTATGAAAACTCAAGACTACCCCCCCTCTGCTCTGTAGTTTGTATTGGTCCATATGATTTTTCCTCTTTCACTTGTCCCCACTCTGATGACAGCCACCATGCTGGAATAGAGCAAAGTGGGTACTCCCCAGAAGCCAAGTGGATGGCATGCCTTTATCTTGGACTCTAAAATTCTGACCTAAATGACTTTTTATTCACAAACTACACATCTTTAAGTATTTCCTAATAGCAATGAAAAATGGAGTTTCGTAATCATTCAACATCAATGTTTGTTTGATTCTAAGTGTTATTTTTATGTTATAAGTGTTATTTTTGTGTTCTAAGTGTTACTTTTGCACTCATTTATTCTTAATTGTTTTTAATTTTATTTTTAAAATACATGACAGTGGAATGCATTGCAATTCTTATTACACATATAGAGTACAATTTTTTACACTTATAATTTTAAAACACATAGAAAAAAGTTAGAAACTAAATACTCCATGAAACTGGCTATATTTAGCTACCATATTGAGCTACTGAGCTATATCTACCACCATTTCTCATTATTTTATGTTGGCTCAAGGTTCTGTCTTTTTTCATTTCCTTTATCTTTGATGGCTCTATTGGCATTTCTGCAAGAGTTGTTTACTCACCGCAAACCTTTCCTTGTACAAATCTCCCCTTATCTTTTGAAGCACAATTTCGCAAGATATAAAATTATTGATTGTTTATAAAAACAAGTTCCATCATGTCCTCCCCCTGCCTTCCAGCTTATTAGACTCTCTAGGGAAACCCACTAATGCTGTCTTGTACCTGAACAACTGTTTCTCTCTGACCACTCACGAGATTGCCTCTTGGTATTTGTTTTACAGAAATTGGACTATCATAGTTCCTCTTACCCATGGTTTCCCTTTCTGTAAGCTATAGACAATTCCAGAATGAGCAACTCATGAGTTTTAAATTGCAAAGTGTTCTGAGGAGCATGATGCAATCTCACCCCACCCCACCCCAGCCCTTCAGGGGTAGGAGCCTCTGCCTTCCCCAGCAGTTTCCCAGTTGATATACTGTTTTTGGATACCTTCCTGTTAGTTTCTAGTTGCCATCTTTGTTGAGAGACTGACTGTCATGATAGTGCTCCACTTGTGTAGAAGAGAACATCTCTCCAATTACTCATGCACCACATTCTGTTTGTGGCCATGTTGTATGTTAGCACTTGGAGCCTAAGAATAGAAGACACACCTTGACCCTCTCCTAATGGAAAACATGATTTCCCATGAGACTTTGACCCAAGAAGTTGAGATGTGTTTAATAAGTTTAGAACGAACCCCTTTCACAAATAACACCAAGAAAAAGTGCCAGTGACTAGGAAGTCAATTCTACTTCGTTGTAATGCTAAAATGTCCACCAGGAAGGAAGTTGAACCTTGTTTCCATAGTATATGGTTGTATGCCAAAGTGTCCTTTAAGAATGGCTCATGTGTCAACAAGGCAGTCTGGTGTATGCTTAACGCCCAGGATTGAACCTAATTTCATCTGACAACACAAGGTAACCCCTCCCCCCAGTGCCACTATGATCTGAGGGATGAGGTATCAGTCCCTGGGCATAACGAGGAGCCAGTGGAGGTCCTTGTTCTCTCCAAAAGGAAAATGCTGTAGTCGTCATCCATAGAAGAGTTTAAGCCTCATTCTCATACAATATAATGTATGCAGAAGCACATATTTTTCGTGATCCTGGGCTAACATTTTGCAACCTCCACTTAATACCAGGCTGTGAGAGTTTGAAAGTTTCTTAGAAGAAATTTCAGTGGTCACTTCTGCTCATTATTTATTTAATTATTTTTGGCACCAGGGATTGAACCCAGGGCTGCTTAACCACTGAGCCCCATCCCCAGCCCCTGCTTTTAAAAATATATACTTTATTTAGAGACAGGGTATCCCTGGGTTGCTTAGTCCTGATTAAGTTCTGAGGCTGACTTTGAACTCACCATCCTCCTGCCTCAGCCTCCCAAGTTGCTGGGATCATGGGCATGCAATGTTCTGCCTGGCTCAGTTAATTTTCTTTAATGATAAAAATAATGATTGTTTCAATGATTAGGGTTGAAGTCAAGAAGTCAGAGAGAAGTTGTTTTCGATTTGTTTTTTTTCCCCACCAGTTTAAGCAAGAGCCAGTAAGGGTTCGTGCCAGTGCTGGATGAGAGGGAGTTGCAGAAACACTTCCATGTGAATGATTGCAAGTAATAGAATAGATAGCTGACCAAGGACAAGGAGTCAAAGCCACTTCAAAGTTCTTGGTGACAAAATGTGAGAACCCAGATTAAAAAAAAAGTTTGTGGGAGGAGAAAAGTGAAGACTAATTTCAGCAGTGGAGATGTCTTGCAGTTTGCATTAATCATAGGTGGGTGACTTGTTCCAGGCCAGCAATCCCCAAAGCATTGCAAAGTGCATCAATTTATGTATACAGTTTGCAGACAGCCTGCTCACCTCCTCCTATAATTTAAATGATCTCTGGGTCACTAGTACAATTTGCTACAGGGCTGGGGCTGGGGATCAGTGGCAGAGTGCTCACCTAGCATTTGTGAGGCACTGGGTTTGATCCTCAGCAACACCTGGAAATAAATAAATAGAAAAAAAGTTATTCTGTCCACATACAACTAAAAATATTTTTTAAAAAAACTGGTACAAAGTAACCACTATGTAAGTAGCCATTATGCCATTGTTGTTACTTGGGAGAAAATCTGTACATTTACTTGGTACATGAGCAATTCATTTTCAAATCCTTCCCATTTACCAGGGTTTGAGACCTTGGGTGCAGAATCCATGCATATGGCAACAGGTATTTCCAATCCCTGGAGAACACCCAGGGCAGGTTGTCTGAAAAAGGCTTAGAAATATGTTGTAGGAATTCCAATAACATCTGGACCAGAGAGAGAGGCAAGTAGAGGGTCAAAGATGACACCTTGGAAAGCAGGGGGTGACAGGTGGAGCCATGGGTGGCGAGGTGGCAAAGAGGACAGGCAGAACCTCTGGGGACACAGGGGCATTGACAGATGTTGAGACCTGGAAACACTGAATGCTTGGGGAGGCAGACAGAGAAAAAAGATGTCACCGTTAATAAAATAAAAAATGGAGACAGAATAGATTTAGAAGGTCAGAAAGTTTTGACCTTCAAACTCCACCTTCATTCCAGAAGATTCCATTCCCCTTTCTGAGCAGAATTCCCAGTGGGGTTATTTGTTTCGTTTTTGTTTTGTGTTTGTTTTAGAAAACTGATAAAATGTTCTCTGGTTTTGAAAGATGATTTATGGCCCATGAATAAAAGTTTTCTTGAGTTTCTGGTCACATAATATTGGTCTCTACTTTTTTTCCATTTTTGATGAATATCTAACACCTGGCCTACCAGTGGATACTAAATTTTATAAGCCAATGATTGTATTTTTAAAATGCAAAATTATTAGGAAACTCTATGGGGTGATACATAATTGGTTCTCAAAGATGCAGCTCATCCCTGCCTTGATCTATCTATCTATCTATCTATCTATCTATCTATCTATCTATCTATCTATCTATCTATCTATCTATTTTCAGTGCTCGTGGTAGCTCTACCACTCAGCTGCATGCTGATAGAGACAGATAGCATGCAGACGTGATTGATGGGATCATGCAGATCAGAGAGTCATTTTATAAACCTGCCCTCTGTGCAGACCCCCACTTTTCTTTTAGAAATGTAATTTACCTAGAGCCCTGCCTGGGTCAGGTCCATGTGCTAGATTCTATTCCTCAGCCAACAACCTGTGATTTATGTGAGCAATACAGGTATCTCTACCAGTGAGAACACAAATTACCCTGGTGGGGACAAGTTCTGGAACACTTTCACAGACTGGATTCTAGAACTCAAGGAGATAGGATGATTGCACCTAACCATCAAATATGTAAGAACCATTCCAGACCAGTGTGGGCCAAAGTGACCTAGAGTTGTCCTAGATCTTTTGCATGTCAACTCCTGTTCTTGTAACTAGTGTGCACCTGATAACTACTATTTCAGACACATCCCTCACTCTATCTGGTATTAGTTTATTTAAAGACACAGGGAAGGGAAAGATAGTATGTTGTGCCCTATTTTTCTACTGGTCCCAGAAAAGGTCAAATTAGGACTGGTCAGTGCAGAGCAAGGTGACTTGAGAGTTGCATTTATATATTTAGAATATCATCTTAAACTTTTCATAATAAGTTTTTTCTATTGATTTTTAAAAACTAAACGACAGCAGCATGCATTACAATTTTTATTACACACATACAGCACAATTATTCATACCTCTGTTTGTATATAAAGTATGTTAACACCAATTTGTGTCTTCATACGTGTACTTTGGATAATGATGTTCATCACATTCCACCATCCTTGCTAATCCCCTGCCCCCTCCCTTTCCCTCCCACCACTCTGCTCTATCTAGAATTTATCTATTCCTCCCATGGTTTCCCTCCATACCTCACTATAGTCAGCCTCCTTATATCAGAGAAAGTATTTGGAATTTGTTGTTTTGGGATTGTCTAACTTCACTTAGTATTATCTTCTCCAATGCCATCCATTTACCTGCAAATGCCATGATTTTATTCTCTTTTGTTGCTGAGTAAAATTCCACTGTGTATATATAATGTATATTTTTTATCCATGCATCCACTAAAAAGCATCTAGGTTGGCTCCACAGTTTAGCTATTATGAATTCTGCTGCTATAAACATCGATGTGGTTGTGTCCCTGTAGTGTGCTGATTTTAAGTCCTTTTGGGACAAATGGTGGTTCCATTCCCAGATTTCCAAGGAATCTCCATACTGCTTTCCATATTGGCTGCACCAATTTGCAGTCCCACCAGAAATGTATGAGTGTATCTTTTCCCCACATCCTCGCCAACACTTATTGTGTTTGTCTTATAATATTTGCCATAATAAAGTTTTATTACACTAAATTCACACACACACACACACACACACACACACACACACACACACTGTTTCCTTTGGTGTCTCTGGACAAGTCCATGTGGAGTAGGAACCTACAAATATGATGCAATCCTACTGCCAGTTAAGAAGTCGGACTTGGTCCATGGGAAGGCCTCTGGTATCACCCAAAGCTTCTCCCATAACCTTGAGGAGCAAATCGAGTGTGAGGCCTAGAGATGTCAGAAAAGCCTCACTGTTTTCTCCCTCCCTCTTGCTAGTGATTTCTGGGCCAATAAACTTTGCTCTACTTTGATTATATTTTATGTATTATCTGAAATCATCTCTGGCTTTTTTTTAATTTTTATTTTTAAATCTGATCTTTATTTTTAAAAATAGTTATTAGTTGGACAGTATACCTTTATTTTATATATTTCTCTTTAATGTGGTGCTGAGGATTGAACCCATTGCCTCACAGGTGCTAGGCACGTGCTCTGTCACTGAGCCAGAACCCCAGTCCCTTGTTTTTAATTTCAAAATTTGTGGGCTTTCCTGCATTCTGGTGATTTATGAACCTTCTCCTTTGAGGTTCAGTGTAACTTTCTTCTTGGTATCCAGCATTTCTGCCCCAACCAGACATGTTCCTCGGTTCTTTATGACCTCAAGTGTTGCTAGAGGAATTATTAAAAGCAAATAGGGCAGTGTTTTCAGGAAGGAAGTCTTAAGAGAACGCTCGTTATTCGATTTCTATTTTTACTTATGTATTTAGCCATGGACTCATATGGTTTTTGTTGTTATCCTCAAATGTGGTCCACAAACCAGCAGATTTCAGAAACTTTTCATGTTGACAGCTATTTTCAAATGGTGGCATTCTGATTGAGGCACATTCGACTGAGGGTAAACATTAAGATGCTTCTAAAGTGCTTATGAATTTTCCTGGCTAGAATATTGCAGAGGGTTTTGCCAGTTTTCTCGCCACTCTGCTTATCCCACTGGTGTTGAAAAACCTCTCATATGCAAGGAATGCACCCCAGAGGACAGCTCCTGCAGTTGGCCATCCACAGACCCCCACACCCACTGATCCAATTCTCCATGTCCCATTAATTGGGTGTTGGGTGCTGTTGGATTGTTAATTATTGGGTAAAACCCAGTGTTTTATCCCCAATAAGCCCAAGGTCTAGCTTGTTGGTTTTGTCTTTTTGTCATAACAAGACAAAAACCACTGGGTTGGTTATTCACTTTTCCTTGCCTCTCAAGACAAATCTGAGCTCCATCCAGGGACCTATATCTAATGGCACTGGCAGCTTAGGAAAATTTCTAATTTTCTTTAAGAAAACTAACAGCAAGAATAATTTCCCTCATGGGGGAAAAAAGGGTTTTGGTCCCAAGGTGTCCCCGGCTCTTTCCTTCTTCTCACCCACATAATCTTCTCATCATAGGACAGACAACTAGGTACTGCTCATCCCTGAAATCCTGGGCATGACCTCCTCAGTCTTCCATCTAGAGAAATGTTTCCATTTCACAAATGCAGCAAAACTTGTCCCCCAAATACCTGGGCTGCTCTTACTGAGAAGCAAAAGAAAAAAATACTGAAGATAGGGATTGGGGCTGGGGCTCAGCTGTCGAGCACTCCCGTAGCACGTGCGAGGTCCTGGGTTCCATCCTCAGCACTATAGAAAAATAAATGGATAGAATAAAGGTATTGGGTCTGACTCCAACTAGAAAAAATATTTTCTAAAAATACTGAAAAGGCAATGGATCTATCACGTTGGGAAATGCAAATTAAAACTGCATTGAGCTTCTCTTTCACTCCAGTCAGAATGGCAATTATCAAGAATACAGTAACAATAAATTGGTGAGGATGTCGGAGACAGGGAATGCTCACACCTAGTTGGAGAATCTGCACATTGATGCAACCCTTCTGGAAAGCAGGATGGAGATTCCTCAAGAAACTAGGATTGGAAACACCTTCTGACTCAGTTATCCCACTCTTCAGCATAAAGAGGATAAAATCTGCATACTACAGGGACACAGCCACCTCAATATTTATGAGAGAACAACTCACAATAGCTAAGCTATGGAGCCAGCCTAAATGCCCACCAACAGATGAATAGATAAAGAAATTGTGGTGTGTATACATGGTGGAATATTACTCAGCTTTAAAAAAGGATGACTTTATAACTTTGGCCAGTAAATGAATGAATCTGGAGATTATCATGCTAAAGTAAAATAAGGCAATCCCCCAAAACCAAAGGTCACATGTTTTCCCTGACATGCATTATCTATATTACAAGGAAGGTGGGGGGCAAGAAGAGAAGTTCTGTAGATGAGGCAAAGGGGAGCAATGGGAAGGGAGGGGAACAGGAAAGAGAGTAGCATAAAGTGACCATAATGTTTCTATTTAATTGTATGAAAATACCTAAGTGAATCTACCCATCATGCCCACTCACAAGAATGGGGTCCTAAGGAGAATAAGGTATATTTTATGTTTGGATAAGTTTACCACAATGGATTCTATGGCCATGCATAACTAAGGAGAAACAATAGAATAGAAAAAGATTTAAAAGTACTGAAAAGGACCATGGGTCCAAATTGATAGCATCCTAGCCGGATGAGGAAATGTCTTTAGGTACATTCAAGAATTTTCTAAACCGCTCCTCCATTGGATGCTGCCAAAGGTGTTGGAGCCTGTAGGAAGGCGGAGGTTCAGGGTGCTGCATGAAGAAGAAAGGACCCCCCACCCGCATTCATCTGCAGGTGCAGGGGTCCAAGGGGGCAGGTAACCTCGAGGCCTCCACGGTTAACTAAGGCAGAGAGGAGCAGGGTGCATTGGAGTCTATGGAGTTATTTACCAAATTAGGAAAACCTGGAATTGGCTTTCCTGGACTCCCAATCAAACGCATATTGTTTTTCCTTAAAGAGAGAGACCCTTGAGGCCCTCTTAAGGATAAGTCTTCTCTGTATTATGTGACCTTTTGCACCACTGAACTGGTGGGACAAGACCAGAGCTCTCTTTGGAAACACATCAGCTTTGTTTGCATCAAAACAAGCAGGTAGGGTCTGTCTTTTTTGTTCTTTTTTCTTGTCAAGTGCAGAGTATTCAGCTGATACTAAGGATGCACACCTGGGCAGGGGGGTCTCTGGTTTTTGGAGGAGGCAGGATCCCATTGCCTGGGATCCAGGGAACTGGTGGGAACCAGGGAGAGCACCCAGGGTGGGCTTGATCTCTGCAAGGCTGTTATCCTGTGGCCACCGCACGTATTTCTCTCAAAAAGAAAGAAAAAAAAGGGGGGCACATGCCTGTCATTGCAGTGGCTGGGGAGGCTAAGGCAGGAGGATGGGGAATTCAAAGGCAGCCTCAGCAAAAGCAAGGTGCTAAGCAACTCAGTGAGACCCTGTCTCTAAACTTCAAGCTAGGGCTGGGGAAGGGGCTCAGAGTTTGAGTCCTCTGAATTCAAGCCCCAGTGGCCAGAGGGAGAGGGGGCCCTGGTGCAGCTGGGTTGACCCAGATCTGCTCTCTGGGGGTCTCTTCTGTGCTGATTTCCTTACTCTGCCTCCAGCTCAATGTGGGCTCCAGATACAGATTCAACTCAGCTGGAGGAACATCAGCTCTCACGCTGCCAACCCGGTGGGAACCTCCTCCAAGGGGCCTGCCAGGCCCCTCCCCCCCCTTTGAGCCTCCACCAGTGATGGCCGTGATGCACTGGACATTTCCTATGGGGTGAAAGGCCAGTTCTGCTTGGATAATTTTGCACAGATGAACAGAGGACAAGTCAGCCTCCCTAGGACGCTCAGGGTGGTCTTATTATAGGAGGAGGCCCAGGTGGTGAAACTGTCAAGAAATGACTTCAATTTCCTAACATCAAAACCCAACAGAACTTAGAATTCTGGTCACCCTAACCCTAACCCAATGCCCAGACCTCAAAAGGAAAAGAAAAAAAGCTGCACTCAAACCCTGCCATTCTGGCCTCCTTCTTGCCACTGTCACTCAAAAAGAAGGGTTGCTGGGCTCAGGCTGGTGAGAGCAGAGACTGACTGACGCCCTGTCCAATCAGAAGCCCCCCGTGCTGAGCGCTGTCCAATCCTGAGCGCAGCCAGCGAACAGGAGGCGGGCCCCCGCTCTCAGGATGAGATTTATTTCTCCCGGGTATGTGCAGTTTGCCTCCAAGCTTCGCTGGGTGCCCGGGATTCTGGTTGGCCCTGCCATGCAGGGGCTGAAGCTCCCCTGGGTAGGTTTGGCTGCTGGGCACCAGGAAATGGTGAGTGTGCAGTGGTACCTGGTGCCTGGACAGGGAGGCTTGGGAGGGAGGCAGGGCAGGGAGGCCATCAGGTGGGACCCACTGTGGCAGAACCTGAGTTGGCCGACCCCGACTCCGGGGGCTTTTTGCGTCCACAGGCCTGAGCCCATTGGGGACAGTGCCCCTCAGTCCCCATGGCCAGCCGGGTGGAGAGCGTGACAGTGGCGGAGACCCCTCCAGCCTCCCCATCCCCTGGGGCAGCCTCAGCTCCTGCTCCAGTCATAAGTGGCAGGTGAGCTTGGCTGCCCAGCGTCTTCCTGGGCTGTGGTGATTGACAGGTGGAACCAGAGAATAATCAACTGCTAGCCAGGGGATGGTGCACACCTGTCATCCCAGTGGCTGCGGGTAGGGGGCTGATGCAGAAGGACTGTGAGGTCAAGGCCAGCCTAGGCAAGTGGGTGAGGCACTTAGAGACTCAGGGAGACGCTGCCTCTAAATAAAATTCAAAATAGGGCTGGGGATGGGGCTCAGTGGTTGAGGGCCTCTGAGTTCAATGCCCAGTACCAAAAAAAAAAAAAATTCCAATCTCCAAACACCCTTTTCACGCAGGAGGGGAGCTATGGTGAACAGGGACCTTGCTTATTCCTGAGCTAGTTTTGTGGAGTTTATTTTTTTGTTTTGTAGTTAACAGAAGGGTGCCTTACCACTCAGCCATGTCCCTGGTAGTTTTTAGTTTTTATTCTGACTTATTCATAGCTAAGTTGCTGTGATTGGCCTTGTTAGGGTTGGATTGATAATGACTTTTCCGTTGCAATTAAGTATAGGATTTTCACATCCACGTGGGTTCATGGGTGGAATTTATTGACGTCGTGATTCCTAGATGATAATTGTAACAGTACAGCTCCACAATGTACATGTTAGGTAATAACTCTTTTTCTCTTATAATTCAAAAGTTTCTTGGTTAAGTTTACATATATTTAACTTTGTGGATGAATTTTAGGACTGGATGCTTCCATTAAGAGTAAAGCATGCTGGAGTGTTTATTAGTGCATCAGAGTTACACATAATACCACATGCATATGGCACCCGTGTAAAACTGACCCATGGTATTTTATACTATTTTTAAGCTGAATGTACCGTGACTATTAATGTATTATCCTGGTCCTATGAACTGATTGCAGCAAGTTTCTGTGGCGGGGGTCTATCATGTGTCTTTATTAGCAAAATAGTTTCTACAAAAAGTTAAGAAGCACTTAAACTCTTTCAGTTTATTAGAATTCTTTTGTTTCCTATCATCATTGATACTATTTAATTTTGTCACTGATAGGGTTTTAGTTTACATTTCTCGGGTTTCTAAAGATGTTGGATTCTTTTCATTCTCATTATTGAACACATGGGTATCTCCCGTACAAATTGGCAGCTCAAGTCTTCTCCCTGAATTTCTTCTGTGGTGGATTTCAGAGTGTTGGGACCGTGAGAATCACCAGTTCATGGGCCCTTTTCCTACCAAAGCGGGTAGGGATCTGCAGGGGTCTCAGGTTTTTCTCACCCCTGAGGTTTCCATTCTTTTGGGGGGCATGGGGAGCATAGTGGATTGAATGCAGAGGTCCTTTTCCACAGAGCTACATCCTTTGTACTTTCTATCATTTGTCTCCGACAGATGCTGAGATGCTGAGTCTGGCCTTGAACTTATACCTCAGCTTCCTGAGTGGCTGGGATTATAGGTGTGGCCCTCCTGCCTGGGGCCCCCTGAATGTCCTAAATGTAAGGGAAGAAAAATGTCAGATGCAAAACCCCGTCTCCCAGACGAAATCTGTACACTTGTATCAATGAATTCCTCAAATTCCAGTCCCCTGTCCCCACTGTAATAAAATAAGAAGCAAAGGTTTTGTTTTCTGTTCATGAGCATTTCACATGAGAGAAAAGTACACCAAAAACCACTTGACATTTGAAAAAATGTGTGAGTTTGTGTGTGTGTGTGTGTGTGTTTGTGCATGTGTATTCTCCCTTCCTCTCCCAGGCTGGACCCCTTGTCAGAATGTCTATGGGCTGAGGTTTCACCCTGTGAACTGCTTGTGGCAGGGGTCTCGTGCCATCTGTGATATTTTTCTGGTCCTCGTTTGGCTCTGCCTGACTCGAGCATCCCACACCTGGCTCATCTGAGGTCTCCTGAGCGTCTGGTACATATCAGCCACCTGTTGACCTATGAGCAGGTGCATTTAGGGGAAGTAGTTTCTAAGGGGAGTAGGTGATGGCCCTGCAGCTGGGAGCAGTCTCCTTAGCTAGAGTCACTTCCGAAGTTCCCTTGAACACACTGGTTCAAGTTCCTCTAGCAATGCATCCAGAGTTGTTGTTGTTCTGTTAGCTTTTAAAGAACTCCATGCTGTTTTCAAAAATGGCTGCACTGAGCTTATATTCTCGCCCCATGTGAGAAGGTCTCTTTCTCCATATCCATGTCATTGGCGGACTGGTTCCTTTGACTGTTTGATAGGAGCCTTTCGCACAGCTGCACTCAGACTGAGAACCTGTCCTACTTGGCTGGAGGCTGAATTCCTTATGCAATCGGTTAGAACCCAGGCTGCCTGTGCTCACTGCAAGAAGGTGGTGTGAGCCTATTCTAGAAAGAAACAGGGAGCTGTGCTTTTGACAGCTTTTGCTTCACTCCTGGGAGGGGGGATCATAGTCCAGGGAAGTGCTTGAACACTAATGTGAAGCCCCTCCTTTCTGAGATATGCACATGCACAGTTGCCACTGCTCTCAAAGCTTGGTGGGCTAGGATGGAGTCCATGGATGGGAAAAATATTGGGACCCTGAGTGCCTGGAGAGCCTTCTTCCAGAAAGAACTGGTCAAGCCTGGAGTTATTACTGAGGTAGGGGGGAGAGGGCTCAGGCAGGGCTGCTGGGTGGACTGCATTTGTCCTGTCAACCCTCAGGGACTGGCTAGGGAGGAGCTCAGCTGTTAGCAACCATAGTTTGCAGATCATGCTGCAAATCCCTTCTAGGGATAAACTGGGACCCTTGATCTAACTCCCCTTTTGCCGTTGTCCCATGGATAAAGCTCACGACCCTCCACAGCCATCGCAAATAACCCCCTTTCTCTCACTCTGATACTTGTGTATATCCAGCTCTTTATTCTATGAGCACCAGAAAAATTGTGTTTCCAGCTACAAGTCATTTCGTGTCCCATGTGCTCCATTTGTGACACCAATCAGTTTTCCTCTACTCTGGGTGCCACTGGATTGGGGTATTCTGTCCCAATTATGTGGCACATTGCTCAAGGCAGGACTAATGCCCACGTGTCCCCCAACTTTGCCTGCCCTTTGGATGGTAGAGATTTTCTCAGTGGTCCAATGCATAGGTCTCTGAGTCCATTATAACTTTATTTAAAAGGGACTCAAAACAGAAGTAGGTTTTTATTTGGTGTATCCATGTGTGAAGGGAATCCAGGAATCTCCTATTCTGGTATAATTTTGAAACATAATCCTACTCAATATGTGCTTCTTTGGGGTGCTGGAGTGTAATCCAGTACCACGCACGTCCTTCACCCAAGCCCTACCAGTGCTCTGCGCCTCCAGTTCCCACACCTCCCTTCACATTGGGTTGCTTTTTTCATTCACATCAAATCCTCTGCTGGAGATGGTGGCATTTATCTAGGCCTTTTCAGTGCACTTCATAATAAAAATGACATTTACATACATATGGAGTCATCTATGAAATTTCTACTTTGTGAGATTTTTGGTCCTCAAATTACTGCAATATGATAATTTTATAATATGCATTAGTTCCTGGTAAAGATAGCTCCTTTTTTTGCTCTTAGAGTTCAGAATTCTTGGCTAATTTCATATCGATTCAACATTCCAGGAGAATTTTCAAACTGTTTGCTTTGGTCCCTTCTTCAATTACAAGGAAACCATGGTGAAATTTTGATGGAGTGTTGTCATAGATGAACCTGAGGGAAGCCGTCCTCTGTATAATGAGGAGTTGTATCATCTGTACCCAGGATGTGTAATTCAGTCTGTTATGTGCTGATCTGTATTTGTATTTTTTCAAATTCTGCAGATGTGCTATTTAAGTATGCTTATATGTGAAATGTGATATTTATGTGACAGCTATATAAAACTGACATGGTGTTCTATTATTTGTCAAACTGTATGCAATATGGCAAACAAAATGTGGGTGATTGCCAGAAATGGTTATTTTCCATAGTTTATTATTTATCTATTACCAAATGGAAATTCTCTGTCATTAGGCCCTGGGTCTCGACTCTGGAGGAGCATGCTGTGTCCCCATATGGACAGGTGCTGTAGTGTCCACATCTGCTTCTGAGGACCTTCATGATAACCCCACATTTTCTTCAACACTGTCTCAATTTGTGTTCAATGTGACTTTATGGTGCAGTCCCTCCTTTCTTAAGATGTTGATTGCTTTGTGATGAAGGGACATTTAGATACCTGCTATTTGAAGGGGCTGTTCACGGCTCTTGCCTGTGTTTCTCTTGTAGTCTCTGTTCTCTTGTCTTAGAAGAGTTTGGTTAAAGGTGAGGCAATTGGTTTCTTTCATCTGTCACTTCTCCTTGTTCTCTTTAAGGGAGTCATTTGAGGAATAGAATTTTTGTTTTCATATATACAATGAAATTTAAAAATATTTTTTAAATTTAAAAATTTAAAAATATTTTTTTCTGTAAGTTTGAAAAGGACTTTTTTAAATTCTTTTTTCCTTTTGTGAAACTGGGGATTGGAACCAGGGTGCCCTATTACTGAACACTATCCTCAGTCCTTCTAAAATTTTTATTTAAAAAAATTTAATTTTTTTCTTAATTTTTTTAAATTGCTACTGCCTATTTATTTTAAAATTTAGGCAGGGTTTCACTCAGTTGCTAAGGTAAGCTTTACAATTGTGATCCCCCTGCCTCAGCCTCCCGACCACTGGATATACCAGGTATGTAGCACCAAATGCATCCTATCTCAGTTAGTTTCTTTCTTTCTATCTTCCTTCCTTTCTTTCTTTCTTTTTTTTCCTCTTTCTTTTTTTTCTAGATGTTTTTTAGATCATGATTTTTATGGTTTTTATAATTTTTTTAAATACATGACAACAGTGGAATGCATTACAATCCTTATTTCACATAGAGCAAAATTTTTCATATTTCAAATTTTCATGAACTTTGTATAAAGATGTCCATCACATTACATCATCCTTGCTAATCCCCTGTGCCTTCCCTTTCCCTTCCACCCCTCTGCCCTATTTAGAATTCATCTGTTCCTTCTATGCTCCCCCTCCATAACCCACTATGATTCAGCCTCCTTATATCAGAGAAAACGTTCGGCATTTTTTTGGGGGGGATTGGTTCACTTCACTCAGCATTATCTTCTCCAACTCCATCCATTTACATGCAAGTGTCATGTATTTGTTCTTTTTTAATGATGAGTAATATTCCATTGTGTATATAAGCCACATTTTATTTTATCCAGTCATCCACTGAAGGGCATCTAGGTTGACTCCAGAGTTTAGTTATTGTGAATTGTCCTGCTATAAACATTGACCTGGCTGTGTCCCTGTAGTGTGCTCTTTTTGTTTCTTGGTATAGTCTGAGAAGAAAAATAGTTGTGTCAAATGGTGGTTCCATTCCCAGATTTCCAAGGAATCTCCATACTGATTTCCAAATTGGCTGCACCAATTTGCAGTCCCACCAGCAGTGTATGAGTATACCTTTCCCCCACATCTCTCCAACACCTATTTTTGTTTGTCTTCATAATATCTGCCCTTCTGACTGGAGTGAGATGGTATCTTAGAGTGGTTTTAATTTGAATTTCTCTGATTGCTAGAGATGATGAACATTTTTTTTATATAATTGTTGTTTGATTGTATATCCTCTTCTCAGAAGTGTGTTTCCAGGTTCTTGGCCCATTTATTGATTGGATTATTTTTGGGGTGTTAAGACGTTTGAGTTCTTTATATACCCTAAATATTAGTGTTCTATTTGATGTATGAGGGGTAAAAAATTGCTCCCAGAAAGTAGGCTCTCTATTCTATTGTTTTTTCTTTTGATAAGAATCTTTAGTTTCAAACCATCCCATGTGTCGATTCTTGGTTTTAATTCCTTTGCTATAGGATTGCTCTTAAGGAAGTTGTAGCCTAATCCCACATGATGGAGATAAGGCCTATTTTATCTTCTATTTGTAGAGTCTCTGCTTTAATTCCTAGATCCTTGATCCATGTTGAGATAACTTTCATGCATGGTGAGAGAGAGGGATTCAATTTTATTTTGCTGCATATTGATTTCCAGTTTTCCCAGAACCATTTGTTGAAGATGCTCTCTTTTTTTCAGTGCATATTTTTAGCACCTTTGTCTAAAATAAGATAATTGTGGTTTTGTGGGTTTGTCTGTGTGTCCTCTACTCTGGGCTATTGGTCTACCAGCCTGTTTTGATGCCAGAACCATGCTGTTTGTGTTACTGTGGCTCTGTAGTATAGTTTAAGGTCTGGTATAGCAATGCTATCAGCCTCCCTTTTCCTGTTAAGGATTGCTTTATCCATTCTGAGTCTCTTATTTTTCCAGATAAATTTCATGATTGCTTTTCTATTTCTATGAGGAATGCCATTGGGATTTTTATAAGAATTGCATTAAATCTGTAGAGTGCTTTTGGTAGTAGGGCCATTTTGATAATATTAATTCTGCCTATTCAAGATCAAGTTAAATCTTTCCATCTTCTAAGGTCTTTGATTTCTCTTTAGTGTTTCCTAGTTTTCATTGTATAGATCCTTCACCTCTTGTTGATTCCCAAGTATCCTTTTTTATTGAGGATATTGTGAATGGGGTAGTTTCTCTCATTTGTCTCTCAGAAGATTTGTCACTGATATACAGAAATGCCTTTGATTTACGGGTGTTGATTTTATATCCTGCTACTTTGCTGAATTCTAGTTCTAGAAGTTTTCTAGTGGAGTTTTTTTAGTCTTTTAGGTACAGAATCATATCATCAGCAAATACTGCTAGGTTCGGTTCATCTTTTCCTATACTTATTTTTTAATTTCTTTCATCTGTCTAATTGCTCTGGCAAGTGTTTCAAGAACTATATTGAACAGAAGGGGTGAGAGAGGGAATCCCTGTTTTGTTTCTGATGTTAGAGGGAATGCCTTCAATTTTTCTCCATTTAGAATGATGTTGGCCTGAGGCGTGGCATAAATAGCTTTTAAAATGTTGAGATAAGTTCCTGTTATCCCTAGTTTTTCTAGTGTTTTGAACATGAAGGGGTGCTGTATTTTGTCAAATGCTTTTTCTGCATTTGTTGAGATGATCATAAGGTTCTTATCTTTAAATCTACTGATGTGATGAATTACATTTTTTGATATCTATATGTTTAACCAACCTTGCATCCCTGGATGAATCCCACTTGATCATGATGAACCATCTTTTTGATATGTTTTTGTATTTGATTTGCCAGAATTTTCCTCAGAATTGTTGCTTCTGCTTTTTAGAGGTATTGGTCTGAAGTACACTTTCTTTTCTGTGTTTGTCTGATTTTAGAATGAAGGAGATATTGGCCTTATAGAGTGAGTTTGGAAGTGCTCCCTCTTTTTATATTTCATAGAATAATTTGAGGAGTGTTGGTGTTAGTTCTTTTTTGAAGGTCTTATATCCATTGAGTCCTGGGCTTTATTTATTTATTTTTTTGGTTGGTAGGCTTTTGATGGTGTATTCTATTTGATTGCTTCAAAATGATCTGTTTAACTTATTCAGTTTTGGTAAGTCACATGATTCTAGACATTTGTTGATGACTTCAATATATTGTGTTTTATTGCCGTACAAATTTTCAAAATAATTTCTAGTTATCTTCTGTGTTTCTCTAATGTTCATGGTGATATTTCCTTTTTCATCATGGATTTTTAGTAATTGGAGTATTTCTCTTCTTCTCTATAGTAGCATGGATAAGGTTTTATCAAATGTATTTGTTTTTCAAAGAGCCAACTTTTCATTTTGAAAATTTAAAAAAAAATTAAAATATATGGCAGCACAATATATTACAATTCTTATTACACATATACAGCATAATTTTTCATATCTCTGTATATAAAGTATGTTGATATCAATTCATGTGCTCATACGTGTACTTTGGATAAGGATGTCTATTATATTTCACCATCCTTGCTAATCCCTTTCTCCTCTCTTTTCCTCCCACCCCTCTGCCCTATCTAAAATTCATCTCTTTCTCCCATGCTCCCCCTCCCTACCCCACTATGAGTCAACCTCCTTACATCAGAGAAAACATTCAGTATTTGTTATTTTGTCTTTGGCTAACTTAGAATTATTTTCCCCAATGTCACCCATTTACCTATAAATGCCATGATTTTATTTTCTTTTATTGCTGAGTAATATTCCATTGTGTACCAGTGCCATGTTTTCTTTATCCATTCATCCACTGAAGGACATCTATGTTGGCTCCACAGTTTAATTCTTGTGAATTGTGCTGCTAAAAACATTGTGACTGTGTCCCTGTAGTATGCTGTTTTTAAGTCCTTTAGGTATAGACCAGGGAGTGGGATAGCTGGGTCAAATGGTGGTACCATTACCAGTCACTTTGTCAATTTTTATTTGCTTCTTTTGTTCCAATTTCATTGATCTCACCTCTGATTTTAATTACTTTCTGTTCTTTACTGTTTTTGGTGTTGATTAATTGTTTTTCCAATGGTTTGAAATATAATTTTAGGTCATTTATTTGACTTTTTCTTTTTTTAAGGAATGAACTCCATGCAATAAACTTTCCTCTTAGTAATGCCTTCATAGTGTCCCAGAGATTTTGATATATTGTATCTGTGTCCTCATTCACTTCTAAGAATTTTAAAATCTCCTCTTTGATGTTTTCTGCAACCCATTGTTCATTCACTAGCATATTATTTAGTAACCAGGTGTTGGAGTAGCTTCTATTTTTTATTATTGATTTCTAATGTCATTCCATTATGATCTGATAGAATTCAGGGTAGTTTCTTTACTTTTTTGTATTGCTTAGAGTTGCTTTTTGCATGACATATGGTCTATTTTAGAGAAGGATCTATTTGCTGCTGAGCAGAAAGTCTCTTCACCTGTTGAAGGATGATACATTCTATGTATGTCAGTTAAATCTAAGTTGTTGATTCTATTATTGAGTTCTATAGTTTCTGTCTGGATATTGTTTGGAAGATCAATCCAGTGGTAAAAGAGGTGTGTTAAAGTCACCCAGAATTATTGTCTTGTGGTCTACTTGGCCCTTAAACTTGAGAAGCGTCTGTTTGAACATAGATGCTCCATTGTTTTGGGGGTGTGTATATTTATAATTGTTCTGTCTTGTTGGTGTATGGTTCCTTTAAGCAGAATGTAGTGTCCTTCTTTATCCCTTTTGATTAACTTTCAGTTGAAGTCCACATTATCTGATATAAGAATAGAAACCCCTGCTTGCCTCCACAGTCCACGTTAGTGGTATGTGTTTTAATATTTATTTTTTTGTATATGAACACAATACATTTATTATTTAAATTTATGTGGTGCTGAGGATCAAATACAGGGCCTCAAATGTGCTAGGCAAGTGCTCTACCACTGAGCCCCAGCCCCAGCCTGAGTGATATATTTTTTTCCAATCTGTCACCTTCAGTCTGTAAGTGTCTTTTCCTATGAGATGAGTCTCTTAGAGGCAGCATATTGTTGGTCTTTTTAATCCAATCTGCCTGTCTTTTGATTGCTGAGTTGGAACTAAACTTTCAGTGTTATTATTGAGAAAAGATTTGTATTCCCAGTTATTTTTGTTTATTTTTAGTATTTAACTAACTCAGTTTCTCTTTGATAGCTTTTTCCTTTAGAGTGATACTACCCTTTTCTGAATTTTTATTGTTGTTCATTTCCTCCTCATGGAATATTTTGCCAAGGATGTTCTGTAGTGCATGTTTCTCATTGTAAATTTTTTAAATTTTGTGTATGATGGAAGGTTTTTATTTTGTCATAAAATAACATCTGAATCGAAATCTAATTGCTAATCAAAATTTAATTTTGCTGGGTATGATTCTTGATTGGCATCTATTTTTTTCAGAGCTTGGTTTATATTGTTGCAGGATCTTGTAGATTTCAGCGTCTCAGTTCAGAATTCAGAGATCCTGATTGGTTTTCCCCATATGTAATTTGATTCCTTTCTCTTGTGGCTTTTGAAATGCTCTGCTTCTCCTGTATCCTAGGTGTTTTCATTATGATGTGCGTTGGTGTAGACCTGTAGTGATCTTGTTCATTTGGTTTCCTATATGATGCTTGTATTTGATTTCCCAATTCACTCTACATGTTTGGAAATTTTTCTGGTATTATTTCATTGAATAGATTGACCATTACTGTAGTTTAGACCTCTATGCCTTCATCTATACCAATAGTTTGTAAATTTGGTCTTTTCATATTATTTCACAATTCTTGAATCTTCTGCTCATGGTTTCTTACCATCTTCACTGGGGTCAACTTTATTTTTTCACGATTATATATTTTGGGGCTGGGGATGTGGTCAAGCGGTAGCGCGCCCACCTGGCATGCATGCAGCCTGGGTTCGATCCCCAGCACCACATACCAACAAAGATGTTGTATCCACTGATAACTAGAAAATAAATATTGAAATTCTCTCTCTCTCTCTCAAAAAAAATATTAAAAAAAAGATTATATATTTTGCCTTCAATGTCAGAGGTTCTGTCTTCCAAGTGATCTATTCTGTTAGAGATGCTTCCTATTGAGTTCTTAACTTGGTTTACTGTTTCCTTCATTTCAATGATCTCTGTTTTTTTTCAAAATCTCTATGTCCTTATTGAAGCAATCTTTTGCTTACTGTATTTGCTTATGTAAGTATTTATCAAATAATCCTTTGCTGCCTGTATTTGCTCTCATATCATCCTTTAATTCACAGAAAATTATGTACCTTCTCCCATTTATGCTGCTATTCTGACCATGGATTCTAATAATGTAGCATCTTTGTTTGGGGTACATTTTCTCTTGGTTTCTCATGTTGTTCATGCATCTTCCCTTCCATCTCTGTTTTTAAGATATATAGCCATATAGGCTTATCATTTCCCCAATGGGTTTCAATACCATTCTTTTTTAAAAATTTATTTTTTAAATACACAACAACAGTGGAATGCATTACAATCTTATCACACACATAGAGCTCAATTTTTCATATCTCTCTACAGAAAGTATATTCATGCCAATTTATGCCATTATATATGTACTCGTTTCTTTCTGCAATACAAATCTTAATACCCATATATATCACAATTTTTCATATCTCTGGTTTTATATAAGGTATGTTGGCACCAATTTGGGTCTTCATACATGTACTTTGGATAATGGTGTCAGCACATTCTACAATCACTGCTAATCCCCTGCCTCTTCCCCTCCTCTCCAACCCCTCTGTCCTATGTAGAATTCATCTATTCCTCCTAAGCTCCCCCTCCCTACCCCACTATATTCAGCCTCCTTATATCAGAGAAACCATTCAACATTTATTTTGGGGGTTTGCCTCACTTCACTTCTCCATTTACTTGCAATTGCCATGATTTTATTATTGCTGAGTAAAATTGCATTGTGTATATATGCCCCATATTTTTATCCATTCATCCACTGAAGGGCATCTGGGTTGGCTCCACAGTTTGCTATTCTGCATTGTGCTGCCATAAACAATGACATAGCTATGACCCTATAGTATGCTGTTTTCAAGTTCTTTGAGAAAAGTGCGAGAATAGGAATAGCTAGATAAAATGTTTTTTTTATTCCCAGATTTCCAAGGAATCTCTATACAGTTTTCCATGTTGTTTGCACCAATTTGCTGTCCCACCAGCAGTGTATGAGTGTGCCTTTTCCCCCACATCCTTGCCAACACTTGTTGTTTGTCTTTATGTTAGCTGCCATTCTGACTGGAGTGAGATGATATCTTAGAGTGGTTTTTATTTGAATTTCTCTACTTGCAAGAGATGATGAACATTTTTTAAAATATTTGTTGATTGATTCTACATCCTTTTCTGAGAATTTTTGTTGAGGTCCTTGGCCAATTTGTTGGTTGGATTATTGAGTTTTTTGGTGCTTAGCATTTTGAGTTATTTATATGCTAGACATTAGTTCTCTATCTGGTGTGTGAGGGGTAAAAATCTAGTTCCAGGATGTAGGCTCTCTTTTCACCTCAGAATTTTTTCTGAGAAGAAACTTTTTAATTTGAATCCATCCCATTTATTGATTCTTGGTTTCAATTCTTGTGCTATAGGCATTTTATTTAGGAAGTTGCGGCGGCCTAGCCCCATGTGATAAAGATTATGGCCTACTTTTTCATCTATTAGATGCAGAGTCTCTGGTTTAAATTGTAGGTCCTTGATCCCCTTTGAGTTGAGTTTTGTGCATTGTTAGAGATGGGGTTTTAATTTCTTTTTTTTTTTTTTGAAAATCTATTTCCAGTTTTCGCAGCATCATTTGTTGAAGAGGCTATCTTTTCTCCAATGCATGTTCTTGGCACCTTTGTCTAATATAAGATAATTGTAATTTTGTGAGTTAGTCTATGTGTCCTCTATTCTGTACCATTGGTCTACTGGCCTGTTTTAGTGCCAATACCATGCTGTTTTTGTTACTATTGCTCTGTAGTATAGTTTAAGGTCTGGTATAGTCATACCACCTGCTTATCTCATCCTGCGTATAATTGCTTTAGCTATTCTGGGCTTCTTATTTTTCCAGATGAATTTCATGATTGCTTTTTCTATTTCTATGAGAAATGTCATTGGGATTTTGTTCATAATTGCATTCAATCAGTATAGTGCTTTTGGTTGTATGGTCGTTTTGATAATATTTATTCTGCCTATGCAAGAGTAAGGTAGATCTTTCCATCTTCTAAGGTCTACTTTGATTTCTTTCTTTAGGGTTCTGTAGGTTTCCTTGTATAGATCTTTTAACTCTTTCTTAAGTTGATTCCCAAGTATCTAATGTTTTCTTTTTTTGAAGTTACTGTAAATGGGGTAGTTTTTCTTATTTCTTTCTTGAGGCTTTGTCACTGATATACAGAAAGGCCTTTTTTTTAATGTGTGTTAATTTTATATCCTGCTGCTTTGCTGAATTCATTTTTAGTTCTATAAGTTTCTGGTGGTGCTTTTGGGGTCTTCTAGGTATAGAATCGTATTGTCCGCAAATAGTGCTAATTTAAGTTCTTTTCCTGTAGTTATTCCTTTAATTTCTTTTATCTGTCTAATTGCTCTGGCCAATGTTTCAAGAAATATGTTGAATAGAAATGGTGAGAGAGAGCACCCCTGTCTTGTTCCAGTTTTTAGAGGGAATGCCTTTAGTTTTTCTCCCTTTAGAATGATGTTGTCCTTAGGCTTAATGTAGAGAGCCAGTATGATGTTGAGGTATTTTCCTGTTATCTCAAGTTTTTCTAATTTTTTGAACATGAAAGATGCTGTATTTTGTCAAATGGCTTTTCTGTGTCTCTTGAGATGATCATATGATTCTTATTTCTAAGTCTATTGATGTGATGAATTACCTTTATTGATTTCTATATATTGAACCAACCCTATATTCCTGGACAAACCTCACTTTATCTCCGTACACGCCCTTTTTAATATGTTTTTGTGTTTAATTTTGCAGAATTTTATTCAGAATTTTTGCATCTATGTTCATTCGAGATATTGGCCTGAAGTTTTCTTTCTTTCATTTGTCCCTGCCTGGTTTCGGGATCTGGGTGATATTGGCCTCATTGAATGAGTTTGGAAGTGCTGCTTCTTTCTGTATTTTCTGAAATAAATTGAAGAATATTGGTATTTTGAATTTCTTCTCTAAAGGTCTTGTTTAACTCGGCATTGTATCCATCTGGGCCTGGGCTTTTCTTGGATGATAAGCTTCTGATGGCTGTTGTATTTCATCATTTAATATTGGTCTGTTTAAATTGTGTATGTCTTTCTGGTTCAATCTGGGCACATCAAATGACTTAAGAAATTTGTTGATGCCTTTAATGTCTTCTATTTTATTGGGGTATACATTTTCAAGATAATTTCTAAATATCCTCTTTATTTCTGAGGTGTCTGTTGGGATACTGCCTTTTTCATTATGTATGCTGGTAATTTGAATTTTCTCTCTCCTTCTCTTAATTAGCCTAGCTAGGGGTCTGTCAGAGAACCAACTTTTTGTCAAGGTTTAATTGTTTCTTTTAATTCAAATTCAGTTCTAATTTTAATTATTTCTTGCCTTCTACTGCTTGTGCTGTTGATTTCTTCTTCTAGGGCTTTGAGATGAAGTATGAGATTAATGATTGCCTTTTTTTTCTTTTAAGGAATGAACTCCATGCAACGAAGTTTCCTCCAAGTACTGCTTTCATGGTGTCCAAGAGATTTTGATATGTTGTGTCTATGTTCTTGTTTACCTCTAAGAATTTTTTAATCTCCTCCTTGAAGTCTTCTGTGACCCATTGTTCATTCTATTGTACCAAATTGATTCATTCATTTAACTGCTTGTAGAACTTGAAATATTTCAAGTTTGTCTTTTCACGAGGTGGAAGTGTCACTTTACCTGTCTCCAAACATTAATATTTTATGAATATTTTACACATTGGGAATGTTTCATGGATGATACTTGAAACTAATTGTATTGGGCATCTCAATCTATCTCATGGATAGAAAGCAGAGAGAATAGGAACCACACTGTTTTCAAAAGCTATTTAACCAGTCTTTTTTCTCCCTTGTACACAATCACCTTATGAGAATATCTTTGAGAATTCTGGTTTGCATCTGGAATGTTTACCAAATTTCACATTCACTGATGACACAAAAGTTAGAAGTTGGGCTTTTATTCAGTGCTTGGGTTATGGTATATATCCTTCACATCACTCTGATATGGTATATATATATACTGTATTTGGACTCATGTATTTTCCTCTGTATTAGATAATGGAAAGTATCTTATTACATAATTAAAGTCACTCTCCTACATGACAGTCAGTTCGACAACCTCTTAATTCAAATTAAAAACTGAATACTGGTTTGGTCTATGTTTTATTTATGTAACAATTTTTATTTCAGGAGCCATTGACATTCGGGGATGTCGCTATTGATTTCTCTGAGGAGGAATGGGAATGCCTGGATCCTGCCCAGCAGAATTTATAGAGAGAAGTGATGTTGGAGAACTACAGCAACCTAGTCTTTGTGGGTGAGCATAACTTTCCTTCAAAATTTCTAATTATCATTATTTAATTTTCTTCCCTTGAAGTAGATCTTTTGGGAACTTCTCCACAAGAATGTGTTGCAGATTTATGCTTTCAATAAAGAAGATGGGGTAGTTAATGTTAATGATGTTTATTTTCACCATTAATGTTTTCTTTTGGTGGCAAGATGTATATCTTTCACTTGAAACATGGTTGACTTAGAGGAATGCAGTGATGTCAAATCCTGTGGCCCGCATATAGCAGAGGACATAGTTGAGGTAGGGGAGGAAGCCTACAATCAAAAATGTTCATTGAGAAATTATCCAGCAAAAAATATTTTTGAGAAGCTTTGAATTCTTTCTCTTGTTATCAGAAAAACCTGTCCTGTGTTTTGTGCTTTAAAATTATGTAGTATCCTGCTTTTCCTCCATACATTCAAATTAACAACAAAACATTCCCCTTGCCTTGTGAGTGTCAATATTATCTGACAGCTCTTCCATAATTTTAAAAATATTTTTAGTTGTTAATGAATTTCTTATTTATCCATATACAGTGCTGAGAATTGAACCCAGGGTCTCACACATGCTAGGCAAGCTCTCTAACACTACTCTACAACTCCAGCCCTTCTTCCATTATTTGCAGGAAAGTTTTGCACATTTCTGGAGACCTCTAGGTCCACCCATTGTAATACATTACTATCATAAGTCAGTTTCTCTAATCTTATTTGTACATTTTTTTTCACTAAAATTTCCTTATCAGTGTTTTTTCTGATGTGTGTAATGGATTTTCTGTGAAATTATCTGCCATGGAATTAATGTCAAGTTGGACAAAGACTGCTGTTTCCAGAGATGGTGTAAGTTTTATTTGAATTAGAGGATTTGTAAAATAATAAATTGGTAGATATTTACAAATTGCTTGTTTTTTTTTCTTTTTTTAATTGTATACTGAAGGTTTCCTGTTAAAGACTGGGTTTTCTCATATTAGTTAATTGCTTCACAAACGAAGATATGTATGATTCATGTTTTTATTGCCAATAATATTATATGTGCTTTTGCTTGTATAAATATTAAGCCTCTTTTGCCATGACTTTTGTATTTTATCTTGATTGGCTTTTGATTCTGCCCATGAACGTAGAAATTGAAGTTTTCTATGCATAAGTGTAATGGGGATTGATGGCAGTGATACTCTCATGCTGAACTACACCCCAAGATCCTTTTCACTCATATTTGGAGAGAGGTTCTCACTAAGTTATTGAGGATGTCTTGAATTTGCAATTCACTTGCCTCAGACTTCCTAGTAGCTGAGATTACATGCATGCTCATCATTTGTCTATGGATGAGCTTGTTCTTATTTATACGATAAAGACCACATTATTTTAAATGTAGCTTTGAGAAATGTTGCAAATTTCTTTATCTTTTAATTTTCATTGTAATGAAAACCACAAAATAAAACTTACTGTCTCCAAAATTTTAAATATACATTTCAGTAACATTAATTCAAATTTTTCTTAGTAGATCTCTAGAAAGTTTACATCTCAAAAAAAAAATAAAGAATGCCTAGAAAGCAAGGGCTCATTTCTGTCATCTCATCATAAAACTATTCTATTTCTTTCAGAAAGCTGCTTCTTTAGTTTACAGATGTTTTCACGTTCTAGAATGCTGCAGTATTCTCTGTGACATATCAGTTAACCTAGTATACATACATATTGTAAAATATATAATTAGAATAAATTCTTTGACTTCAAAGTTCTATAGTTTCTATATTCCAATATTGCTCATCATTCTTCTCAAGGGATATTTGGTTTGTGTCCCTTATGATGGCTCTGTTGAATAACAATCTAACAACACTGGTGTGCAATGTTTTTAATTTGCAATTGATGTGAGGGCTTATTGCCACACTCACTAAGAACTCCGTTTACCTGACTCCATGTTTGCATTTACAATTGAATGCTGTAACTTTTAGTATATTTTTTTAGCAGGGAAATAGTCTTATTTGTATTTTGGGGAATATTTATACAATTTAAAGGATAGATTTCTCTGCAAAATTTTTTTTAACAATATGAGGTTGACGAATACTACATGGAGCCTCTAGTTAACTTTAAGTCATATAAACATCTTTAAGTTTAATCTTTCAATTTTGAACAACAGCATGCCCAAGGGTGTTCAATCAACTGACACATATTTAGGGATTTTTAAACATCCCTACCACTTTTGACTTCAAATATTTATTTCATGTTGGTTACAAAATAACTATCACTTAAATATTTATTAACCTTTGTTTTAATATATAAAATTGATCTAGCCAGCATAATATCCCACTTGTGATTAAGAACAGGGATTCTATAAGTCTATAGTAGTTTCAAAATATTTTCAAACTCTTATGCTTTGTGATTACCATTTTACTTCACTGTATTTCCCTTTTCAGTAAGTGGGGATTTATGTCTTTTAGTATGTCAGTGATTCTTTGTTTTCATTCGACCCTCTCGGTGTTTTCTTTGTGTTTTTGGGAACTATGAAGTACGTAGTGAATGTATTTACTCTTAATTCAGAACCTAGGGATAGGGTCCTTTTCTCTCTTTGCCTCTTTTCAAAGTTATTTTTAATTTAAAATGTCTTCTATGTCCTATAACTATCTTAAACTATGTTTTGTGTACTATAATTTAGACAGCCCAGGTTTTGTTCGATCACTTTTGTATGTGTCATTATTATATCCCTTTGCTTTCATTATGTGTGTGTTCTTAGATTTAGAGTATCCTGTAGACTATGTACAGTTGCAATATTTAGAGTTAATTCAGATATCCAAGTTTTGTTTTGATCAGAATTTTGTAATCTTGCATTTGCCAACAAAAAACTCTAAAAATGAAGAATCTACTACTCATACTTTGTATGAGTATCAACTTGACTTCACTTTATTAAAAAACTGAATATATTTATGTGTCCTTTTAAAATTATATCATTGTTACTGGTGTGAGGGGAATTGGAAGAAAAAATAAGGAGAGAAATTAATTACAGTAGATGGGATAGAAAGAGAAGATGGGGGGAGGGGAATAGTAGAGGATAGGAAAGGTAGCAGAATACATCACTCACTAGTATGGCATTACGTAAAAATGTGAATGTGTAACCTATGTGATTCTGCAATCTGTATTTGGGGTAAAAATTGGGAGATCATAACTCACTTGAAACTATTGTTCGAAGTATGATATGTCAAGAACTTTGTTAGGTTTTGAACAACCAATAAAAAAATTAAAAAAAAATGCTGACAGAAAAAAGAGGAAGGGATTCAACTCAAAAAATAAAAAATAAAAAACAGTATATTTATGTGTCCTTTTAAAATCATATTTTTGTTACAGGTATATATGCCTATTAACAGTATTGTTGGTATGCTTTTTTCTTTCAAATTCTATTGCAAAATTACATGTTTGGAGAAATTTCATTACAATAAAATAGAATTATTTTGCCAAGAAATGTTTAAAATTTTATATGACTTATGATGCTGTGCACTTACATTTTATTATGAAGGATTACCTTTAGTACTTTTTGGAGAACAGATCCAGTGTTGATGAATAGTGTGTATATTTTTATATGTTTAAAGTCTTCATTTTTCTTCTCTTTTGAAAGGTAGTAGCTGTGAATATAATGTCTTGGTTGATAATTTTATTCTTTCATCCCTTGAATATAGATAGACTTGAATTCCTTCCTGTGTTGTGAAGATTGGACTAAGGATTTCACAATTATATGGTTACACATTTCTAGGTGACCCTTCTTTTTCTCTTGGATGCTCTCAGTATCCTGAGTTTTTAAACTTGGATTAAAACCTGCTTTGAGTCTTTACAACTTGGAGAAAACTGAGCTGCTTGGATGTTTCATATTTTCTATTTTCTGAGATGTCTTTATTAGTACTGGAAAGAGAAATAAAGGGCGATTTAGCACTTTGCATTTTTTACTTTGGCCTTCAAATTTTGATCCTCTAGCTCAACCTCCTATGTAGCTATGTACAACCACCCCTGACTCTTTCAGACGTTTTCTAAAGAAAGTCTTTCAACATACATTTTCTGATTATTACTATTAACAATTCTTGACTAATTTTTAATTCGGTTTTTTGTGTGTTGGTTTAGTTCAGTAAACTAATTTTAAATTATAATTGACTATTCCCTTTGAGTGATTCATAACTTTGCTTACAGTCAATTTAGCCATGTTATTTTTCTGTTGGTAAGCAGAAACCCCTTTTTGAACAGTCCCCAAATATTCACATATTTGATATTTTTATATTTTAATGAAACAGAAGAAAGTTGGTAGATTTTTAAAATATATTCTAAAGGAGGAAAATCTTTGTGTAACACAATGTATTTTTCTCTACTATATTACTCTCCATAATAATGTACTCATCTTGGATACTGTGAACACAAAGATGATTAGGAAAATCTTCAAAATAATTTTCTGTGTGTATTTTTATTTGATTTATATATTTCTACAGTAATGATAGACTTGGATTTAATAATCCACTCCCCTGCTGATGTTATTTTTTGCTGTAATTTCTTAGGTTTGCAAAATATACTCAGCCCAGTACAGTAAGTAAACATGTTTGTTATTTTTATTTATTACAGCCATGACTTCTCATCATCATCGACAAATTTTCCTAGAGCAGGAAATAAATGAAAGAGAGGAAAGATATGGAAAGTGTGACTTTGACTATATACAACCAAAAAAACAATGGGAAAATATAGGTGAGAGTAAAGTTCGAAAATTGTATTATAATAGACAAAATCAATAAGTAGTCCCTATTTATGATAAAAATTTTATGGTAAAAAGACACCAGAGACAATTAATATCTGAAACAAAAATTCAATGTATTCCAATTATTTTGAGGAGATTTATATGTCTTTAAGAATAAATCCACAGCCATTTTTGAACTGAAAGGCAATGTGGAAAATTTGAAATCTAGTTCGTGCATCAGTTTTCAACTTGGCCAATTATAAAAGTAGCACTGATTTAAAATTCCAGTCAAACATTTGCACAGAAAAGTTATTTCTAAAAGTGATCCTTTTGGCAGTTTCTTTATGAAATGTACATTTTTCTGAAACAAAAGTTGAATATCTCCTTGTGCCCAAATGGATAATATTAAGAATTGTAGAAAAGTTACTACTTCCCCACTATTGCTCAATGACAATTCTGATACAGATTTCTGGAATGTGCACTATATAGATAATGCTATAAGTAACAGAAAAAGCCATGTCTCTACCCTGAGTAATGACCAGTATATTTATATTGGTGATAAAAATTATGAATATAGAGAAATCCTAGTCCTTGTCTAAAGTAAATTTACCAAGATGAAAAATGTAGGAAAGTCTTGCTTTAGTGATCAAAATCTAGTATTCTTTAAAATATTCATAGCCAAGACAAAACCTGCAAGTGTAAGATATGTGAAAGGGCTCTTAACCACAGTGCAGAACTTGCTTAATACAAGAAAATTTATAGAGAAAGAGAGCCCTATAAGTATAGAAGATATTGAGACAGCAAATGCTTTGATATATTTTTTAAACACAGCAGATAGTATGACAGTGATAAATTCTACAAATTTAAGAATGTAAAAAAACTTTTAGTGAAAAGTTACAACTTGTTTAGTATCAGAGGATTTAGACTGAAGGAGAGACCTGTAAATGTAAAAAGTGTGGGAAAGCCTTAAAAAGTTTTTCAACCCGTACTCAACACCAAAAAAATTTATTTTGCAGAGAAAACCTACCAATGTGAAGAATGCAATGTACTCAAGAACTTTACTCAACATGACAGTGTTCATACAGAAGATATGCCATGCAAATGCAAAGAATGTGACCAAACTTCTAATAAAAGCTCAAATCTTATTTGTCACCAGTGGACAAACCCTGGAATGATGCCCCACATATGTAAACTATTTTGCCAAGGTTTCAGTCAAAACCCAAGCCTTAAAAATTACCAGAGAATTCATACCAGAGAGAAGCCCTATAAATGTAAAGTGTGTGGCAAGAGTTTTAATACAAACTCAAATCTTGATCGCCACAACAGGATTCATACTGGAGAGAACCCCTACAAATGTAATGTGTGTGGCAATAGTTTTAGTAAAAAATCATCACTTACTCAGCACCAGCGAATTCACACTGGAGAGAAGCCCTACAAATGTAAAGAGTGTGGCAAAGCTTTTAACAGGATCTCACAGCGTAATTGTCACAAAAGGATTCATACTGGAGAGAAGCCCTATAAATGTAAAGTGTGTGGCAAGAGTTTTAATACAAACTCAAATGTTGATCGCCACAACAGGATTCATACTGGAGAGAAACCCTACAAATGTAATGTGTGTGGCAGGAGTTTTAGTGAAAAATCATCACTTACTCAGCACCAGCGAATCCACACAGGAGAGAAGCCCTACAAATGTAAAGAGTGTGGCAAAGCTTTTAACAGGATCTCACAGCGTAATTGTCACAAAATGATTCATACTGGAGAGAAGCCCTACAAATGTAAAGTATGTGGCAAGAGTTTTAATACAAACTCAAATCTTGATTGCCACAACAGGATTAATACTGGAGAGAAACCCTACAAATGTAATGTATGTGGCAAGAGTTTTAGTGAAAAATCATCACTTACTAAGCACCAGCAAATCCACAGTGGAGAGAAGCCCTACAAATGTAAAGAATGTGGCAAAAGTTTTAATCAAAAAATAGATCTTATTCGGCACCTGAGAATGCACACTGGAGAGAAGCCCTACATGTGTACAGTGTGTGGAAAAATTTTCCGTCACAAATCATCACTTACTCAGCACCAGCGAATCCACACTGGAGAGAAGCCCTACAAATGTAAAGAATGTGGCAAAGCTTTTAATACCATCTCACGGCTTAATTGTCACAAAAGGATTCATACTGGGGAGAAGCCCTACAAATGTGAAGAATGTGGCAAAACTTTTAGGGAAAGATGGCCACTTACTCAGCACCAGAGAATCCACACTGGAGAAAAACCCATAAAGAATGTGTAAAAGCTTTTAATAGCATCTCACATCTTGATCGTCACAAAATGATTCATACTGGAGAGAAGCCCTACAAATGTAAATTGTGTGGCAAGAGTTTCAATCAAAAATCATCATTTACTCAGCACCAGCAAATCCACACTGGAGAGAAGCCCTACAAATGTAAAGAATGTGGCAATGGTTTTAATCTAAAAACAGTACTTACTCGGCACCTGAGAATCCACACTGGAGAGAAGCCCTACAAATGTAGAGAATGTGGCAAAGATTTTAATCAACAATCATCACTTACTCGACATCAGAGAACCCATATTAGAGAGAAGTCCTATAAATGTGAAGAATGGCAAAGCTTTTAATATTGAAGATCACATCTTACTAAACATTATAGATTTTATACTGGAGAGAAGTTTTACAATGAAAACATTGCATCAATGTCTTTAAGGATATATCAACCCTATTTCACAGTAGTTCAACACTATTTCACACCAGAGATATGATAGCACAGAAATCATATAAATATAAAATATGTGACAGAGTCTCCAATAGTTGTTCACACCCTACTCAGCACCTCAGAATTCATACGAGTGAGAGGATGTACGGAAAAATCTTTTCAAAGCTTTTGGCCATTGATCCATCATTTTTAAAACACTGGAGGATTTATAGCATATAGAAACCCAAAGAATGTGTCCAAGACTGTATTCAAATTTCTGACTTTTTTTAATTACTGACCTCATATCTGTAGCAAATGTGAAGTAGCATCTGTTCAAAGTGTGTACCTTAGATAACAGCAAAATATTTACAAAAACACCTTGACAAATATAAAGATGGTAGTAAGTTTCATATCTATAGCCCATCCCTTGAAGTATTTGGGATTTAGCAGGGAAAAAATCATTTAAATGTAGAAAATGGGTAATCGCTTTGGACATTTGCTGAAATTTTTCTTAACATCTTTAGCTGATATTATAGAAATAAGGAAATACAAATATAGAATTGTGCATCCCTAAAAGGATATAATTTTGGTATAAATCAACAATTACTAAAGAGTCTCATTTTCACAACTGGAGAAATAATAATACTCAGAGTTGATTATTTCAGAAGTCTCTTAAGATTTATATGAAATTTAAAATTTAAAATTTTCAGAGCTCCTTAAAGTTAGGGACACTTAATCAGTAAACTACATCCTCAGATTTTTTTCTTTTTTATTTAGAGATAGGGTTTTCTAAGTTGCATAGGTCCTCGCTAAGTTATGGAGCCTGACTTTGAACTTGCAAAGCTTCTCACATCCCTAGGGTCAAAGCATGGTCCACCATGCAAGTTTTACAGAGCGTTTTTACTTATATTTCATAACAGATGTAATTTGTTGCTAAATAAAGTGTGAATTTCTTAATGTTAACCTTGTCATGCATTTAATGATGTTATTAGGTCACACATCTCCCACTATTCACTTTGCTAATGGATCGATGCAATAGTAAAACATTCTGTTGGGTAAATAATGCTATAACCTCTCCATTAATTATTTCATATGTTTAATCAAGTATTATTTGGATAATATTATTTATGTAAATTATATACTCTCTTGTTTCTAATTATGGGAAAATTAAGACAGTTATAGGAACGATCTAGGGATACTAAAATAATGCTCAGATATCCCTAGTTTGAATTATGAGTTTAACATTTCACCTTATAGAGTAGCAGTACACCCTAAGGGATCTACAACTCTGGAGAGCTATACAAGCTCCCAATTAGGGAAAGGAGAAAGACCCAAGAGACTAAGAGCCAATGTGCATAGTGCGTATTCAGACAATAAAGGAGGATTGCTGAAGGGGGAAATAGTCTTAATGTTTACTGGGGAATCCACATAGTCCATAGGCCCATCCTGACTCTTGGACTAAAGAAACCATGCAGTTCCTCATGAATTCTATGACGTTCATCACTGAGGTGACTATACTCACCTCTAGTGTAGGAAAAACATCACAATTTGCGACCACCTCTTTAGTTTTGGATACCCAGTAGAAAATTTAACTAGAAACATGTAAAATGATGACTGTAAAAAGATAAAGACATACTGTAGGAGCATTTATGCTCCCACATTTTTTATTTCATTATGTATTTTGATTTTGTATACCATTTGGTTCTACTTAATAATTCAGAATATAATGTTTGTTATACTTATTGTATTATACGATAGATAGCATGTGTCATGGTCTCCCAGAACCCTCTGCAACCCAGTAATTATAAGATACTATTAACTAACCATGTCCCTCCTCAGATCTTATAGTTCCAAGAGCCCATGACACCACAGAGAGAGAAACACAATTTTGATTGAAATAAACCTTAGACTCTCATCTACAAGTCCTGTTCAAAAAGTAAAAACACAATATTTTCTTCATATGTGAGCCTTTTGGGTCAACAAAACACCACCCACCAACATTTCATTTAACTTTATTTGGGAAAATAACTATTGAAATATAATTATAAGTTCTAGGAGAATAATATTCACAACATTCTTTATTCCAAAGGGCAAATCTCTAGGTTTCATGCTTATCTCCACATTATTTTATGCAGAAAACTGGCTTCATTTTACATATGAGAGTTTAAACTCTTTATAAGGCCAGGAGGGAAGATTCAGTCCTAGAGGTCTAAGGAAAATACTAAAGATCTTCCCTTTTCTTGTTTGAATAATGTCTGAGGTCCTTGATGAAACAGATAAAGAATGCTGATTTCTCAATGCAACTGGCTGGGTGGCTCACTCATTGGAATTTTAATTTATTTAGTCATCTCATGGCTATCACTCGCTCCTCTAGGATCTGACCTGCTCTTGGGAGGACTTGGTGTTCTTCAGGGGATCACCAGGTCATGCAAGATGATGGAATGAAGTTTTCTTGTGTTCTAACTTGTATTTATTCGACCTCACTTTCAATACAAGTTAGAACAAGACTTCAGACTCTCACCTGTGTAGAGGATGCTCTGCCCAGCACTTCCCAGTCAGGACCCTGAAAAGCTCTTTGGGACTCCCCAGTATATAGGTTCAGTGTTGGGGTTTTCTAGTCTGGCAATACAGTTGCCTGTGTCTGTTACTTTGCTTTCTCTCTTGCTTTCATAGTATTACTCAAGGAAACACTGTCTGGTGTGAAGAGAGTGTCTTCCTTATCTATTGGATCTGACCTGAGATGTTGAGCAGCTGCCCACATACTGAATGTCACAAACATATGTATGTGTTATCTAATCAGTAACTAATGTATCTTTCAACTGCATGATTTTTTTATTGCATGAGGGAGGAAGTTGAGAATGCTTTCTTTGAGTGCCCACAGCACTATTCCTAGTATTCATAACACTACTCTGTAATGTTTCCTCTCTGCTCAACTTCTAATTATTGTTCTTGTGCTGTTTTGTAAAACAAATAGAAAAGAAGTGTAAACCAAAAATTTTGTGATAAATGATAGTTGCGCATACTGACTTGGGCAACTCTATTTACATTGTTGTTTTGTAGGGGCTCAAGGTACTCTTTTATACTTTTACTTAATTTTAATGACATTACCATTCATTGAAGAGTTTTTAACTCACAAATCTTCTCAGTATACAAATTTTCCCTTGTCATTTTTAAAATTTCTTACTCTTTTTAGGTATACATGATAGTAGAGCAAATTTTGACATATTATACATGGAGTAAAACTCATTTTAATTAGCATTTCATTCTTGAGGTGTAGATGGTGTGGACCTTCCCTGGTGGTGTATTTATATATAACCATTGAAAAGTTGTTTCTGATTCATTCTACTGTCATTTGTACTCCTATTTACCTTTTCTTTTCTTCAATCCAACTTTGTGTAATCCACTGAATTTCTATTCTCTCCCCCTCCCTTGTTGAGTCCTTTAGCATCTCTATATATTATGTATTATATGTAATGTCTGTTTCATTCTACTGTCATTTCTATCCCCATAATCCCTGCCCTCCCTGCAATCATCTCTACTTAATCTAAATAACTATTTTTCCTCACCCCCATTGTGAATTAGCATACACTTATTGGAGAGAACATTTGGCCTTTGTGTTTCTGTGTGTCAGTGGGGGGGGAGGTGGGGCTGGGGCTTATTTCACTTGGCATGATATTCTTCAACTCTATTCTTTTACCACCAAATGGCATAGTTTCATTCATCTTTAAAGCTAAGTAATATTCCATTGGTGCAGGAAATTTTATATGTATATATATATCACATTTTATTGATCCATTCATCTGTTGAAGGAAACATAGGTTGGTTCTATGGTTTATCTATTGTGAATTGTGCTGCTGTGAACATTGGTGAAGCTGTTTCCCTCTAGTATGCTGCTTTTGAGTCCTTTGGGTATAGTCCAAAGAGAGGGATAGCTGGGTCAAATGATGGTTCCATTCTGGTTTTTCAAGGCGTCTCCATACTGCTTTCCATGGTGGTTGCACCAATTTGGAGTCAATCTCATGAGCAATGTGTGAGTGTTCCTTTTCCCCCACAACCTCACCAACATTTATTGTTGCCTGTATTATTAATGATTGCCATTCTGACTGATGTGAGATAAAATCTTAAAGTAATTTTGCTTTACATTTTCCTACTTGCTAGATAGGTGGAATGTTTTTTCATATATTTGCTAATGGCTTATATTTCTTCTTTGAAGTTGTCTGTTCAGTAACTGAGTCCATTTGTTAATTGGTTATTGTTGTTGTTGTTTGTGTTAATTTTGAGTTCTTTATATACCCTAGACATTAGTGCTTTTTCAGAATTACGTGTGGTAAAGATTTGTATAAAATCTGTATTTTCTTTCTTCACATAATTGTTTCTTTTGCTGAGAAGCAGCTTTTTTAGTTTGAATCTTTCCCCTTCATTTATTCTTGATTTTTAATATTTGTGCTGTAAGGATCTTGTTATGGAAGTCAGATTGTGGACCAACATTCACGTCAGATTTTTAAATGGTATCCCAAGTTCATGAATGTTTCAGTTTTATTGTTTCTCTTACTATCTTGCCTTATAGATCTACATGTTCTAAAGAGACATGAAATGATCTAGCTTCACATGCATGATTTTCTGATGACTGTTATTTTTCAATATGTAGCTGCAGATGGTTTAACATATAAATCTATTATTTCAGACTTTAAATAAAGCACATCCATACCTTGTGTAGGAAATATTCCATCAGTAGATCAACATCAAATCTATAATAAATATAAATATATATAAAAGCCTGGATTCAAATGCATGCACATCCAACCCAGAGTGTGGCCCATACCACTTATTCTATACTAGTTCTACACTTTCGAACCTCCATGAAAGCTCTTATAAATCCAAAGCATGAGACTCATTCCCTAGACATTCTTCTTTTTTGGGAATGGTACGATGACAAAGGTTGAACTCAGGGGCACTCAACCCCTGAGCCACATCCCTATCCTTATTTTATGTAGAAACAGGATCTCACTAATCTGCTTAGTAAATTTTTTTCACTGAGGCTGGCTCTGAACTCATGATCCTCCTTCCTCAGCCTTCCAAGCTGCTGAGATTACAGGCAAATACCACCATGCCCAGCTCCCCAGAGAGCCTTCTTTAACTGGTTGGAACCCACTTGTTCAGTATATTGTGTCCTAATCCTCACAATTAGGGATGAAATTATTTTCCTCTCTATGAAAAATCATGGGTACAAAGAGATTGGACTCAACAACACCTAATTATTCAGCATGTCCACATTACAACAAAGGTGTGGTCTGCAGTTCTCCACCTCTCCAATGAGCTCTTCTTGGCTCCACAAAGTTGGGAGTACTGGCCAACATTCTGCCATGGCTTATTCAGAAGCCTCCAAGGAAGTGATTGTATATGAGGGACAGTATTCCAGGTGGCATATTGGTGATTAATGGGCTATGCCAGGGAGTAAGGCAGAGCCCAATTCACCAAAGGCACAAAACTTTTATGTGGTTGGTTTAGGATGAGGGCTGCATGAGGGGATTCTTTTCCTCCACCCTTGATGTGTCTTTCCTAAGTGTTCATATCCTGAAATGCTTGTTCAACGACTTGTACCCTTTTCCTGTTTTATGTTTCCCTCTCATGTGGCTTTGAAGGACTCAAGCTTTGGCAATTGTGACTTTCTTTTTCAGTTTTCCAACCTCCCTCATCCTATCCATGTGGAATTTCTGTCTGTGGACATAAGTTTTCATTTTATATATTTCCATTTAGTCCACGTTTCCAGCTATCTATAGAAAAAACAAATGTTTCATTTATTATCATGCTTGTACTAACCCTTCACATGTTGATAATGGCAGTATTCAAGAACTATCTTCTGATTTCTACAACTGGAACATAAGTTGGTCTGCTTGAAATGACTGTTCTTTCTTTTGACTCCAGATAATGGGGATCCTTTTTTAATATAGCGCTTTAATGCTTTTATGTATATTTATATACAGTACCCAGGAGACTGAACCTACTTTTTACATGGTTTTCTCTCAGAAAAGGAGGAGTTGATCATGTAGGTTTCTTAGAGTGGACTCCAGCTCGGACTCTGCCTCGACTCTGACTAGATTCCATCTGCCTGTGATTTCTCACAACATGTGACCTATACCTCTTCCTCTTCTTTTCTTAATTTTATTATTTCACTTAGAGCTTGAGCCACGGGACTGTCACTTTCTAAAGATGACTTACCAAACCATCACTACCCCCAAGAAGGTGTGCTCAATGTGCAAACTAGGAACAGATAGGCCCATCACACACTTCAGGGCTTCAGGGAAATTATGGTGGCGCCAGGAGTCCCTTACATCAAAGTAGAGGCATTATAGGTTGTGGGACAGGTTTGGACTAATTTGATATTAGGACCAGAATTAGAGTAATTTAAGTTTCCTTATCAACATGACAAAATTATCTAAGTCAAGATCCTTTTCCAGATGTGTCCAGGAAACTTTAAGGGTTTGAAGCCCAGATCTCTTGGATTGCTGTTATCCATCAGAGAAGACAATAAAATTAAGAGAGATGACATGTCCCACTGGGGCAGCCACAGTTCTGTGTTCTCCAGTGGGAACTTCGTGCCTTTCTACGGACAATAAAATTACAAATCTGCAGAGACAGAACTTAAACACATCCTTTCCATAAAACTTATAAGTATTTGTGCTCTGCTCAGCTTTTTCAGGAGATAAAGTACCTCTGTGTCTTTAGAAGCAGAGTTAGTGTGGATTCTAAAAAGGGCATTGGTGGAGGAAATTTAATCTACTAGTGAGCTTTTCCAGTAGGTCTTTGCTTTTCTAAGAAGCAAACATCTTCAGAAGACAATATCCTCATTGCACCATATAGAACATGGTCCTATGGGCTTGTTAAAACTTTTGGATCCCAGAGGACCATGTTCTGTGTGGTGTAATGAGGATATTGTCTTCTAAAGATGTTTGCTTCTTTGAGATCCTGCTAAAATTAGTCAATTTTTCTTATAAGGAATGTCAGTTTTCCTTCTTCATTTTTCAATTTAATAACTTCATGGGACATAACTTATATATGGTATGTCATGTAGAGATTTTAAACACTACTAATTTTATACTTATTACCATGGAATTAATAAGTTTTAATATTTTGATTGATAATCTTGCTTTGGTCATCTTCATAACTCATAGAACAATTATGGTTTGAGTAATTGTACATTTTAATTTCCTTAGAGGGAAATGAGGTTCTACGTTCAAACCTCATTTTATAGAATGGAATCTCACATGGTTAAGAATTTTCAGTTGGTAAGTGTCAAATAAGGGACCATGATCAGAAGGAAGTACATTAAATATTTTAGAAAATCAAATAACTGTGCTGGTAAGTTCCAATTCATGGTGCCAAATTATAGGCTTGTGAATATAATTAACAAGAATATGGAAGAAAAATTTTATGTATTAGTCCATTCAGTTTTAATCACTAAAAACCTTTTGTAATATCTAATAATGGAAATTTTGCTTAGGGGAACATTTAGGACACTTGAAATCCATCCTACCCTCGTCACTTTCAGATTTTTTTCCAAAATTTAATTTTTCATGTCATTAGCATGAACAGATAAATGTGACCCTAAGACCCACAGAACAAGATAAAGCAGGAACCATGAAAGCAGATCTTTACTCTTCCATCGCAATATCAGTCAGGAAAAATGGACCCTCCTGCAGGATCATGTTTGTTTCCCAGAAATGGGAGCTTGGGGTTTGCAGAGAAGTGCTTGGGCTCTCTCAACCCTGAGGATGTCCACAGAACAGAGTAGAAGAGAGTGTGGCTATGGAGTCTCAAATCAAGACCTCCAGAGACCAAGCAGGAAGCAGGCCTGATTTTATTGAGCAGTTACCATGTATATGTACTCAGGTAGTGCCTAAGCAAAATATAGACAGCCACCAATGCAATGTCTGCTAACTGTCCTTGCAGTGAACAATTAAAGAGTTGGACTGCAACACATGGCCTTGTGCCCAGAGCTGTGCTGATGGGGTAAGCAGTTTGCCACTCACACTTCTAGCATAGGGAGTGGACTGCCATGCAGACACCCTTAACCTATGCCCTGTATGCACTACTCCATGCACTTGTGCCCACAGAGAAGCACCTCTGGGGCTTCTTCTTTCTTGACTTTAAAGAACAATTTCTCTTCTAGTGGCTTTTCTCAGGAGAAATTTAAAATAATAGTAATATAAATAGTATAGATGTAAGTGTGAGCCCTGAGCTGTATTTTAAAACTCTGACAATTCATAAAAGCAACCCATTGTTCTCATATCTACTTCTCACAAAGAGCTGCCATTCATTCAGTCAAGTCTTGCCCAGGGTTTGCTCGTCATGTTACTGGAGGGTGTGTTTTGCAGCAGAGGGGCTAGTTGATAGTGTCGCCCTCTCTAAGGTTTCAGTCATTTCTCCCTAGTGCTCTTCAAAGATTCCCAGCACACAAAGAGCCACATGTAAGAGGTTTCTGCATAGGCTGACATCAGTCCCAACCCACTTGCTTGAAGCAAGACCAGTCTCAATTCTCCATCTCCCTTTTGTCTCTTAGTGAATACAAACAGGACATGGGGAGGGTTGGCAGTAGTGGTGAAGCTGAGCTGGGTGATGAGGATAACCCCAAGCTGTAAATCTGCACATGTGTCTTTAGGGGTGACAGATCCTATTTCCTCTCCCGTTATGAACAGGATGGTGCTCAGATTGCATATGGGAGAAGAGATATTTCTTCCTCTCACTTTTACCCTGGAATGTGCCCACCCAGAGGGTCCAAATAACCCTGACTTGCAGCGGGGTGTCCTTCTCCTGTAATTCTCTCTAATTCTGTCCTGACTACCAGCTCGTGTCCACTGCCTGAGCAGTCCTCACTAGATGGTTGCAACACAGATGCATGTATCACACAACCTCCCCTGACTTTAGTGACAGCACCATATCTAACATAACTCCTTCCTGGATCCAGATACTAGAGGGAGTCTTTACTATCAGCTCTAACAAACAAAACTTGTGATTTTTTTTGAAAATTTTTTTCATGTGTGATCTGTTTTATCTCATCTCCTCACTTGGCCTTTCCTTCTTCTTACCATTTGTGAATTTTTCAAATGTATCCTATTTCAGAAATCTGTGTTAGATTCCCTGTGATTTACATATTCTTCCAAACAGAATGCCCACTCTATGGGGCAGCTTGATTTCTCCAGTGCATAAAGGACATGAGTGCCCAGTACAATATGGCAACCATAAGCCAAGCTGGAAGTATCTCTCTGTAGACCCTTGTTTGAGAGGTGTTTCTCAGATTACCTCCTTGATGTCAGAGAGCTTGTGTTATGTCTCATGATCTCCTGGACTATGTTGTGCCAGACATAATGTGCACAGCTGGGAAGTTACTTAGCTCAGGATTTCAGTCATCTGTAAATCATTCCCATTCCTTAGCATGCTTCCCAACAACAATGGAACCTCAGCAGGGACATTACTATAGATATTTCTTCACAACACTACCATGGTACATTTACACAATTTTAATCATACTTGATGCACATTATTTAGTGGTGATTGTGGTTCAAAACTGGAGCTAGCAGAATGACCAGACTGTGCTTTCTCCTGGCCACTACCTGTATGAAGATTAGTTCTCCTCATTATTGCATGAAATTGTGTCCTTTTCTTTGAAGCATAGTATCAGGAAAGGGTCTAAGTTATTCTCAATACTGATATATAAATTTACCATCAGAAAACAATTTTCCAACAGTTTCAAGGCAATAAACAATCCATCCATGAGATCTTGACTATTACTGCAAATTCATGGCACCTGCACACTCCAGTTTGTATGACTGCAGATTCCTCAGCTACACTGACTTTAAATTCATCCAATGGCCTGGAGACCCGCTTGATTAAAACATGTCATTTATTGAGTGTTAGAAAACTTGGATTGTGTAAGATTCAAATGTTTAAAATGAATTAAAGCAGAGTCTGTGTGTCACAGAAAAGTAATAGAATGCAGTTTTTGGTTTTAAATTTCACATTTGTTGTTGAGACAAGGCGATTATAAAACCCTCCTCCTTTCCTTTGTACCCCAGATTTAACCCAGGGCACTTAGTCATTAAACTATATCACCAGCCATTTTTTTACATTGGAGAAAAATATTGCTAAGTTAATAAACTTTGGCCTTGCAATCCTCTGACTCCTGAGCCACCGGGATTGCAGGCATTAAGCTTCACCTAAAACAATTTTTAAGTTATTTTTTACATGATAATATAGATCAATTTAAGCTTATACTATAAAAATATTCATATAATATTTGACTTACATAAAATAAATACTTAATAATTGGCATATGCCATTTATATATCGATCTTTCAAAAATAACTAAGGCCTAGTTATTTAAAATATTTGGGGGTTACCAGGGATTAAACTCAGGTGCACTCAACCAGTGATCCACATCCTCACTCCTATTATGTATTTTATTTAGAGACAGCATCTCACCAAGTTGCTCAGGGTCTTGCTGTTGCTGGATTTGAACTCCTCATCCTCCTGTCTTAGCCTCACAAGTCACTGGGATTATAGTCTACAATTTTTAAATGTATATTCTTTTTTTCTGGATTTACCATGGGAGACTGTCTTTTTCTAGTGATTTTTCATATTTCACAAATCCTGTATGTTTGCACTCATATGTTGAAGCTGAAAAAGTTGATCACAAAGAACCACAAAAGAGAAAAGCTTTTTACATTTGTTTCAAGAGACAGTTGGCAAGGAGTGCCAAAAAGCAGTTAAGAGGGTTTATAGCCCATAGTTTGAATTATATAAGTAATTATTAGACTCTGAACATTCTAAGAAGACTTCACAGGTTTCAAACATCAAAATGATATTTTAGAAGGTAGAAATTGCACTGATTTGATCACTACACATGTTCAATTAAAATTAAATTAATTTTTAACTTGTATCAATATGTAGATACACATTACAAATTAAACAATAATTAACACTTCAAGTCAAGTAGCAAAAATAAACAAAGATGACTGGAAATACAAACCATGACTCTATAATAGCCTTAAATATTAATGGCTTAAACACACCAATCAAAAGACATAGGCTAGTAGCCTGGATTTTAAAAAATCCAACAATATTCTGCCTCCAGGAGACTCAGGAAAAGACAGACTGAAGGTGAAAGATTGGGAAAACACATACCCCTCACATGAACCTTGAAAGCAAGCAGGGGTCTCCATACTTATATTAAATGAAGTAGACTTTAAGCCAAAGTTAATCAAAATAGATAAAGAAGAACATCTCATACTGTTCAAGGGAACCATACACCAGCAAGACATAACAATCATAAATATATATGCCCCAAACAATGGCGCACCTATGTTCAAAAAAACTCTTCTCAAGTTCAAGAGTCAAATTGACGACAACGTGATCTGGAGTGACTTTAACACACCTCTCTCACCACTCGATAGATCTTCCAAACAAAAGTTGAATAAAAAAAAAATATAGAGCTCAATAACTCAATTAATAACTTAACTCACATATATAGAATACATATCAGATCCGAGGAGGAAACCCTGCACCACGCCAGGCCAGACCAGAGGAGGATGCCTGGCCCCACCCCACACACTAGTCTGGAGGAAACCTATCGACCCTTAAAACCCAAAATCAAACTTTTAGTCATTGAATATTAACAGTTTTCCCATTTTGTTTCCATGATCTTTTTTGCATTTTACTTTTACCTTTACTTTTTACTTTGCAGTGAACAGTTATTTTGATAATACTTTCATTTAAATTATTTCCTCTATATTTGTGAATGGATTGTGCCTCGATTTTAACACTGCTCATTGCTACTCTATATAATTTAAATGATTTAATGTTGACCATTTTACCCATGACATTATTGAACTAATTCTTTTTTTTTTTATTGTTGGTTGTTCAAAGCATTACATAGTTCTTGATATATCATATTTCACATTTTGATTCTAGTGGGTTATGAACTCCCATTTTACCCCGTATACAGCTTGCAGAATCACATCAGTTACACTTCCATTGATTTACATATTGATATACTCATGTCTGTTGTATTCTGCTGCCTTTCCTATCCTCAAGTATCCCCCCTCCCCTCCCCTTCTCTCCCCTCTTCTCTCTCTACCCCCACTACTGTAATTCAGTCATCCCCATTGTATTATTTTTCCCTTTCCCCTCACTTCCTCTTGTAAGTAATTTTGTATAACCCTGAGGGTCTCCTTCCATTTCCATGCAATTTCCCTTCTCTCTCCCTTTACCTCCCACCTTTCGTCCTTGTTTAATGTTGGTCTTCTTCTCGTGCTCTTCTTCCCTAGTCTGTTCTTAGTTACTCTCTTTATATCAAAGAAGACATTTGGCATTTGTTTTTTAGGGCTTGGCTAGCTTCGCTTAGCATAATCTGCTCTAATGCCATCCATTTCCCACCAAATTCTATGATTTTGTCATTTTTTAATGCAGAATAATACTCCATTGTGTATAAATGCCACATTTTTTTTTATCCATTCGTCTATTGAAGGGCATCTAGGTTGGTTACACAGTCTTGCTATTGTGAATTGTGCTGCTATGAACATCAATGTAGCAGTGTCCCTGTAGCATGCCCTTTTTAGGTCTTTAGGGAATATACCGAGAAGGGGGATAGCTGGGTCAAATGTTGGTTCCATTCCCAGGTTTCCAAGAAATCTCCATACTGCTTTCCAAATTGGCTGCACCAATTTGCAGTCCCACCAACAATGTACAAGTGTACCCTTTTCCCCACATCCCCGGGAGCATTTATTGTTGTTTGACTTTATAATGGTTGCCAATCTTACTGGAGTGAGATGATATCTTAGGGTGGTTTTGATTTGCATTTCTCTGACTGCTAGAGATGGTGAGCATTTTTTCATGTACTTGTTGATTGATTGTATGTCCTCCTCTGAGAAGTGTCTGTTCAAGTCCTTGGCCCATTTGTTGATTGGGTTATTTGTTATCTTATTTTCTAATTTTCTGAGTTCTTTATATACTCTGGATATTTGGGCTCTATCTGAAGTGTGAGGAGTAAAGATTTGTTCCCATGATGTAGGCTCCCTATTTACCTCTCTTATTGTTTCTTTTGCTGAGAAAAAACTTTTTAGTATGAGTAGGTCCCATTTGTTGATTCTTGATGTTAACTCTTATGCTATGGGTGTCCTATTGAGGAATTTGGAGCCCGACCCCAAAGCATGTAGGTCGTAGCCAATTTTGTCTTCTATCAGATGCCATGTCTCTGATTTGATATCAAGCTCCTTGATCCATTTTGAGTTAACTTTTGTGCATGGCGAGAGAAAGGGTCTTCAGTTTCATTTTGTTGCATATGGATTTCCAGTTTTCCCAGCACCATTTGTTGAAGATGCTATCCTTCCTCCATTGCATGCTTTTAGCCCCTTTATCAAATATAAGAAAGTTGTAGTTTTGTGGGTTGGTTTCTGTGTCCTCTATTCTGTACCATTGGTCCACCCACCTGTTTTGGTACCAGTACCATGCTGTTTTTGTTACTATTGCTCTGTAGTATAGTTTGAAATCTGGAATCGCTATACTACCTGATTCACACTTCCTGCTTAGTATTGTTTTTGATATTCTGGGTCTTTTATTTTTCCATATAAATTTCATGATTGCTTTCTCTATTTCTACAAGAAATGCTGTTTGGATTTTGATTGGCATTGCATTTAACCTATAGAGAACTTTTGGTAATATCGCCATTTTGATGATGTTAGTTCTGCCTATCCATGAACTGGGTATATTTTTCCATCTTCTAAGGTCTTCTTCAATTTCTCTCTTTAGGGTTCTGTAGTTTTCATTGTATAAAACTTTCACCTCTTTTGTTAGGTTGATTCCCAAGTATTTTATTATTTTTGAGGATATTGTGAACAGAGTGGTTGTCCTCGTTTCCATTTCAGATGATTTGTCGCTGATATAGAGGAATGCCTTTGATTTATGCGTGTTGATTTTATAACCTGCCACTTTGCTGAATTCATTTATTAGCTCTAATAGTTTCTTTGTAGACCCTTTTGGGTATGGAAGGTATAGAATCGTGTCATCTGCAAATAGTGATAATTTAAGTTCTTCTTTTCCTATTTTTATGCCTTTATTTTCTTTCGTCTGTCTAATTGCTCTGGCCAGTGTTTCGAAAACTATGTTGAACAGAAGTGGTGAGAGAGGGCATCCCTGTCTTGTTCCAGATTTTAGAGGGAATGCCTTCAATTTTTCTCCATTCAGAATGATGCTAGCCTGAGGCTTAGCATAAATTGCTTTTACAATGTTGAGGTATGTTCCTGTTATCCCTAGTTTTTCGAGAGTTTTGAACATAAACGGATGCTGTACTTTGTCGAATGCTTTTTCCACATCTATCAAGATGATCATATGGTTTTTATTTTTAAGTCTATTGATGTGGTGAATAACATTTATTGACTTCTGTATATTGAACCAGCCTTGCATACCAGGGATGAATCCTACTTGATCATGGTGCACAATTTTTTTGATATGTTTTTATATCCGATTCGCCAGAATTTTATTGAGGATTTTTGCATCTAGGTTCATTAGAGATATTGGTCTGTAGTTTTCTTTCTTTGAAGTGTCTTTGACTGAGCAGAGGTCCTTTCCCACTGAGCTACATCCTTCCTACATTTTATCATTTATCTTGAGACAGAGGCTGAGTCTGGCCTTGAACATGTGCCTCAGCCTCCTGAGTGGCTGGGATTACAGGTGTGTGCCCTCCTTCCTGGGTCGCCCTGAAAGTTCTAAATGTAAGGGAAGCAAAATGTCAGATCCAGAACCCAGTCTCCCAGACGAAAGCTGTACATATGTATCAATGAATTCCTCAAATTCAAGTCCCCTGTCTCCATTTCCAGTAAAAATGTGTGTGTGTGTGTGTGTGTGTGTGTATGTGTGTATGTGTGCATGCATGTGTACTCCCTCTTTCTCTCCCAGGCCAGACACCTTGTTGGAATGTGTTTGGGCTGAGTGTGCCCCCTGTGGACTGCATGTCCCTGGGGTCTTATGCCCTCTGTGATATTTTCCTGGTTCTGTTTTGACTCTGCATGACACAAGGATCCCACACCTGGCACATCTGAGGTCTCCTGAGTGTCTGGTACATATCAGCCACCTGTTGACCTATGAGCAGGTGCATTTAAGGGAAGTAGTTTCTCAGGGGAGTAGGTGATTGCCGTGTGGCTGGGAGGAGTCTCCTTATCCAGAAGCCACTTCAGAAGTTTCCTCATCCTGGCTCCTGTGGATACTGGAACATTGTTGGGCATGCAGCCATTTATGAACACACGGGTTCAAGTTCCTTTAGAAATGCATCCAAAGTGGTTGTTACTCTGTAAGCTTTTGAAGAACTCCATGCTATTTTTAAAAATGGCTGCACTGAGCGTACATTCTAGCCCCATGTGAGCGGGTCTCTTTCTTCATATCCATGTCATTGGAGGACTAGCTTTTTCACCTGTTTAATAGGAGTCTTTCCCACAGCTGGGCTCAGGCTGCAGAAGCTCTCCTACTTGGCTGGGGACTGAATTCCTGATGCAGTTGGTTAGAACCCAGGTTACCTGTGTTCACTGCAAAAAGGTGGTGTGAGCCTACTCCAAAAAGAAACAGGGAGCTGTGGATTTAATTCTTTTTGTTCACTCCTGTTGGGGGGGGTGGCGATCATAGTCCATGTAAGTGCTTACAGTCAGTGTGAAGCCCTTCCTTTGTGATCCAGGGAGATTTGCACATGCTCAGTTGCCATTGCTCCCAAAACTTGGTGGGTTAGGATGGAGTCCATGAAATGGGAAAAAATGTTGGGACCCTGAGTGCCTGGACATACTTCTACCAGAAACACCTGGTCAGACCTGGAGTTATTACTGAGGTAGGGGAGAGAGGGCTCAGGTAGGGCTGCTGGATGGACTGCATTTGTCCTGTCTTCCCTTAGGGACTGGCTAGGGAGGAGCTCAACTGTTAGCAACCACAGTTTGCAGATCATGCTGGCAAATCCCTTCGAGGGATAAACTGGGACCCTTGAGACCTCACTCCCCTTCTGCCCTGGTCCCATGGATAAAGCTCATGACCCTCCAAAGCCATAGAAAACTACCCCTTTTTCTCTCATCCTGATACTTGTGTTTATCCAGCTTGCTCTTCTATAAGCACCAGACAAATGGTGTTTCCAGTTACAGTCATTTAGTGTCCAATGTGCTTCATTTGTGACTCCAATCAGTCTACCTCTACTCTGGGTGATACTGGATGGGGGTATTGTTTCCCAATTATGTGGCACATTGCTCAAGGCAGGTCTAATGCCCACATGTGCCCCAACTTTGCCTGCCCTTCGGATGGTAGATTTTTTCTCAGTGGGCCAATGCATAGGTCTCTCAGTCCATGCATAACTTTATTTAAGAGGGATTCAAAACAGAAGTAGGTATTTATTTGGTGTGTCTATGTGTGTATAGAATCCAGGCGCCTCCTATTCTGGTATAATTTCGAAACATAATCCTACTCAATATGTGCTTCTTTGGGGTGCTGGAGTGTAATCCAGTACCATGCACGTCCTACACCCAATCCCTACCAGTGCTCTGTGCCTCCAGTTCCCACACCTCCCTTCATGTTGGGTTGTCTTGTTCATTCACATAAAATCCTCTGCTGGAGATGGCTGCATTTATCTAGGCCTTTTCATTCCACTTCATAATAAAATTTACATTTACATACATATGGAGTCATCTATGAAATTTCTTGATTGTGATTTTTTTGGTCCTCAAATTACTGCAATATGATAATTTAATAACATGCATTAGTGCTTTGTAATGATAGCTCCTGCTTTTCCTCTTAGAGTTCAGAATTCTTGTCTAATTTCATATCAATTTAGCCTTCCAGGAGACTTTTCAAACTTTTTGGTTTGTTCCCTTCTTCAGTGAAAAGGAAATCAAGGTGAAATTTTGTTGGGGTGTTATCATAGATGAACCCAAGGGAAGCTGTTCTCTTTATACTGAGGAGTCCTATCATCTATACCCAGGGTGTGTAATTCAGTCTCTTATTTGCTGATTTTACTTGCATTTTTTTCAAATTCTGCAGGTGTCCTTTTTAAGTATGATTATATGTGAAATGTGACATTTATGTGACATCAATATAAAGCTGACATGGTGTTTCATAGTATTTGTCAAACTGTATGCAATATGGCAAACAAAATGTGGCTGATTGCCAGAAATGGTTATTTCTGGATGGAATTTTCAGGATGTCCTATTACTGAACTATATCCTCAGCCCTTTTTAAACTTTTACTTTATAATTTTAAATTATTAAATTTTCTTCTTAATTTTTTAAAATTACTATTGCCTTTTTTGAAAATTTAGGCAGTTTTCACTAAGTTCTTGGGGTCAGCTTCACAATTGTCATTCCCCTGACTCAGCCTCCAGACCAGTGGATATATCAGGAGTATAGCACCACATGCATCCTATCCCACTATTTCTTTCTTTTTATTTTTTTAAAGATTTTTTAGGTCATGATTCAAATTTATATATATAAATCAGTTTTTATTATTTTTTTAAACACACAATAACAGTGGAATGCATTTTAATCTTTTTTACACATATAGAGCACAATTTTTCATATCTCTGTATATAAAGTATGTTCACATCAGTTTATGCCATTATACATGTACTCATTTCTTTCTGCATTACAATTCTTAATACACATATATATCACAATTTTTCATCTCTCTTTGTATATAAGGTATGTGGACACCCAACTCAAGTCTTCATACATGTCTTTTTAATAATGATGTCGATCATGTCATTGTATAATGATAACCATCACATTCCACTATCCTTGCTAATCCCCTGTCCCCTTCCTCTCCCTCCCACCCCTCTTATCTATCTAGAGTTAATCTAATCCTCCCATCCTCTCCCTCTCTACTCCACTTTGAGTCATTCCCCATATATCAGAGAAAATATTTGGCATTCTTTGGGTGGATTGGCTAACTTCACTTAACATAATACTCTCCAACTCTATCCATTTACTGGTAAATGCCATGATTTTATTTTCTTTTAGTGCTGAGTAATATTTCATTCTGTATATATACCACATATTTTTTATCCAGTCATCCACTGATGGGCATCTAGGTTGGCTCCACAGTTTAGCTATTGTGAATTGTGCTGCTATAAACATTGATGTGGCTGTGTCCCTGTATTATGCTGTTTTTATGTCTTTTGGGTATAGACTGAGGAGTGGGATAGCTGTGTCAAATTTTTGGTACTATTTCCAGTCATTTTGCCAATTTTTAAGTTGCTTCTTTTGTTTCAATTTCATTAATTTCAGCTCTGATTTTAATTAATTTATGTCCTTTATTGCTTTTGGTATTGATTCATTTTTTCTCTAGGGCTTTGAGATGTAATTTTATGCCATTTATTTGACTTTTTCTTTTTTTAAGGAATGAACTCCATGCAATAAACTTTTCCTCTTAGTAATGCCTTCATAGTTTTCTAGATTTTGATACGTTGTATCTGTGTCCTCATTCACCTCTAAGAATTTTTAAATCTCCTCTTTGATGTTTTCTGCAACCCATTGTTAATTCACTAGCATATTATTTAGTCTCCAGGTGTTGGAGTAGCTTCTATTTTTATCATTGATTTGTAATTTCGTTCCATTATGATCTGATAGAATGCAAGGTAGTATCTTTACTTTTCTGTATTTGCTTAGAGTTGCTTTTTGGCATAATATATGGTCTATTTTAGAGAAGGATCCCTTTGCTGCTGAGCAGAAAATGTCTTTGTCTGTTGAAGGATGAAATAGTTTATGTATGTCAATTAAATCTAAGTTGTTGATTGTATTATTGAGTTTTATAGTTTGTTTGGCTTTTGTTTGAAAGATCTATCTAGTGGTAAAAGAGGTGTGTTAAAGTCACCCAAAATTATTGTCTTGTGGTCTACTTGGCCCTTGAACTTGAGAAGAGTCTGTTTTATGCTCCATTGTTTGGGGCATAAATATTTATAATTGTTATGTCTTGTTGGTGAATGGTTCCCTTAAGCAGTATGAAAGGTCCTCCTTTATCCCTTCTCATTAACTTTCACTTGAAGTCTTCATTATTTTATATAAGGATGGAAACCTCTGCTTGCTTCCACAGTCCATGTGAGTGGTATATTTTTCATTTTTTTTTTGTAGCTAGACACACTACATTTATTTATTTTATTTATTTTTATTTGGTGCTGAGGACTAAACCCAGGGCCTCACATGTGCTAGGTGAGTACTCTACCGCTGAGCCCTAGCCCCAGCCCAAGTGTTATGTTTTTTTTTCAACCTGTCACATTCAATCTGTGGATGTCTTTTTCTATGAGATGGGTCTCTTGGAGGCATCATATTGTTGGGTTTTTCTTTTTAAATCCAATCTGCCAGTCTTTTGATTGCTGAGTTTTGGACATTAACATTCAGGGTTATTATTGAGACATGATTTGTAATCCCAGTTATTTTTGTTCATTTTTGGTATTTAACTTGACTTGGTTTCTCTTTGATATGTTTTTTTTTCCTTTAGAGTGACAGCTTACTTTTCTGGTTTTCAAAGCTGTTTTTCATTTCCTCCTCATGGAATATTTTGCCAAGGATATGTTGTAGTGCAGACTTCTTGTTTGTAAATTCTTTTAACTTTTGTGTATCATGAATGTTTTTATTTTCTCATAATAATAACATCTAAATCGAAATCTAATTGCTAATCAAAATTTAATTTTGCTGGGTATGATTCTTCGTTGGCATCTGTTTCTTTCAGAGCTTGGTATATGTTGTTGCAGGATTTTGCAGCTTTCAGGGTCTCGGTTTAGAAATCAGAGATCATGATTTGTTTCCTCCACATATAATCTGATTCCTTTCTCTTGTGGCTTTTAAAATACTCCGCTTCTCCTGCATGCTAGGTGTTTTCATTATGATGTGCGTTGGTGTATATCTGTTGTGATTTTTTTCATTCGGTGCCCTGTACACTCCTTGTATTTGATTTTCCCATTCACTGTACATGTTTGGAAATTTTTCTCATATTATTTCATTGAATAGATTGTCCATTTCTGTAGTTTGGACCTCTATGCCTTCCTCTATGCCAATAGTTGTTAAATTTGGTCTTTTCATGTTATCTCATAATTCTTGAATCTTCTCATGATTTCTTACCATCTTCACTAAGGTCAACTTTATTTTGTCAAGATTATATATTTTGCCTTCAATGTCAGAGGTTCTGTCTTCCAAGTGATCTAGTCTGTTGGAGATGCTTCCTATTGAGTTCTTAATTTGGTTTACTGTTTCCTTCATTTCAAGGATCTCTGTTTTTTTTTCCAAAATCTCTATCTCCTTATTGAAGGAATCTTTTTCTTTCTGTATTTGCTTATGTAGCTCTTTATCAAAATAATCTTCTGCTGCCTGTATTTGCTCTCATATCATCCTTTATTTCACATAAAATTATGTGCTAGCTTGACTCCTTCTCTGTTATTTCTCCTGCTGTTCTGACCATGGATTCTAATAATGTAGCATCTTTGTTTAGGGCACATTCTTCTTGGTTTTTCATGTTGTTCATGCACCTTCCCTTTTGTCTCTGTGTTTTCAAGGTGTTACAATTTTTAGCCTGTAGGCTTATAATCCCCAATGGGTTCTAATATCTTTTTAAATATATATATATATAATTTATTTATTTTTTAAATACATGACAACAGTAGAATGCATTACAATTCTTATTACACACAGAGCACAATTTTTCATATCTCTGTATATAAAGTATATTCATGCTAATTTATGCCATTATACATGTACTCATTTCTTTCACCATTACAACTTTTATATAACACAATTTTCATATCTGTGTGTATATAAGGTATGTAGGCACCAAATTCAAATATTCATACATGTGTTTTTGAATGATAACATTGATCATATTCCACCATCCTTGCTAATCCTCTTTCCCCTCCATTTTCCTTTCACCCTCTTTCCTATCTAGAATTAATCTAGTTCTTACATGCTCTCCCTCCCTACCCCACTGTGAGTCACCACACATATATCAGAGTAAATGCTTGGCATTTGTTTTTTGGGGATTGGCTAACTTCACTTAACCTAATATTCTCCACCTCTATCCATTTACTGGCAAATGCAATGTTTTTATTCTTTTTTAGTGCTGAGAAATATTTCATTGTGTATATATACCACATATTCTTTATCCATTCATCCAATGAAGGACATCTAGGTTGGCTCCAAAGTTTAGCTATTGTGAATTGTGCTGCTATAAACATTGATGTGGCTGTGACCCTGTAGTATGCTGTTTTTAAGTCCTTTGGGTATAGACCCAGAAGAGGAATAGCTGGGTCAAATGGTGGTCCCATTCTGAGATTTCCAAGGAATCTCCATACTTCTTTCCATATTGGCTGCACCAATTTGCATCCCCACCAGCAGTGTATGAGTGTACCTTTTCCCCCATATCCTCACCAACACTTATGGTTATATGCATAATGGCTTCCATTCTGGGTGGAGTGAGATGAAGTCTTAGTTTTGATTTGAATTTCTCTAATTGCTATGTTGAACTTTTTATATATATTTGTTGCTCAATTGTATATCATATTTCTGAGAAATGCTTTTTAAGTTCCTTGGTCCACTTATGAATTGGGTTCTTTGGTTGTGTTTTTTGGTGGCAAGATTGACTTCTTCATATACCCTAGAGATGAAGGCTTTATCTGACATGTGAGTGGTAAGAATTTGCTCCCAGGATGTAGGCTGTCTCTTCACCTCACTGCTTGTTTCTTTTGCTGAGAAGTTGTTCAGTTTTAATCCATCCACTTATTGAATCTTGGTTTTAATTCTTACACTATAGGAGTCTTATTAAAAATGTCAGGGCCTAATCCAACATGATGAAGATTTGGACCTACATTTTCTTCTCTTAGGTCCAGGATCTCTGGTTTAATTCTTAGGTCCTTGATCCACTTTGATTTGAGTTTTGTGCATGATAAAAGAGAGGGTCTTAATTTTATTTTGCTGTGTATGGATTTGCAGTTTCCCTAGCACCATTTGTTGAAAAGGCTATTTTTTTCTGCAATATGTTTTTGGTACCTTTGTCTAGTATGAGATAACTGTATTTATGTGGGTTATTCTCTGTGTTCTCTATTCTCTACAATTGGTCTACTTGTGTATTTTGGTGCCGGTACCATGCTGCTTTTTTTTTACTATTCCTCTGAAGAATAGTTTAAGGTCTGGTATAGTGATGCTACCTTCCTTCCTTTTCTAAGGATTGCTTTGCCTCTTCCGGGTCTCTCTGTTTTTTCAGGATAAAATTTTATTTCTTTTTCTATTTCCATAAGGAATGTCATTGGGATTTTGATTGAAATTGTATTAAATCTGTATAGTGCTTTTGGTAGCATGGTCATTTTGAAAAAAATTAATTCTACGTATCCAAGAACAAGGTAGAACTTTCCATCTTATAAATCTTCTTTAATTATTTTTATTTAGCAGGTTGTAATTTTCATTGTACAAGGCTTTCACCTCTTTTGTTAAATTAATTTAATCCCTTTCAATTCTCATTACTTGATTGTTTTCTTTCATTACTTCCCCCCCAATATTCTCCTTCATCTATTTTATTAATCTTCTATTTATTCACTTATGTTTGATGCTTTCTACATATACAGGAATGTGGAATTCACAGTGGTATATTTTTATATACCCATTTTTTAAAAAAATCACTTGATATTCTTTATTCCTGTACACACCCACCCAGTCTCCTTATACTTCACTAATATTCTCTATATCTTTATGATATCCAATTCTCCTTTCATGGCTACTTGGACATGCTTTTCTTATACAAATATAAGTCAGGCATAAGAAAACAATCCACTGTTGATGATTATATATAGGCAATAGCATATTCAAATATATGTTTCTCATTATGAAATAGTGTTATTTATTGGGAAAATATCACTTCCATTTTTGTTTGACTTTTTAATCTTTTATTTTTTATATACTTATTATTATTATTGCTGTGGTTTTGACTTTTTTCTTGTGTCTTTTACAAAAACTTGTTTTTATTCTAGCAAAATATAAGTAAAATCTAATTTACCAATTTTAAGGTTTCAATCCCGTATCTTTTTCAGTAGTCACAGTGTTGTAAAAGCAACACCAGTTTTTAATTTCTGATATTTTTATACATGAAAAATAAGTTTCTTCTAACACCCATTTACATTCTCGCAAAGAATTCTTTTTAATTTTTGCATCCCTTGACATTTTAAAATCTGTTTTCTTACATTTTTTAGATTTTTGTGTAAATTTTAATACTGTTTTTGTTCACTAGACAACAAGCTTTAGAAAGATAATATACATAGCGATTTGTTCCTTATGGCTTCGAATTTTAAGAACGTACTGATACATGGGCTCATCCAGGGCAGGGCTATCAGTCTAGGTTCCTAACATGTAAGGAATTTAATTTTTTGCTTTTTGTGAGCAGTGACTATAATCATCTACTAACCTGATTTGTCTCGTTGTGGTTCCTTTCATAAAATCTTGATACCTTACAATTCCCATTAGCTCAAGTATTTAACCATTTGCTATTGAAGATTCTTAATTGGTTATTTGTGTAGATGGGGTGATTATGCTCTGATGTCAAGGTAATTCTTCCAATAAAGTAGCTATGTTTAACTAATCAGGATCCATCCACACGTAGAGTTCCCATGTGGAAAACCTGTGTGGACACTTCTGGTGTGTCTTACTGATCTCATCTTCCTTTTGCACACAGAGAGGACAGACCTGTGACTCTTTTATGACGAACAATTTTATTATATATTTCTCAAAGTTATCATTTTCCTTTGTTATATTTACTTGGTTGTATGAGTTTTAAGTAACTTATTGTCACCATTGTTTTTCCATTACAATTATATTAAAAGGTCTTTTTTTCTTTTATTAACCATTTCATTGCCCCAGTCTTTTGAACACATATGTGCTGCTGTGTGGGCCTCTATTGTACCAAATGTATTCACTTGTTGAACTTCTTATAGAACTTGAAATATTTCAAGTTTGTCTTTTCAAAAGGTGGAAGTATCACTTCACATGTATCCAAACATTAATATTTTATGAATATTTTACACATTGGGAATGTGTCGTGGATGATACTTGATACTAATTGTATCAGGGAGTTCAATCTATCACAGATACAAAGCAGAGAGAATAACTACCAGACTGTTTTAAAAAGCTTTTTTTAGCCACTCTTTTATCACTTTTGGGCACAATCACCTTATGAGAATATCTTTGACAAGTCTTATTTGGATCTGGAATGTCCGCCAAATTTCACATTCACTGATGGCAGAAAATTTAGGAGTTTGGCTTTTATTCACTGCTTGGATTATGGTATGTATCCTTCACTTCACTCGGATATGGAATAGATATACTGTGTTTGGACTTATGTATTTTCCTCTGAATTAGATACTGGAAAGTATCTTATTACATAAATAAAGTAATTCTCCTACACAACAGTCAGTTCTACTAACTCTTAATTCAAACTAAAAACTGAATAATGGTTTGGTCCATGTGCTATTGATCTACAAATTTTTATTTCAGAAGCCATTGACATTCAGAGATGTGGCCATTGATTTCTCTGAGGAGGAATGGGAATGCCTGGATCCTGCTCAGCAGAATTTATATAGAGAAGTGATGTTGGAGAACTACAGCAACCTAGTCTTTGTGGGTGAGCATAACTTTCCTTCAAAATTCCTAATTATCATTATTTAATTTTCTTCCCTTGACATATATCTTTTGGGAACTTCAACATGAGTTTCAGATTCATGCTTTCAATAAAAAGATGAGGTAATTCTTGGTGTTGACAAGAAAATGTTAATGACATTTCTTTCATCCTTAATGTTTTCCTTGGTTCGCATGATATATATTCTTCACTTGACATATGGTTGACTTAGAGAAATGCACTGATGTCAAACACTGTGGCCCACATATAGCAGAGGACATAGTAGAGGTAAAGGAAGAATCCTAAATTCAAAAAGGTTGATTGAGGCATTATTTAGCATAAAAGATTTTTGAGAAGCCTTGATATCTATCTCTTGTTATCATAGAAGGACCTGTCTTGTGTTTTGGGCTGTAAAATTATCTAGTCTCCTGGTTTTCCTCCAGTAATGTCTCTGTACATGCAAATTAACAACAAAACACTCCCCTTGTCTTGCGAGTGTCAATATTATCTGACAGGTCTTCCGTAATTTTTAAAATATTTTTTTAGTTGTTAATGAGTTTCCCATTTATTCATATGTTGTGCTGAGGATCAAACCCAGGGCCTCATGTGTGCTAGGCAAACACTCTACCACTAGTCTACAACTCCAGCCCCTCTTCCATTATTTGCAGGAAAGATTTGCACATTTCTGGAAACATCTAGGTCAACCCATTGTAATACATTACTATTATAACTCAGTTTCTCTAATATTATTTGTACATTTTTTTCAATAAAATTTTCTTATCAGATTTCTTTTTGAATATGTGTAATGGATTTTCTGTGAAATTATCTGCCATAAATGAATGTCAAGATGGACAAAGACTGCTCTTCTGAGAGATGGTGTAAGTTGTAGTTGAATAAAAGGATTTGTAAAATAGTACATCTGTGGATATTTACAATTTGGTTGTTTTTTTTTAATTGTGTACAGTAGGTTCCATGTTATTGACTGGGTTTCCTCATATCAGTTAATTGCTTCACAAACTAAGATATGCATGCTCTTGTTTGTTTTGCCAATAATGTTATATGTGGTTTTGCTTGTATAAATATTAAGCCTCTTTTGTCTATGACTTTTGTATTTTATCTTGATTGTCTTTGCATTCTGCTCATGAACATAGAAATTGAAATTTTCTATATGTAAATGTAATGGGGATTGATGGCAGTGATACTCAAATGCTGAACTACACCCCAAGCTCCTTTTCACTCATAATTGGAAAGAGGTTCTAAGTTATTGAGCATGTCTTGAAATTGCAATTCTTCTGCCTCAGACTTCCTAGTAGCTGAGATTACATGCTTGACCATCATTTGTACATTGTATTTGAGGGGATATTCATAAAGTATAAAGGATAGATTTCTCTGCAAACAACAACAACAACGGGAGTTTAATGCATATTAGCTGGAGACTCTAGTTAACTTTAAGTAGTATAAACATCTTTTAATTTTGTCTTTCAATTCTTGAACAACAGAATGTTCAAGAGTGTTTAATCAACTGACATATACTTAGGGATTTTTGAACATTCCTATCGCTTTTGATACAAACTTTTATTCTATGTTGGTTACAAAATAACTATCACTTAAATACTTATTAACATTTGTTTTAATACATAAAATTGGTCTATCCATCATAATATTCCATTTGTGATTAAGAACAAGGATTCTATAAATCCAATAGTTTCAAAATATTTTCACAGTCTTATTTATTTTTTGCAATTACCATTTTGCTTCACTGTATTTCCCTTTTCAGTAAATGGGGATTGATGTCTCCTAGGATGAAAGTGATTCTTTGTTTTCATTCAACTCTCTCAATCTTTTCTTTGTGTGATTGGGAAGCAGGAAGTACATTGTGAATGTATTTACTCTTAATTCAGAACCTAGGGAAAGTTTTTTTTCCTCAATTTTGCCTCTTTTCAAAGGCTTTTTAAAATTTAAAACGTATTCTATGTTTTATAACTGTCTTAAACTATGTTTTGTGTACTATAATTTAGACAGCCCAGGTTTTGTTTGATTATTTTTGAATGTGTCATTTTTATATCCTTTTGCTTTCAGTATGTGTGTGTCCTTAGATTTAGTCTATCGTGTGAACTACATACAGTTCTAATTTTTAGAGTTAATTTAGATAGCAAAGGCTTCTTTTCATCAGAATTTTTTAATCTTGAATTTGCCAACAAAAAATATTTAAAATGAAGAATCTTCTACTCATACTTTGTGAAAGTATCAACTTGATTTCACCTTATTAACAATTCAAAATATTTGTGTCTTTTCAACACTATATTATTGTTACAGGTATATATGCCTATTAACAGTTTTGTTTTAATGCTTTTGTCTTTCAATTTCTTTTGCAAAATTATGTCTTGTGACCCATCATTACAATAAAATAGAATTGTTTGTGCCAAGAAATGTTTAGAATTTCATATGACTTGTGTTGCTGTGCACACTTAGATTTCAGTATGAAGGATTACCTTTTGTACTTTGTGGAGAACAGATCTAGTGTTGATGAATAATGTGTGCGTTCATATCTTTAAAGTCTTTATTTTCCTTCTATTTTGAAAGATAATAGCTGTGAATATAATGTCTTTGTTGATAATTTTATTCTTTCATCTCTTGAAAATAGCCCTGAATTTCTTATTGTGTTGTGAAGTTTTGATTAAGGATTTCACAATTATATAGTTACACATTTCTAGGTGACCCGTCTTTTTCACTTGGATGCTCTGAATATTCTCTATAAGTTTTAAAACTTAGATTAAAACCTGCTTTGAGTCTTTACAACTTGGAGATGATTGAGCTGCTTGGATGTTTTATTTTTTTATTCTCTGAGATGCATTTGTTAGTATTGGAAAGAGAACTACAACGTTGTATATTTTACTTTGGCTGGAATTGAAATTTTGATCCTACTGGCTCAACCTTCTATGTTACTATGTACAACCACCCATGACTCTTTCAGACATTTTCTAAAGAAAGTCTTTAAACATGCATTTTCTGCTTATTTCTGTTAACAATTATTGACTACATTTTGTTCTATTTTTTGTGTGTTTGTTTAGTTCAGTAAACTTCTTTTAAATGATAATTTACTATTCCCTTTCAGTAATTCATAACTTGTTATTCTTACAGTAGATTTTGCCATATTTATTTCTGTTGGTAAGCAGGAACCCCTTTTTGACCAGTCCCCAAATATTCGCATGTTTCATATTTTTCTGTTTTAATGAAACAGAGGTAGATTTTTAAAATATATTGTTAAGGAGGAAAGGCTTTGTGTAAAACATGTATTTTCCTCTAATATATTACTCTCCATAGTAAGGTACTCATCTCGGATACTGTGAACACTAAATTGATTTTAAATGTTATCAAAGTAATTTTCTGTGTACATTTTTGATTTATATATTTCTGCATTAACAGTGGGCTTAGATTTAATACCCTACTCCCTATATTGTTGTAATTTTCTATGTTTGCAAAATATACTCAGCCCAGTACAGTATGTAAACATGATTATTATTTTTATTTCAGCAATGACTTATCATCCTCAAGAAATGTCAACAGAGCAGGGAATAAAGAGAGAGAGTGAAGATATGGAAAGTGTGATCTTGACTATTTACAACTAAGAAAACAATGGGAAAATATAGGTGAGAGTAAAGTTTAAAAAATCGTATTATAATGGACAAAACTAATTACTAGTTCCTATTTATGATAAAAATTTTATGGTCAAAACACCAGAAACAATTAATAGCTGAAAAAAAATTCAGTCTATTCCAATTACTTTTGAGGAGCTGTGTGTGTCTTTAAGAATATATCCACAGCCGTTTTTGAAGTGAAAGGAAATATGGAAAATTTAAAATTGGGTCCATGCATCAGTTTTTAACATGCCCAATTATAAATGTAGCACTGAGTTAAACTTCCAGTCAAACATTTGCACAGAGAAGATATTTCTAAAAGTGATATTTTTGAGAGTTTCTTTACAAAATGACCATTTTCTGAAACTAAAGAGTAATTTGTCCTTGTGCCCAAATAGACAATATTAAGAATTGTAGAAAGATTCCTACTTCCCTACTATTGCTCAATGACAATTCTGATACAGATTTCTGGAAAGTGCACTATATATAATGCTATAAGTAACACCATTAGTCATTTCTCTACCCTGAGTAATTACCAGTATATTTACATTGGTGATAAAAATTATGAATATAGAGAAACTCCTAGTCATTTTCTAAAGGAAATTTACCAAGATGAAAAATGTGGGAACGTTTTGCTTCAGTGCTCAGAAACTATTACTCATCCGAATGTTCATAGTCAAAACAAAACTTGCAAGTGTAAGGTATGTGAAAGGGCTCTTAATCACAGTGCAGAGCTTGCTCAATACAAGAGAATTTATAGAGAAAGAGAGCTGTATAAGTTTAAAAAATATATCAAAGAATCAGCTTGCTCAACATCTTTTAAACACAGTAGAAACTATGACAGTGAAAAACCCTATAAATTTAAAGAATGCGGAGAAACTTTTCGTGAAAGGTTAGAACTTTTTAAGCATCAGAGGATTTATACTGTGGAAAAGACCTGTAAATGTAAAAAGTGTTGCAAAGCCTTCAAAAGTTTTCAATTCTTACTCAACACCAAAAAATTTATTCTGCAGAGAAGAACTTCCAATGTGAAGAATGCAAGACACTCAAAAACTTTACTCAACATCACAGTGTTCATACAGGAGATATGCCATGTAAATGCAAAGAATGTGACCAAACTTCTAATAAAAGCTCCAATCTTATTTGTAACCAGTGGACACACACTGGAGTGATGCCCCACATATGTGAACAACTTTTTGAAACTTTTAGTCAAAAACCAAACCTTAAAAATTACCAGAGAATTCATACTGGAGAGAAGCCCTACAAATGTAAAGTATGTGGCAAAAGTTTTAATGCAAACTCACAGCTTAATCGCCACAACAGGATTCATGCAGGAGAGAAGCCCTACAAATGTCAAGTGTGTGGCAAGAGTTTTAATAGAAACTCAAATCTTGATCGCCACAACATAATTCATACGGGAGAGAAGCCCTACAAATGTCAAGTGTGTATCAAGAGTTTTAATCAAAAATCATTAGTTACTCAGCACCAGCGAATCCACACTGGAGAGAAGCCCTACAGCTGTAAAAAATGTGGCAAGGCTTTTAATAGCGTCACACAGTGTAATTGGCACAAAAGTATTCATACTGGAGTGAAGCCCTATAAATGTAAAGTGTGTGACAAAAGTTTTAATAAAAACTCACGGCTCAATAGCCACGACAGAATCCATACTGGAGAAAAGCCCTACAAATGTAAATTGTGTGGCAAGAGTTTCAGTCAAAAATCATCACTTACTCAACACCAGCAAATCCACACTGGAGAGAAGCCCTACAAATGTAAAGAGTTTGGCAAGAGTTTTAATACAAACTCACATCTCATTCACCACAACAGGATTCATACTGGAGAAAAGCCCTACATATGTAAATTGTGTGGCAAGAGTTTCAGTCAAAAATCATCACTTACTCAACACCAGCAAATCCACACTGGAGAGAAGCCCTACAAATGTAGAGTGTGGCAAGAGTTTTAATACAAACTCACATCTCATTCACCACAACAGGATTCATACTGGAGAAAAGCCCTACATATGTAAATTGTGTGGCAAGAGTTTCAGTAAAAAATCATCACTTACTCAGCACCAGAAAATCCACACTGGAGAGAAGCCCTACAACTGTAAAGAATGTGGCAAAGTTTTCATCACAAAGCATCACTTACTCAGAGAATTTACACTGAAGAGAAGCCCTACAAATGTAGAGAATGTGGCAAAGATTTTAATCAGAAATCATGACTTACTTGACACCAGAGAACCCATACTAGAGAGAAGTTCTATAAATGTGAAGAATGGCAAAGCTTTTAAAATTGAAGATCAATCTTACTAAACATTATAGATTTTATACTGCAGAGAAGTTTTACACATTGCATCAGTGTCTTTAATGATGAATCAAACCTTATTTCACAGTAGTTCAACACTGTTTCATACATGAGATATGATAGCACAGAAATTGTACAAGTATAAAATAGGTGACAGAGTCTCCAACAGTTGTTCACACCCTACTCAGCACCTCAGAATTCATACAAGTGAGAGGACATGCGGAAATTTTTTTGCAAAGCTTTTGGCCATTGATCCAACATTTTTAAAACACTGGAGGATTTATAGCTTATAGAAACCCAAAGAATGTGTCCAAGACTGTATTCAAGTTTCTGACATTTTTAAATTTCTGACCTGAAATATAGCAAAATATAGCAAATATGTAGTAGCATTTGTCCAAAGTGTGTACCTTAGATAACAGCTAAATATTTACAAATACATCTTGACAAATATAAAGATTGTAGTAAATTTCTTATCTATAGCCTATCCCTTGAAGTATTTGGGACCTAGGAAAGGAAAAAATTATTTAAATGTAGAAAATGGGTAATTTGCTTTTAAAATTTTATGAAAATTTTCTTAATATCTTTAGCTGATATTGTAGAAATAAGGAAATACAAGTATAGAATAGTGCATCCCTAAAGGATATAATTTCAGAATAAATCAACAATTACTAAAGAGTCTCATTTTTCACAACTGCAGAAAACATAATTCTCAGAGTTGATTATTTTAGAAGTCTCTTAAGATTTATATGAAATTTAAAATTTTTAGTTTTTATTTTTGAATTTAAACTTAGGGGCACTTAATTAGTAAACCACATCCCCAGATCTTATTTTTCATATTTTTTTTATAAATAGGGTTTATGAAGTTCTTTAGGGCCTCACTAAGTTATGGAGCCTGGCTTTGTACTTGAAAATCTTCTCACGTCCCTAGGGTCACAGGCATGTTCCACCATTCCTGTTTTACAGAGCATTTTTACTTATATTTCATTACCATGCAACTTGTTACTAAATAAAGTGTGAATTTCTTAATGTTAACCTTGTCGTGAATTTAATGATCCTATTAGGTCACACATCTCTCACTATTCACTTTGCTAATGGATAGATGCAATAGTAAAACATTCTATTGGGTAAGTAATGCTATAACGTCTTCATTAATTATTTCATATGTTTAATCGAGTTTTATTTGGGGAATATTATTTATGTAAATTATATACTCTCTTGTTTGTGATTATGGAAAAATTAAGGCAGTTATAGGAAGGACCTAGGGATGCTAAAATAATGCCCAGATATGCCTAGTTTCAATGATGAGTCTAACATTTCACCATATAGAGTTGCAGTACTCCCTAAGGGATCTACAACTCTTGAGAGTTATTCAAGCTCCCAATTGGGGAGATGAAAAAGACTCAAAGACTAGGCGCCAACCTCTTAATCAGATAATAAAGGAGGGTTACTGAAAGGCAAAATAGTCTCAATGTTTCCTGGGGAAACAATATGGTCCATAGGCCCATCCTGACTTTTGAACTGAAGAAACCATGCAGTTTCTCATGAATCCATTACATTCATCACTGAGGAGACTGGACTGACCTTAAGTTTAGGAAAAACATTCCAATACAGGACTACCTCTTTAGTCTTGGATACCCAGTAGAAAAGTGTAACCAGAAACATGTAAAATGATGATTGTAAAAAGAAAAAGAAATAGTATAGGAGCATTAATTCCCCCACATTTTTTATTTCATTATATGTTTTGATTTTGTAGACCATTTTGTTCTACTTAATAACTTCCAATATAATGTTTGTTATCCTCTTTGGATGATATGATAGATAGCATGTGTCATGGTCTCCCAGACCCCTCTGCAAACCAGTAATTATAAGATACTATAAACTAATCCTGTCCCTCTTCAGATCTTACAGTTCCAGGAGGCCATAACACCACAAAGAGAGAAAAACACAATTTTGATTGAAATAAACCTCTAGACTCTAATCTACAAGTCCTGTTCAAGAAGTAAAAACACAATATTCTCTTCATATGTGAACCTTTTGGTCAACAAAACACCACCCACAAACATTTCATTTAACTTAATTTGGTAAAATAAATATTGAAATATAATATAAATTCTAGTAGAATAATACTCACACCATTCTTTATTCTAAAAAGTAAATCTCTAGGTTTCATGCTTAATTCCACATTATTTTATGCAGAAGACTGGCTTAATTTTACATATGAGTTTTAACTATTTGTATTGTCCAGATCAAAGTTTGAGTACTGGAGGTCCAAAGAAATTACTAAAGATCTTCTCTTTCTATATGCCTGCATAAGTCTGCATATCCTTGATTTAACAGCTAAAGAATGCCAATTTATCAATACATTTGGCTCGGTGGCTCACTCATTGGAACCCCAATTTATTTACTCATCTCATGGCTGTCACTCCCTCCTCTGGAATCTGACCTGTTCTTGGGAGGACATAGTATTCTTCATGGGATCACTAGGTCATGCAAGGTGTTTGAAGCTTTCTTTGTTCTAACTTGTATTTATTCTTCCACACATTAAATAGAAGTTAAAACAAAACTTCAGACTCTCATCTGTGGAGAGGATGTTCTGCCCAGCACTTCCCAGTTAGGACCCTAAAAAGCTATTTGGGACTCCTTATTCTAGAGGTTCAGTGTGGGGGTTTTCCTACTCTGGAAATACAGTTACCTGTGTCTGTTATTTTTGCTTTCTGTCTTGCTTTTATAGTATTACTCAAAGAAACACTGTCTGGTGTGAAGAGAGTGTCTTCCTTATCTATTGGACCTGACCTGCCAAGGTGAGCAGCTGCCCACATACTTAATGTCACAAACACATGTATATGTCATCAGTAACTAGCATATCTTTCAACTGCATGATTTTTATTGCATGAGGGAGGAAATTGAGAATGCTTTCTTTGAGGGCACACAGCACTATTAATAGTATTCATAACAATGCTATGTAATATTTCCTCTCTGCTCAACTTGCAAGTATTGCTCTTGTGCAGCTTTTGAAACAAATAGAAAAGAGTTGCAAATCATAAATTATGTGATTATACATAGTTGCACAGATTGACTTGTGCAATCCTATTTACCATTCTTATTTTGTATGGAGTCAGGTAGTCTTTTATAATTGTATTTTACCTTAATGACATTAGAATTTATTGAAGAGTTTTAACTCACAAACCTTCTCTGTATACAAATTTTCCCTTACCATTTTTAAAATTTCTTACTCTTTTATTGGTATACAGGACAGTAGAGCAAATTTTGACATATTATACATACATGGGGTAATATTTTAGTTAGCATTCCATTCTTGAGGTGTACACTGTGTGGATCTTCACTTGTGGTGTATTTATATATGAACATAGAAAAGTTGTGTCTGATTCATCATACTGTCATTTCTATTCCTATTTCCCTTTTCTTCCTTTCATTCCAACTTTGTCTAATCCACTGAATTTCTATTCTCTCTTCCTCCCTTGTTGAGTGGTTTATCTTCCATATATATTATGTATTATATGTAATGTCTGTTTCATTCTACTACCCTCCTATCCCCATATCCCCTCCCCTGCGTGCACTCCTCTCTACATAATCTAAAGAAACTATTCTTCCCTACCCCCCATTATGAATTAACATCCACTTATCAGAGCAAACATTTAGCCTCTGTGTTCCTGTGTGTGTTGGGAGGGGGGCTAATTTCACTTAGCATGATATTCTCCAACTCCATCCATTTACCACCAAATGCCACAGTTTCATTCATCTTTAAAGCTAAGTAATATTCAATTAGTGGGGGGAATATGTATATAATCACATTATATTGATTCATTCATCTGTTGAAGAACACCTATGTTGGTTCTGTGATTTAGCTGTTGTGAATTGTGCTGCTATAAACAGTGGTGCGGCTGTATCCCTGTAGTATGCTCTTTTTAAGTCCTCTGGGTATAGTCCGAGGAGAGAAAAAGCTGGGTCAAATTGTGGTTCCATTCTGGTTTTGCAAGGCAGCTCCATACTGCTTTCCATGGTGGTTGCACAAATTTGCAGTCAGTCCCATGAGCAATGCGTGAGTGTTCATTTTCTTCCACATCCTCACCAACATTTATTGTTGATTCATGTATTGATGATTGCCATTCTGCCTGAAGTGAGATAAAATCTTAATGTAATTTTTATTTACATCATCCCAATTGCTATTTGTGTTGAAAATTTTTTCAAGTATTTGGTAATGGATTATATTTCTTCTGACAAGTATCTTTTCAGTTATTTAGCCCATTTGTTAATTGGGTTTTTTGTTAAGTTTTGAGTTCTTTATATACCCCAGAGATTAATGCTTTATCTGAGGTACATGTAGTAAAGACTTTATACAAATCTGTAGGTTCTCTCTACACATTATTGTTTCTTTTGCTGAGAAGCAGTTTTTAGGTTGAATCTATCCCATTTATTGATTCTGGATTTTTACTACTTGTGTTGTAGGGGTCTTGTTATGGAAGTCAGATTATGGACCAACATTCACCTCAGATTTTTAAATGGCATCCCAAGTTCATGAATGTTTCACTTTTATTGTTTCTCTTACTATCTTGCCTTATACATCTACACATTCTAGAGTCCTAAAATTATCTAGCTTCATATGCACGATTTTTTGATGACTGTTATTGTTCAATATGTGGCTGCATATTATTTAAAATATTTATCTACTATTTCAGACACTTGAATTAAAGCACATACATGCCTTGTGTAGGAAATATTCCATCAGTAGATAAACATCAAATCTATAATATGTATAAAAGCCTGGATTCAAATGCATGCCCACCCACTCCAGAGCTTGGTCCATAACACTTATTCTATACTAGTTCTACATTTTTGAACCTCCATGAAAGTGTGACCTAGTCATTCTTTTTTTGTGGGGGGGATGATTACGATTGAACCCAGGAAAACTCAACCACTGAGACATATTCCTAGCCCTGTTTTATGTAGAGACAGGATCTCACTGAGCTGCCTAGTAAATCTTTCACTGAGGCTGACTCTGAGTGCTCTACTGCTGAGCTACAGCCCCAGCCTCAGAGATTTTAATCTGTTGATGTTGTTGAGACTATCCTATGAACTTTGAAATACTTTTTTCACATTATATATGCTTTTAAAAATAATATTTATTTATTTATTTCAGTTTTCAATGGACACAGCATGTTTGTATGTGTGCTGAGGATCGAACCCAGGCCGCATGTATGCCAGGCAAGTGCACTATAGGTTGAGCCACATCCCCAGCCCATATATGCTTTTTTTACTAAATAAAAGTAAGTATTAATGTGCTAACACTGTTCTGTATGGAATCATCATGTCACAGATATCAAACTATTCTACTTTATTAAATGTTCTTAGTAACAGGTATTAAAAGCACATGATTGGGTAAATGGTGGCATAACATCTCTATTAATTATTAATTATTCAATTTACTTGGAGAATATTTTTTCTATGAGTCATATCATTGTTCATTTTTTTTTTGCTTATAATTATTGGAGAAATAAAGACAGGTGTAGATAAGGTATGGAGATATGAAAGTAAGTCCCAGATTTCTGTATCTTGAGTAACAAATTTTAAAATTTTTATCCTTCAATTCTAGAGAGTTAAACAACCTCCCAAAGAGGGTAATTATAAAGACCTCAAAGGCAGAGAGCAGCTGGCATTTATTCAGGAAAAAGGAGGGTCATTGTGGAGAAATACTCCCAATATTTTCAAGAGAAATGTGGCCAGTTACATGTTTATCCTCCCTGGCTATTGATGTTTCATGTGCAGAAACATTCTGAAAATGTCAGGCAATCTCTAAAAGTAACCCCTGAGGATACTTGACTGACTTCAAATGATGTAGGAAAATATTTTCCCCCTATATTAACTTTCTATTTATTCTTGAATCCCTAGCATGGAAATATAACTACGAATTGGTACAATTATAAGGATAAGAAAGAGACATACCCATGTAGCACTTAAACCTCCCACACAATTTACTTAAGAGTCTCATGCTCTACTGACTGAGCTAGCCATGTATCTCACAATTCACTTAATTAAATATCTTTGTACTTTTCCTACCTCTTTTATTGTACTTTATAATATATAATGGTAATTATACCCTTGGGATGGCACGGTAGACAGTATATAGCATAGACTCCTGAAGTTCTGTATGATAGACTGTTTACAAGATACTATAAACTAAACTATCCCTTTTTTGGACTTGCAGGGACAGGAGCACATATCCTCACACTGTGAAAAACAAAATTCTTATTCAGAAAAGCTGTTAACAATGTACAAACCTGTTCAAAAGTTAAAGCACCCTATATTTTTTCATGTGTTAGTTCTATGGCTCAAAAACAATTCCTACACATGTTGATTTAAGTTGACTGGAACATGTAAATGTTGCAATCTAAAGATCAATTTTAGGTATAAGAAAACCAAGGTAATGGTAATGATGTTTCTGTGATCTTTGAGTTTCGATTTCAGATATGGACGTACAATGGCTATTCTTTTTCTTTCAGGAGTTGTGCCTGTACCTTTCCTCTTGTATTCATTGCATGTCATTTCACACAGGATAACAGTTCTGAGGAGTCATTTCAATTTTTTCTAAGGAAAGTGTACATTGTAACTTGTGAGTCACAGGAGAGTTCCTGCATTTTTAAATTTTCAGCCTAACAATAAGATGTGTTGTAGGGAGCCACACTGAATGACCACGTCTTCCAGTCCTGAAGAAGGAGGCTCTGATCAGTCACTACATTTGTGGTGACTCATGGGCCATTACCCCCATACCATAGGCCTAGTTGTGGGAAGAAACAATGTAAAAAACAGAATTCAGGTACTGCCAGGAGTGATTGATTGATTCAAATTTTTGAGATGAGTTTAAAATTGCTGTGCAATCAGAACATGCCATCCAGCTCTCTACAAGGGACTATCATGTCATTTGAGGGACTTAATTAAGGATTTACTCCTAGGGAAATCGAGGGAGATTTACAGAAATAGTACCTACCTGTTACCCAATCTCTCCAACAGAGATTAACAGACTGCTGCAGTCTGGCTGGGCACAAAACAACCAAGCTGCCACAAAGACTTGTAGGTTCAAACAGCAACACTTTATTCCCAAACTCTCACGGGCACTTTACACACACTTCCCAGGACCACACTCCCTCCACTGGGCTCTGGGTGCCAATTCTCCTGAAACCCCATGAGAACTCAACAGGAACTCCAAAGTCGGGGGCGCCTGAGGCAGCCGGATCCGCCCTAATCCCAGAGCCTCCCTATTCCCAACAGGATTCACCCTAATCCCAGAGCTGCCCTATTTCTGGAGCAGGGTCACATTTCAACCATTCTCTCTGGCAAAATGCCAGGAGTCATTTCGAATTAACTGTGGCACTCAACAATTAACTAATGCACCCAGCCAAAATATTTGGTAGGGGCCCTGACCTTATCCCTAACCAGAGAACAGCAAAAAAAAAAAATTAATTGGCTCACAGAAAAGCCAGTCTGGGTTTGTTGGTGACCCCTATGAGTGGAAAAGTTAAAGTAGCCCACAAATTAGATGAGGAACAACTTCAGGCTGGTCATTTAGAACCTACACTCAGCCCTTGGAATACATCCATCTTTGTAATTAGAAAAAAATCTGGTAACTGGAGATCATTACAAGACCTAAGATCTATTAATTGTGTTATAGAGCCCACGGGAGCATTATAATCTGGGCTTCCTTCTCCTACAGCTATTACTTTAGATTATCATTTAATAATAATAGATCTAAAAAATTTCTTCTTCTTTATACTTTTGTACCCAGATGACTATAAAGAGTTTGCTTTCAGTGTCCCAGCAATTAATTTTAAAGAACCAGTTAAAAGGTATTGCTGAAAGTGTTGCCTCAGGCAATGCATAACAGTTCTACCCTATGTCAAAATTTTGTGACACAGGCTATAACGCTTATGAGGGAGAAATTTCCTGAAGCATATATTGTTCATTTTATGAAAGACATACTTTTAGCTCATGATAACGCAGATGCACTCTTAAAACTTCTTGCCCAATTAGAGATGTCACTCACAGCAATGGGTTTGTGCATTTCACCTCAATTGTGCTAAAGACATCTCCTTTTCAATGTCTAGGTCATGTGATTAAAGGGCATACAATCTGTCCTGAAAACTTACAAATGAGAAAGGCCAAGCTACTGTAGAACAAGCTTATTTACCTATTAAGCTACAATTACAAAAGCTAAAAGGGGGAGATAGGAGTAGGATTCTCCAAAATAATCTCACTCATGCTTTGTTTTTTTTAAATTTTCTAAGTTATGACTCAGAAGGTCATACTGCAGCTGAGTGACATGTCTTCCACAAGGACAAGCACTTTAGCAGAATTTGGTGGAAGGACTTGCAGACTGGCCAATGGAGAGGACCAGATCCAATGATCATGTGGGGTGAAGGTCATGCTTGTATTTTCCCAGAAGGTGCTTTTTATCCTATTTGGGTTCCTGAACACGCCATCAGGCATGGAGGACCTAGAGTCAAGTTTCAAATGACTGAAGAGTGACCCAGAGATTCCAGACCTAACTCCTTCCAACAAGAGGAACTCTGGAAGGAAGAGAGGAAGAAAGATGGCCCAGAGACAACCAATGTTGAAGCCACCCACATAGAAGGACCTGAAGAATTTGACACTGCAGGTGAACAAATGATTAGACAGTAAGGAAAAGTTAAACCTCCAACTATGATGCTTGCTGCAGTAATAGCTCTATTGAGCCATCAGGTAAAGGGGAATCAGAAAGTAACTTACTGGACATATTTTCCAGATCCACCTCTAGTACACCCAATAGTGTGGAATGGAGAATCCATCCCAGTGTTTGCTAATGACTCATTCAAGATGGAGTATTTACAGACACCTCTATTGCTCCCAACCATGTGACTGGATTTAATTATTCTGGCTATAGTGTCCAACTACCCTTATGTTGGTCCCAAGATAATCATGCTGGCTGTCTAAAAGTGTCATTTGAGGAAAAGACAGCAGTTGGGAAACCAACTAATCATACTGTTAATAGAGACTCAAAACCTTTGATCAGTTATTAAAATGAAACTTTTTCCTAACCAGTCATCTCACCAGAACGTCCACAAATACCTCATTCTCCTAACATTTCTGCAATAGAAATTTGCACCTTTCCTTAATGGATGGATTTTATAAATGCATTTCCATACAGCATATGGTGTAGAAATAGTGGGTATATTTTGGACTGGTCTCCTAAAATTGAAAAAAGGCAGTTATGTAAAGGTAATGCCATGAATCCTGGAGGATTTGTTAGTAACATCCCGACCTTCAGAAAATGTGGCATTCAGAAAGACATTTGGTGCTTAATTGCTACCTCAGAATCTTACATTTTACTGACAAACCTTTACCAGACTTTCTACACAAGTACTGTAAGGAAGGTTCTTGCTATGGCTTATGAGCTTGAGTTCAATCTCCTTATGTTTTAATTACTGGAATTGTAAAAGTTAAAAGAGAAGATGATAGATATCTGGTAACATGTAGTAAATGTAATTTAACTAATTGTGTCATCAGAAATAATAGAGAAAAAGTAATGATGATACTTCATCAGCCCTCTTTTGTCCAATTACCAGGAAATTTTTCAGAGCCATGCTAGGCTGATGCTGGTTTTCAAGTCTTATACAAATACACGCCCAGCTGGCGAGAACTAAATGTGCTCTTGGGCTCATAATAGTGGGAGTTGTTGCCTTGGTTTCTTTTATTGCTTCCATGTTCACAGCTTTGGTGACCATATCTCAAATATTCAACATTCAAATTGTCATATTAATTTGGCTCAGAATACTTCTAACACTCTTCACAATCAAATAAATGTTGATGAAAGGATTGAGACCAAGCTAAATGCCTTGGAGGCTGCTCTCCTGAATATAGGTAATGACCTTTCCACTTTGAAATTCAAGGAAAGACTTAAATGTCATGCTAGCCAAAAGTATGTGAGTGTTACTGCTGCCAAATGCAATGCTTCTTAATGGTATTGGGAGAAGGTTCAAAACCATTTGTTGGATATTTGGCAGAATAATGATAACAGCTTGGATGTTTTGGAGTTGCTTCATCAGATTCAAGATATACAAAAAAGTAAGTTTGATTATTCAGATCCTACTTCTTTAGCTGAACAAATACTTAAAAAGTTAAACAGCTTTAACCCTGGAAAAATTCTTAAACACTCTGCATGTGTATACTTGTATTCTCATTGCTACTAATTCTCTCTTGTGTTGTAATTGTAGAATATAATGCCCCCAGAAGAAGACTTGAAATAATGACCCATCACCTGTTTTTTTCAAAAAAAGAAGGGGAATTGAATATGTGGAGAGCCTCTCTGAATGACCCACTCCTTCCAGTCCTGAAGCAGGAGACTCTGACAAATCACTACATTTGTGGTGACTTGGACATTGTCCTAGCTCAGATAGAAGCAAGTCTTCAGATGTGGGTGTTACATGTGAGGGTTGAGGTACACTCACCTGTCCCTTGTAACCCTGCCTTTTCTGGCCTTTTTGAATAGAACTTTCTAAGAACAAGAGTCTCTCCAATAAAATCTCTGGGAAGAACGTGGTCACTCTCTCTCTCTCACCAAACTCTCTTGACTTTCTCTTGCCTTCCTTTATGGGGAGCCTGAGGCTGAGAGTGGAGAAGCCATCCTGAAGCTTGTGTAAAGGTAAAGTGTGTCTGTGTTTTATTTGGTGTCCCTGTAAATTCACACGAGTGGTCTTAGTTCATCTGACTGTGCAGATCAGGGATGGCAATTTGTAACTGGGGTTCAGATGGATTATGCACACATGCACATGTGCTTGCACACGCACACACACACCCACTTGTGGCTTATATTTTTCAAGAGTAAAAGGAAAAGCAAAAATAGCCCTGGAATGACTAGATAATCCACAAGAAAAGAAATATTTGGATACATACCTCCCATCATATACAAAAATATTTTAAAAAAATGGATCAAGGCCTTTGTGTAATAAATGGAAGCATAAAACTCATAAAAAACAGTTGAGGAAGTTTTCATTAGTTTAGATGTGGTGATGGCTATTTAATATTTGTATTTCTTTTAGTCATGCTACTCTTCTCATTTAGAATAACCAACAACCTTCTAAAAGTGGTATGATTTCATGTCAAAATAAACCCTAATATGATGTGTAACTGAAATTCACTCTTAAAAATAAAATTTAAAAATGAACAAGGGCACTGGAGATGTAGCTCAGGGGTAAAGCACCCCTGAGTTCAATTTTCAGTATCAACTAATAATTATTAAAGGAACAAAGACATTTCTGAATATAATAGGCTTAATATTGACTCTGTTGACACTTCTGCGAGTTCAGTGAAAATGAGAACCATTTTCATGATAATTCATAATTTGTTAAAAAATATGCCCACAAAATTATAATATTTTTCATTTTGTGACTCTCAACAATATATTTATGACTACACGAGGAAGCAACATATATACAGATATTAGTTTGGGGCCAGTAGTTCCAATTCTCATATTTACATCTTTCTTCCTTTTAAAATTAATTGTGTAGAGTGTGAGATACTGTTTGAGATCGTGTTCCAAGTTTTATATCGATAGTTGTTTCAGATGATTTGAAAACATTTTTCCTATAACTTCTTGACATTCTCCTTGAAAAATAACCAACCATAAATATAAGGATCTATTTTTAAATTCTATTCCAGTTATTATTTTTTTTTTTACAGTAATGAGTTTGAATCTAGGAACACTTACCACTGAGATTTATCCCCAGGTCTTTTTTTTTTTTTTTTTTTTGGTTTTGAGACAAGATTGTGCTACATTCTGAAGGGTGACCTCCTGCCTCACTCACCTGAGTTGCTGCTACTATATGCATCTACAACCACACCTGGCAATATTATTCCATTTAATCATTTTGTAAGTGTTTCTGGTTCTGATTACAGTAACATTTTAAAAAATAGCTTTGATGAAGATACTAAATATACATAATAAAGAGTCTCTGCTTTGTATTTTTACACATAACACCACATCTACTGATGAAATCCCATTCTCATTTCCCACCTCCACTCTTCAACCTTTAAAAATCACCGACCTAAATTCAGGTTTAGCTTCCCCTACATAAGGGACAGCATGCAGTGTTTGTATTTCTATGTCTGGTTTTATTTCATTTTACCACGCTACCCTCCAATTTCACCCAATTGGTTGCAGGTGGCATGATTTGATTTTTAAGGATATATGCCTACATATATGCCATATTTTCTTTATCCATTTGTCACAGAATTCCAAGGCTATTCCATATTTTTTCAATTGGGAAGTGCCTCAATAAACATAGGCATCCAGGTATCAGATGTGGGCTTCATTGTTTTTCATTACATACCCCCAAGTGGGATACCTGAATGACAAGGTAATTCTATTGTAGTATTATTTAGATGAGATACTGAAGACCTAACGAAAGCCTCATGTGCTTGGCAAACATTTGACCATTAGTCTACATCACAGTGCCTTATTCTTTTATTAATTAATTTAATTAATTAATTTAGAGAATTACATTAAGTTTTCTAACCGCACAGCAAATTCAGGATCCTCCTACTGTCGTCTCCCATGTTGCCTACTTTACAAGAATTTATCACTATTATTGGCCTCCAGCATATTTCTTTTTTATTGGAGACAGAGTTTTGCACTGTTTGAACTTGAACTTGCAGCAGCTGGCCTTAAACTTGTAATCCTCCTCATTTAGCTTCTTAAATATATGGGATTTATTTTGTGCAATGATCCCAGCTATTGTTAGTTTTTTTTAGTAATATGCACAGTTTTTCATATCAGCTACCCAATTTACTTGCACATGCGTGCATAATTGTTGATTTTTCTCCACATCCATATCGGTGGTAGTCACTTTTCTAATTTATCCATTTTGACTTGGGTGAGATAATACCTCATGTATTTTTTTTTTTATTTTGGTGCTGGGGACTGAACCCAGGGCTTTGTGCATGCAAGGCAAGCACTCTACCAACTGAGCTATTTCCCTAGCCTTCCTCATTGTATTTTAATTTGTATTTTCCTGAAGGCTAATTATATTGAACATTTTTCTATATGTTTACTGGAACTTTTTCTATCTTCTTTTGTAAACTGTCTACTTTGTTTGCCCACTTGAATTGCATCACTTAGCTTTTGATTGTTTTGTGTTATGATTTTTTGTTCTTTACATATTCTAAATATGAAGCTTGTATCAACTGCATACTGGGCAATTATTTTCTCCCACTGTAAAGGGATTCCACTTTTTTTTCCATTGCTGTACATCAGAATTTTAGTTTAATGAGAGTTTTTATTTTATTTTATCTTAGTTTTGTGTGTGTGATATTGAAATTCTGTCCAAAACACTTGTTGTCCTTACCAGAGTCCTAAATATCTTTCCCTTGTTTATTTTGTAGTTTCACAGTCAGGTCTTTTACCCCTTTTGAATTGATTTTGAACAGGGTGAGGAATAGGAATCCAGTTTCTTTGAGTACTGAAACTATACTGAGCTTTAAAATTGGGATGTATGAGTCTTCCAATTTTGCTCTTCATATTTTTCTTGAAAAAACCTGTATTTGATATTTTAGGTTGACTGAACTTCCCAATTCACTTTAGGCTTACTATTAAAACTTTTTCAAAAATGGCATGTGGGAATTTTGGTAAGGTTTACATTGGTATGTAATTCAACTTGAAGTTTACCATTTCAGCAACATTAAATATTATCAATAAATAGTGGATGCCTACTTATTCTTTTAAAATAGTGGATGGCTTCTTAGTCTTTGGTGTGGACCAAAGAATCTATGTATTTTCTACTTACAAGACATATTTTTTTGTAAATTTTTTGATATAAATTTAATGTTTGATGCTACCATAAATGGAATTTTAATATAATTTTGCTTTGAATATTTATTGTTCAGCTTCAAAAATTCTATTGATTTATTGGTGCTATATCCTGCATAAATGCTGAACTTTTTTATTCAAATAGTTCTTTGGTAGAGACCTTAGGATTTAATTCACATAAAGCCATCTATCTGCTTTTAAAGTTAGATATAGTTTGGTAGTTTCACTTCACATTTCTAATAGGATTTTTGTTGTTGTTTGGTACCAGATATTGAACTCAGTGTCCCTTGACCACAGAGTAACATCCCCAGCCCTATTTTGTATTTTGTTTAAAGACAGGGTCTCACTGAGTTACTCAGCGCTTAGCTTTTGCTGAAGCTCCTTTGAACTCAAGATCCTCCTGCCTCAGGCTCCCAAGTCACTGGGATACAGGTGTGTGCCAACCATGCTCAGCTCTAATACGGATGTTTTTATTGTGATTTTTTTTTACTGAATTAATCTCTCATTAAGTCTTTTTAGATTTTCTAAGTCTAAGTCAGTTTTGATGGAAGTTTTATAAGAATTTGTTCACATTCAGTTGTTCATAATATGCCCTGAAAATTCTGTAATTTTTTTGTGGAGTCTGTTTTGTTGGTCTCACTTTTATTTTTGATATTTATTAACTTGAGTTCTCTCTCTCTCTCTCTCTCTCTCTCTCTCTCTCTCTCTCTCTCTCTCTCTCTTTCGTGGTTAATTGAACAATCAATTTTGTAAATCTTTAAAACAATCAAGATATTTTCTTAATTCTATTATCTATTTCTTTTATTCTTACTCTATTCTTTATTAAAATTTATCCTCTGTGCAATTTGATTACAACTTGCTTTTCTTTGTCTAGTTATTGCATAAATTTAGGTTTTGGTTTGGGTAGTTTTTCTTTTATAATGTAGAATTTGTGGTTATGAATTTTCTTCTGGGGGCTACTTTAGCTGCACCTCATAAGTTTTGGCATGTTTGCTTTCATTTTTATCAACCTAAGCTATTTTCTTTTTAATTTTTCTTCTTCCTAAAGAGTACACTGTCTAATTGCTACACGTTAGCAAATTTTTAAATTTTCTGTTTTTTAACTTTATTTTATTTTTGTTATAAAAGGTATTTGTCCTGACTTCAGTGCTTTTAAATTTATTGACATTTTTATGGCTTTAAAATGGCAAGTCCTGCACAATGTTTTCTACACATTGGAGTAAAATGTGCATACTACTCTTTGGGGCAGAATATTCTATATAGTCCTCTAGACCTAGAGTAGTAATATTGTTGTGCAAGTTGTTTTGTTTTACATAAATTTTTACTAGTCATTTCATTCTGTCTTGAAAGTGGGATATCACAAATTATCCACCCCTTTTTGTAGAAAATTTTCTTTTTGTAATCCTGATAGTTTTCACTTCACATATTTTAGAACTCTGTTTTTACACATGTATACATTTATACCTTAGCTTGTGAAACTGCCCTCCCTATTTATATGTATTATATATTTTAATATGCATATATATTAAATATATAATTTAATATATGTAATTACAAGTGTATATAATATTCTTGCCTCTATTTAACAATTTCTCACTGTTGATTTTATCTGACATGTGCATTCCCTCCAGATGTTTTTGTTGTTTTTCTAATTTGTTTTTTCTTGTACTGAGACCTATCCCCAGGCATTTTTATATTTTATTTCGAGGTAGGGCCTCACTAAGTTGAAAGGAGCCACCCATGAATTACTTGGTGGTCTTCTCTCAGTATGGGGCCATGGAGATTTAGGTTTCATATTGGGAATTTTTGCAGCTCCCCCCAAGCACATTAAGTTGCCCAAGGCACATGACCTCTAAGTTACCAGGTGATATTCGTTGGCTGTGACCAACTTTAAATCTAGCCACAGCAGATTTGTGTCCTTTGTTTCAGATTGTACAGGAAGATTGTTCTCTACCTTCTCATCAACTTTGGCAGAAGAAAGGATTGCCATAACAATGTTTGAATCTGCCACAAAGACTGCATAGCTTACTAGAATTAATCCACAAGAGCCTATATATTGATAAACATTTGCCACTGTTAATACTCCTACAGGAGCAATGTGATGATAATTGGGCATTATTGAGTCACCTTGCCTGCCTCATTCTCCTCAAAAGTCATTGACTGCATTCCATGGCTTTGTTGCTCAGTTAGTTATTAAAGGAAGAACACGAGTTTTGCAGATAGTTGGGTCATAGCCTAATATTATTGTTGCCCCCTTTTCTACTCAAGAGCATGATTGGCTTTGGAAATCTTCTAATACTTGGCAGATAGCTTTTGCTAATTTCCCTGGTCAAATGGAAAGCCATTAACTTCATGATAAAATAATTCAGTTTGCTCTTGTGACTACATTTATTTTCCCCAAAATTGTATGTGTTAACCAATAGTTGGAGCACTAACAGTATTTACTGATGGATCAAGTTCAGGAAAAGTAGGTTTCTATAGACATGCTCATACAGAGATTATACAGACATCTTATAATTCTGCACAATGAGCAGAACTTCAAGTTCTCATTTGTGTTTTAATTCATTTTGCAAATGAGTCAATTAGTATTTATTCAGATAGTTTACATGCAGTTCCTGTTACAAAAAATATTGAAACATCAACTACTGGGAACACACCATTGCAAGAGTTATTTAATTTGTTTCAGACCTTACAAAAGACAATTTAAATGTGTCACCATCCATGTTTTATTAGCCATATAAGGGCACATTCTGATCTTCTAGGTCCTTTATCATCAGGTAATGATAAGATTGATAAACTTATTGCTGTTTGGGAATAAATATGTTTATATATTTGTGCACAAGCCTTACATTCTTTACATCATCAGAATGCTTCTGCTTTACATAAAAATTTAATATTCCTGGGGAAAAAGTTGTCAAATTGTTCATCAAATCTCACAATGTTTTATATATATTTTATCTTGACCAACTGGGGTTAATCCCATGATTTATAACCAAATAAGTTATGGCAAATGGATATAACTCACATCCCTCAATTTGGCAAACAGTGTTAAGTTCATGGTATTGTTGACACTTACTCTAGATTTATTTTTGCCACTGCCTATGTAAAATAAAATACTCAACATGTTATTTCTAACTGCCTAGTTACTTTTGCAGCATTGGGATGTCCTTTAAAGATTAAAGTTGATAATGATCCAGCTTATACTAATTTTCATTTTCAGCAGATTTTCCATCAATTTTGAATTGATCATAAATCAGTTATTCGTTATAATCCTCAAGGACAAGCCATTGTAGAATGTGCTCATTTATCTATTAAGCTACAATTACAAAATAACCTTAATCATGCTTTGTTTTAATTTTTTTAATTGTGACTCTGAAAGTCACACTGCTGCTGAAAGACACATCTTTCACTGCAGCAGGTCCCTTGGGCCATGTTTGGTGGAAAGATTTACAAACATAACAACAGAATGGATCCAATTCAGTGATAATATGGGATATAGGTCAAGCTTGTGTTTTTCCAGAAGGTGGCTCTCATCCTATTGAGGTACCTGAACGTGCTATGAGACATGGAGAACCTGGACCCAAGGTTCAGATGACTGAAGATTGATCCAGAGATGTCAGCTTTAACCACCAGCAGGAAATGAAAGCTACAAAGGAGTAAGAGGACAAAGAAGGCCCAGAAACACCGAATGTTGAATCTACCATCATGGAGGCAGCTATAGAATGTAACACTACAAGCTGAACAGATAGTTTAACACAAGGAGGAACTAAGTGTGTAGCCACATGTTTGTGGCCATGTTAGCTCTGTTGAGCTGTCTGGTAAATGAGATCCAGGGAGTAATCAATTGGATGTATTTTCCAAACCCTCCTTTGGTACACCCAGTGGTGTGGACCGGAGAATTTATTCCAGTATTTACCAATGATACTCATGTAATATGTGGTTTTACAGATACTCAGATTACACTCATCCCTGTGACTGAATTTAATTATACTGGTTACAGTGGACAACCACGTATATATTGGTCCCATGATAAGTGTGCTGGCCATCTAGGGGTATCTTTTGAAGAAAATACAGCATATGGGGGGTGTATACCAGCCGATTGTATGGGACCCTGGAACTGCAAGCACTATGTCCAAGCAGTTGTTAAAATGAGACTTTCTCATAACAAGCCAGTCATTGCCACAGAACGTCTGCCAGTACCTTACTGTCCTAATCATTCTGCAATGAAATTTGGGATCTTTCCTAAATGGATAGACTGTGCAAATGTCTTGCGAGCACAAAAAAAAAGGTTCTAGAAAGAGTGGATATATTTTATACTGGTCTCCAGAAATTAACAAAAGACAATCACATAAGGATGCCATGATCCCTGGAGGTTTTGTTGGTAATATCCGTACCTTCAGTGAAGTCGGTATCCAGAAAGGTGTTTGGTGCTTAATTGCAGCCTCATATTTCCTATATTACATTGACAACCCTATGCCTGGCTTTGCAGGCAGGGGTGTAAAGAGGGTTCCTGGTATGGCCTTCAGGCCTGTGTTCAATCTCCTTATGCTTTAATTACTGGAAATGTGAGAGTTAAGAGAAAGGATGATAAATACCTTGTAGACTGTAAAAAGTGCAGTTTACCTAATTGTATTCCTAGATATAACATAGGGAAAGGAATATTAATCCTTCACCAGTCTTCCTTTGTCTTCCTACTAGCCCACATTTCAGAGCCATGGTATGCTGATGCTGGTTTTCAGGTTTTACAACAAACAATGCTCAGGTGACCAGACTCCAGCAAGCTTTTGGACTCATAATTCTTGGTTATAATTTTTCAAGTTTTATTTAATCTCATTCATCACTCTACAGTTACAGCTTTAGTGGCTAGATGTCAGAAAATTTAACATGCAAATTTTCTTAATAATTTGGCTCAAAATACTTCCAAGGTCTTCAATAATCACAAATATTTATGAACGTATTGAAGCTAACTTGAATGCCTTAGAAATTTATGTCATAAATATTGGTAATGAGCTTTCTGCTCTTTCATTTGAAAGATTTAAATACTTTCTGACTATGAAGGTCTCTGTTACTGTAGCCAAATATAAGGCTTCCCTGTGGGATTTGGAGAAGGTTAAATCATGTAATGTGTATTTGGCATAGCAATAATAATAGCCTGGATCTTATGGAGCTACATCACAACATCCAGGATGTTCAAAAAAGCAAAATTAATCTTTTGGATCCCACTTCTCTAACTGGAAATACTTCAAGAATGGAATGGCTTTAACCCTGGAAACACGCTGAAACACTTTGCATGGTATATTATTGGTTTGAGATGTTTGCTACTAGTTCTTTTTTGTATTGTGATAATAGGTTATCACACCCTCAGAACACGAATCTGGAAACTTAAAATAATGTCTCATCATTTTCTATTGCAAAGTAAAAAGGGGGAATATTCAGGGTGCCACCCGTGAATTACTTGAGGGTCTTCTCTGGGTATGGAGCCATGGAGATTTATGTCTAACCTTGGGAACTATCCGCAGCTCCCCAGAGTGCAGTAGATGCCCAAGGCACATGACTCTATCTCTGCTCTACCAGGAAGACCCCTCTTCTAGCTCTGAAGTTGGGCATAACCCAATGGGAACTGCAAAGCCCATTTCTACCTTATTTGGCAAAAAAAAAAAACATTACATGGAAAACATTTGATATTCCCTGATATAAATAAAGCAAACATAGGCTCCATTTTGCTCTTTTGAGTTTTGAAGCTTCATCTCTAAGATTGGATAGCCCATCAAAACCCTGCTTTTAAAATTACTCTCTTTATCCTGTGGGGGTATTTTTTCCCCTGCTTTACCTTTCTTAGCTTTTATTTTGCAGCTAGACCATTTCACTAAGATGAACTCTATTTTGATCACCTGCAGTTTTCAATTTATGATCCTTTAGCCTCAGCCTTCCAAGTCACTGAACTACTGTGGTGGGGTCTTGATTACTATTTATATATTTTTTATATTTATTTTTGTATTTATTTTTATTCTCATCCCATCTTTGTTTTGGAATCTAAAGTGAATCTGATGTAGACAGCAGAACAATTTTATTTGATTCTAGGTCTTTCATCCAAAGGTGCCTTAATATGGGGCTACATTCCCAGCCACTTTTTAATATTATTATATTTTCTTTTCAGACAGTGTTACTCTAAGTTGCTGATGCCAGCATCAAACTTGTAATACCCTAGCCTCAGTCTCACATGTAGCTTAGTGACAGCATTGAGCCACTTTGCCCAGATGATGATGACTTAGACAGGATCTCCATAAGTCACCGAGTTTGCCCTCAAACTTGCAGTCCTCTTACCTCAACCTTCTGAGTTTCTAGAGTCACATATGTGTGCTGCATGCCCAACTTGATCAATATGTTTTCTAAAATTGGAGAAAATTTGATCTATATGTAGGAATAGTAATGAAAATGTAATAATAATGAACCAAATGCTTTTTCTATGTTGCCACTTATTTTCTACTTGTATGATTTGGGTTTATCAATTTTCCCATTATTGCCTATTAATGATTCATTTTTCTTGTGTACCATTTTGATTTTATTTTCTTCTTTTGGCTCATGTTTTAGTTTTTCCTTAGTGATTGTTCTGGGAGCTCTAACATCTTAAGTTTATGACAATCAGTTTATATTCATGCCAAATTAGTTTCAATAGTATAGAAACATTTTGCTAAGCTTACAGATTTGTCCTTCAGTCCTGGTTTTTATCTTTGTCATGGACTATAACTTCATGCCTTGTGTGTCTTCTATGGCTTGGATATCATTTTTCCCCAAACAAACTTAGGATTTGGACACTTTGTCCTCATTATGGTAGCACTGAGGCAGTGGAACCTCAGTGCTACCATATTGCTTTCTACTGGGTATTAATTCAGTCATTGGGGACACCTCCCTTAGGAAGAATGGACGCTAGTCTCTTGGAATGAGTTTTTGAGAAACAAATTGTTATGAAAAACCAAGACAGCCCCTCTCTGCTCTGTGGCTTGTATTGTTCCATATGATTTTTCCTCTTCCACTTGTCCCCACTCTGATGATAGCCACCATGCTGGAATAGAGAAAAGTGGATACTCCCCAGAAGCCACGTGGATGGGATTCCTTTATCTTGGACTTTCAGACTCTAACATTCTGACCTAAATGACTTTTTAATCACAAACTACTGAGCCTTAGGTATTTTCTGATAGCAATGAAAAATGGAGACTTGTAGTCATTCAGCATCAATGTTTGTTTGGTTCGAAGTGTTATTTTGTGTTCTAAGTGTTATTTTTGAACTCATTTATTTTTTAAATTTAAAAAAAAATTATTTTTTAAATACACAAAAGTGGAATGCATTACAATTCTTATTACACATATAGATTACAATTTTTTACACTTATATTTTTAAAACAAATAGAAAAGTGTTGGAAACTAAATACTCAATGATACTGGCTATATTTAGTTTCCATATAGAGCTACTGAGCTACATCTACCATTATTTCTCATTATTTTATGAAGGCTCAAGGTTCTATTTTTTTTTAATCACCTCCTTATACCTTTTTGGCTCCATTGGCATTTCTGGAAGACTTGTTTACTCACCACAAACATTTTCTTGCACAAATCTCCCTTTATCCTTTGAAGCACAGTTTAGCAAGGTATAAAATTATTGATGGTTAAACAACAAGTTGCATCATGTCCTCCCACTGCCTTCCAGCTTCTTGGATTCTCTAGGGAAACCCACTAATGCGGTCTTGTACCTGAACAAGTGTTTCTCTCTGACTACTCACGAGATTGCCTCTTGGTATTTGATTTACAGCAATTCGACTATCATAGTTTCTCTTATCCATGATTTCCCTTTCTGTAAGCTATAGTAAATTCCAGAATGAGCAACTCATGAGTTTTAAATTGCAAAGTGTTCTGAGTAGCATGATGCCATCCCACCCCAGCCCTCTAGGGTATGAGACTCTGCCTTCTCCAGCAGTTCCCCAGTTGATATACTGTTTTTGTAATACCTTCCTGTTAGTGGCAAGTTGCCATCTTTGTTGAGAGACTGACTGTCATGATAGTGTTTCACTTGTGTAGAAGAGAACACCTCTCCAATTACTCAAGCACCACATTCTGTTTGTTCTCATGTTGCATTGTTAGCACCTTGGAACTTAAGAATAGAATACAAATCTTGATCCTTTCCTAATGGCAAACATGATTTTCCATGAGCCTCTGACCCAAGAAGTTGAGATGTGTTTAATGAGTTTAGGATGAACCTCTTTCACAAATAACCTCAAGAGAAAGTACCAGTGACTAGGAAGTCAATTCTACTTCATTGTAATGCTAAAATGTCCACCAGGAAGGAAGTTGAACCTCATTTCCATAGTATATGGTTGTGTGCCAAACTGTCCTTTAACAATGGCTCATGTGTAACCAAGGCAGTCTGGTGAATGCCTAACTCCCAGGGTTGAACCTGAATTCATCTGACAAAGCAATGAATGATCTGAGGGATGAGGTATTAGTCCCTGGGCATAATGAGGAGCCAGTGGAGGCTCTTGTTCTCTCCAAAAGGAAAATGCTATAGTCATCATCCATGGAAGAATTTAAGCCTCATTCTCATACCATGTAATGCATGCAGAAGTATATATTTCTCATGATCCTGGGCTAACATTTCTCAACCTCCACTGATTACTAGGCTGTGAGAGTTTGAAAGCTTCTTAGAAGAAATTTCAGTGGTCAATTCTGCTCATTATTTATTTATTTATTTTTGGCACCAGGGATTGAACCCAGGGCTGCTTAACCACTGAATCACATTCCCAGCCCCTCTCTTTTCAAATACATATATTTTATTTAGAGACAGGGCCTCACTGGGTTGCTTAGTCCTGACTAATTTCTGAGGCTGACTTTGAACTCATGATCCTTCTGCCACAGCCTCCCACGTTGCTGGAATCGTGGGCACGCAACACTCTGCCTGGCTCAGTTAATTTTCCTTAATGATGAAAATAATGATTGTTTTTGATTATAAGAGTTTAAGTCAAGAAGTCAGAGAAAAGTTGTTTTTGTTTTGTTCCCCCCCACCACCACCAGTTTAAGCAAGGGTCACTAATGGTCTGTACTATTTCTGAATGAGAAGAGAGTTACAGAGAAACTTTCATGTGAAGTTGATTGCAAGTAATAGAATGGAGAGCTGGCCAAAAACAAGAAGTCAAAGGCCACTTCAAAGTTCTTGGTGACAAAATTTGAGAACTCAGATAAAAAATATGTTTGTGGGAGGACAAAAATGAAGACTGAGTCCAGCAGTGGACATGTCTTGCAGTTGTCATTCAGCATAGGTGGGAGACTTGTTCCAGGCCAGCAGTCCCCAAGAGTTTGCAAAGTGCATCAATTTATGTATACAGTTTGCAGACAGCTTGCTCACCTCCTCCGATAATCTCTGTAATGCTAATAAAATTTGCTTCAGGGCTGGAGCTGGGGCTTAGTGGCAAGACTACTCGCCTAGCACTTGTGAGGGACTGGGTTTGATCCTCAGCAATACATGAAAATAAATAGAAAAAAAGGTATTGTGTCCATCTACAACTAGAAATATTTAAAAAAAACGGATACAAAGTAACTGCTATGTAAGTAGACATTATACCATTGTCATTACTTTGGAGAAAGTCTGTACATTTATTTGGTACATGTGCAAATCATTTCCGAATCCTTTCCATCCACCAGGGTTTGAGACCTTGGGTGCAGAATCCAGGCATGTGATCATAGGTATTTCCAATCCCTGGAGAACACCCAGGGCAGGTTGTCTAGAAAAGGATTTGAAATATGTTGTAGGAATTCCAATAAATTCTGGAGCAGACAGAGAAGCAAGTTGAGGGTCAGAGATGACACCTGGGGAATCAGGGGATGACAGGTGGAGCTATGACTGGTGAGGTGGCAAAGAGGACAGGTGGAACCTCTAGGGACACAGGGGTGGTGGGCAGATGTTGGGATGGGGAAACACTGAATGCTTGGGGAAGCAGACAGAGAAAAAGACATCACCGTTAATAAAATAAAAAATGGGGACAGAATATATTTAGAAGCTAAGGAAGTCTTGACCTTCAAACTCCTCCTCCATTCCAGAAGATTGAATTTTTCTTTCTGAGCAGAATGCACAGTAGATTTTTGTTGTTGTTTTTGTGTTCGTTTAAGAAAACTGGTAAAAGTATTCACTGGTTTTGAAAGATGATTTATGGCCCATGAATAAGCTTTTCTCGAGTTTCTGGTCACACAGTATTGGTCTCTACTCTTTTTCTATTTCCCATGAGTATCTAACACCTGGCCTACCAGTGGATACTAAATTTTATAAGCCAGTGATTTTTTTAATGCAAAATTATTAGGGAACTCTATGGGGTGATACATAATTGGTTCTCAAATATGCAACTCATCCCTGCCTTGATCTATCTATCTATCTATCTATCTATCTACCTACCTACCTATCTATATATTTATTTTCAGTGCTTTTGGTGGATCTATCACTCAGCTATATATTGATAGTGATGGGTAGCATGCAGATGTGATTGATGGCATCATGCAGGTCAGGGAGTCATTCTATGAACCTGGCCCACTGTGAAGAGACCTCCACATGTGTTTTCTTAGCAAAGTCATTTACCTAGAGCCCTGCCTGGGCCAAGACAATGTGCTAAATTCCATCCCACAGCCAACAACCTGTGATTTCTTTGAGCAATATGGGTCTTCTCTGCCAGTGAGACCCAAGTTAACCTGGAGGGGACAAGTTCTGGGGCACTTTCACAGACTGGATTCCAGAATTCAAGGAGATAGGATGATTTCACCTAACCATCAAATATGTAAGAACTGTTCCAGACCAGCATGGGCCAAAGCAACCTAGAGTTGTCCTGTTTTTTGGCATGTGAGCTTCCTGTTTCTGTCACTAGTGTGCATCTGCTAACTACTATTTCTATCAGGTATCATTTTATTTAAAGACATAAGGAAGATAAAGAGGGACACTCTCAAGAGGGAGTATCCTCTCTGATAGTATGTTGTGCCCCTATTTCCACTGGTCCCAGAAAAGTTCCAATTAGAACCCGTCAGTGCAGACCAAAGTGAATTAAGAGTTGCATTTATATATTTAAAATAACATGTTAAACTTTTCATAATTTTTTTAGAAAAACTAAATGACAGCAGAATGCATTACAATTCTTATTACACATATAAAGCACAATTTTTCATATCTCTGTATATGAAAACATATTCTGACACCCAATTCAAGTCTTCATACATGTATTTTGGAAGATGATGTCCATCACATTCCACCATCCTTACTAATCTCCTGCCTCCTCCCTTTCCCGCCCACCTCTTTTCCCTATGTAAAATTCATCTAATCCTCCCATGTTCCCCCTGCCTACCCCACTATGAGTCACACCCCTTATATCAGAGAAAACATTCAGCATTTGTTTTGGGGGGATTGGTTAACCTCCCTTAGCATTATCTTCTCCAACACCATCCATTTACCTGCAAATGCCATGATTTTATTCTCTTTTGTTGCTGATTAGAATTCCATTATGTATATATAATGCATATTATTTCATCCTTGCATTCACTCAGGCCATCTAGGTTGGCTCCACAGTTTAGCTATAGTGAATTGTGTTGCTATAAACATTGATGTGGCTGTGTCCCTGTAGTATACGGTTTTTTAAGTCCTTTGGGTTTAGACCGAGGAGACAGATAGCTTGGTCAAATGGTAGTTCCATTCCCAGATTTCCAAGGAATCTCCATACTGCTTTCCATATTGGCTGCAGCAATTTTCAGTCCCACCAGCAGTGTATGAATGTGCTTTTTCCTCACATCCTCGCCAACACTTATTGATTTTGTCTTCATAGTAGCTGCCATAATAAAGTTTTATTATAGTAAAATTCAAACACACACACACACACACACACGCTCAGGTTTTGCTTTGGTGACTCTGGACAACACCATGTAGAGTAGGAACCTACAAATGCGATGTCATCCTACTGCCAGTTAAGAACTAGGAATTGGTCCATGGGCAGGCCTCTGGTATCACCTACAGCATCTCCCATAAACATGAGGATCAAAGGGGTGTGAGGCATACACATGTCAGAGAAGCCTCACTGTTTTCCTCCCCCCTTCTTGATAGTGATTTCTGGGCCAATAAACTTTGCTCTATTTTGATTACATTTTATGTATTATCAAAAAAACTCTCTTGCAAAAACACGAGAACCAAGAAAACCTAACCTCCATATCCCTGGGATCACAACCAGCAACAATGTCAGATCTCTTATTGTTTTACTTATTGACTCACTTTATTTGATCTATTTGTTAATACAGGGGGGCAACAGCCACTGCTCTGGGTCCTGTTGGAAGGTAAGAGTCACATACCTACACACAGCAACCTAAGGGGAGACTGTTGAAACAGGAACTCTGACCCTTCATTGTTCATGAAGACTCACCCAGTGTCTGAACTGTGAATATTTTATTCTGAGGCAGGGTCTTGCTAAGAGGACAAGTGTGGCCTCAGACTTGAGATTCTCCTGAAGCAGCCTTCCAAATCCCTGGCCTTAGAGACATGCGCTACCAAACCTGTCCTTTGCTTACTAAAAAATAGTGCATAGCTGCTGGTTTCCTCCCTCCAGTGATGTATGTGATATCAGACCCCAACAATAAAAAACCCACACAATTCCAAAGCTCAAGTCTGACTCTGGCTGTGTGAGGTTGTGTCATGGGAAGGGATTCCAGAGAGAGAGAGAGGGACATCAGCTCAGAAAAAGTAGGTTCCTTGGTTTTCAAGGCAGAAAAGACCTTCATCATTGTCAGGTGCGTTAACAGACCTATTTAGAGAAGCAGATGCACATTCAGGAAAAAACGTGAGGGGCCGGGGATTCAGTGAGGTCGGTAGTGCGCTTGCCTTGCATGCACTAGGTCATAGGTTTAATCCCCAGCACCACAAAAAGTAAGAAAGGAAAAATGTGAGAAAGCTCTAAAGGGAGAGACAGCAAATACGTGGTCTGAGGTGTTGCTATTTGGAGAGGGACATTTAAGTGGGGCCGGACTAGAGATGGGGCCAGAGCAGAGTTCTGTAATTTCTCACCCATTTTTCTAAACTTGCTCATGTCATGCTAGTATTTGGGGATCCAGGAAGCTGGTCTAGGAGAAATACTGCATTGCAGGGAGTTCATTTTTTAAAAAAATTTTAATCTGATCTTTATTTTTAAAAATAGTTTTTAATTGGAAAATAAACCTTTATTTTATATATTTCTTTTTTATTTGGTGCTAACATCAAACCCAGTGCCTCACAGGTGCTAGGCAGGTGCTCCGTCACTGAGCCACAACCCCAGTCTCTTGTTTTTAATTTCAAGTTTTGTGGGCATTCCTGCATTCTGGTTATTTATGAACTCTCTCCTTTGAAATTCAGTGAATCTTTCTTCTTGGTATCCCAATATTTCTGCCCCAACAAGACATGTTCCACAGTTCTTTATGGACCTCAAGGTTGCTAGAGGAATGATTAAATGATAATTAAGTTATCCAACAAATAGGTCAGTGTTTTCAGGATGGAAGTCTTAAGAGAATGCTCATTATTAGATTTCTATTTTTGCTTATGTATTAGCCATGGACTCATATGGTTTTTGCAGTCATCCACAAATGTTCAGAAACCAGCAGATTTCAGAACATTTTTATGTTGACAGCTCTTTTCAAATGATTGCATTCTGATTGAGGCACATTTGATCGAGTGTAAACATTAAGATGCTTTTAAAGTGCTTGTGAATTTTTCTGGATGGAATATTGCAGGGGATTTTGCCTGTTTTCTTGCCTCATTGTTTATCTCATTGGTGTTGAAAAACCTCTTAAATGCAAGGAATGTACCTCAGAGGCAATCTCCTGCAGCTGGCACCCACAGACCCCCCACACTCACCCATCCAATTCTCCATCCCCCTTCAATTGGGTGTCAGGTGCTGTTGGATTGTTAATTATTGGGTAAAACCCAGTGTTTTGACCACAAGAAGCCCAAAGTCTAGCTTGTTGTTTTTGTCTTTTTGTAACAAGAAGTCAAAAACCACTGGGTTGTTTTTTACATTTCCTTTCCTCTCAAGACAAATCTGAGCTCCATTCAGGGACCTATATGGCACTGGTAGCTTAGGATTTCTAATTTTCTTTAAGAAAACTAACAGCAAGAATAATTTACCTCATGGGGGAAGGAGGGTTTCTGGCGCCAAGGTGTCCCTGGCTCTTTCCTTCTTCTCACCCACATAATCTCCTCATCATGGGCCAGACAACCGTGTACTGCTCATCCCTGGAATCCTGGGCATGTGCCTTGACCTTCTAAGTTTTTCTTCAAGAGAAATGTTCCCATTGCACACATGCAGGAAAACTGGTCACCCAAATACCTGGGATGCTGTTACTGAGAAGCAAAAGAAAAAAATACTAAAGATGGAAACTTGGGCTGGGGCTCAGTCGTAGAGCACTCACCTTGCACGTGTGAGGCCCTGGGTTCCATCCTCAGCACCACAGAAAAATAAATGGATAGAATAAAGTATTGGGTCCGACTCCAACTAGAAAAAATATTTTAAAAAAATACTGAAAAGGCAATGGATCTAGCACTTGGGGAAATGCAAATTACAACTGCATTGAGCTTCTTTTTCACTCCAGTAAGAATGGCAATTATCAAGAATACAGTAACAATAAATTGGTGAGGATGTGTGGGACAGGGAATGCCCACACCTTTTTGGAGAAACTGCACATTGGTGTAACCCCTCTGGAAAGACGGATGGAGATTCCTCAAGAAACTAGGACTGGAACCAGCGTCGGACTCAGTTATCCCACTCCTCAGCATAAAGAGGATAAAATCAGCATATTACAGGGATACAGCCACATCAATGTTTATGAGAGAACAACTCACAATAGCTAAGCTACAAAACCAGCTTAAATGCCCATCAACAGATGAATAGATAAAGAAATTGTTGTATATATACATGGTGGAATATTACTCAGCTTTTAAAAAGAATGACTTCATAATATTGCCCAGTAAATGAATAGATCTGGAGAATATCATGCTAAAGTAAAATAAGGCAATCCCCCAAACCTAATTTATATCACAAGGAAGGTGGGGTCAAGAAGTAAAGTTCTGTAGATGAGGCAAAGGGGAGCAACAGGAAGGGAGGGGAGATAAGAACAGAAAAGATAGTAGCATGAATCCACCATAATGTTCCTATGTAAATATTTGAAAATACCTAGGGGAATCCACCCATAATGATCACCCACAAAAATGGGGTCCAAAGGAGAATAAGGTATATTTTATGTTTGGATAAGTTTACCACAGTGGACTCTATGGTCATGTATAACTAAGAAGAACCATAAAATAAAAAAAAAAATTAAAAGTACTGAAAAGACCATGGGACCAAATTGATAGCATCATAGCCTGATGAGGAAATGTCTTTAGGTACATTCCAGAATTTTCTAAAGGGCTCCCCAATTGGATGCTGCCAAAGGTGTTGGAGCCTGTGGGAAGGTGGAGGTTCAAGGCTCTGCATTCATCTGCAGGTGCAGTGATCCCAGGGGACAGGTAATCTCGAGGCCTCCAGTTAACTAAGGCAGAGATGAGCAGGGTGCATTGGAGTCTATGGAGTTATTTACCAAATTAGAAAAACCTGGAAACCTGGAATTTACCTTTCTAGACTCCCAGTCAAACCCAAATTGTTTTTCCTTAAAGAGACAGACCCTTGAGCCCCTCTTAAGGAGAAGTCTTCTCTGTATTATGTGGCTTTTGCACCACTGAATTGGGGAGACAAGACCATAGCTCTCTTTGGAAACTCATTGGATTTGTTTGCATCAAGACAAGCAGGTAGGGTTTGTCGTTTTTCTTTTTTCTTGCCAAGTGCAAAGTATTCAGCTGATACTAAGGATGCACACCTGGGCAGGGTGTCTCTGGTTTTGGGAGGAGGCAGGATCCCATTGCCTGGGATCCAGGGGACTGGCAAGAACCAGGAAGAGTACCTAGGGTGGCCTTGATCTGTGCAAGGCTGTTATCCTTTGGCCACCGCAGGTATTTCTCTCAAAAAGAAAGAAAGAAAAAAAAGTGGCACACGTCTGTCATTCCAGCGGCTGGGGAGGCTGAGGCAGGAGGATGTCGAATTCAAGCAACTCAGTGAGACGCTGTCTCTAAATAAGATTCAAAATAGGGCTGAAAGGGCTCAGAGGTCGAGTTCTGAATTCAACCCCCATGGCCAGAGAGTGAGAGAGCCCAGTGCTGCTGGAGTTTACCCAGGTCTGTGCTCTCCTGGGTCTCTTCTGTGCTGATCTCCTTATTCTGCCTCCAGCTCAATGTGGACTGAAGATACAGATTCAACTCAGCTGGAGAAAAATAAGCTCTCATGCTGCCAACCCGGTGGGAGTCCCCTCCAAGGCGCCTGCCAGGCCCCCTGGGAGCCTCTACCAGCAGTTCCCAAGGGGTGAAAGGCCAGTTCTGCTTGGAGAATTTTGCACAGATAAACAGAGGGACAAGTCAGCATCCTAAAGATGCTCTGGGAGGTCTTATTGTAGGAGAAGGACCAGGTGATAAAACTCAAAAATTGACTTCAATTTCCTAACATCAAAACCCAACAGAACTTAGAATTCTGGTCACCCTAACCCTGACCCAATGCCCAGACCTCAAAAGGAAAAGAAAAAAATAAAAAAGCCCTGCAATTCTGGTTTCTTCCTTGCCTGGAAATGATATTACCCCCCTGACACTCAAAAGGAAGGCTCGCTGGGCTCAGGCTGGGCAGAGTGGAGACTGACTGATGCCCTGTCCAATCAGAAGCCCCTGTGTTGAGCGTTATCCAATCCTGAGCGCAAGCAGCGAGCAGGGGGCAGGCTTCTGCGCTCGGGATGGGATTTATTTCTCCTGGGTTTGTGGTTTCATGATTCCTGCAGTTGGACTCCAGGCTTCGCTCCATGCCCAGGATCCCGGGTGGCCCTGCCATGCAGGGGCCGAAGCTCTCCAGGGCAGGCTTGGCTGCTGGGCACCAGGAAATGGTGAGTGTGCAGTGACACCTAGTGCCTGGACAGAGAGGACAGGCAGGGAGGCCTTCTGGCGGGATTGGCTGTGGGGGGAACCCGAGCTGGCCGACTCCAACCCCATCTCCTTGCGCTCTCTGCGTCCACAGGTCTTAGCCCCTCGGGGAGAGAGCCCCTCAGTCCCCCTGGCCAGCTGGGTGGGGAGCGTGACAGTGGCGGAGACCCCTCCAGACTCTCCATCCCCTGGGGCAGCCTCAGCCCCTGAGTTCTGTCTCGCAGGTGAGCCTGACTACCCAGCATCTTCCCGGGCTGTGGTGATTGACAGGTGGGACCACTAGAAATCCAATCTCCAAGTCAGGCTATGGCGCACACCTGTCATCCCAGTGGCTGGGGCGAGGGCCTGATGCAGAAGGATTTCGAGGTCAAGGCCAGCCTGGGCAAGTTTGTGAGGCACTTATAGACTCAGGGAGACCAAGCCTCGAAATAAAATGCCAAATAGGGCTGGGGATGGAGCTCAGTAGTCGAGCGCCATTGCGTTAAATAGCAAAAAAATAATTAATTAATTAATTAATAAGAATAATCAAACCTCCAAACATGGTTTTCCTGCAGGAGGGGAGCTGAGGCTTACAGGAACCTCGCTTATTCCTGTGGACTTTGTTTTTTGTTTGTTTGTTTTGGTAGTTAAGAGAGGGGTCATTTACCACTCAGCTATGAGCCTGGTAGTTTTTAGTTTTTATTCTGACCCAGGTTCTAGCTCAGTTGCTGAGATTGACCTGGTTAGGGTTTGATTGATAATGACTTTTGCATTCCAATTAAGTGTATGATTTTTACATCCTGGTGGGTTCCTGGGTGGACTTTGTTGACATCATGATTCCTTGATGACAATTGTAATAGTACAGCTTCACAATGCACATGTTAGGTAATAAATCCTTTTTTTTCTCTTATAATTTTTTGCTCTTATAATTCAAAACTCTCTTGGTTAACTTTAACTTTGTAGTGAATTTTAGGACTGGATCTTCCATTAAGAGTAAAGCATGCTGGATTGTTTATTAGTGTGTCATATTTATACATAATACTACATGCATATGGACCCGTGTAAAACTTCCCCATTGTATTTTATACTATTTTTAATCTGAATATACCATGACTATTAATGTATTATCCTGGTCCTATGAACTGATTGCAGCAAGTCCCTGTGGTGGGGGACTATCATGTGTCTTTAACAGCAAAGCAGTTTCCACAAATAGTTAAGAAGCAGTTAAATTCTTTGAGTTTGTTAGAATTCTTTTGCTTCCTATCTTCATTGCTACTATTTAATTTTCTCTCTGATAGGGTTTTAGTTTACATTTCTTAGGTTTCTAAAGATGTTGGATTCTTTTTATTCTTATTATTGAACACATGGTTATCTCCTGTACAAATTGGCAGCTCAAATCTCCTCCCTGAATTTCTTCTGTGGTGGGTTTCAGAGTGTTGTGACCCTGAGAATCACCACTCAGTGGGCCCTTTTCATACCTAAAGGGGCTGATATCTGCAGGGTCTCAGGTTTTTCTTCCTCCTAAGATTTTGGTTTTTTTTGGGTGGCATGGGGGCATAGTGGATTGAATGCAGAGCTCCTTTACCACTGAGCTACATCCCTCACATTTTTATCATTTAGCTTAAGACAGAGGCTGAGTCTGGCCTTGAAATTGTGCCTCATCTTCCCGAATGGATGGGATTACAGGTGTGGGCCTCCTGCCTGGGTCCCCCTAAATGTTCTAAATGTAAGGGAAGCAAAATATCAGATCCAGAACCCTGTCTCCCAGATGAAACCTTTACACATGTATAAATGAATTCCTCAAATTCCAGTCCCCTGTCCCCATTTCCAGTGACAATTTTCCTCCTCAGTGTAATAAAATAAGAAGCAAAAGTTTTGTTTTCTGTTTGAGCATTTTGCATGAGAGAAAAGTACACTAAAAACCACTAGACATTTGTAAAAATGTGTGTGTGCGCGCACGCGTGTGTATTTTCCCTTCCTCTCCCAGGCCAGACACCTTGTCAGAATGTCTTTGGGCTGAGTGTCCCCCCTGTGGACTGCATGTCCGTGGGGTCTCATGCCCTCTGTGATATTTTCCTGGTCCTGGTTTGGCTCTGCCTGACACGAGGATCCCACACCTGGCACATCTGAGGTCTCTTGAGCATCTGATAAATATCAGCCACCTATTGACCTATGAGCAGGTGCATTTAGGGGAAGTAGTTTCTCAGGGGAGTAGGTGACTGCCCTGCAGCTGGGAGGAGTCCCCTTAGCCAGAGCCTCTTCAGAAACTTCCTCGTCCTGGCTCCTGTGGATGCTGGAATAGTGATGGGCATGCAGCCATTTATTAACACACTGGTTCAAGTTCCTCTGGGAATGCATCCAGAGTTGTTGTTGTTCTGTTAGCTTTTAAAGAACTTCATGCTATTTTTAAAAATTGTGTGCCCTAAGCTTATATTCTAGCCCATGTCATCAGCATGTCTCTTGTTCAATATCTATGTCATTGGAGGACTAGTTCCTTCACCTTTTTGATAGGAGCCTTTCCCACAGCTGTGCTCAGGCTGCAGAAACTCTACTAGTTGTCTGGTGACTGAATTCCTGATGCAATTGGTTAGAACCTAGGCTGCCTGTGCTCACTGCAATAAGGTGGTGTGAGCCTGTTCTATAAAGAAACAGGGAGCTGTGGTTTTCATCCTTTTCCATCACTCCGGGGTGGGGGGGGGTGATAGTAGTCCCTGGAAGAGCTTGCAAATCAATGTGAAGCCACTTTTTTTTTGATACAGGGAGATTTGCACATGCACAGTTGCCATTGCTCTCAAAGGTTGGTGGGTTAGGATGGAGTCCCTGGAGTGGAAAAAAATGTTGGGACCCTGAGTGCCTGGACATACTCCTTCCAGAAAGAACTGGTCAGGACTGGAGTTATTACTGAGGTAGGGGGGAGAGCGCTCAGGCGGGGCTGCTGGGTGGACTGCATTTCTCCTGCCTACCCTTAGGGACTGGCTAGAGAGGAGCTCAGCTGTTAGCAACCACAGTTTGCAGATCATGCTGGCAAATCCCTTCTAGGGATAAACTGGGACCCTCGATCTCACTCCCCTTCTGCACTGGTCCCATGGATAAAGCTTATGACCTTCCACAGCTATAGAAGACCACCTCTTTTCCACACCTGATACTTGTGTATATCTAGTTTGTTCTTCTATTAGTACCAGACAAATTGTGTTTCCAGCGACAAGTCATTTAGTGTCCAATGTGTTCCATTTGTGACCCCAATAAGTTTTCATCTAATCTGGGTGACACTGGATTGGGGTATTCTGTCCAAATTATGTAGCACATCGCTCAAGGCAGGACTAATGCCCAAGTGTCCCCCAACTTTGCCTGCCCTTCAGATGGTAGATATTTTCTCAGTGGTCCAATGCATAGGTTTCTCAATCCATGTATAACTTTATTTATAGGGACTCAAAACAGAAGTAGGTGTTTATTTGTATCCATGTGTGAAGAGAATCCAGGAGCCTCCTATTCTGGTATAATTTTGAAACATAATTCTACTCAATATGTGCTTCTTCAGTGTGCTGGAGTATAATCCAGTACCACGCATGTCCTGCACCCAAGTCCTACCAGTGCTCTGTGCATCCAGTTCCCACACCGCCCTTCACGTGGGTTGTCTTGTTCATTCACGTCAAATCCTCCACTGCAGATCGTTTCAATTAGCTAGGCCTTTTCATTCCACTTCATAATAATATTGACATTTACATACATATGGAGTCATCTATGAAATTTCTGCATTGTGATTTTTTTTTGGTCCTCAAATTACTGCAATATGATAATTTTATAACATGCATTAGTACCTGGTAATGATAGCTCCTGCTTTTACTATTAGAGTTCAGAATTCCTGGCTAATTTCATATCAATTCAGCCTTCCCAGAGAATTTTCAAACTGTTTGCTTTGGTCCCTTCTTCATTGAAAAGGAAATAACCGTGAAATTTTGATAGGGTATTGCCATAGATGAACCTGAGGGAAGCAGTCCTCTTTATAATGAGGAGTCCTATCATCTATAGCCAGGGTGTGTAATTCAGTCTGTTATGTGCTTATCTGTATTTGTATTTTTTCAAATTCTGCAGATGTACTATTTCAGTATGCTTATATGTGAAATGTGACATTTATGTGACAGCTATATAAAACTGACACAGTGTTTTATACCATTTGTCAAACTGTATGCAATATGGCAAACAAAATGTGGGTGATTGCCAGAAATGGTTATTTTCCATAGTTTATTATTTATCTATTACCAAATGTGCATCCTATGTCACCAGGCCCTGGGTCTTGACTCTGGAGGAGTGTTGCTGTGTTTCCATATGGACAGGTGCTGTAGGGTCCACATCTGTTTCTGTGGACCTTCATCATAACATGTTCTTCAACACTGTCTCAATTTGTGTTCAATGTGACTTTATGGTGCAGTCCCTCCTTTCTTAAGATTTTGATTGCTTTGTGATGAAGGGACATTTAGATACCTGCTATTTAAAGGGGCTGTTCACGGCTCTTGCCTGCATTTCTCTTGTAGTCTCTGTTCTCCTTTCTTAGAAGAGTTTGGTTAAAGGTGAGGCAATTGGTTTCTTTCATCTGTCACTTCTCCTTGTTCTCTTTAATGGAGTCATTTGAGGAATAGAATTTTTGTTTTCATATATACAATTTATAAATTTAAAAATATGTTTTCTGGGGCTGGGGATGTGGCTCAAGCGGTAGCGCGCTCGCCTGGCATGCGTGCGGCCCGGGTTCGATCCTCAGCACCACGTACCAACAAAGATGTTGTGTCTGCTGAGTACTAGAAAATAAATATTAAAAATTCTTTCTCTCTCTTTCTCTCTCTCTCTCTCTCTCTCTCTCTCTCTCTCTCTCTCTCTCTCTCTCTCTCTCTCTCCCCTCTCTCACTCTCTCTTAAAAAATATGTTTTCTGTAAATTTGAAAAGGACTTTTTTCATTCTTTTTTTCTTTTTGTGAAACTGGGGATTGGAACCAGGGTATCCTATTACTGAACACTATCCTCAGTCCTTTAAAAATTTTTATTTAAAAATTTTTATTTTTTCTTAATTTTTAAAAATTAATACTGCCTATTTATTTTTAAATTTAGGCAGTTTTTCAATCAGTTGCTAGGGTAAGCTTCACAATAGTGATCCCCCTGCCTCAGCCTCCAGACCACTGGATATATCAGGTGTGTAGCACCAAATGCATCCTATCTCAGTTAGTTTTTCTTTCTTTCTTTCTTTCTTTCTTTCTTTCTTTCTTTCTTTCTTTCTTTCTTTCTTTTTTCTTTTTCTAGATGATTTTTATCGTTTTTATTATTTATTTAAATACACGACAACAGTGGAATGCATTATAATCCTTATTTCACATAGAACACAATTTTTCATATTTCTGCATATAAAGTATGCTCACATCAATTTATGCCATTATACATATACTTTTTTGCATTACAACTCTTAATACACATATATATCACAATTTTTCATCTCTCTTTGTATATAAGGTATGTTGACACCCAATTCAAGTCTTCATACATGAACTTTGTGTAAAGATGTCGATCACATTCCATCATCCTTGCTAATCCCCGGTGCCCTCTTTTTCCCTTCCACCCCTCTGCCCTATTTAGAATCCATTTATTCCTCCCATACTCTCCCTCCGTAACCCACTATGAGTCAGCTTCCTTATATCAGAGAAAACATTCGGCATTTTTTTTGGGGGGGGGATTGGCTGACTTCACTTAGCATTATCTTCTCCAACTCCTGCATTTACATGCATGTGCCATGATTTTGTTCTTTTTTAATGATGAGTAATATTCCATTGTGTATATAAGCCACATTTTCTTTTATCCAGTCATCCACTGAAGGGCATCTAGGTTGACTCCATAGTTTAGCTATTGTGAATTGTGCTGCTATAAACAATGACCTGTTTGTGTCCCTGTAGTGTGCTGTTTTTAAGTTTTTTGGTATAGTCCAAGAAGAGAAATAGTTGAATCAAATGGTGGTTCCATTTCCAGATTTCCAAGGAATCTCCATACTGATTTCCAAATTGACTGCACCAATTTGCAGTCTCACCAGCAGTGTATCAGTGTACCTTTTTCCCACATCCTCGCCAACACTTATTGTTTGTCTTCATAATAGCTGCCCTTCTTACTAGAGTGAGATGGTATCTTAGAGTGGTTTTAATTTGAATTTCTCTGACTGCTAGAGATGATGAGCATTTTTTCATATAATTATTTATTGATTTTATATCCTCTTCTGAGAAGTGTTTTTTCAGATCCTTGGCTCATTTATTGATTGGAATATTATTATTATTATTGGTTTTAAGACATTTGAGTTTTTTATATACCCTAGAGTTTAGTGCTGTATCTGATGTATAAGGGGTAAAAATTGCTGCCATAGAGTAGACTCTCTATTCTATTCTATTGTTTTTTTTTTTTGATAAAAACCTTTAGTTTCAATCCATCCCATGTGTTGATACTTGGTTTTAATTCCTGTGCTATAGGAGTGTTATTAAGGAAGTTGTAACCTAATCCCACATGATGGAGATTAGGGCCTACTACTTCTTCTATTTGGAGAGTCTCTGGTTTAATTGCTAGATCCTTGATCCATTTTGAGTTAACCTTTATGCATAGTGAGAGAGAGGGTTTCAATTTTATTTTGCTGCCTATGGATTTCCCATTTTCCCAGCACCATTTGTTGAAGATGATATCTTTTTTCCAGTGCATATTTTTAGCACCTTTTTCTAATATAAGATAATTGTGGTTTTGTAGGTTGGTCTCTGTGTCCTCTATTCTGTACTATTGGTCTACCAGCCTGTTTTGATGCCATTACCATGCTGTTTTTGTTACTGTGGCTCTGTAGTATAGTTTAAGGTCTGGTATAGCAATGCCACCTGCCTCCCTTTTCCTGCTAAGGATTGCTTTAGCGATTCTGGGTCTCTTATTTTTCCAGATAAATTTCATGATTGCGTTTTCTATTTCTATGAGAAATGCCATTGGGATTGTGATCATAATTGCATTAAATCTGTAGAGTGGTTTTAGTAGTAGGTCCATTTTGATAATATTATTTCTGCCTATTCAAGATCAAGTTAAATCTTTCCATCTTCTAAGGTCTTTGATTTCTCTTTAGTGTCTCGTAGTTTTTATTGTATAGATCCTTCACCTTTTGTTGATTCCCAAGTTTCTTTTTGTTTTTGAAGGATATTGTGAATGGGGTAGTTTTACTCATTTCTCTCTCAGAGGATTTGTCACTGATATATAGAAATAACTTTGATTTGTGGGTGTTGATTTTATATCCTGCTACTTTGCTGAATTCTAGTTCTAGATGTTTTCTAGTAGAGTTTTTTGAGTCTTCTAGGTACAGAATCATATTATCAGCAAATAGTGCTAGTTTAAGTTCTTTTTTTCCTATACATATTCTTTTAATTTCTTTCATCTGTCTAATTGCTCTGGCCAATGTTTCAAGAACTATATTGAATAGAAGGGGTGAGAGAGGGCATCCCTGTTTTGTTTCTGATGTTAGAGGGAATGCCTTCAGTTTTTCTCCATTTAAATGATGTTTGCCTGAGACTTAGCATAGATAGCCTTTAAAATGTTGATGGAAGTTCTTGTTATCCCTAGTTTTTGTAGTGTTTTGAACATGAAGGGGTGCTGTATTTTGTCAAATGCTTTTTCTGCATTTGTTGAGATGATCATAAGATTCTTATCTTTAAATCTACTGATGTGATGAATTACGTTTATTGATTTCTGTATGTTGAACCAATCTTGCATCCCTGAGATGAATCCCACTTGATCATGATGAACCATCTTTTTTATATGTTTTTGTATTTGATGGCCAGAATTTTATTCAGAATTTTTGCTTCTGGTTTTTAGAGGTATTTGTCTGAAGTACACTTTTTTTTCTGTGTTTGTCTGATTTTAGAATCAAGGAGATATTGGCCTTATAGAGTGAGTTTGGAAGTGCTCCCTCTTCTTATATTTCATGGAATAATTTGAGGAGTATTTGTGTTAGTTCTTCTTTGAAAGTCTTGTATCCATTGAGCCCTGGGCTTTATTTATTTATTTATTTTTGTTGCTAGGCTTTTGATGGTGTCTTCTATTTCATTGCTTGAAAATGATCTGCTTAACTTACTCAGTTTGTGTAAGTCACATGATTCTAAACATTTGTTGATGACTTCAATATTTTCTGTTTTATTGCAGGAGAAATTTTCAAAATAATTTCTAATAATCTTCTGTATTTCTCTAGTGTTCATGGTGATATTTTCTTTTTCATTATGGATTTTAGTAACTGGATTATTTCTCTCCTTCTCTACAGTAGCATGGATAAGGTTTTATCAAATGTATTTGTTTTTCAAAAAGCCAACTTTTCATTTTGAAAATTTTAAAAAAATTAAAAATATATGGCAGTGGAATATATTACACTTCTTATTAGACATATACAGCACAAATTTTTATATCTCAGTGTATAAAGTAGTTTGACATCAATTTGTGTGTTCATATGTGTAATTTGGTGGAATATAATAGACATCATTATCCATCCTTGCTAATCCCTTTCCCCTCCCTATTCCTCCCACCAATCTTCCCTAAATAGAATTTATCTATTTCTCCCATGCTCCCCCTTCCTACCCCACTATGAGTCAGCCTCCTTATATCAGAGAAAATATTCAGCATTTTTATTTCGGGTTTGGCTAACTTCAATTAGCATTATCTTCTCCAATGCCATCTATTTACCTGCAAATGCCATGATTTTATTTTCTGTTTTTGCTGAGTAATATTCCATTGTGTACAAATGCCACGTTGTCTTTATCCATTCATCCACCGAAGGACATCTATGTTGGCTCCATAATTTAACTCTTGTGAATTGTGCTGCTAAAACATTGTGACTGTGTAATGTAGTATGCTGTTTTTAAGTCCTTTTGGGTATAGACCAGGGAATGGATAGCTGGGTCAAATGGTGGTTCCATTCCCAATCACTCTGTCAATTTTTATTTGCTTCTTTTGTTCCAACTTCATTGATCTCTGCTCTGATTTTAATCATTTTCTGTCCTTTTCTGCTTTTGCTGTTGATTAGTTGTTTTTCCTAGGGCTTTGAGATGTAATTTTAGGTCATTTATTTGACTTTCTATTTTTTTAAGGAATGGTCTCCATGCAATAAACTTTTCTTTTAGTAATGCCTTCATAGTGTCCCAGAGATTTTGATATGTTGTATCTGTGTCCTCATTCACCTCTAAGAATTTTTAAATCTCCTCTTTGATGTTTTCTGCAACCCATTGTTCATTTACTAACATATTATTTAGTCTCCTGGTATAGGAGTAGCTTCTATTTTTATCATAGATTTCTAATTTTCTTCCATTATGATCTGATAGAATGCAGGGTAGTGTCTTTACTTTTCTGTATTGCTTAGAGTTCCTTTTTGGCGTGGCTTATGGTCTATTTTAGAGAAGGAATCATTTGCTCCTGAAAAGAAAGTGTCTTTGCCTGTTTAAGAATGAAATAGTCTATGTATGTCAGTTAAATCTAAGTTATTGATTGTATTATTGAGTTCTATAGTTTCTGTCTGGATATTGTTTGGAATATCAATCCAATGGTAAAAATGGTGTGTTAAAGTCACCCAGAATTATTGTCTTGTGGTCTACTTGGCCCTTAAACTTGAGAAGAGTCTGTTTGAACATAGATGCTCCATTGTTTTGGGGGTGTGTATATTTATAATTGTTCTTTCTGGTTGTTGTATGGTTCTTTTAAGCATTCATTATGTAGTGTCCTTTTTTATCCCTTTTGATTATCTTTTACTTGAAGTCCACATTATTTGATATAAGAATGGAAACCCCTGCTTGCCTCCACATTTCATGTGAGTGGTGTGTTTTAATATTTATTTTTTGTATATGGACACAATACCTTTATTATTTAGTTTTATGTGGTGCTGAGGATCGAATACAGGTTCTCACATGTGCTAGGCCAGTGTTCTACCACTGAGCCCTAGCCTCAGCCTGAGTGATATATTTTTTTCCAACCTGTCACCTTCAGTATGTGGGTGTCTTTTCCTATGATGTGAGTCTCTTGGAGGCAGCATATTTTTGGTCTTTTTTAAATCTCATCTGCCTGTCTTTTGATTGCTGAGTTGGAACTAAACTTTCCAGGTTATTATTGAGACAACATTTGTATTCCCAGTTTTTTTTTTTTTTTGGTTTATTTTTAGTATTTAACTAAGTCAGATTCTCTTTGATAGGTTTTTCCTTTAGAGTGATACTACCCTTTTCTGATTTTTATTGTTGTTCATTTCCTTCTCATGGAATATTTTGCCAAGGATGCTCTGTAGTGCAGGTTTCTGGTTGTAAATTTTTTAAATTTGGGTATGATGAAAGGTTTTTATTTTGTCATAAAATAACATCTGAATCGAAATCTAATTGCTAATCTAAATTTAATTTCTCTCCATATGATTCTTGGTTGGCATCCATTTCTTTCAGAGCTTGGTTTATATTGTTGCAGGATCTTGTAGATTTCAGGGTCTCAGTTTAAAAGTCAGAAATCAGAGATGGTGATTGGTTTTTCCCAGATGTAATTTGATTCCTTTCTATTTTGGCATTTGAGATGCTCTGTTCCTCCTGTAAGCTTGGTGTTTTCATTATGAGGTGCGTTGTTGTAGACCTGTAGTGTTCTTGTTCATTTGGTGTCCTATACGATCCTTGTATTTTATTCTCCAATTCACTCTACATATTTGGAAATTTTTCTGGTATTATTTCATTGAATAGATTGTTCATTTCTGTAGTTTAGACCTCTATTCCTTCATCTATCCCAATATTTGTTAAATTTGGTCTTTTCATATTATCTCACAATTCTTGGATCTTCTGCTCATGGATTCTTACCATCTTCACTGGGGTCAACTTTATGTTTTCAAGATTATCTATTTTGTCTCCAGTGTCAGAGGTTCTGTCTTCCAAGTGATCTATTCGGTTGGAGATGCTTCCTATTGAGTTCTTTATTTGGTTTACTGTTTCCTTCATTTCAAGGATCTCTCTCTTTTTTTTTCAAATTTTTTTTTTAAATTAAAAAAATTCCTTATTGAAGTAATATTTTGCTTTCATTATTTGCTTATGTAGCTGTTTATCAAAATGATCTTTGGCTGCCTGTATTTGCTCTCATATCATCTTTCAATTCACAGAAAATTATGTACCTTCTCCCATTTATCCTGCTTTTCTGACCATGGATTCTAATAATGTAGCATCTTTGTTTGGGCCACATTCTTTCTTGGTTTCTCATGTTGTTCATGCATCTTCCATTCCAGATATGCGTTTTTAAGATATATAGCCATGTAGGCTTATAGTGTCCCCAATGGGTTTCAATACCTTCCTTTTTAAAAAAAAATTATTTATTTTTTTAAATACATGAAAACAGTGGAATGCATTACAATTCTTATTACACACATGGAGCACAATTTTTAGTATCTTTGTATAGAAAGTATATTCATGCTAATTTATGCCATTATATATGTACTCATCTACTCCCAGGATGTAGGCTTTCTGTTCACCTCAGATTTTTTTTTGAGAAGAAACTTTTTAGTTTGAATACATCCCATTTATTGATTCTTGGTTTTAATTCTTGTGCTATAGGCATCTTATTAAGAAAATTGGGGCGGCCTAGCCCCATGTGATGAAGATTATGGCCTACTTTTTTTTTCTATCAGATGCAGACTCTCTGGTTTAAATCCTAGGTCCTTGATCCACTTTGAGTTGAGTTTTGTGCATTGTGAGAGATAGGGTTTTAATTTCATTTGTTTGAAAATGGATTTCCAGTTTTCACAGCACCATTTGTTGATGAGGCTATTTTTTCTCCAATGCATGTTCTTGGCACCTTTGTCTAATGTAAGATAATTGTAATTTTGTGGGTTAGTCTATGTGTCCTCTATACTGTACCATTGGTCTACTGGCCTGTTTTAGTGCCAATACCATGCTGTTTTTGTTTCTATTGCTCTGCAGTATAGTTTAAGGTCTGGTATAGTAATACCACCTGCTTTGCTCTTCCTGCTTATAATTGCTTTAGCTATTCTAGGATTCTTATTTTTCCAGATGAATTTCATGATTGCTTTTTCTATTTCTATGAGAAATGTTATTGGGATTTTTATCACAATTGCATGAAATAAGTATAGTGCTTTTGGTAGTATGGTCGTTTTGATAATATTAATTTTGCCTATGCAAGAGTAAGGTAGATCTTTTCATCTTCTAAGGTCTTCTTTGATTTCTTTCTTTAGGGCTCTGTAGGTTTCATTGTATAGATCTTTCACCTCTTTCATTAAGTTAATTTCCAAGTATCTTAAGGTTTTTTTTTTTTAAGTATTGTAAATGGGGTAGTTTTTCTTATTTCCTTCTAGAGGCTTTGTCACTGATATTTTTTTAATGTGTGTTAATTTTATATCCAGCTGCTTTGCTGAATTCAGTTTTTAGTTCTAGAAGTTTTCTGGTGGTGCTTTTGGGGTCTTCTAGGTATAAAAACGTATTGTCAGCAAAAGTCTAATTTAATTTCTTTTCCTATAGTTATTTCTTTAATTTCTTTCATCTGTCTAATTGCTCTGGCCAGTATTTCAAGAAATATGTAAAATAGAATTGGTGAGAGAGAGCTCCCCTGTCTTGTTCCTGTTTTTAGAGGGAATGCCTTTAGTATTTCTCCCTTTAGAATGATGTTGGCTTTAGCCTTAATGTAGAGAGCCAGTATGATGTTGAGGTATTTTCCTGTTATCTCTAGGTTTTTAATGTTTTGAACATGAATGGGTGCTGTATTTTGTCAAATGGTTTTTCTGCATCTATTGAGATGATCGTATTATTCTTATTTTAAAGTCTATTGATGTGATGAATTACATTTATTGATTTCCATATGTTGAACCAACCCTGTGTCCTTGGAACAAATTCTACTTGATCTTGGTGCACGACCTTTTTAATGTTTTTGTATTCAATTTGCCAGTATTTTATTCAGAATTTTTGCATCTATGTTCATTAGAGATATTGTCCTGAAGTTTTCTTTTTTTCATTTGTCCCTATCTGGTTTGGGGATCAGGGTGATATTGGCCTCATAGAAAGAGTTTGGGAGTGCTGCTGCTTTCTCTATTTCCTGAAATAAATTGAAAAGTATTGGTATTTTTGTAGTTGTTCTTTAAAGGTCTTGTAGAACTTGGCTGTGTATCCATCTGGTCTTGAAGTTTTCATGGTTGGTGAGCTTCTGATGGCATCTTCTATTTCATCACTTAATATTGGTATGTTTAAATTGTGTATGTCTTCCTGATTCAATCTGGGCAAATCAGGACTTAAGAAATTTGTTGATGCCTTCAGTGTCTTCTATTTTATTGGGGTATACGTTTTCCAGATGATTTCTGATTATCCTCTGTATTTCTGTAGTGTCTATTGTGATATTGCCTTTTTCATCACCTATGCTGGTAATTTGAGTTTTCTCTCTCTTTCTCTTCATTAGCTTAGCTAAGGGTCTGTCGTTTTTTTTTTTTTTTCAGAGAACCAATTTTTTTCAAATTTTGTTTCTTTTGATTCAAATTCACTTCTAAATTTAATTATTTCTTGAATTCTACTTCTTTTGCTGTTGATTTTTTCTTCTAGGGCTTTGAGATTAAATATGAGATCAATTATTGACTTTTTCTTCTTTTAAGGAATTAACTCCATGCAATGAACTTTCCTCTTAGTACTGCTTTCATAGTGTCTAAAAGATTTTGATATGTTGTGTCTATTTTCTTGTTTACCTCTAAGAATTTTTTAATCTCCTTCATGAAGTCTTCTGTAACCCATTGTTCAGTCTATTTTACCAAATTTATTACTCTTTTAACTGCTTATAGAACTTAAAATATTTCAAGTTTGTCTTTTCACTAGGTGGAAGTGTCACTTTACATGTCTACAAACATTAATATTTTATGAATATTTTACACATGGGGAATGTGTTATGGATGATACTTGAAACTAAGTGTATTGGGGAACTAAATCTATCTCATGGATGCAAAGCAACTACCAGATTGTTTTCAAAAGCTTTTTTACCACTCTTTTTTGTCTCCCTTGGGCACAATCACCTATGAGAATATCTTTGACAAGTCTGATTTGCATCTGGAATATCCGCCAAATTTCACATTCACTGATGGCAGAGAAGTTACAAGTTGGGCTTTTATTCAGTGCTTGTATTATGGTATATAACCTTCAGTTCACTCTGATATGGAATGTATATGCTGTTTTTAGACTTATCTATTTTCCTCTAAATTAGATAATGGAAAGTATCTTATTACATAATTAAAGTAACTCTCCTACATGACAGTCAGTTTTACTAACTCTTAATTCAAATTAAAAACTGAATAAAGTTTTGGTCCATGTTCTATTAATCTACCATTTTTTATTTCAGGAGCCATTAACATTCGGGGATGTGGCCCTTGATTTTTCTCAGGAGGAATGGGAATGCCTGGATCCTGCTCAGCAGAATTTATATAGAGAAGTGATGTTGGAGACCTACAGCAACCTGCTGTTTGTGGGTGAGCATAACTTTTCTTCAAAATTCCTATCATTATTTAGTTTTCTTCCCTTGAAGTATGTCTTTTGGGATCTTCATCATAAGAATGAGTTTCAGATTTATGCTTTCAATAAAAAAGATGTGGTAGTTCTTGGTGCTGACAAGAAAATGTTAATAATGTTTTTTTTTCATTCTTAATGTTTTCCTTTGTTGGCATGATATATATCATTCACTTGACATATGGTTTACTTAGAGAAATGCAGTCATGTAAAATACTGTGGCCCACATATAGCAGAGGACATAGTTGAGGTAGAGGTGGAAGCCTAAATCCAAAAATGTTGATTGAGACGTTATCCAGCAGAAAAGATTTTTGAGAAGCTTTGATTTCTTTCTCTTGTTATCATAGAAAAACCTGTCCTGTGTTTTGTGCTTTAAAATTATCTAGTCTCCTGCTTTTCTTCCAGTAATGTTTCTGTACATTCAAATTAAAAAGAAAACACTCCCTTTGCCTTGTGAGTGTGAATATTATCTGATGGACCTTTCTTAATTTTTAAAAATATATTTTTTAATTCTTAATGAATTCCCATTTATTTATACGTGGTGCTGAGGATCGAACCCAGGGCCTCATACATGCTAGGCAACTCTCTACCACTAGTCTATAACTCCAGCCCCTTTTCCATTATTTACAGAAAGTTTTTGCACATTTCTGGAGACTTCTAGGTCCACACATTGTAATACATTACTATCATAAGTCAGTTTTTGTAATCTTATTTGTACATTTTTTTCACTAAAATTTCCTTATCAATGTTCTCTCTGAATATGTGTAATGGATTTTCTGTGAAATTTACTGCCATGGAATGAATGTCAAGATGAACAAAGACTGCTCTTCTGAGAGATAGTGTAAGTTGTAGTAGAATAAGAGGATGTGTAAAATAATAAATCTGTGGATTTTACAATTTGGTTGGTTAATTTTTTCTTTATTTTTTCATTGTATATCGTAGGTTCCATGCTATAGACTGGGTTTCCTCATATTAGTTAATTGCTTCACAAATTAAGATATGCTTGACTTTTGTTTATATTGCCAATAATGTTATATGTGCTTTTGCTTGTATAAATATTAAACCTCTTTTGTCTATGACTTTTGTTTTTTATCTTGATTGGCTTTGCATTCTGCCCATGTATGTAGAAACTGAAATTTCCTATATGTAAATGTAATGGGGATTGATGGCTGAGATACTCTAATGCTGAACTACAACCCAAGCTCCTTTTCACTCATAGTTGGAGCGAGATTCTCATTAAGTTATTGAGGATGTTTTGAAATTGCAATTCTCCTGCCTCAGACTTCCTAGTAGCTGAGATTTCACGCATGCCTATCATTTGTATATTGATGAGTCTGTTCTTATTTATAGGATTACGACCACATTTTTTTAAATGTAGTTTAAGAAATGTTGCAAATTTATTTATCTTTTAATTTTCATTGTAATCAAAACCACAAAATAAAACTTACTGTCTCCAAAATTTTAAATATTCAGTAACATTGATTCAAATTGTTATGCAATATATCTCTAAAAAGTTTACATCTCAAAAAAAAAAAAAAGAAAAGAAAACAATGCCTAGGAAGCAAGGGCTCATTTCTTTCTCCCCATCAAAAAACCATTCTCTTTTGTTCAGAAAGCTGTTTTTTAGAGATGTCATGTTCTAGAATTCTGCAATATTCTTTCTGTGACATATTTCAGTTAATGTATATATATTTTGTCAAATACATAATTTGAATAAATTACTTGACTTCAAAGTTCTATAGTTTCTATATTCCAAATTGGCTCATCTTTTGTTTTCAAGGGATATTTGATTTGCATCCCCCATGATGGCTCTGTTGAATAACAAGTAACAGCACTGTGTGAAATGTTTTCAATTTGCTATTGATGTTAGGGCTTGGTACCACACTCATTCAGAAATCCATCTACCTAATTCTATGTCTGCATTTACAATTGAATGCTGTAACTTTTAGTATACTTTTTAACAGGTAAATATTGTAATGTAATTTCTGGTTTGTGGGATATTCACACAATTTAAAGGATGGATTTCTTTTCAAAAATATTTAACAACGGGAGTTTTATGATTATTACCTGGAGCCTATAGTTAAATTTAAATAACATAAACAACTTTATCTTTTAATTCTATCTCTCAATACTTGAACAACAGCATGCTCTCAAGTGTTCAATTTTTGAGCACTCTTTAAACATACCTATCACTTTTGACTTCATATTTTTATTCCATGTTGGTTATAAAATAACTATCACTTAAATAATTATTAACTTTTGTTTAATACATAAAATTGGTCTATCCAATATAATATCCCACTTGCGATTAAGAACAGAGATTCTATATGTCTACAATGGTTTCAAAATATTTTCAAAATCTTATGCTTTGCAATTACCATTGTGCTTTACTGCATTTCTCTTTTCAGTAAATGGGGATTGATGTCTCCTAGTATGACAGTGATTATTTGTTTTCATTCAACTTTCTAAATTTTTTCTTTGTGTGTTTGGGAAGTATGATGTATGTTGCTAATGTATGTACTCTTAATCCAGAACTTAGGAAAAGGTTCTTTTTCTCTATTTTGCCTCTTTTCATAGGTTATTATTATTATTTTTTTTTAATTTAAAACGTCTTCTATGTCCATTAACTGTCTTAAACTATGTTTGGTGTACTATAATTTAGACAGCCCAGGTTTTGTTCAGTCACTTCTTTTTATTGGTTGTTCACAACATTACATAGCTCTTGACATATCATATTTCATACATTTGATTCAAGTGGGTTATGAATTCCCATTTTTACCCCGTATACAGATTGCAGAATCACATCGGTTACACATCCACGTTTTTACATATTGCCATAGTAGTGACTATTGTATTCTGCTATCTTTCCTATCCTCTATTATCCCCCCTCCTCTCGCTTCCCATCTTCTCTCTCTACCCCATCTACTGTAATTCATTTCTCTCCCTTGATTTTTTTCTCTTTCCCTTCACATCCTCTTATATGTAATTTTGTATAACAATGAGGGTCTCCTTTCATTTCCAAGCAATTCCCTTCGCTCTCCCTTATTCTCACACCTCTCATCCCTGTTTAATGTGAATCTTTTTCTAATGCTCTTCCTCCCTGCTCTGTTTTTAGTTGCTCTCCTTATATCAAAGAATACATTTGGCATTTGTTTTTTAGGGATTGGATAGCTTCACTTAGCATAATTTGCTCTAACGCCATCCATTTCTTTGTAAATTTCATGTTTTGTCATTTTATAGTGCTGAGTAATACTCCATTGTGTATAAATGCCACCTTTTTTTAATCCATTTATCTATTGAAGGGCATGTAAGTTGGTTCCACAGTCTAGCTATTGTGAATTGTGCTGCTATGAACATAGATGTAGCAGTATCCCTATAGTACGCTCTTTTAAGGTCTTCAGGGAATAGTCCAAGAAGAGCAATAGCTGGATCATTCCCAGTTTTCCCAGGAATCTCCATACTGCTTTCCAAATTGGCTGCTCCAACTTTCAGTCCCACCAGCAATGTAAAATTGTACCCTTTTCCCCACATCCTCGCCAGCACTTGTTGTTGTTTGACTTCATAATGGCTGCCAATCCTACTGGAGTGAGATGGTATCTTAGGGTGGTTTTGATTTGCATTTCTCTGACTGCTAGAGATCTTGAGCATTTTTTCATATACTTGTTGATTGATTGTATATCCTCCTTTGAGAAGTGTCTGTTCAGGTCCTTGGCCATTTGTTGATTGGGTTATTTGTTTTCTTATTGCTTAATTTTTTGAGTTCTTTGTATACTCTGGATATTAGGGCTCTATCTGAAGTATGAGGAGTAAAAATTTGTTCCCAGGATGTAGGCTCCCTATTTACCTCTCTTATTGTTTCTCTTGCTGACAAAAAACTTTTTAATTTGAGTCAGTCCCATTTGTTGATTCTTGTTTTTAACTCTTATGCTATGAGTGTCCTATTAAGGAATTTGGAGCCCAACCCCACAGTATATGGATAGAAGAAAAAGTTGGCTTCTATCAGACACAGAGTCTCTGATTTGATATTAAGCTCTTTGATCCATTTTGAGTTAACTTTTGTGCATGGTAAGAGAAAGGGACTCAGTTTCAGTATGTTGCATATGAATTTCCAGATTTCCCAGCAACATTTGTTGAAAATGCTATCCTTCATCTATTGCATGCTTTTAGCCCATTTATCGAATATAAAATAGTTGTAATTTTGTGGATTGGTTTTTATGTCCTCTATTCTGTACCATTGGTCCACCCACCCATTTTGGTACCAGTACAATGCTGTTTTTGTTACTATTACTCTGTAGTACAGTTTGAAATCTGGTAGTGTTATACCTCCTGATTCACACTTCCTGATTATAATTCCTTTTGTTATTCCGGGTTTTTTATTTCTCCATATGAATTTCATGATTGCTTTATCTATTTCTACAAGAAATGCCATTGAGATTTTGATTGGCATTGCATTGAACCTATAGAGAACTTTTGGTAATATCACCATTTTCATGATGTTAGTTCTGCCTATCCATGTACAGGGTATGTTTATCCATCTTCTAAGATCTTCTATTTCTCTCTTTAAGGTTCTGTAGTTTTCATTGTGTAAATCTTTCACCTCTTTTGTTAGGTTGATTCCCAAGTATTTTATTTTTTTTGAGGATATTGTGAACAGAGTGGTTGTCCTCGTGTCCATTTCAGAGGATTTGTGGCTGATATACAAGAATGCCTTTGATTTATGCGTGTTGATTTTATATTCTGCTACTTTGCTGAATTCATTTATTAGCTCTAATAGTTTCTTTGTAGACCCTTTTGTGTCTCTAGGTATAGGATCATATCATCCGCAAATAGTAATAATTTAAGTTCTTTTTCTATCTTAATGCCTTTAATTTTTTTTGTCTGTCTAATTGCTCTGGCCAGTATTTCGAGAACTATATTGAATAGAAGTGGTGAGAGAGGGCATTCCTGTCTTGTTACAGATTTTAGAGGGAATGCTTTCAGTTTTTCTCCATTTAGAATGATGCTAGCCTGAGGCTTATCATATATAGCTTTTACAATGTTGAGGTAAGTTCCTGTTATCCCTAGTTTTTCTAGTGTTTTGAACATAAAGGGATGCTGTACTTTGTTGAATGCTTATTTGCATCTATCGAGATGATCATATGGTTCTTATCTTTAAGTCTATTGATGTGTTGAATAACGTTTATTGGTTTCCATATATTGAACCAGTCTTGCATCCCAGGGATAAATCCTACTTGATCATGGTGCATGATCATTTTGATATGTTTTTGCATCCGATTTGCCAGAATTTTATTGAGGATTTTTGCATCTAAATTCATTAGGGATATTGGTTTGTAGTTTTCTTTCTTTGAGGTGTCTTTATCTGGTTTGAGAATCAGGGTGATATTGGCCTCATAGAATGAATTTGGAAGTTCTCCCTCTTTTTCTATCTCCTGAAATAGATTGTAGAGTATTGGTATTAGTTATTCATTCAAGATCTTGTAAATCTCTGCTGTACATCCATCTGGTCCTGGGATTTTCTTGGTTGGTAATCTTTTGATGGCTTCTTCTATTTCCTCACTTGATATTGGTCTGTTTATGTTGTTTATATCATCCTGACTCAAGCTGGGTAGTTCATATATCTTAAGGAATTTATCAATGCCTTCACTGTCTTCTATTTTATTAGAGTATAGTGTTTCAAAATAATTTCTAATTATCTTCAGTATTTCTGAATTGTCTGTTGTGATGTTGCCTTTTTCATCCCATAAGCTAGTAATTTAGGTTCTCTCTCTTCTTCTCTTTGTTAGCATGGCTAGTGATCTATTAATCTTATTTATTTTTTCAAAGAACCAACTTTTAGTTTTGTCAATTTTTTGATTGTTTCTTTTGTTTTGATTTCATTGATTTCAGCTCTAATTTTAATTATTTTTTGCCTTCTACTGTATTTGGTGCTGATTTGTTCTTCTTTTTCTAAGGCTTAGAGTTGTAGTGGGAGGTCATTTATTTGTTGGCTTTTCCTTCTTTTAAAGAATGAACTCCATGAAATGAATTTTCCTTTTAGTACTGCTTTCATAGTGTCCCAGAGATTTCAATATGTTGTGTCTGAGTTTTCATTTACCTCTAAGAATTTTTAAATTTTCTCGTTGATGTCTTCTGTAACCCTTTGTTCATTCAGTAGCATATTGTTTAATCTCCATGTGATGTAGGATTTTTCCTTTCTCATTTCATTGTTGATTTCCAATTTCATTCCATTATGATCAGATAAAATGCATGGTAGTATCTCTACTCCATTGTAATTGCTAAGATTTGCCCTGTGACATAATATAGGGTCTTTTTTTGAGCAGTATCCATGTGCTGCTGAGAAGAAAGTGTATCCGCTTGATGTTGGGTGGTATATTCTATATATCAATTAAGTCTAAATTATTAATTGTATTATTGAGCTCTATGGTTTATTTATTCAACTTTTCTTTGGAATATCTGTCTAGTGGTGAGAGAGGTGTCTTAAAATCTCTCATGATTATTGTGTTGTGGTCTATTTGACTCTTGAAAGTGAGAAGAGTTTGTTTGATGAACATAGCTGCACCATTGTTTGGGGCATATATATTAATGATCGTCAAGTCTTGTTGGTGTATGGTTCCCTTGAGCAGTATGTAGTGTCCTTGTTTATCCCTTTTGATTAACTTTGGCTTGAAGTCTATTTTATTTGATACAAGTATGGACACACCTGCTTACTTCCGGGGTCCGTATGAGTGATATAATTTTTCCCAACCTTTCACCTTCAGTCTGTGTATGTCTTTTCCTATCTGATGAGTCTCCTGTAGGCAGCATATTGTTGGATCTTTTTTAAAATCTATTCTACTAGCCTATGTCTTTTGATTGGTGCATTTAAGCCATTAACATTTAGGGTTACTATTGAGATATGGTTTGTATTTCCAGCCATATTTGATTATGTATGTTACTTAACTTGATTTGTTTTTCCTCTATGATTAGTTTTTCCTTTACTATACTACCACCTGCTATTGGTTGTCATTGTTATTTTTCATTTCCTCTTCCTGTAATGTTTTACCAAGGATGTTTTGAAGAGCTGGTTTTCTAGCTGTAAATTCTTTTAACTTTTGTTTATTGTGGAAGATTTTTATTTCATCTTCAATCCCGAAGCTTAATTTCGAAGGATACATGATTCTTGGTTGGAACCCTTTTTCTTTCAGTGTTTGAAATATGTTGTTTCAGGATTTTCTAGCTTTCAGAATCTGTGTTGAAAGATTAGCAGTTATCCTGATTGGTTTACCACTAAATGTAATCTGCTTTCTCTCTCTTGTGGCTTTTAAGATTCTCTTCTTATTCTGTATGTTGGGCATCTTCATTATTATGTGTTTTGGTGTGGATCTCTTATGATTTTGTACATTCGGTGTCCTGTAGGCTTCTAGTATTTGGATTTTTTTTTTCTCATTCTTTAAGTCTGGGAAGATTTCTAGTATTTTTTCATTAAATAGATTGCTCATTCCCTTGGTTTGGACTTCTATACCCTCTTGTATCCCAATAACTCTTACGTTTGGTTTCTTTATGTTATCCCATAATTCTTGGATGTTCTGCTCATGATTTCTTAACATTCTTTCTGAGCTTTCTATGTTCTTTTCAAGTTGCAAAACTTTGTCTTTGTTGTCTGAAGTTCTATCTTCTAAGTTTTCTAGTCTGCTGGTATTACTCTCAATTGAGTTTTTATTTTGGTTTGTTGTTTCCTGCATTTCCAGAATTTCTGTTTGTTTGTTTTTTATATCCTCTATCTCCCTATAGAGTTGATCTTTTGTTTCTTGGATTTGTTTATGTAATTCATTGTCAAAGTGATCCTTCATTGTCTGAATTTGCTGTATAATGTCTTCCTTGAGACTCCAGATCAGCTGAAGCATGTATATCCTAAACTCTTTGTCTGACATTCCATCAGCTGCAGATATTACCTCGTCTAATGTTGAATTGACCTGTATTGTTTGTGGTCCTTTCTTTCCTTGTCTTTTAATACTGCTCATGATTTTTTCTGGCTTTGTGAAACTGTTGTGTTAATGTTTTCCCCTTATATATTTGTATTGTTCTTGTATAGCTCCAAAATCCCTCTTTTGCAGAGAAAGACAATGTAAATTGTTCCCAATATCGACAGTACATTATCTAAGCACAAGTTTTCATTATTAATACATTTGTAGTTAGATTCTAAGTCTATAGATATTGGTTTTAATTATTACTTAAGAATATATTCATTAGTGTCATAAAAGGCATACCATATCTGGTGGCATATAGAAAACTTAATTTCAGACGAAGGATGTTATACTTAGAGGGAAAGAAGTGAGGGTATGAGGTTAAACTAACTTAGCACCTTTGCAGAACTCTTACCAACAGACTGGTAATTTATGAAAGAATGTATAGACTCAACCTCCTATCTGTATTTAGATAGTTAACCTATGTATAGATAGCAAAATTTAGGAGATTGAAAGTGGGATAGAGAGAATATGAATGAAAAAAAAAATAAGGAAAATAAGAGAAATAAGAGAAGGAAAAGGAACGTAAGATAGAAATAAAGAAAAAAATGGGGGAAGGTGGGGTATATGAAATTCCTCTATCTTATATTGCTTTGGTAATTTGGTTGTTCATGCACAGTTCTTGGTTTCATATATGTTGAAGTTGTGGAAGAGAGGGAAGACAAGAGAGAAAGAAAGAGGAAAATAAAAGTCTCTCAGAACACTGTTTTCTTTGCTTCCAGTAGGTGGCATTGTCTATTCTTAGCTGGAGCCTCTGTATTCAGGATGATGGGTATAGCCAGTGTGAAAGCAAATGACCTTCCACCTGTGTCTTCCCTATTCTAGTCTCTGAGGTAGAAACCAGGTTCCTGTAAAGATGTTGTTTTGTGTTGATAGCTATAACCCACAAAAGTTTGTGGGAAATATTTTGAGTTATTGCAGCTAAGGGTGGGGGAGTTGGAAACCCGGTACCTGGATCAGCTGCAGAAACATGCTGGTAGCCTCACCCCCTTTGATGGGTTTTAAGGGTTGATGGGCTTCCTTTAGAGTAGCACACGGGGTGGTGTAGGGCTTCCTCCTCCGGTCTGGCTTGGCCCCAGGCGGCTTCCTCCTCTGGTCTGGCTTGGCGCCAGGTGGCTTCCTCCTCCGGTCTGGCTTGGTGCGTGCTGGGCTGCTTCCTCCTCTGGTCACGTTCAGTCACTTTTGTATGTGTCATTTTTTTTTATCACTTTGCTTTCAGTATGTGTGTGTCCATAGATTTAGAGTATCTTGTGGACCACCTATAGTTGTATTATTTAGAGTTAATTCATATAGCCAAGGTTTGTTTTGATCAGACACTTGTAATGTTGCATTTGCCGACAAAAAATATCTAACAATGAAGAATCTCCTACTCAAACATTGTATGAGTATCAACTTGACTTCACTTTATTAAAAAATTGAATCATATTTATGTGTCCTTTCAAAATTATATTATTGTTATAGGTATATATACCTACTAACAGTTTTGTTTTTATGCTTCTGTCTTTCAAATTCTATTGAAAATTACATGTTTTGAAACCCATATTTACAATAAAATAGAATTGTTTGTGCCAAAAAATGTTTAAAATTTTGTATGACTTGTGTTGATTTTCACACTTACATTTTAGTATGAAATATTTCCTTTAGTACTTTTGGGAGAACAGATCTAGTGTTGATGAATAGTGTGTGCATTTTATCTTTAAAGTCTTAATTTTTATTCTCTTTTGAAAGATAGTAGCTGTGAATATAATGTCTTAGTTGATACTTTTATTCTTTCATCCCTTGAAAATAGTCCTAAATTCCTTTCCGTGTTGTGAAGTTTCAACTAAGGATTTCAAAATTATATAGTTACACATTTCTAGGTTACCCATCTTTTTATTTGGATGCTCTGAATATTCTCTGTAAGTTTTAAAACTTGGATTAAAACTTGCTTTGAGTCTTTACAAGTTGGAGATAATTGAGCTACTAGGATGTTTTATTTTTCTTATTTTCTGAGATGCATTTATTAGTACTGGAAAGAGAACTACTAGTTTGCATTTTTTTTTAATTTTGGCTGGCCTTGAAAATTTGATCCTTCTGTCTCAACCTCCTATATTGCTATGTACAACCACTCCTGACTCTTTCAGACATTTTTAAAGAAAGTCTTTAAACACACATTTTCTGCTTATTACTATTAACAATTCTTGACTATATTTTATTTTATTTTATTTTTTGTGTGTGGGTTAAGTTCAGTAAACTTCTTTTAAATGATAATTTACTATTCCCTTTGAATAAATCACTTACTTTTCTTATAGTAGATTTAGCCATGTTTTTTTTTTTCTGTTGGTAACCAGGAATCCCTTTTTGAAAAGTCCCCAAATATTCACATGTTTCACATTTCTTTTTTAATTAAAAAGAAGAAAATTGGTAGATTTTTAAAACTATATTGTGAAGGAAGAAAGGCTTTGTGTATCACAATGTATTTTCCTATACTATATTACTCTCCATAGAAATGTACTCATCTTTGATACTGTGAACACTAAGATGATTTGGAAATTTCTCAAAGTAATTTTCTGTATACAGTTTTATTTGATTTATATATTTTTGCAGGAACAATGGGCTTAGATTTAATAATCTACTCCCCTGCTTATGTTGTTTTTATTGCTGTAATTTCCTATGTTTGCAAAATATATTCAGCCCAGTACAGTAAGTAAACATGATTGTTATTTTTATTTCAGCCATAAATTCTCATCATCCTCGAGAAATTTTACCAGAGCAGGGAATGAGAGCGAAAGAGGGAAGATATGAAAAGTGTGACCCTGACTATTTACAACTAAGAAAACAATGGGAAAATATAGGTGAGTGTAAAGTTCAAAAATTGTATTACAGTGGTCAAAAAAATTTATAGTCCCTATTTATGATAAAAATGTTATGGTCAAAAGACTGTAGGAAAAATTAATATCTGAAAAATATTAATTTTATTCAATTTTCTTTTGAGGAGCTGTATATGTCTTTGAAAATATATCCACAGGCATTTTTGAAGTGAAAGGAAATATGGAAAATCTGGTCTATGCATCAGTTTTTAACTAGGCCAAGTATAAATGTAGCACTGAGTTAAACTTTCAGTCAAAGATTTGCACAGAGAAGATATTTCTAAAAGTGATACTTAGGAGAGTTTCTTTACAAAATGTCCATTTTCTGCAACAAAATAGTAATTTATTTTGTGTGCAAATAGACGATATTAAGAAGTGTAGAAAGTTTTCTACTTCCCCAGTATTGCTCAATGACAATTCTGATACAGATTTATGGAAAGTGCACTATATACATAATGCTATAAGTCACACCATTAGCCATGTCTCTACCCTGAGTAATTACCAGTATATTTATATTGGTGATAAATATTATGAATATAGAGAAACTCCCAGTTATTTTCTAAAGGAAATTAGCAAGATGAAAAATGTGGGAAAGTCTTGCTTCAGTGCTCAAAAACTATTACTCATCCAAATATTCACAGTCAAGGCAAAACTTGCAAGTGTAAGGTATTTGAAAGGGTTTTAATCACAATGCAGAGCTTGCACAATACAAGAGAATTTATAGAGAAAGAGCCCTATAAGTTTAAAGAATATATCAAACAATCAGCTTGCTCAACATTTTTTTAAATACAGTAGATACTATGACAGTGATAAATCCTACAAACTTAAAGAATGCGGAAAAACTTTTAGTGAAAGGTTACAACTTGTGAAACATCAGAGTATTTATACTGAAGACAAGACCTGTAAATGTAAAAGTTGTGGCAAAGCCTTAAAAATGTTTTCAACACTTACTCAACGCAAAAAAAAAATTATTCTGCAGATAAGACCTACCAATGTGAAGAATGCAAGACACTCAAGGACTTTATTCAACATCACAGTGTTCATACAGGAGATATGCCATGCAAATGCAAAGAATGTGACAAAACTTCTAATAAAAGCTCCAATCTTATTTGTCACCAGTGGACACACCCTGGAGAAAAGCCGCACATATGTAAACAATTTTGCGAAGCTTTTAGTCAAAAACCAAGCCTTAAAAATCACCAGAGAATTCATGTTGGAGAGAAGCCCTACAAATGTAAAGTATGTGGCAAAATTTTTAATAGAAACTCATATCTTGAACGCCACAACAGGATTCATACTGGACAGAAGCCCTACAAATGTAAAGTGTGTGGCAAATGTTTTAATAGAAACTCAAGTCTTTATTGCCACAACAGGCTTCATACTGGAGAAAAGCTTTTCAAATGTAAAGTGTGTGGCAATAGTTTTAATACAAACTCAAATCTTAAGCGCCACAACAGGATTCATACTGGAGAGAAGCCCTACAAATGTAAAGTGTGTGGCAAATGTTTTAATAGAAACTCAAGTCTTTATTGCCACAACAGGCTTCATACTGGAGAAAAGCTTTTCAAATGTAAAGTGTGTGGCAATAGTTTTAATACAAACTCAAATCTTAAGCGCCACAACAGGATTCATACTGGAGAGAAGCCATACAAATGTAAAGTGTGTGGCAAAAGTTTTACTAGAAACACACAGATTAATCGCCACAACAGGATTCATACTGGAGAGAAGCCCTACAAATGTAAAGTGTGTGGCAAAAGTTTTAATAGAAACTCAAATCTTGATCGTCACAACAGGATTCATACTGGAGAGAAGCCCTACAAATGTAAAGTGTGTGGCAAGAGTTTTAGTCAAAAATCATCACTTACTGAGCACCAGCGAATCCATACTGGAGAGAAGCCCTACAAATGTATAGATTGTGACAAAGCTTTTAATAGAATCTCACAGCTTAATTGTCACAAAAGGATTCATTCTGGAGAGAAGCCCTACAGATGTAAAGATTGTTGCAAAGCTTTTAATAGAAAATCATCACTTACTCAACACCAGAGAACCCATACTAGAGACAAGTCCTATAAATGTGAAGAATGGCAAACTTTTTAAAATTGAAGATTACATCTTACTAATCAGTACAGATTTTATACTGGAGAGAAGGTTTACAAGTGAAAACATTGCATCAGTGTCTTTAAGGATGTATCAACCCTTATTTCACAGTAGTTTAACACTATTTCACACCAGAGAGATGATAGCACAGAAATTATACAAGTGTAAAATAGGTGTCAGAGTCTCCAACAGTTCTTCACACCCTACTCAGCACCTCAGAATTCATACGAGTGAGAGGACATGTAGAAAAATTTTTGCAAAGTTTTGGCCATTAATCAAACATTTTTGAAACACTGGAGGATTCATAGCATATAGAAATCCGAAGAATGTGTCCAAGACTGTATTCAAATTTCAGACATTTTTTAAATTACTTACCTCATACATTTACAAGGGTGGAGCAGCATTTGTCCAAAGTATGTACCTTCGATAACAGCAAAGTATTTACAATAAAAAAATCACCTTGAAAAATATAAAAATTGTAGTTTTTTTTTTTATTTATAGCCCATCCCTTGAAGCATTTGAGACCTAGGAGGAAAAAAATCATTTAGATGTAGAAAATGGACAATTTCTTTTCACATTTGCTGAAAATTTTTGTAACAACTTCATCTGATAATGTAGAAATAAGGATATACAAATATATAATAGTGCATCCCTAAAAGGAAATATTTTTACTATAAATCAACAATTGCTAAATATTCTCATTTTTCACAACTGGAGAAAATATAATTCTCATAGTTGATTATTAGAGAAGTCTCTTAAGATTTATATGAAATTTTAAATTTTTAGTTTTTATTCTTTTACATAACTAAGGGAACTTAATCAGTAAACTGCATCCCCAGAATTTTATTTTTATTTTTATTTTTATTTAGGGATAGGGTTTGCTAAGTTGTATAGGGCCTGACTACGTTATGAAGCTTGGCTTTTACCTTGCAAAGCTTCTCTCGTCTTTAGGGTCACAGGCATGGACCACGATGCCCGTTTTACAGAGCATTTTTACTTATATTTCATTACGGATGCAATTTGTTTCTAAATAAAGTGTGAATTTCTTAATGTTAACCTTGTCATGCATTTAATGACGTTAGTAGGTCACACATGTCCCACTATTCACATTGCTAATGGATTGACGCAATAGTAAAACATTCTATTGGGTAAATAGTGGTATATCGTCTCCATTAATTATTTCATATGTTTAATTGAGTTTTATTTGGAGAATATTATTTATGTAAATTATATACTCTTTTGTTTGTAATTATGGAAAAATTAAGTTATAGGAAGGACCCAGGAATACTAAAATAATGCCCAGATATCCCTAGTTTAAATTATGAATTTAAAATTTCACCTAATAGTGTTGCAGTACTCCCTAAGGGATCTACAACTCTGTAGAGTGATACAAGCTCCCAATCAAGGAGATGACAAAAACCCAAGAGACTAGGTGCCAACATGCATATTCAGGTTAAAAATGAGGGTTGCTGAAGAAGGAATTAGTCTCAATGTTTCCTGGTGAATCCTCTTTATCCACAGGCCCATCCTGACTCTTGGACTGAAGAAATCATGCAGTTCCTCATGAATTTGATGACTTTCATCACTGAGGAGACTAGACTCACCTTAAGTGTAGGAAAAACAACCTAATTTGGGACCACCTTTTTAGTCTTGGGTACCCAGTAGAAAAGTGTAACCAGAAACATGTAAAATGATGACTGTAAAAAGAAAAAGACATACTATAGGAGCATTTATGTCCCCACAGTTTTTTATTTTATTATATATTGTGATTTTGTAGACCTTTTTTGTTCTGGTTAATAACTTACAATACAATGTTTGTTATACTTATTGATTATACTTTAGATAGCATGTGTCATGTTCTCCCAGAACCCTCTGCAACCCAGTAATTATAAGATACTATCAACTATTCCTGTCCTTCTTCAGATCTTAAAGCTATAATAGCCCATGACATCACACAGAGAGAAACACAATTTTGATTGAAATAAACCTCTAGACTCTCATCTACAAGTGCTGTTCAAAAAAGTAAAAACACAATATTCTCTTTATATGTAAGCTTTTGGGGTCAACAAAACACCACTCACAAACATTGCATTTAACTTTATTTGGGAAAATAAATATTGAAATATAATGATAAGTTCAGGAGAATAATATTCATAGTGCTTTTTATTCCCGAGGGTAAATCTCTAGGTTCCATGTTTATGTCCACATTATTTTATGCAGAAAACTGGCTTCATTTTATATATGAGAGTTTTAACTATTTATAAGTCCCAGAGGAAAGAATCAGTACTAGAGGTCAAAGGAAAATCCTAAAGATCTTCCCTTTTCATGTGACTGCATGATTTCTGCATATCCTTGATGAAACAGCTAAAGAATGCCAATTTCTCAATGCATCTGACTCAGTCACTCACTCATTGGAACCCCAATTTATTGAGCCATCTCAAGGCTATCACTCCCTCCTCTAGGATCTGACCTGTTCTTGGGAGGATGTAGTGTTCTTCATGGGATCACTAGGTCATCCAAGATGTTAGAATGAAGTTTTATTTGTTCTAACTTGTATTTATTCGTCCTCACTTTCAATACAAGTTAGAACAAGACTTCAGATTATCACCTGTAGAGAGGATGCTTTGCCCAAGACTTCCCAGTCAGGACCCTGAAAACTGTTTGGGACTCCCTAGTAGGTTCAGTGTTTGGGTTTTCCTAGTCTGGCAATACAGTTGCCTGTGTCTGTTACTTTGCTTTCTCTCTTGTTTTCATAGTATTACTCAAAAAAACACTGTTGGACCTAACCTGCCAAGTTGAGCAGCTGCCCACATGCTTAATGTCACAAAGACATGTGTGTGTTATCAAATCAGTAACTAGCGTATCTTTAAACTGCATGATTTTTTATTGCATGGGGAAGGAAATTGAGAATGCTTTGAGTGCACACAGCACTATTAATAGTATTCATAACTCTGCTATGTCATGTATCCTCTCTACTCAACTTGTAAGTATTTCTCTTGTTCTGCCTTGTAAAACAAATAGAAAGAGTTGTAAATCAAAATTTTGTGATAATTGATAGTTGCACACTGACTTGAGCAACTGTATTTGTCATTGTTTATTATTTTGTATGGGCTCAAGGTAGTCTTATATAATTTTATTTAACCTTGATGACATTAGCATTTATTGAAGAGTTTTTCACTCACAAACCTTCTCTGTATACAAATTTTCCCTTATCATTTTTAAAATTTCTTACTTTTTTCACATATATGACAGTAAAGCAAATTTTGACATATTACACATGAAGTATAACTCATTTTAGTTAGCATTCCATTCTTGAGGTGTACATGTTGTGAACCTTCACTTGTGTTGTATTTATATATGAACACTGAAATGTTGTGTCTGATTCATTCTACTGTCATTTTTATTCCTATATACTTTTTCTTCCCTGCATTCCAGCTTTGTCCAATCCACTAAATTTTTAAACTCTCCCCCTCCCTTGTTGAGAGGTTTAGCATCCATATATATTATATGAATTTTCTATTTCTCTCTACTATTATTCCTATCCACATATCCCCTTCCCTCCCTGTACTCCTCTCAAATTAATCTAAAGTAACTATTCTTCCCCACCCCTCATTGTAAATTAGCATCCACTTATCAGAGAGAACATTTGGCCTTTGTGTTTGTGTGTGTGTGTGTGTGTGTGTGTGTTGACTTATTTCACTTAGCATGATATTCTCCAACTCCATCCATTTACCACCAAATGCCATAGTTTCATTCATCTTTAAAGGTAAGAAATATTTCATTGGTGGGGGGGTAAATTTAATCACGTTTTATTTATTCATTCATCTGTTGAAGGACACCTAGGTTGGTTTTATGGTTTAGCTGTTGTGAATTGTGGTGCTGTAAACATTGGTGTGGCTGTGTCCCTGTAATATGCTGTTTTTAATTTCTTTGGGTATAGTCTGAAAAGAGGGATAGCTGGGTCAAATGTTGGTTCCATTCTGGTTTTCCAAGGAGTCTCCATACTGTTTTCCATGGTGGTTGCACAAATTTGCAGTCAGTCTCATGAGCAATATGTGAATGTTCCTTTTCCCCACATCCTCACCAACATTTTTTGTTGCCTGTATTATTAATCATTGCCATTCTGACTGAAGTGAGATAAAAAATTAAAGTGATTTTGATTTAAGTCTTCCTAATTGCTAGATGTGTTGAACGTTTTTTGACATGTATTTGGTAATGGATTATATTTCTTCTGTGAAATGTCTGTTCAGTTACTCAGCCCATTTGTTAATTGGGTTTTTTGTTAAGTATTGAATTCTTTGTATACTCTAGAGATTAGTGCTTGATCTGGGGTATGTGTGGTAAAGACTTTATACAAATATGTAGGTTCTCTCTTCACATTATTGTTTCTTTTGCTGAGAAGTAGCTTTCTAGGCTGAATCTATCCCATTCATCGATTCTTGATTTTTATTTCTTATGCTGTAGGGATCTTGTTATGGAAGTCAGATTCTGGACCAACATTCACTTCAGATTCATGAATGTTTCACTTTTATTGTTTCTCTTACAATTTTGCCTTATACATCTACACATTCTAAAGAGTCCTGAAATTATCTAGCTTCATATGCATGATTTTCTGATAACTGTTATTGTTCAATGTGTAGCTGCAGATTATTTAAAATATATTTCTACTTTTTCAGACACTTGAATTAAAGTACATACATGCCTTGTGTAAGAAATATTCCATCAGTAGATCAACATCATATCTATAATATATATAAAAGCCTGGATTGAAATGCATGCAATGCACTCCAGAGCTTGGCCCATAACACTTACTCTATACTAATTCTACACTTCAGAACCTCCATGAAAGAATGACCCAGATATTCTTTTTTTGGGGGGGGATGATGAAGATTTATCTCAGGATCACTCAACAACTGAACCACATCCCTAGCCCCATTTTATGTAGAGATGGGACCTCACTGAGCTGCCTAGTAAATCTTTCACCTAGGCTAGCTCTGAGTGCTCTACTGCTGAGCTACAGCCCCAGCCCCAGAGATTTTAATCTGTTGTTGTTGTTATTGTTGTAGTTGAGAGTATGCTATGGACTTTGAAATACATTCTTCACATTATATATGCTTTTTTTTAGGAAATAAGTATTAATGTGCTAACACGGTTCTGTATAGAATCATCATTTTCCAGATATCAAACTATTCTACTTTATTAAATATTCTTAGTAACAAGTAGTACAAACACACTATTGGGTAAATAGTGGCATAACATCTCTTTTAATTATTAATTATTCAATTTACTTGGAGAATATTACTCCTATGAGTCATATCTTTGTTCATTTTTTTCCTTGTAATCATTAGAGAAATAAAGACATGTGTAGATAAGGTAAGGGGATATGAAAGTAAGCCCCAGATTTATGTATCTTGAGTAACAAATATTTAACTTTTTATCATGCAATTCTGAAGAGTCACAAAACCTCCTAAACAGGGTAATTAGAAAGACCTCAAAGGCATAGAGCAGCTGGCACATATTCGGGGAAAAGGAGGGTAATTGGAGAGAAATACTTCCAATATTTTTAAGAGAAATGTGGTTACATGTTGATCTTTCCTGGTTCTTGACACTTTATGTGCAGAAACATTCTGAAAAAGTCAGGCAATCCCTAAAAGTAACCCCTGAGGATACTTGACTGACTTCAAAGAATGTAGGAAAATATTTTCCCCCAATATTGACTTTCTATTTATTCTTGAAGCCCTAGCATGGAAATATAACCAGGAATGGGTGCAATAATGTGAATATAAAAGAGACATACCCATGGAGCACTTAAACCTCCCACACAATTTAATAAGAGTCTAATGATCTACCAACTGAGTTAGCCGGGCACCTCACAGTTTACTTAATTAAATATCTTTATATTTTCTTACCTCTTTTAGTATACTTTATAATAAATAATGGTAATTATACACTTGGGATTGCAGGGTTGACAGTATATAGCATAGACTTCCATACTTCTCTATAATAGACTGTTTACAAGATACTATAAACCAAATCTGTCTCTTTTTTCATCTTACAGGGAGAGAAGCACATGTCCTCACAATGAGAAAAACAAGATTCTTATTCAGATAAGCTGCTAACTATGTACAAACATGTTAAAAAGTTAAAGCATATGATTACCCTGTATGTTTTCATGTGTTAGTGCTTTGGCTCAAAAAAGTTCTATACATGCTGATTTAAATTGACTGGAATATGTAAATGTTGCAATCTAATGATCAATTTTAGGGATAAGAAAACCAAGGTAATGGTAATGATGTTTCTGTGATCCTTGAGTTTTGGTTTTAGATATGGACGTATCATGGTCATTCTCTTTTCTTCTAGGGGTCGTGCCTATACCTTTCATCTTGTATACATTCCATGTCATTTCACACCGGAAATGAACATTTAGTTCTGAGGAGTCATTTTATTTTTTTCTACGGAAAGTGTGCATTGTAATTTGGGAGTCACTGAGGGAGCTCCTGCATTTTAAAATTTTCAGCCTAACAATAAGATGTGTTGTGGGGAGCAACACTGAATGACCATACTTTCTAGTCCTGAAGCAGGAGGCTCTGACCACTCACTACATTAGTGGTGACTCATGGGCCATTACCCCCTACCATAGGCCTAATTTTGGGATGAAACAATGTAAATAACGAAATTCTGGTACTGCCAGGAGTGATTGATTGATTCAAATTTTTGAGATAGTCTAAAATTGCTGTGCAATTAGAACATGCCATCCGGCTCTCTACAAGAGACTATCATGTCATTCGAAGGACTTAATCAAGGGTTTACTCCTAGGGAAATTGAGGGAGATTTACAGAAAAAATACTTACCTGTAATCCAATCTCTACAATAGAGATTAATGAATGCATCCAGCCCAAATTTTTAGAAGAGGCCCTGGCCATAAAAAAATTAATTGGCTCACAGAAGAGCCAATCTGGGTTTATCAGTGGCCCCTTACAGGGGAAAAGTTAAAATAGCCCACATACTAGTTGAGGAACTACTTCAGGCTGGTCATTTAGAGCCCCTACACTAAGCTCTTGGAACACACCCATCTTTGTAATTAGGAAAATGTCTGGTAAATGGAGATTATTACAAGACCTAAGATCTATTAATTGAGTTATAGAGCCTATGGGAGCATTACAATCTGGGCTTCCTTCTCCTACAGCTATTCTTTTAGATTATTATTTGATAATAATAGATCTGAAAGATTCCTTCTTCTCTATACCTTTGCACCCAGAAGACTGTAAAGAAATTGCCTTCAGTGTCCCAGCAATTAATTTTAAAGAACAAGTTAAAAGGTATTGCTGGAAAGTGTTGCCTCAGGGAATGTGTAACAGTCCTACCCTATATCAAAATGTTGTGACACAGGCTATCACGCCTGTGCATATATTATTCATTTTATGAAAGACATACTTTTAGCTCATGATAATCCAGATATACTTTTAAAAGTTTTTGCCCAATAAGGGATGTCACTCACAGCAATGGGTTTGTTCATTGCACCTCCAAAGGTGTTAAAGACATCTCCTTTTCAATATCTAGGTCATGTGATTAGAGGACATATAATCAGTCCTCAAAACTTACAAATGAGAAAGGTCAATCTTTTGTAGAATGAGCTCATTTATCTATTAAGCTACAATTACAAAAGCTAAAAGGGGAGATAGGACTAGGAATCCCCAAAATAACCTCAATCATGCTCTGTTTTTAAATTTTTTTTACGTTGTGACTCAGAAGGACACACTGCAGCCGAGTGACATGTCTTCCACAGCAACAGGCCCTTTAAGCTGAGTTTGATGGAAGGACTTGCAGACTGGCCAATGTAGAGGACCAGATATAAATATCATGTGGGGCAGAGGTCATGCTTGTATTTTCCCAGAAGGTCCTCTTCATCCTATTTGGGTTCCTGAATGCACCATTAGGCATAAAGGACCTAAAACCAAGATTCAGAAGACTGAAGAGTGACCGAAAGATGCTAGACCTAACTCCCTCCAACAAGAGGAACTCTCAAATGTACAGAGAAAGAAAGATGGCCCAGAAAGACCCAATGGTGAAGCCACTTTCATGGAAGGACCTGAAGAATTTGACACTGCAGGCAAACAAATTATTAGACAGCAAGAAAAAGTTAAATCTCCAACTATAATGCTCACTAATAGCTAGTAATAGCTCTATTGAGCTTTCAGGTAAAGGGGAATCAGGGAGACACTTACTGGACATATTTTCCAGATCCACCTCTAGTACACCCAGTAGTGTGGACTGGAGAATACATCCCAGTGTTTGCTAATGACTCATTCATGATGGAAGGATTTGCAGACACCCCTATTACTCCAAACCATGTGACTGGATTTAATTATTCTGGCTATAATGCCCAACTATCCTTGTGTTGGTCCCACGATAAATATGCTGGCTGTCCAAAAGTGTCATTTGGAGAAAAGACAGAAGTTGGGGGACCAACTAATTACACTGTTCCTGGAGACTAAAAGACTTAGATCAGGTCAGTTATTAAAATGGGATTTTCGCATAACCAGTCATCTCAGCAGAACTTCCAAGAATATCTTGTTCTTCTAACACTTCAGCAATAGAAATAGGCACCTTTTCTAAGTGGATGGATTGTATAAATACTTTTCCAGTACAGCATAAGGTGTGTAGAAATGGTGGGTATATTTTGGACTGGTCTCCTAAAATTGACTAAAGGCAGTTATGCAAGGGTAATGCCATGAATCCTGGAGAATTTGTGAGTAGCATCCTGACCTTCAGTGAAGGTGGAATTCAGAAAGATGTTTGGTGCTTAATTGCTACCTCAGAATTCTTACATTTTACTGGCAAACCTTTACCAGACTTTGTAGGCAAAGCTGTAATAGGAAGGTTCTTGCTACGGCTTATGGGCCTGTATTCAATCTCCTAATGTTTTAATTAAAGGAAACATAAAATTAAAAGGGAAGGTGATAGATATCTTTAGCATATACTAAATGTAATTTAACTAATTGTATCACCAGAAATAATAGAGAAAAAGGAACGATGATGCTCCATCAGCCCTCTTGTGTCTAATTACCAGGAAATACTTCAGAGCCATGGTAGGCTGATGCTGGTTTTCAAGTCTTACAACAAATACACGCCCAGATAGTGAGACCTAAATGTGCTCTTGGGCTCATAATAGTGGGAGTTGTTGCCCTGGTTTCTTTTGTTTCTTCCATGGTCTCAGCTTTAATGGCCATATCTCAAATATTCAATATGCAATTTTTCTTAATAATTTGACTCAGAATACTTCCAAGGCTATTCACAATCAAATAAATGTTGATGAAAGGATTGAGGCCAAGCTAAATGCCCTAGAGGCTGCTTTGATTAATATAGGTAATGACCTTTCCACTTTGAAATTCAAGGAAAGACTTAAATGTCATGCTAGCTATAAGTATGTGTGTGTTACTGCTGCTAAACACAATGCTTCTTAATGGTATTGGGAGAAGGTTTAGAACCATTTGTTGGATATTGACAGAATAATGATAACAGCTTGGATCTTTTGTAGCTGCATCATCAGATTCAAGGTATACAGAAAAGTAAGTTTGATTTTTTGGATCCTACTTCTTAAGCTGATCAAATACTTAAAGAATTAAACGACTTTAACCCTGGAAACATTCTTAAACACTCTGTAGGTTATATCTTTGTGTTGTTCTCATTGCTACTTATTCTCTCTTGTATTGTAATTGTAGAATGTTGTGCCCCCAGAACAGAATTCAGGGACTCAAAATTATGACCTATCACCTGCTTTTCCAAAGAAAGAAAGATAGATATGTGGGAAGCCGCTCTGAATGACCCATGCCTTCCAGTCCTGAAGCAGGAGGCTCTGGTACATTTGTGGTGACTTGGGCATTGTCCAATCTCAGATAGAGAGGCTGGTCTTCAGTTGTAGGTGTTACCCATGAGGGTTGAGTTACACTCACCTGTGCCTTGTAACCCTGCCTCTTCTGGCCTTCTTTGAATAGAACTTTCTAAGAACAAGATTCCCCCCAATAAAAACTCTCTTCTGAATGTGATCACTCTCTCTTACCAGCCTCTCATGACTTTCTCTTGCTCTCCCTTTTGGGGAGCCTGAGGCTGAGAGCACAGCAGCTACCCTGGAGCTTGTGTAAAGGTAAAGTGTGTCTGTGTTTTATTTGGTATCCCTGGAAATTCACATGAGTGACCTTAAGTTCAGCTGACTGTTCAGGTTTGGGGCAGCAATTTGTAAATGCATGGGCAGAAATTTGCCTGACCTGGGTGGGTAGCAATTTGTAACTGGTCTTCAGAGGGATTTTATACACACACACACACACACACACACACACACACACACACACACATACTTATGGCTTATATTTTTCAAGAGGAAAAGCATAAGGAAAAATGGCCCTAGGATGACTAGATATCCAAAAGAAAAAAATATGTATATATATTTAAATACGTACTTCACATCATATACAAAAATAAAAATTTAAAAAGGATCAAAGGCCTTTGTGTAATATCTAGAAGCATAAAACTCATAAAAAACAGTAGAGGACATTTTCCTTACTTTGGATGTGGTGATGCCTATTTAATATTTGTATTTATTTTAATCACGCCATTCACTTAGAAAAATCCCTATATAAAAGTGGTATGATATATGTCAAAATAAACTGTAATGTTATGTGTAGTTGAAATTCACTAATAAAAAATAAAACTTAAAAATGAACAAAGGCACTGGAGATATAGCTCAGGGGTAAACACCCCTGAGTTCAATTTTCAGTACCAAAAAATAATAAATAAATGAACAATGACATTTCTGAATTTAATAAGGTTAATCTTGACTTTGTTGACACTTCTGTGAGTTCGGTGAAAATGAGAACCATTTTCATGATAATTTATAATTTGTTAAAAAATTTGCCAACGAGATTATAACATTTCTTTTTTTTCTGACTCAATAATATATTCATGACTACATGAAGAAGCCACAAGTATACAGATATTAACTTGGAGTCAGAAGGTAATTAGTTAAAATTATTTGATTGAAGGCCCTCAGCTAATATGATTCCATACAATGCTATGGATCATTTGGCTCCAAGGAATAGTCTTTACTCTTGAGAAATTTCAATTTTATTTAAGTCAATAGATTAAGAAAAATGGATGTCCAGGTTAGCTTACACAAAGTAAATGTGGTTGGAGTTTTTCAGATAGATGTTCCCATTGGGGACAATGAAATTTCAAATAGCATACACTGAAGCCTAGATGAAGTCTATAGCTTAAAAAAAAGTGACTATATTCTGAATATATTTTTCTTTACCCTTCAAAAATTTTATTATGCCACATCATAAACCTCATAACTAAAATCCTGTAGATATTTTCCAAATATATGTCATTATAAGAAGTATCTTTTGGCACATGCCTATAATCCCAGCAGTTTGGGAGGCTGAAACAGTAGGATCACATGTTCAAAGCCAGCCTTAGTAATTGGTCTCTAAATAAAATTTTTAATAGAGCTGGGAATGTTGCTCAGTGGTTAAGCTCCCCTGGGTTCAATCCCTGGTACTAAAAGGAAAAAAAGAAAAATTGTCTTTTCTACGAATCAATTGTCCAATGCAGGGTCAAAAGATTTACATGTTTTCTGCTAAGAATCTTGTAGTTGCAATTCTAATATTTACACCTTTCTTCAATTTAAAATTGATTGTGTAGAGTGTGAGATAGTGTTTGAGATTGTGTTCCAAATGTTCTACGGATACTTGTTCCAGATGATTTGAAAATATTTTTCCTGTAACATCTTGGAATTCTCTTTGAAAAATAATTGACCATAAGTATTAGGATCTATTTCTAAATTCTACTCCATTTACTTATTTTTTTTTTGCAGTAATAACTTTGAATCTAGGAACACTCTACCACTGAGATTTATCCCAGTTCATTATTATTATTATTTTTCTGCTCTTGAGACATGATCTTGCTATGTTCCCAAGGATGACCTCAAAGTGTCAATTCTATCTCAGTCACCTGGGTTGCTGGTACTATAGACATCCACACCACACCTGGCAAAATTATTCCATTTAATCATTTTGTAAGTGTGACTCAGTACTGATTACAGTAACCTTTATAAAAATATCTTTGAAGATGTACTAAATATACATAATAAAAAATCTCTGCATGGTATTTTAACACATACACCTCATCCACTGATGAAAACCTATTCTCTGTTCCCACCTCCACTCTCTAACCTTATAAAATCACCAACCTAAATTCATGTTTAGCTTCCCCCACATGAGGGACAGCATGCAGTGTTTTTATTTCTGTGTCTGGTTTTATTTCATTTTACCATGCTACCCTCCAATTTCACCCAATTGGTTGCAGGTGGCAGGATTTGTTTTTTATGGATGTATGCATACATATATGCCATATTTTCATTATCCATCTATCCTAGAATTTCTAGGTGATTTCATATCTTTTCAATTGAGGTGTGCCTCAATAAACATAGGCATCCAGGTATCAGATGAGGTTTTCATAGTTTTTCATTACATACTTCAAAGTGGGATACCTGAATCACAAGGTAATTCTATTTTAATATTACTTAGTTGAGATACAGAAGACTTAAACAAAGCCTTCATGTGCTTGGCAAACATTTGACCATTAGACTACATCACAGTGCCTTATTCTTTATTATTATTATTATTATTATTATTATTATTATTATTATTATTATTTTGAGAGAGAATTACATTAAGTTTCCTATCTTCGCAGCAAATTCAGGATCCTCCTACTGTGGTCTCCCAAGTTGCCTAGTTTACAGGCATTGATAATCACCATTCCTGGCCCTCCAGCATATTTCTTTTTTATGGGAGACAGGGTTCTGCATTGTTTAACCTTAACTTGCACAAGCTGGCCTTAAACTTGTAATCCTCCTCCTTTAGCTTCTTAAGCATATGGGATTAGTCGTGTGCCATGTTCCCAGCTATTGTTAGTTTTTTTTTGAGTAATATGCACAGTTTTTCATATCAGATACCCAATTGAGTTGCACACACCCATGCATAAGTGTTGATTTTTCTCTACATCCACATCGGTGGTTGTCACTTTTCTAAGTTATCCATTTTGACTGGAGTGTGATGATACCTCATGTATTTTTTTTCCTTCTGGTGCTGGGGACTGAACCCAGGGCCTTGTGCATGAAAGGCAAGTACTCTACCAACTGAGCTATTTCACCAGCCTTCCTCATTGTGTTTTTGATTTACATTTTCCTGAAGGCTAATTATTTGGAGCATCTTTCTATATGTTTACTGGAAATTTTTGTTTCTTCTTTTGAAACTGTCTACTTTGCTTGCCCACTTCAATGGCATTACTTCATTTTTGATTGTTTGGTGTTATGATTTTTTTTTAAATATTCTAAATATGAAGCTTATATCAAGTGAATACTGGGCACAAATTTTCTCCCATTTTCTAGGGATTCCACTTTGTTTTTCTTTGCTGTACATCAGGTTTTTAGTTTGATGCCATTTTTTATCTTTTATTTTTTTGTGTGATTTTGAAATTGTATCCAAAACATTTGCCTTGTTTATTTTGTAGTTTCACAGTCAGGTCTTTTACCCCTTTTGAATTGATTTTGAGCATGGTGAGGAATAGAGATCCAGGTTCTTTGAGTACTAAAACTTTATACTGAGTTTTAAATTTAAAATGTGTAAGTCTTCCAATTTTTTTCTTTATATTTTTCTTGACAAAAACCTGTATTATAGTTTTAAACATTTTCTATATTATTTTCTGCTTGCAAGACATATTTGTTTGTAAATTTTTTGCTATGTACTTAATGTTTGATTCTACCAAAAATGGAATTTATAAATAATTTTGCTTTGAATATTTACTGTTCAGCTACAAAAGTAGTATTGATATATCAGTGCTATATCCTGAACAAATCCTGAACTTTTTTATTTAAATAGTTCTTTTGTAGAGACCTTAGAATTTAATTCACATAAAACCATCTATCTGTTTTTAGATTTAGATATAGTTTGATAGTTTCACTTCACATTTCTAACATGGATTGTTGTTGTTATTGTGTTGGGGTACCTGGGATTGAACTCAGAGACCCTTGACTTCTGAGCCCCATCCACAACCCTATTTTGTATTTTATTTAGAGACAGTGTCTCACTGAGTTGCTCAATACCTTTCTTTTGCTGAGGGTGGCTTTGAACTCATGATCCTCCTGCCTCAGCCTCCCAAGTCACTGGGATACAGGCATGTGCCAACCATGTTCAGTTCAGATATGGATGTTTTCATTGTGTTTTTTACTGATTCAATAACTTATTAAGTCTTTTTAGATTTTATATGTCTAAGTCAGTTTTGATGAAAGTTTTATAGGAATTTATTCACATTCAGTTGTTTATAGTATGCCCTTAAAATTTTCTAAATTTTTTGTGGAGTCTGTTTTAATGGTCTCACTTTTATTTTTGATATTTATTAACTTGAGTACTCTCTCTCTCTCTTTTTTTTTCTTGGTTAATTGAACAATCAATTTTGTAAATCTTTTGAACAATCAAGATTTTTTCTTAATTTTTTCTTTTGTCTATTTCTTTTATTCTTGCTCTATTCTTTGTTAAAATTTATCATCTGTGCAATTTGATTACAGCTTGCTTTTCTTTGTCTAGTTACTGTATAAATTTAGGACTTTGTTTGGGAAGTTTTTCCATTATAATGTAGGTTTTTGTGGTTATAAATTTTCTCCTGAGGGCTACTTTACCTGCATCTCTTAAGTTTAGACATGTTTGCTTTTATTTTTATCCATCTAAACTATTTTCTATGTTTTTCTTCCTAAAGAGTACACTGTCTAGTTCGGAAATTTTTAAATTTTCTGGTTTTTTAACTTAATTTCATAGTAGTTACAAAAGATACTTGTCCTGATTCCAGTGCTTTTAAACTTATTGATATTCTTATGGCTTTAAAATGGCAAGTCCTGCATAATGTTTCCTATATACTCGAGTAAAATGTGTATTCTACCTTTTTGGGAAGAATATTCTTTATAGTCCTCTAGACCTAGTGTAGTTATATTGTTGTTCAAGTCTTTTTTTTTACATGGACTTTTTGCTAGTAATTTCATTCTTTTTTGAAAATGGGATATCACAAATTATTCACCCCCTTTTGTAGAAATTTCTCTTTCTTTTATCCTGATAGTTTTTACTTCATATATTTTGGAATACTGTTTTCTGACATGTATATATTATAACTTAGTTTGTGAGATTTCCCACTTTATTGATATGTATTATATATTTTAGTTTTTAGCGTAAATATGCATATATATTTAATATATAATTTAATATATGTAATTACAAGTATATATAATGTTCTTGCCTCTATCTAACAAATTCTGTCACAGCTGATTTTGCCTGACATGTGCATAGTCCTCCAGCTGTTTTCTTTTTTGTTTTTATTTGTTTGCTTGTTTTTTCTTGTACTGGGTGTTTTACCTGGAGCATTTTACCACTGAGATCTATCCCCATCCATTTTTATGTTTTGTTTTTTGATAGGTCCTCAGTAACTTGCAAGGAGATACCTGTGAATTTCTTGGGAGCCTTCTCTTGGTATAGAGCCATGGAGATTTAGGTTTCACCTTGCGAACTATGGCAGCTTCCCAAAGCACATTAGATTGCCCAAGGCACATGACTTCTAATAGTTACCAGGTGATATTCGTTGGCTGTGACCAAGTTTAAAACTATCCACTGCAGATTTGTGTCCTTTTTTTCAGATTGTACAGGGAGATCCTTCTCTGCCTTCTTATCAACTATTGGCAGAAGAAAGGATTGCCATAACAAAGGGTCAATCTACCATGAAGATTGCACAGCTTACTAGAATTAATCCACAAGAGCCTTTATATTGTTTAACATTTTCCACTGTTCATACCCCTACAGGAGCAATGTGGAAATAATTGGGAATTATTGAGTGGCCTTGCCTACCTCATTCTCCTCAAAAGTTAACAACTCCATTCCATGGCTTTATTGCTTGGTTAGGTACTAAAGGAAGAACACGAGTTTTGAAGATAGTTGGGTCACATCATAATATTATTGTTGTCCCTTTTTCTACTCAAGAGTATGATTGGCTTTGGCAATTTTCTAATACTTGGAAGATTGCTTTTGCTAATTTTCCTGGTCAAATGGAAATCCATTACCTTCATGATAAAATTATTCAGTTTGCTCTTGTGACTACATTTATTTTTCCCAAATTTTATATACTTAACCAATAGTTGGAGCACTAACAATATTTACTGATGGATTGAGTTCAGGAATAGAAGGTTTCTATAGCCATGCTCATACAGAGATAATACAGACATCTTATACTTCTGCACAATGAGCAGAACTTTAAGCTTTCATTTGTGCTTTAATTCATTTTGCAAACAAGCCAATCAATATTTATTCTGATACTTTATATTGCAGTTGGAGTTACAAAAGTAGTAAAACATTAACTACTGGGAACACACCATTGCAAGAGTTATTTAATCTGTTTTAGACCTTACAAAAGACAATTCAAATGTGTCACCATCCAAGTTTCATCAGCCATAGAAGGGCACATTCTAATCTTTCAGATCCTTTAGCTTCTGGTAATGATAAGATTGATAAACTTGTTGCAGTTGTGAATAAATATCTTTGTATTATTTTGCACAAGCCTCACATTCTTTACATCATCAGAATGCTACTATTTTACATAAAAATGTAATATTCCTGGGGAAAAACTTTCAAATTGTTCATCAAATTTCACAATGTTTTATACATATATATCTTCACCAACTGTAGTTAATTCCATGGTTTATAACCAAATCAGTTATGGCAAATGGATGTAACTCTTAACTGTGTTAAGTTCATGTTATTGTTGATACTCACTCTAGATTTATTTTTGCCACTGCCTGTGTAAAAGAAAATACTCAGCATGTTATTGCTCACTGTCTAGATATGTTTGCAGCATTAGGATATCCTTTACAGTTTGAAATTTATAATGCTCCAGCTTATACTAATTTGTCTTTTCAGCAGTTTTGCCATCAATTTTTTATTGATCATAAATCAGGTATTCTGTAGAAGCCTCAAGGTCCAGCCATTGTAGAATGAGCTCTTTTATCTATTAAGCTACAGTTACAAAAAAGGGTAGGGATAAGGCCCCACAAATAACCTTAATCATGGTTTGTTTTAATTTTTTTTTCAAATCGTCACTCTGAAAGTCACACTGCAGCTGAAAGACAAATCTTCCATGGCAACAGGTTCCTTGGGCCAAGTTTGGTGGAAAGATTTACCAACATAGCAACAGAAAGGATTAGATTCAGTGATAATGTGGGGTAAAAGTCATGCTTGTTTTTTTCAGAAGGTGTCTCTCATCCTATTGGGGTACCTGAATGTGCAATCAGACATGAAGGACCTAGAACGTAGGTTCAGATGACTTAAAATTGATCCAGAGATGTCAGTCCTGATACCCTGCAGGAAGTGAAAGCTACAAAGGAGGAAGAGGACAAAGAAGGCCTTGAGAGACCGAATGTTGAAACTACCATCATGGAGGCAACTGTAGAATCTAACGCTACAGCCTGAACAGATAGTTCGAACAAGAAGGAACTAACTCTGCAGCCACAATGTTTGTGGCCATGTTAGCTCTTTTGAGCTATTCAGTAAATGGGGTCCAGGGAGAAACCAATTGGAAATAGTTTCCAGACCCACCTTTGGTACACCCAGTTGTGTGGAGCAGAAAATCCATCCCAGTATTTACCAATGATACTCATGTAATGCACGGTTTTACAGATACTCAGATTACACCCATCCCTGTGACTGAATTTAGTTATACTGGTTACAGTGGACAACTACGTATATACTGGTACCATTTTAAGCAGCTGGCTATCTCAGGGTATCTTTTGAAGGAAAGACAGTATATGGGGGGTTCAGAGGAGCCAATCGTACTGGACCCTGGGACTCTAAGCAATATGTACAAACAGTTAGTAAAATGGGACTTTCTCTAACAAGCCAGTCATTGCCACAGAACGTCTGCCAATACCTTACTGTCCAAATCATTCTGCAATAGAATTTGGCACCGTTCCTAAATGGATAGACTGTGCAGAAGTCTTGCCAGTACAACAAAAAGCTTCTCTAAATAGTTGCTTGTGTGTAACCAAGGCAAACTAATACATGCTTATCTCCAAGAATTAAACCTGATTTCATCTGAGTATAAATGCTATAGTCATCATGCATGGGAGAATTTAAGCCTCATTCTTTATACCATGTAATGCATGCAGAAGCACATATTTATCATGATCCTTGGCTAATATTTCCCAACCTCTACCAAATACTAGCCTGTGAGTGTTTGAAAGCTTCTTAGAAGGAACTTCAGTGGTCAATTCTTCTCATTATTTATTTATTTATGTTTGGCACCAGTGATTAAATTCAGGGCTGGTTAACCACTGAGCCACATCCCCAGTCCCTTCTTTTTAAAAATATATACTTTATTTATAGACAGGGTCTCACTGGGTTGCTTAGTCCTGATGTCCCTGAATGACATTTTAGAGAAAACCAGTGAGTGACAAGAATGGGACAGGAGGAGAAAGTAATAGTTTGTTTAATGAAACAAACTGAAGGGAAAGGAGAGGAATCTCAGTTCAGGAACCTGGACTCAGGTGTATTATCATGTGATTCAAGGAGAAAGACATTGGCAAAATGTTAGGAATCCAAAGAGAAAGAAGAGACTGTCTGGACAAATAAATGTGGCAAGTAGAAGGTCAGAGATGGTGCCTGGAAAATCAGGGAGTGACAGGTGGAGCCGTGAGTGGTGGGGTGTGAAAGAGGACAGGCAGGACCTCTGGGGACACAGGGGTGGTGGGCAGATGTTTTGACGGGAAAAAACTAAATGGGGAAATGGATGGAGATAAAAGATGTCACTGTTAATAAAATAAAAAATGAGGACAAAATAAATTTAGAAGCTCAGGAAATCTTGACCTTCAAACTCCTCCTCCATTCCAGAAGATTCCATTCCCCTTTCTGAGCAGAATGCACAGTGGGATTTTTTGTTTTTGTTTTTGTGTTTGTTTTAGAAAATTGGTAAAAGTGTTCACTGGTTTTGAACGATGATTTATGGCCCATAAATAAGGTTTCTCGAGTTTCTGGTCACACAGTATTGGTCTCTACTCTTTTCCATTTTCAATGAATATCTAACACCTGGCCTACCAGTGGATAGTAAATTTTATAAGCCAATGACTGTATTTTTAAAATGCAAATTATCAGGGAACTCTACATGGTGATATATAATTGGTTCTCAAAGGTGCAGCTCATCCCTGCCTTGTTCAGTCTCTCTGTCTGTCTGTCTGTTTACCTATTTATTTTCAGTGCTGGTGGCGGCTTTACCACTCAGCTACATACTAATAGTGATGGATGAGTAGCATGCAGACGTGATTGATGGGATAATGCAGGTCAGGGAATCATTCTATGAACTTGGCCCGCTGTGCAGACCCCCACTTTTTTTTAGAAAAGTAATTTACCTAGAGCCCTGCCTGGGCCAAGTCTTTGTGCCATATTCCTTCCTCATCCAACAACCTGTGATTTCTGTGAGCAGTGATTTCTTCTCTGCCATTGAGAACACAAGTTACCCTTGAGGGGACATGTTATGGGACACTTTGACAGACCGGATTCCAGAACTCAAGGGGATAGAATTGCCCCTAACCATCAAATATGTAAGAACTGTTCCAGACCAGTGTGGCCAAAGCGACCTAGAGTTGCCCTGGATCTTTGGCATGTCAACTTTCTGTTCCTGTCACTTGTATACATCTGCTAACTACTATTTCAGACACATCCTTCACTCTATCAGGTATTAGTTTATTAAAAACATAGGGAAGGGAAAGAGGGACACTTTCAAGTGAAATTGTCCTCTCTGATAGTACGATGTGCCCCTATTTTCCTACTGGTCCCAGAAAAGTTTCAATCAGAACTGGTTAGTGCAGACCAAGGTAACTTAAGAGTTGCATGTATATATTTAGAATATCATGCTAAACTTTTTATATTAAGTTTTTTTTTATTTTTTAAAAAACTAAATGACAGCAGAATGCATTACAATTCTTAGTACACATATAGAGTACAATTTTTCATACCTCTGTTTGTATATAAAGTATGTTGACACCAATTTGTGTCTTCATACATGAACTTTGGAAAATTATGTCTAACACATTCCACTATTCTTGCTAGTCCCTTCTCTCTCTCTCCATTTCCCTTCCAGCCCTCTGCTCTATCTAGAATTTATCTATTCCTCTCATGCTCCCCCTTCCTACCCCACTATAGTCAGCCTCCTTATATCAGAGAAAACATTTGGCATTTGTTTTTGGGGGGATTTGCTAACTTCACTTAGCATCATCTTTTCCAACACCATCCATTTACCTGCAAATGCCATGATTTCATCCTCTTTTGTTGCTGAGAAAATTCCATTGTGTATATATAATGCATATTTGTTTTATTCATGCATCCACTAAAAGGCATCTAGGTTGGCTCCACAGTTTAGCTTTTGTGAATTATGCCGCTATAAACTTTGATATGGCTGTGTCCTTGTAGGTTGCTTTTTTTTAAGTCCTATGGGTTTAGAGAGAGGAGAGGGATAGCTGGGTCAAATGGCAGTTCCATTCCCAGATTTCCAAGGAATCTCCATACTGCTTTCCATATTGGCTGCACCAATATGCAGTCCCACCACCAGTGTATGAGGGTACCTTTTCCCCACGTCCTCGCCAACACTTATTGTTGTTTGTCTTCATAATAGCTGCCATAACAAAAGTTTTTATTATAGTAAAATTTACACACACTCACACACACACACACGCACACATGGGTTTTGCTTTGGTGTCTCTGGACAAGACCATGTGGAGTAGGAACCTACAAATACAATGTTATCCTACTGCCAAATAAAAACTAGGAATTGGTCCATGATCAGGCCTCTGGAAACATCCACAGAATCTCCCATAAACTTGAGGAGCAAAGGGGGTCTGAGGCATAGAGATGTCAGGGAAGCCTCACCGTTTTCCTCCCTCCCTCTTGATAGTGATTTATGGGCCAATAAACTTTGCTCTACTTTGATTACATTTTATGTATTATCTAAAATTCACTCTTGAAAGAACACAAGATCCAAAAAACACAACATAACCTTTGTATCCCTGGGATCACAACCAGCAACAATGTCAGATTTTTTTATTGCTTTACTTATTTACTCTCTTCATTTGATCTATTTATTAATATGGGTGGACATCAACAACTGCTCTAGGACCTGTTGGAAGGTAACAGTCACACACCTACACACAGCATCCTAAGGGGAGACTTTTGAAACAGGAATTCTGACTCTTCATTGTTCATGAAGACTCACCCAATAGCAGAACTTTGAATATTTTATTTTGAGGCAGCGTCTTGCTAAGAGGCCAACTGTGGCCTCAGACTTGTGATTCTCCTGAAGCAGCCTTCCAAATCCCTGGCTGTGCAGACATGTGCTACAAAACTTTGTCCTTTGCTTATTAAAAAAAGTGCATAGCTGCTGGTTATCTCCCTCCAGTGATGTATGTGATATCAGACCCCAAAACAATAAAAAGCCCACACAATTCCAAAGCTCAAGTCTAACTCTGGCTGTGTGACGTTGTGTAATGGGAAGGGATTCCAGGGAGAAAGAGGGACATCAGCTCAGAAAAAGTAGGTTCCTTGGTTTTCAAAGCAGAAAAAAACTTCATCATTGTCAGGTACATGAACAGACCTATTTAGAAAACAGATGCACATTCAGGAAAGAACATGAGGGGCCAGGGATTCAGTGAGGTTGGTAGTGTGCTTGCCTGAATGCACAAGGTCCTAGGTTCAATCCCCAGCACTACAAGAAAGAAAGAAAAAATGTGAGAAAGCTCTAAAGGGAGAGACAGCAAATACGTGGTCTGAGGTGTTGCTATTTGGAGAGGGACATTTAAGTGGGGCTGGGCTAGAGATGGGGCCAGAGCAGAGTTCTGTAATTTCTCACCCATTTTTCTAAGTTGCTCATATCATACTAGTATATGGGGGTCCAGGAAGCTGGTCTAGGAGAAATGCTCCATTGCAGGGATTTGCTTTTTTTTTATTTTAAATCTGATCATTATTTTTTAAAATAGTTTTTATTTGGACAGGATACTTTCAGTTTATATATTTCTTTTTTTCTGTGGTGCCAAGGATCAAACTTAGTGCCTCACAGGTTCTAGGCAGGTGCTCTGTCACTGAGCCACAATCCCAGTCCCTTGTTTTTAATTTCAAGTTTTGTGGGCATTCCTGCATTCTGGTTATTTATGAACCTTCTCCTTTGAGGTTCAGTGAAACTTTCTTGTTGGTATCCCAACACATCAAGTGTTGCTAGAGGAACGATTAAATTATCATTTAGTTATCAAAGCATATAGGCCGTGTTTTCAGGACGAAAGTCTTAAGAGAATGTCCATTATTAGGTTTCTATTTTTACTTATGTATTTAGCCATGGACTCATATAGATTTGCAGTGATCCACAAACCAGCAGACTTCAGAAACTTTTCATGTTGACAGCTCTTTTCAAATGGTTGCATTCTGATTGAGGCACATTTGACTGAGGGCAAACATTAAGATGCTTTTAAAGTGCTTATAAATTTTCCTGGCTAGAATATTGAAGAGGGTTTTGCCAGTGTTCTCACCACTTTGTTTATCTCATTGGTGTTGAAAAACGTCTCAGATGCAAGAAATGAACCCAGAGGCAAGCTCCTGCAGCTGGCCACCCACAGACCCCCACACCCACTTATCCAATTCTCCGTCCCCTAGTAATTGGGTGTCAGGTGCTGTTGGATTGTTAATTATTGGGTAAACCCCAGGGTTTTGTTCCCAAAAAGCCCAAGGTCTCGCTTGTTGGTATTGGAACCACTGGGTTGGTTATTCACTTTTCTTTACCTCTCAAGACAAATCTGAGCTCCATCCAGGTAATTATATCTAGTGGCACTGGTACCTTCGGAAAATCTCTCATTTGGGATGAGAAAACTAATAGCAAGAATAATTTCCCTCATGGGGGAAGGAGAGTTTCTGGCCCAAAGGTGTCCCCAGCTCTTTCCCTCTTCTCACCCACATAATCTTCTCTTCATCCTGGGCAAGACAACCATGTACTGCTCATCCCTGGAATCCTAGGCATGTGCCTTGACCTTCTCAGTCTTTCTTCAAGAGAAATGTTCCCAATTCACAAATGCAGCAAAACTGGTTCCCCAAAGACCTGGGCTGCTGTTACTGAGAAACAAAAGTAAAAAATACTGAAAATAGGGGCTAGGATTGGGGCTCAGCCATAGAGTGCTCACCTAGCACGTGCAAGGTACTGGGTTCCATCCTCAGCACCACAGAAAAATAAATGGATAGATTAAATGTATTGGGTCCAACTCCAACTAGAAAATATATTTTAAAAAATAAATATTGAAAAGGTAATCTATCTAGAAATTAGGGAAATGCAAGTTTAAACTGCACTGAGATTCCCTTTCACTCAAGTCAAAATGGCATTTATCCAGAATACAGTAACAATCATGATCACCCATAAGAATGGGGTCCTAAGGAGAATAAGGTATATTTCATGCTTGGATAATTTTACCAAAATAGACTCTCTGGTCATGTATAACTAAGAAGAACCAACAAAATAGAAAAACATAAAACATACTAAACAGGACCAGAGGACCAAATTGATAGCGTCACACTAGGATGAGGAAATGTCTTTAGGTACATTACAGAATTTTCTAAATCGCTCCCCCATTGGATTCTGCCAAAGGTATTGGAGTCTGAAGAAAAGGTGGAGGTTCAAGGTGCTGCATGGAGAACAAAACCCCCCCCTTTTATCTGCAGGAGCTGGGGTCCCAGGGGGCAGGTAACCTCGAGACCTCCATGATTAATTAAGGCAGAGAGGAGCAGGGTGCATTCGAATCTATGGAGTTATTTACTAAATTAGGAAAACCTGGAATTGGCTTTCCTGGACTCCCAATCAAATCCAAATTGTTTTTCATTAATAGACCCTGGACACCCCCTTAACGAGAAGTCTTCTCTGTATTATGTGACTTTTTGCACCACTGAATTTGAGGGACAAGACCAGACCTCGCTTTGGAAACACATTGGCTTTGTTCGCATCAAGACAAGCAGGTAGGGTCTGTCTTTTTTCTCTTTTTCTTTTTTCTTTTTTTTTGTCAAGTGCAGAGTATTCAGCTGATATAAGGATGCACACCTGGGCAGGGGGTCTCTGGTTTTGGGAGGAGGCAGGATTCCATTGCCTGGGATCCAGGGGACTGGTGGGAACCAGGGAGAGCACCCAGGGTGGCCTTGATCTGTGCAAGGCTGTTATCCTGTGGCCACCGCAGGCATTTCAAAAAGAAAGAAGGAAAAAAAAAACTGTCACATGCCTGTTATTGCAGCGTCTAGGGAGACTGAGGAAGGAGGACCACAAATTGAAAGCCAGCTTCAGCAAAAGCAAGGTGCTAAGCAACTCAGTGAGACCCTTTCTCTAAACTTCAAGCTAGGGCTGTAGAGGGGGCTCAGAGGTCGAGGCCTCTGAATTAAACCCCCAGTAGCCAGAGGGAGAGAGAGCCTGGGTGCAGCTGGGGTTTACCCAGGTCTGCGCTCTGGGGGTCTCTTCTGTGGTGATCTCCTTATTCTGCCTCCAGCTTAATGTGGGCTCCAGGCACAGATTCAACTTAGCTGGAGGAAAGTCAGTCCTTATGCTACCAACCCGGTGGAAACCTCCTCCAGGGTGCCTGCCAGCCGCCCCCCCCCACACACACACACCTTGAGACTCCCCCAGCGCTGGCCATGATGCACTGGACAGTTCCCACAGGGCGAAAGGCCAGTTCTGCTTGGAGAATTTTGCACAGATGAAAAGAGGACAAGTCAGCACCCCAAAGACGCTCTGGGTGATCTTATTATAGGAGGAGGCCCAGGTGGTGAAACTTTCAAGAAATGACTTCAATTTCCTAACATCAAAACCCAACAGAACTTAGAATTCTGGTCACCCTAACCCTAACCCAATGCCCAGACCTCAAAAGGAAAAGAAAAAAAAAAGCTGCCCCCAAACCCTGCCATTCTGGCCTCCTTCTTGCCGCTGTCACTCAAAAAGAAGGTTTGCTGGGCTCAGGCTGGGGAGAGCAGAGACTGACTGATGCCCTGTCCAATCAGAAGCCCCCATGCTGAGCGCTGTCCAATCCTGAGCACAGCCAGCCAACAAGGGGCGGCCCTCCGCGCTCCGGATGGGATTTATTTCTCCCGGGCCTGCGCAGTTGGCCTCCAGGCTTCACTCAGTGCCAGGAATCCTGGTTGGCCCTGTCATGCAGGTGCTGAAGCTCCCAAGGGAAGGCTTGTCTGTTGGGCACCAGGAAATGGTGAGTGTGCAGTGGCACCTGGTGCCTGGACAGAGAGGCTCAGAAGGGAGGTCGGGAAGGGAGGCCATCAGGTGGGACCCACTGTGGCGGAAGCTGAGTTGGCCGACCCGAACTCCGGGGGCTCTCCGCGTCCACAGGCCTGAGTCTATTGGGGACAGCGCCCCTCAGTGACTGTGGCCAGCCGGGTGGAGAGCATGACAGTGGCAGAGACCCCTCCAGCCTCCCCATCCCCTGGGGCAGCCTCAGCCCCTGCTCCAGTCCTAAGTGGCAGGTGAGCTTGCCTGCCCAGCGTCTTCCTGGGCTGTGGTGATTGACAGGTGGAACCAGAGAATAATCAACTGCAAGCCAGGGGATAGCGCACACCTGTCTACCCAGTGGCTTCGAGTAGGGGGCTGATGCAGAAGGATTGCGAGGTCAAGGCCAGCCTAGGCAAGTGGGTGAGGCACTTGAAGACTCGGGGAGACCATGCCTCTAAATAAAATTTAAAATAGGGCTGGGGATGGGGCTCAGTGGTTGAGGGCCTCTGAGTTCAATGCCCAGTATCAAAAAAAAAAAAAAAAAAAAAAAAGAATTCCAATCTCCAAACACCTTTTTCCTGCAGGAGGGGAGCTATGGTGAAAAGGGACCTTGCTTATTCCTGAGCTAGTTTTGTGGAGTTTGTTTGTTTTTTTGTTTGTTTGTTTGTTTGTTTTTTAGTTAACAGAAGGGTACCTTACCACTCAGCCATGTCCCTGGTAGTTTTTAGTTTCTATTCTGACCGCGGGTCTAGCTAAGTTGCTGAGATTGACCTTGTTAGGGTTTGATTAATAATGACTTTTCCGTTGCAATTAAGTATAGGATTTTCACATCCACGTGGGTTCATGGGTGGACTTTATTGACGTGATTCCTAGATGATAATTGTAACAGTACAGCTCCACAATGTACATGTTAGGTAATAACTCTTTTTCTCTTATAATTAAAAAGTTTCTTGGTTAAGTTTACATATATTTAACTTAGTGGATGAATTTTAGGACTGGATCCTTCCATTAAGAGTAAAGCATGCTGGATTGTTTATTAGTGCATCAGAGTTATACGTAATATTTCATGCATATGGCACCCGTGTAAAACTTACCCATGGTATTTTATACTATTTTTAAGCTGAATGTACCATGACTATTAATATATTATCCTGGTTCTGTGAACAGATTGCAGCAAGTCCCTGTGGCGGGGGTCTATCATGTGTCTTTATTAGCAAAAGAGTTTCTACAAATAGTTAAGAGCACTTAAACTCTTTAAGTTTATTAGAAGTCTTTTGTTTCCTATCATCATTGATACTATTTAATTTTGTCTCTGATAGGTTTTATTTTACATTTCTTGGGTTTCTAAAGATGTTGGATTCCTTTGTTCTTATTATTAAACACATGGGTATCTCCTGTACAAATTGGCAGCTCAAGTCATCTCCCTGAATTTCTTCTGTGGTGTATTTCAGAGTGTTGGGACCATGAGAATCACCAGTTCGTGGGCCCTTTTCCTACTGAAGTGGGCTGGGATCTGCAGGAGTCTCAGGTTTTTCTCACCCCTGAGGTTTTCATTCTTTTTGGGGGGCATGGGGAGCATAGTGGATTGAATGCAGAGGTCCTTTCCCACAGAGCTACATCCCTGGTACTTTCTATCATTTATCTCTTGACAGATGCTGAGATGCTGAGTCTGGCCTTGAACTTGGGCCTCAGCCTCTGGAGTGGCTGGGATTACAGGTGTGGCCCTCCTGCCTTGGGCCCCCTGAATGTTCTAAATGTAAGAGAAGCAAAGTGTCAGATCCACAACCCTGTCTCCTAGATGAAACCTGTACAAATGTAACAATGAATTTCTCAAATTCCAGTCCCCTATTCCCATTTCCAGTGACAGTTTTTCCTCCCCAGTGTAATAAAATAAGAAGCAAAGGTTATGTTTTCTGTTTATGAGCATTTTACATGAGAGAAATGTACACCAAAAACCACTTGACATTTGAAAAAATGTGTGAGTTTGTGTGTGTGTGTGTGTGTGTGTGTGTGTACTCCCTCTTTCTCTCCCAGGCCAGACACCTTGTCAGAATGTCTTTGGGCTTAGTGTCCTCTCTGTGTACAGCATGTCCCAGGGATCTCATGCCCACTGTGATATTTTCCTTGTCCTGGTTTGGCTCTGCCTGACACGAGGATCCCACACCTGGCTCATCTGAGGTCTCCTGAGCCTCTGGTAATCCCAGCCACCTGTTGACCTATGAGCAGGTGCATTTAGGGAAAGTAGTTTCTCAGTGGAGCAGGTGACTGCTCTGCAGCTGGGAGGAGTCTCCTTATCCAGAAGCCACTTCAGATGTTCCCTCGTCCTGGCTCCTGTGGATCCTGGAACAGTGATGGGCATGCAGCCATTTATTAACACACTGTTTCAAGTTCCTTTGGAAATGCATCCAGAGTTGTTGTTGTTCTGTTAGCTTTTTAAAGAACTCCATGCTATTTTGAAAATGGCTGCACTAAGCATATATTCTAGCCCCATCTGAGCAGGTCTCTTTCTCCATATCCATGTATTTGAGAACTGGTTCCTTTGCCTGTTTGACAGGAGCCTTTCCCACAGCTGCACTCAGACTTAGAAGCTGTCCTACTTGGCTGGGGGCTGATGCAATTGGTTAGAACCCAGGCTGCTTGTGCTCACTGCAAGAAGGTGGTGTGAGCCTATTCTAGAAAGAAACAGGGAGCTGTGCTTTTGACAGCTTTTGCTTCACTCCTGGGAGGGGGGATCATAGTCCAGGGAAGTGCCTGCACACTAATGTGAAGCCCCTCCTTTCTGAGATATGCACATGCACAGTTGCCACTGCTCCCAAAGCTTGGTGGGTTAGGATGGAGTCCATGAGATGGGAAAAATATGGGGACCCTGAATGCCTAGAGATCTTTCTTCCAGAAAGAACTGGCTAGACCTGGAGTTATTACTGAAGTAGGTGAGAGAGGGCTCAGGCTGGCAGCTGGGTAGACTGCATTTGTCCTGTCTACCCTTGGGGACTGGCTAGGGAGGAGCTCAACTGTTAGCAACCACAGTTTGTAGATCATGCTGCAAATCCCTTCTAGGGATAAACTGGGACCCTTGATCTCACTCCCCTTCTGCAATTGTCCCATGGATAAAGCTCCTGACCCTCCACAGCCATAGAAAAGCACCCCCTTTCTCTCACCCTGATACTTGTGTATATCCAGTTCTTTCTTCTATGAGCACCAGACAAATTCTGTTTCCAGCTACAAGTCATTTCCTGTCAATGTGCTCCATTTGTGACGCCAATCAGTTTTCCTCTACTCTGGGTGACACTGGATTTTGATATTCTGTTCCAATTATGTGGCACATTGCTCAAGGCAGTACTAATGCCCACGTGTCCCGCAACTTTGCCTGCCCTTTGGATGGTAGAGATTTTCTGAGTGGTCCAATGCATAGGTCTCTCAGTCCATTATAACTTAATTTAAAATGGACTCAAAACAGTAGTAGGTGTTTATTTGGTGTATCCATGTGTGAAGGGAATCCAGGAACCTCCTATTCTGGTATAATTTTGAAACATAATCCTCCTCTATGTGCTTCTTTGGGATGCTGGAGTGTAATCCAGTACCACGCATGTCTTGCACCCAAGCCCTACCAGTGCTCTGCACCTCCAGTTCTCACACCTCCCTTCACGTTGGGTTGTCTTGTTCATTCACATCAAATCCTCTGCTGGAGATGGTTGCATTTAGCTAGGCCTTTTCATTGTACTACATAATAAAAATGACATTTACATACATATGGAGTCATCTATGAAATTTCTGCATTATGATTTTTTTTGGTCCTCAAACTACTGCAATATGATAATTTTATAACATGCATTAGTGCCTGGTAATGATATCTCCTGCTTTTGCTCTTAGAGTTCAGAATTATTGGCTAATTTCATAACAGTTCAACCTTCCAGGAGAATTTTCAAACTGTTTGCTTTGGTCCCTTCTTCAATGAAAAGGAAACCATGGTAAAATTTTGATGGGTGTTATCATAGATGAACCTGAGGGAAGCCGTCCTCTTTATAATGAGGAGTCCTTTCATCTATACTGAGGATGTGTAATGCAGTCTTTTATGTGCTTATCTGAATTTGTATTTTTTTTCCAATTCTGCAGATGTACTATTTAAGTATGCTTATATGTGAAATGTGACATTTATGTGACAGCTATATAAAACTGACACAGTGTTTTATACCATTTGTCAAACTGTATGCAATATGGCAAACAAAATGTGGGTGATTGCCAGAAATGGTTATTTTCCATAGTTTATTATTTATCTATTACCAAATGTGCATCCTATGTCACCAGGCCCTGGGTCTTGACTCTGGAGGAGTGTTGCTGTGTTTCCATATGGACAGGTGCTGTAGGGTCCACATCTGTTTCTGTGGACCTTCATCATAACATGTTCTTCAACACTGTCTCAATTTGTGTTCAATGTGACTTTATGGTGCAGTCCCTCCTTTCTTAAGATTTTGATTGCTTTGTGATGAAGGGACATTTAGATACCTGCTATTTGAAGGGGCTGTTCACGGCTCTTGCCTGCGTTTCTCTTGTAGTCTCTGTTCTCCTTTCTTAGAAGAGTTTGGTTAAAGGTGAGGCAATTGGTTTCTTTCATCTGTCACTTCTCCTTGTTCTCTTTAATGGAGTCATTTGAGGAATAGAATTTATATATATATATATATATATATATATATATATATATATATATACATACATACACACATATATATATATATATATATATATATATATATATATATATATATATATATATATATAGTGTATAAATTTTAAAATAATTTTTCTGAAAGTTTGAAAACAACTTTTTTTTTTCCTTTAGTGAAACTGGGGATTGGAACCACGGTGTTCTATTACTGAACACTATCCTCAGTACTTTAAAATTTTCATTTAAAAAATTTAATTTTTTCTTAATTTTTTAAAATTACTACTGCCTATTTATGTTTAAATTTAGGCAGGGTTTCACTCAGTTGCTAGGGTAAGCTTCACAATTTTGATCCCCCTGCCTCAGCCTCCAGACCACTGGATATATCAGGTATGTAGCACCAAATGCATCCTATCTCAGTTAGTTTCCTTCTTTCTTTCTTTTTTTTCTTTCTCTTTCTTTCTTTTTTTAGATGTTGTTTAGATCATGATTTTTTATGGTTTTTATTTTTTTTAAATACATGAGAACAGTGGTATTCATTATAATTCTTATTTCAGATAGAGCACAATTTTTCATATTTCTGTATATAATGTAGGTTCACATCAATTTATGCCATTCTACATGTACTTTATTGCATTACAACTCTTAATACACACACACACACACACATATATATATATAAATTTTTCATCTCTCTTTGTATATAAGGTATGTTGACATCCAATTCAAGTCTTCATACATGAACTTTGTATAAAGATATCCATCACTTTCCATCATCCTTGCTAATCCCCTGTGCCTTCCCTTTCCCTTCCACCCTTCTGCCCTATTTAGAATTCATCTATTCCTCCCATGCTCCCCCTCCCTAACCCACTATGATTCAGCCTCCTTATATCAGAGAAAACATTTGGCATTTTTTTGAGGGGGATTGGCTGACTTCATTTAGCATTATCTTCTCCAACTCCATCTATTTACATGCAAGTGCCATGATTTTGTTCTTTTTTAGTGATGAGTAATATTTCATTGTGTATATAAGCCACATGTTTTTTATCCAGTCATCAACTGAAGAGAATCTAGGTTGATTTCATAGTTTAGCTATTGTGAATTGTGCTGGTATAAATATTGACCTGGCTGTGTCCATGTAGTGTGCTGTTTTGTTTCTTGGTATAGTCCGAGAAGAGAAATAGTTGGGTCAAATGGTGGTTCCATTTCCAGATATCCAAGGAATCTCCATACTGATTTACAAACAGGCTGCACCAATTTGCAGTCCCACCAGAAGTGTATGAGTGTACCTTTTCCCCACATCCTCACCAACACTTATTGTTGTTTGTCTTCATAATAGCTGCCCTTCTGACTGAAGTAAGATGGTATCTTAGAGTAGTTTTAATTTGAATTTCTCTGATTGCTAGAGATGATGAACAATTTTTATATAATTGTTGATTGATTGTATATCCTCTTCTGGGAAGTGTCTTTTCAGGTTCTTGGCCCATTTACAGATTGGATTATTATTATTTTTTTTGGTGTTAAGACGTTTGAGTTCTTTATATACACTAGATATTAGTGCTCTATCTGTTGTATGTGGGGTAAAAATTTGCTCCCAGAAAGTAGGCTCTCTATTCTATTGTTTTTTTTTTGATAAAAATCTTTAGTTTCAATCCATCCCATGTGTTGATTCTTGGTTTTAATTCCTGTGCTATAGGAGTGTTATTAAGGAAGCTGTAGCCTAATCCCACATGATGGAGATAAGGCCTACTTTTTCTTCTGTTTGGAGAGTCTCTGGTTTAATTCCTAGATCCTTGATCTATTTTGAGTTAACATTTTATGCATGGTGAGAGAGAGGGATTCAATTTTATTTTGTTGCATATGGATTTCCAGTTTTTTCAGCACCATTGTTGAAGATGCTATCATTTTTACAGTGAATATTTTTAGCACCTTTGTCTAATATAAGATAATTGTGATTTTGTGGGTTAGTCTCTGTGTCCTCTATTCTGTACTATTGGTCTACCAGCCTGTTTTTATGCCAGTACCATGCTGTTTTTGTTACTGTGACTCTGTAGTATAGTTTAAGGTCTGGTATAGCAATGCCACCTGCCTTCCTTTTCCTGCTAAGGATTTCTTTAGCTATTCTGGGTCTCTTATTTTTCCAGATAAATTTCATAATTGCTTTTCTATTTCTATGAGGAATGCCATTGGGATTTTTATCAGAATTCCATTAAATTTTTAGAGTGCTTTTGGTAGTAGCGTCATTTTGATATATTAATTCTGCCTATTCAAGATCAAGTTAAATCTTTCCATCTTCTAAGGTCTTTGATTTCTCTTTAGTGTTTTATAGTTTTCATTGTATAGATCCTTCACCTTTTGTTGATTCCCAAGTATCTTTTCTTATTAAGGATATTGTGAATGGGGTAGTTTTCCTCATTTCTTTCTCAGAGGATTTGTCACTGATATACAGAAATGCCTTTGATTTATGGGTGTTGATTTTATATCCTGCTACTTTGCTGAATTCTAGTTTTAGAAGTTTTCTAGTAGAGTTTTTTGAGTCTTCTAGGTACCAAATCATATCATCAGCAAATAATACTAGTTTAAGTTCTTCTTTTTCTATACTTATTCATTTAACTTCTTTCATCTGTCTAATTGCTCTGGCCAGTGTTTCAAGAACTATATTGAGTAGAAGTGTGAGAGAGGGCATCCCTGTCTTGTTTCCAATTATAGAGGAAATGCCTTCAGCTTTTCTCCATTTAGAATGATGTTGGCCTGAGACTTAGCATATAGAGCCTTTAAAATGTGGAGGCAAGTTCCTGTTATTCCTAGTTTTTCTAGTGTTTTGAACATGAAGGGGTGCTGTATTTAGTCAAATGCTTTTTCTGCATTTGTTGAGATGATCATAAGATTCTTATGTTTAAATCTACTGATGTGATGAATTACATTTATTGATTTCTGTATATTGAACCAACCTTGCAACCCTGGGATGAATCCCACTTCATCATGGTGAACCACCTTTTTGATATGTTTTTGTATTTTATTTGCCAAAATTTTATTCAGAATTTTTGCTTCTGCTTTTTAGAGGTATTGGTCTGAAGTACACTTTGTTTTCTGTGTTTGTCTGATTTTAGAATGAAGGAGATATTGGCCTTATAGAGTGAATTTGGAAGTGCTCCCTCTATTTATATTTCATAGAATAATTTGAGGAGTGTTGGTGTTAGTTCTTCTTTGATGGTCTTGTATCCATTGAGTCTTGAGATTTACTTATTTATTTATTTTTGGTTGGTAGGCTTTGATGGTGTCTTCTATTTCATTGATTGAAAATGATCTGTTTAACTTACCCAGTTTTTGTAAGTCACATGATTCTAGACATTTGTAGATGACTTCAATATATTGTGTTTTATTGCCGTACAAATTTTCAAAATAATTTCTAATTTTCTTCTGTATTTCTCTAGTGTTCATGGTGATATTTCTTTTTTATCATGGATTTAGTAATTGGAGTATTTCTCTCCTTCTCTACAGTAGCATGGATAAGGTTTTATCAAATGTATTTGTTTTTTCACAGAGCCAACTTTTCATTTTGAAAATTTTAAAAAAAATTAAAAATATATGGCAGAACAGTATATTACAATTCTTATTACACATATACAGCACAATTATTCATATCTCTGTATATAAAGTAGGTTGACATCAATTCGTGTGTTCATATGTGTATTTTGGATAATGATGTCTATTATATTTCAGCATCCTTGCTAATCCCTTTCCCCTCCCTATTCATCCCACCCTCTGCCCTAAATAGAATTCATCTATTCCTCCCATGCTCCACCTCCCTACCCCACTATGAGTCAGCCTCCTTATATCAGAGAAAACATTCAGCATTTGTTATTTTGTGTTTGGCTAACTTCACTTAGCATTAGCTTCTCCAATACCATCCATTTACCTGCAAATGCCATTCTTTTATTTTCTTTTATTGCTGAGTAATATTCTATTATGTACAAATGCCACGTTTTCTTTATCCATTCATCCAATGAAGTGCATCTATGTTGGCTCCACAGTTTAACTCTTATGAATTTTGCTGCTAAAAACATTATGACTGTGTTCCTGTAGTATGCTGTTTTTAAGTCCTTTGGTTATAGAACAGGGAGTAGGATAGCTGGGTCAAATTGTGGTTCCATTCCCAGTCACTTTGTCAATTTTTATTTGCTTCTATTGTTCCAATTTCATTTATTTCAGCTCTGATTTTAATTATTTTCTCTCATTTTCTTCTTTGGGTGTTGATTAACTGTTTTTCCTAGGGCTTTGAGATGTAATTTTAGGTCACTTATTTGACTTTATCTTTTTTTAAGGAATGAACTCCAAGCAAAGAACTTTCCTGTTAGTAATGCCTTCATAGTGTCCCAGATGTTTTGATATGTTGTATCTCTGTCCTCATTCACCTCTAAGAATTTTTAAATCTCCTCTTTGATGTTTTCTACAACCCATTGTTCTTTAACTAGCATATTATTTAGTCTCCAGGTATAAGAGTAGCTTCTATTTTTATCATTGATTTCTAATTTCATTCCATTATGATCTGATAGAATGCAGGGTAGTATCTTTACTTTTCTGTATTGCTTAGAGTTCCTTTTTGACATGACATATGGTCTATTTTAGAGAAAGATCCATTTGCTGCTGAAAAAAAAGTGTCTTCTCCTGTTGAAGGATGAAATAGTCTATGTATGTCAGTTGAATCTAAGTTATTGATTGTATTATTGAGTTCTATAGTTTCTGTCTAGATATTGTTTGGAAGATCAATCCAGTGGTAAAAGAGGTGTGTTAAAGTCACCCAGAATTATTGTCTTGTGGTTTACTTGGCCCTTAACCTTGACAAGAGTCTGTTTGAACATAGATGCTCCATTGTTGGGGGGTGTGTATATTTACAATTGTTCTGTCTTGTTGGTGTATGATTCCTTTAAGCAGTATGTAGTGTCCTTCTTTATCCCTTCTGATTAACTTTCACTTGAAGTCCACATTATTTGATATAAGAATGGAAACCCCTGCTTGCCTCCACATTCCATGTAAGTGGTAGTATGTGTTTTAATTTATTTTTTGTATATGGACACAATACATTTATTATTAAGTTTTATGTGGTACTGAGGATCGAATACAGGGTCTCACATGTGCTACGCGAGTGCTCTATCACTGAGCCCCAGCCCCAGCCTGAGTGATGTATTTTTTTCCAATTTGTCACCTTCAGTGTGTGGGTGTCTTTTTCTATGATATGAGTCTTTTGGAGGCACCATATTGTTGGTCTTTTTTAATCCAATCTGCCTGTCTTTTGATTGCTGAGTTGGAACTAAACTTTCAGGGTTATTATTGAGACAACATTTATATTCCCAGTTATTTTGGTTTATTTTTGGTATTTAACTAAGTTTCTCTTTGATAGGTTTTTCCTTTAGAGTGATACTACCCTTTTCTGATTTTTTATTGTTGTTCATTTCCTCCTAATGGAATATTTTGCCAAGGGTGTTCTGTAGTGCATGTTTCTCATTTTAAATTTTTTAAATATTGTGTATGATGGAAGGTTTTTATTTTCTCATAAAATAACATCTGAATCAAAATCTAATTGCTAATCAAAATTTAATTTTGCTGGGCATGCTTCTTGATTGGCATCCATTTGTTTCAGAGCTTGGTTTATATTGTTGCAGGATCTTGTAGATTTCAGCGTCTCAGTTCAGAAATCAGAGATCCTGATTGGTTTTCCCCATATGTAATTTGATTCCTTTCTCTTGTGGCTTTTGAAATGCTCTGCTTCTCCTGTATGCTAGGTGTTTTCATTATGATGTGCGTTTGTGTAGACCTGTAGTGATCTTGTTCATTTGGTGTCCTATACAATCCTTGTATTTGATTTCCCAATTCACTCTACATGTTTGGAAATTTTTCTGGTATTATTTAATTGAATAGATTGTCCATTGCTGTAGTTTAGACCTCTATGCTTTCATCTATCCCAATAGTTGTTAAATTTGGTCTTTTTCATATTATCTCACAATTCTTGAATCTTCTGCTCATGGTTTCTTACCATCTTCACTGGGGTCAACTTTATTTTTTCAAGATTATATATTTTGCCTTCAATGTCAGAGGTTCTGTCTTCCAAGTGATCTATTCTGTTAGAGATGCTTCCTATTTAGTTCTTAATTTGGTTTACTGTTTCCTTTATTTCAAGGATCTCTGTTTTTTTTTTCAAAATCTCTATGTTCTTATTGAAGGAATCTTTTGCTTTCTGTATTTGCTTATGTAACTATTTATCAAAATAATCCTTTGCTGCCTGTATTTGCTCTCATATCATTCTTTAATTCACAGAAAATTATGTACCTTCTCCCATTTATCCTGCTATTCTGACCATGCATTCTAATAATGTAGCATCTTTGTTTGGGGTACATTCTTTCTTGGTTTCTCATGTTGTTCATGCATCTTCCCTTCCAGCTCTGTTTTTAAGATATATAGCCATGTAGGCTTATCGTTTCCCCAATGGGTTTCAATACCATTCTTTTTTAAAAATTTATTTTTTAAATACTGGACAACAATGGAATGCATTACAATTCTTATTACACACATAGAGCTCAATTTTTCATATCTCTGTACAGAAAGTATATTCATGCTAATTTATGCCATTATATATGTACTCATTTCTTTCTGCAATACAAATCTTAATACACATTTATATCACAATTTTTCATATCTCTGGTTCTATATAAGGTATGTTGGCACCAATTTGGGTCTTCATACATGGACTTTGGATTATGGTGTCATCACATTCCACAATCACTGCTAATCCCCTGCCTCTTCCCCTTCTCTCCTACCCCTCTGCCCTTTGTAAAATTTATCTATTCCTCCTATGCTCCCCCTCCCTACCCCACTATAGTCAGCCTCCTTATATCAGAGAAACCATTCAACATTTATTTTTGGGGTTTGCCTAACTTCACTTCTCCAATACCATCCATTTACTTGCAATTGCCGTGATTTTATTACTGCTGAGTAAAATTTCATTGTGTATATATGCCCCATATTTTTATCCATTCATCCACTGAAAGGCATCTGGGTTGGCTCCACAGTTTGCTATTCTGAATGTGCTGCTATAATCATTGACATGGCTATGACCCTATAGTATGCTGTTTTCAAGTCCTTTGTGAATAGTGCGAGAAGAGGAATAGCTGGGTGAAATGGCTTTTTCTTTTTTTTTTATTGTTGGTTGTTCAAAACATTACATAGTTTTTGATATATCATATTTTACACTTTGATTCAAGTGGGTTATGAACTCCTATTTTTACCCCGTGTACAGATTGCAGAATCATATCAGTTACACTTCCATTGATTTACATATTGACATACTCGTGTCTGTTGTATACTGCTGCCTTTCCTATCCTCTATTATCCCCCCTCCCCTCCCCTCTTCTCTCTCTACTTCCTCTACTGTAATTAATTCCTCCCCCTTGTATTATTTTTCCCTATCCCCTCACTTCCTCTTGTATGTAATTTTGTATAACCCTGAGGGTCTCCTTCCATTTCCATTCAATTTCCCTTCTCTCTCCCTTTCCCTCCCACCTCTCATCCTTGTTTAATGTTGGTCTTCTTCTCGTGCTCTTCTTCCCTAGTCTGTTCTTAGTTACTCTCCTTATATCAAAGAAGACATTTGGCATTTGTTTTTTAGGGCTTGGCTAGCTTCACTTAGCATAATCTGCTCTAATGCCATCCATTTCCCTCCAAATTCTATGATTTTGTCTATTTTTAATGCAGAGTAATACTCCATTATGTATAAATGCCACATTTTTTTTATCCATTTGTCTATTGAAGGGCATCTAGGTTGGTTCCACAGTCTTGCTATTGTGAATTGTGCTGCTATGAACATTGATGTAGCAGTGTCCCTGTAGCATGCTCTTTTTAGGTCTTTAGGGAATAGACTGAGAAGGGGAATAGCTGGGTCAAACGGTGGTTCCATTCCCAGCTTTCCAAGAAATCTCCATACTGCTTTCCAAATTGGCTGGACCAATTTGCAGTCCCACCAACAATGTAGAAGTGTACCCTTTTCCCCACATCCTCGCCAGCATTTGTTGTTGTTTGACTTCATAATGGCTGCCAATCTTACTGGAGTTAGATGGTATCTTAGGGTGGTTTTGATTTGCATTTCTCTGACTGCTAGCGATGGTGAGCATTTTTCCATGTACTGGTTGATTGATTGTATGTCCTCCTCTGAGAAGTGTCTGTTCAGGTCCTTGGCCCATTTGTTGATTGGGTTATTTGTTATCTTATTGTCTAATTTTTTGAGTTCTTTATATACTCTGGATATTAGGGCTCTATCTGAAGTGTGAGGAGTAAAGATTTGTTCCCATGATGTAGGCTCCCTATTTACCTCTCTTATTGTTTCTCTTGCTGAGAAAAAACTTTTTAGTTTGAGTCCCATTTGTTGATTCTATATGTTAACTCTTGTGCTATGGGTGTCCTATTGAGGAATTTGGAGCCCGACCCCACAGTATGTAGGTCGTAGCCAATTTTTTCTTCTATTAGATGCCGTGTCTCTGATTTGATATCAAGCTCCTTGATCCATTTTGAGTTAACTTTTGTGCATGGTGAGAGAAAGGGACTTCAGTTTCATTTTGTTGCATATGGATTTCCAGTTTTCCCAGCACCATTTGTTGAAGATGCTATCTTTCCTCCATTGCATGCTTTTAGCCCCTTTATCAAACATAAGAAAGTTGTAGTTTTGTGGGTTGGTTTCTGTGTCCTCTATTCTGTACCATTGGTCCACCCACCTGTTTTGGTACCAGTACCATGCTGTTTTTGTTACTATTGCTCTGTAGTATAGTTTGAAGTCTGGTATCACTTTACCACCTGATTCACACTTCCTGCTTAGCATTGTTTTTGCTATTCTGGGTCTTTTATTCTTCCATATGAATTTCATGATTGCTTTCTCTATTTCTACAAGAAATGCCGTTGGGATTTTGATTGGCATTGCATTAAACCTATAGAGAACTTTTGGTAATATCGCCATTTTGATGATGTTAGTTCTGCCTATCCATGAACAGGGTATATTTTTTCATCTTCTAAGATCTTCTTCAATTTCTCTCTTTAGGGTTCTGTAGTTTACATTGTATAAGTCTTTCACCTCTTTAGTTAGGTTGATGCCCAAGTATTTTATTATTTTTGAGGATATTTTGAATGGAGTGGTTGTCCTCATTTCAATTTCAGAGGATTTGTCGCTGATATACAGGGATGCCTTTGATTTATGTGTGTTGATTTTATATCCTGCCACTTTGCTGAATTCATTTATTAGCTCTAATAGTTTCTTTGTAGACACTTTTGGGTCTACTAGGTATAGAATCATATCATCTGCAAATAGTGATATTTTAAGTTCTTCTTTTCCTATTTTTATGCCTTTAATTTCTTTCATCTGTCTAATTGCTCTGGCCAGTGTTTCGAGAACTATGTTGAACAGAAATGGTGAGAGAGGGCATCCCTGTCTTGGTCCAGATTTTAGAGGGAATGCTTTCAATTTTTCTCCATTCAGAATGATGCTAGCCTGAGGCTTAGCATAGATTGATTTTACAATGTTGAGGTATGTTCCTGTTATCCCTAGTTTTTCGAGAGTTTTGAACATAAAGGGATGCTGTACTTTGTCAAATGCTTTTTCCGCATCTATCAAGATGACTATATGGTTCTTATTTTTAAGTCTATTGATGTGGTGAATAACATTTATTGATTTTTGTATATTGAACCAGCCTTGCATACCAGGGATGAATTCTACTTGATCATGGTGCACAATTTTTTTGATATGTTTTTGTATCCTATTTGCCAGAATTTAATGGAGGATTTTTGCATCTAGGTTCATTAGAGATACTGCTCTGTAGATTTCTTTCTTTGAAGTGTCTCTGGTTTCGGAATCAGGGTGATGTTGGCCTCGTAGAATGAATTTGGAAGTTCTCCCTCTTTTTCTATTTCCTGAAGTAGCTTGAAAAGAATTGGTATTAATTCCTCTTTAAAGGTTTTGTAAAACTCTGCTATATACCCATCCGGTCCTGGGATTTTCTTAGATGGTAATCTTTTGATGGTTTCTTCTATTTCCTCAGTTGATATTGGTCTGTTTAGTTTGTCTATATCCTCCTTACTCAATCTGGGCAGATTATATGACTTAAGAAATTTATCGATGCCTTCACTATCTCCTATTTTATTGAAGTATAAGTATTCAAAATAATTTCTGATTATCTTCCAAAAAGAGGAATAGCTGGGTGAAATGTTTTTTGCATTCCCAGATTTCCAAAGAATCTCTATACAGATTTCCATGTTGTTTGCAACAATTTGCAGTCCCACCAGCAGTGTATGAGTGTGCCTTTTCCCCCACAACCTTGCCAACACTTGTTGTTTGTCTTTATGATAGCTGCCATTCTGACTGGAGTGAGATGATATCTTAGAGTGGTTTTGATTTGCATTTCTCTACTTGCAAGAGATCACAAAAATTTTTTTAAATATTTGTTAATTGATTCTACATCCTTTTCTGAGAAGTGTCTGTTTAGATCCTTGGCCAATTTGTTGGTTGAATTATTGGTTTTTTTGGTGCTTAGCATTTTGAGTTCTTTATATACTAGATATTAGTTCTCTATCTGGTGTGTGAGGGGTAAAAATCCACTCCCAGGATGTAGGCTCTCTGTTCACCTCAGATTTTTTTCTGAGAAGAAACTTTTTAATTTGAATCTATCCCATTTGTTGATTCTTGGTTTTAATTCTTGTACTATAGGCATCTTATTAAGGAAGTTGTGGTGGCCTAGCCCCATGTGATGAAGATTATGGCCTACTTTTTCATCTATTAGATGCAGAGTCTCTGGTTTAAATTGTAGGTCCTTGATCCAATTTGAGTTGAGTTTTGTGCATGGTGAGAGATGGGGTTTTAATTTCATTTTTTGAAAATGGATTTCCAGTTTTCGCAGCACCATTTGTTGAAGAAGCTATCTTTTCTTCAATGCATGTTCTTGGCACCTTTGTCTAATATAAGATAATTGTAATTTTGTGAGTTAGTCTATGTGTCCTCTATTCTGTATCATTGGTCTACTGGCCTGTTTTAGTGCCATTACCATGCTGTTTTTGTTACTATTGCTCTGTAGTATAGTTTAAGGTCTATAATAGTGATACCACCTGCTTTGCTCTTCCTGCTTATTACTGCTTTAGCTATTCTGGGCTTCTTATTTTTCCAGATTAATTTCATGATTGCTTTTTCTATGTCTATGATAAATGTCATTGGGATTTTGTTCAAAATTGCATTCAATCAGTATAGTGTTTTTGGTTGTATGGTCGTTTTGATAATATTTATTCTGCCTATGCAAGAGGAAGGTAGATTTTTCCATCTTGTAAGGTCTTCTTTGATTTCTTTCTTTAGGGTTCTGTAGGTTTCCTTGTATAGATCTTTCACCTCTTTTGTTAAGTTGTTTCCCAAGTACCTTATGTTTTCTTTTTTGAAGTTACTGTAAACGGGGTAGGTTTTCTTATTTCCTCCTTGAGGCTTTGCCACTGATATACAGAAATGCCTTTTTTTAATGTGTTTTAATTTTATATCCTGCTGCTTTGCTGAATTTATTTTTAGTTCTAGAAGTTTTCTGGTGGGGCTTTTGGGATCTTCTAGGTATGAATTGTATTTTCAGCAAATAGTGCTAATTTAAGTTCTTTTCCTGTAGTTATTCCTTTAATTTCTTTCATCTGTCTAATTTCTCTGGCCAGTGTTTCAAGAAATATGTTTAATAGAAATGGTGAGAGAGAGCACCCCTGTCTTGTTCCAGTTTTTAGAGGGAATGCCTTTAGTTTTTCTCCCTTTAGAATGATGTTGTCCTTAGGCTTAATGTAGACTGCCAGTATGATGTTGAGGTATGTTTTTGTTATCTCAAGTTTTTCTAATTTTTTGAACATGAAAGGGTGCTGTATTTTTTCAAATGGCTATTCTGTGTCTCTTGAGATGATCATATGATTCTTATTTTTAAGTCTTTTGATGTAATGAATTACGTTTATTGATTTCTATATGTTGAACTAACCCTATATTCCTGGACAAACCCCACTTGATCTTGGTGCACGAGCTTTTAATATGTTTTTGTATTTAATTTGGCAGAATTTTATTCAGACTTTTTGGATCTATGTTCATTCGAGATATTGGCCTAAAGTTTTCTTTCTTTCATTTGTCCCTGCCTGGTTTGGGGATCAGGGTCATATTGGCCTCATTGAATGAATTTGGAAGTGCTGCTTCTTTCTGTATTTTCTGAAATAAATTGAAGAATATTGGTATTTTGAATTTCTTCTTTAAAGGTCATGTTTAACTCGGCAGTGTATCCATCTGGGCCTGGGCTTTTCTTGGTTGATAAGCTTCTGATGGTATCTGGTATTTAATGATTTAACATTGGTCTGTTTAAATTGTGTATATTTCTTCATTCAATCTGGGCATATCATATGACTTAAGTAAATTGTTGATGCCTTTAGTGTCTTCTATTTCATTGGGGTATACATTTTCAAGATAATTTCTAAATATCCTCTCTATTTCTGAGGTGTCTTTTGGGATAATACCTTTTTTATTATGTATGCTGGTAATTTGAATTTTCTCTCTCCTTCTTTTCATTAGCATAGCTAGGGGTCTGTCAGAGAACCAACTTTTTGTCAAGGTTTAATTGTTTCTTTTAATTCAATTTCAGTTCTAATTTTAATTATTTCTTGCCTTCTACTGCTTTAGTTGTTGATTTGTTCTTATAGGGCTTTGAGATTAAGTATGAGATCAATTATTGACTTTTTATTCTTTTAAGGAATGAACTCCGTGCAATGAAGTTTACTCTTAGTACTGCTTTCATAGTGTCCAAGTGATTTTGATATGTTGTGTCTATGTTCTTGTTTACCTCTAAGAATTTTTTAATCTCCTCCTTGAAGTCTTTTGTAAACCTTTGTTCATTCTATTGTACCAAATGGATTCACTCGTTGAACTGCTTATAGAACTTGAAATAATTCAAGTTTGTCTTTTTTCAAGGTGGAAGTGTCACTTTACATGTCTCCAAATATTAATATTTTATGAATATTTTACACATTGGGAATGTTTCATGGATGATACTGGAAACTAATTGCATTAGGGATCTCAATCTATCTCATGAATAGAAAGCAGAGAGAAAAGGAACCAGACTGTTTTCAAAAGCTTTTTTACCATTGTTTTTGTCTACCTTGTCCACAATCACCTTATGAAAATATTTTTGACAAGTCTGATTTGCACCTGGAATTTTTGCCAAATTTCACATTCACTGATGGCAGAAAAGTTAGAAGTTGGGCTTTTATTCATTGCTTGGATTATGGTATGTATCTTTCACTTCACTCTGATATGGAATATATATACTTTTTTTGGACTTATGTATTTTCCGCTGAATTAGATAATGCAAAGTATCTTATTACATAATTAAAGTCACTCTCCTAAATGACAGTCAATTCTACTAACTCTTAATTCATATTAAAAACTGAATAATGGTTTGGTCCATGTTCTATTGATTTAACGATTTTTATTTAGGAGCCATTGACATTCGGAGATGTGTTTATTGATTTCTCTAAGGAGGAATGGGAATGCCTGGATCCTGCTCAGCAGAATTTATATAGAGACGCAATGTTGGAGAACTACAGCAACCTAGTCTTTGTGGGTGAGCATAATTTTCCTTCAAAATTCCTAATTATCATTATTTAGTTTTCTTCCCTTGCAGTATATCTTTTGGGAACTTCTCCACAAGAATGTGTGGCAGATTTATGATTTCAATAAAGAAGATGGGGTAGTTCTTGGTAATGACAAGATAATGTTAATGATGTTTATTTTCACCATTAATGTTTTCCTTTGGTGGCATGATATATATCTTTCACTTGACATATGGTTGGCTTAGAGGAATGCACTGATGTCAAATACTATGGCCCACATATTGCACAGGACATAGTTGAGGTAGAGGAGGATACCTAAATTTGAAAAGGTTCATTGAGACATTATCCAGAAGAAAATATTTTTGAGAAGCTTTGAATTCTTTCTCTTGTTATTATAGAAAAACGTGTCCTGTGTTTTGTGCTTTAAAATTATGTAGTATCCTGCTTTTCCTCCATACATTCAAATTAACAAAAAAACACTCCCCTTGCCTTTTGAGTGTCAATATTATCTGACAGCTATTCCATAATTTAAAAAAATATTTTTAGCTGTTAGTGAATTTCCTATTTATCCATATATGATGCAAAAAATTGAACCCAGGGCCTCACACATGCTAGAGAAACTCCCTAACACTACTCTAGAACTCCAGCCCTTCTTCCATTATTTGCAGGAAAGTTTTGCACATTTCTGGAGACCTCTAGGTCCACCCATTGCAATACATTACTATCATAAGTCAGTTTCTATAATCTTATTTGTACATTTTTTCATTAAAATTTCCTTATCAGTGTTCTTTCTTATATGTGTAATGGATTATCTGTGAAATATCTGCCATGGAATGAATGTCAAGTTGGACAAAGACTGCTGTTTTGTGAGATGGTGTAAGTTTAATATGAGTTAGAAGATTTGTAAAATAATACATCTGTGGATATTTACAGTTTGGTTGTTTTTTTCTTTTTTTTTAAATTGTGTACAGTAGGTTTCCTGTTATAGACTGGGTTTCCTCATATCAGTTAATTGCTTCACAAACTAAGATATGTATGATTCTTGTTTGTATTGCCAATAATATTATATGTGCTTTTGCTTGTATAAATATTAAGCCTCTTTTGTTCATGACTTTTTTTATTTTATCTTGATTGGCTTTTCTTTCTGCCCATGTACGTAGAAATTGAAGTTTTCTATGTATAAGTGTAATGGGGATTGATGGCAGTGATACTCTCATGCTGAACTACACCCCAAGCTCCTTTTCACTCATATTTGGTAGAGGTTCTCACTAAGTTATTGAGGAAGTCTTGAATTTGCAATTCTCCTGCCTAAGACTTCCTAGTAGCTGAGATTACATGCATGCCCATCATTTGTATACTGATGAGTTTGTTATTATTTATAAAATAAAGACCACATTATTTTAAATGTAGCTTTGAGAGATGTTGCAATTCTCTTTCTTTTAATTTTTATTGTAATCAAAACCACAAAATAAAACTTACTGTCTCTAAAATTTTAAATATACAATTCAGTAACAGTAATTCAAATTGTTATGCAATATATATCTACAAAGTTTACATCTGAAAAAAAATGCCTAGAAAGCAAAAGCTCATATCTGTCTCCTCATCACAAAACTATTCTCTTTTGTTCAGAAAGCTTCTTTTTTAGTTTAGAGATGCCATGTTCGTAGAATTCTGCAGTATTCTTTCAGTGACATTTCAGTTAACCTATTGTACATACATTTTGTAAAATATATAATTAGAATAAATTCTTTGACTTCAAAGTTCTATAGTTTGTATATTCCAATATGGCTCATAGTTCTTTTCCAGGGATATTTGGTTTGTGTCCCTTATGATGGCTCTGTTTAATAACAATGTAACAACACTGGTGTGCCATGTTTTTAATTTGCTATTGATGTGAGGGCTTATTGCCAGGCTCACTAAGAACTCCATCTACCTGACTCCATGTTTGCATTTACAATTGAATGCTGTAAATTTTAGTATAATTTTAGCACTGAAATAGTCTTATTTATATTTTGGGGTATATTCATACAATTTAAAGGATATATTTCTCTGCAAAAAAAAAATTGTTTAACAACGGGAGGTTGATGAATACTACATGGAGCCTCTAGTTAAATTTAAGTAGTATAAACATCTTTAAATTTAATCTTTCAATTTTGAACAACAGCATGCCCAAGAGTTTTCAATCAACTGACACATATTTAGGGATTTTTGAAAATCCCTACCACTTTTGATTCCAAATATTTATTCCATGTCGGTTACAAAATAACTATCACTTACATATTTATTAACCTTTGTTTTAATATATTAAATTGATCTAACCAGCATAATATCCCACTTGTGATTATGAACACAGATTCTATAAGTCTATAGTACTTTCAAAATATTTTCAAAGTCTTATGCTTTGCAATTACCATTTTGCTTCTCTGTATTTCCCTTTTCAGTAAGTGGGGATTGATGTCTCTTAGTATGACAGTGATTCTTTGTTTTCATTCAACCCTCTCAGTGTTTTTTTTTTTTGTGTGTGTGTGTGTTTGGGAAGTATGAAGTATGTAGCGAATGTATTTACTCTTAATTCAGAAGCTAAGGGAAAGGGTACTTTTCACTCTTTTGCCCCTTTTCAAAGTTTTTTTTTTTTTAATTTAAAATGCCTTCTATGTCCTATAACTGTCTTAAACTATGTTTTGCGTACTATAATTTAGACAGCCCAGGTTTTGTTCGATCACTTTTGTATGTGTCATTATTATATCCTTTTGCTTTCAGTATGTGTGTGTTCTTAGATTTAGAGTATCCTGTAGACTACCTACAGTTGCAATATTTAGAGTTAATTCAGATATCCAAGTTCTGTTTTGATCAAAATTTTGTAAACTTGCATTTGCCAACAAAAAGTCTAAAACTGAAGAGTCTCCTATTCATACTTTGTATGAGTATCAACTTGACTTCACTTTATTAAAAAATTGAATATATTTATGTGTTCTTTTAAAATTATATTATTGTTACAGGTATATATGCCTATAAACAATATTGTTGTTATGCTTTTTTTCTTTCAAATTCTATTGCAAAATTACATGTTTTATGACCTATCATTAAAATAAAATAGAATTGTTTTGCCAAGAAATGTTTAAAATTTCATATGACTTATGATGCTGTGCACTTACATTTTATTATGAAAGATTACATTTAGTACTTTTTGGAGAACAGATCCAGTGTTGATGAATAGTGTGTGTATTTTTATATGTTTCAAGTCTTCATTTCTCTTCTCTTTGAAAGGTAGTAGCTGTGAATATAATGTCTTGGTTGATAATTTTATTCTTTCATCCCTTGAATATAGATAGACTCGAATTTCTTCCTGTGTTGTGAAGATTGGATTTCACAATTATATAGTTACACATTTCTAGGTGACCCATCTTTTTCTCTTGGATTCTCTCAGTATTCTGAGTTTTAAAACTTGGATTAAAACCTACTTTAAGTCTATACAACATGGAGAAAACTGAGCTTTTTGGATGTTCATTTTTTCTATTTTTTGAGATGTGTTTATTAGTACTGGAAAGAGAACTAAAGGGTAATTTAGCACTTTGCATTTTTTACTTTGTCTGGCCTTCAAATTTTGATGCTCTAGCTCAACCTCCTATGTTGCTATGTACAACCACTCCTGGCTCTTTCCGACGTTTTCTAAAGAAAGTCTTTAAACATACATTTTCTGCTTATTACTATTAACAATTCTTGACTAATTTTTATTCTGTTTTTGTGTGTTGTTTTAGTTCAGTAAACTTATTTAAAATGATAATTGACTATTCCCTTTGAGTGATTCATTACTTTGCTTACAGTTGATTTAGCCATGTTTTTTTCTGTTGGTAAGCAGGAACCCTTTTTGAACAGTCCCCAAATATTCATATGTTTCATATTTTTATCTTTAATGAAACAGAAGAAAGTTGGTAGATTTTGAAAGTATATTCTGAAGGAGGAAAATCTTTGTGTAACTCAATGTATTTTTCTCTACTATATTACTCTCCATAGTAATGTACTCATCTTGGATACTGTGAACACAAAGATGATTAGGACAATCTTCAAAGTAATTTTCTGTGTGTATTTTTATTTGACTTATATATTTCTACAGTAATAATGGACTTGTATTTAACAATCCACTCCCCTTCTGATGTTATTATTTGCTGTAATTTCTTAGGTTTCCAAAATATACTCAGCCTAGTACAGTAAGTAAACATTTTTGTTATTTTTATTTATTTCAGCCATGACTTCTCATCATCCTCGACAAATTTTACCAGAGCAGGGAATAAATGAGAGAGAGGGAAGATATGGAAACTGTGACTTTAACTATCTACAACCAAGAAAACAATGGAAAAATATAGGTGAGAGTAAAGTTCAAAAATTTGAAAATCAATCAGTAGTCCCTATTTATGATAAAAATTTTTTGGTCAAAAGACACAAGAGACAATTAATATCTGAAACAAAAATTCAATGTATTCCAATTATTTTGAGGAGATTTATATGTCTTTAAGAATAAATCAACAGCCATTTTTGAACTGAAAGGCAATGTGGAAAATTTGAAATCTAGTCCATGCATCAGTTTTTAACTTGGTCAATTATAAAAGTAGCACTGAGTTAAAACTGAAGTCAAACATTTGTACAGAAAAGATATTTCTAAAAGTGATCCTTTGGGGAGTTTCTTTATGAAATGTCCATTTTTCTGAAACAAAAGATTAATTTCTCTTTGTGCATAAATGGACAATATTAAGAATTGTAGAAAAGTTTCTACTTCCCAATATTGCTCAATGACAATTCTGATACAGATTTCTGGAAAGTGCACTATATAGATAATGCTATAAGTAACACAATAAGCCATGTCTCCACCCTGAGTAATGATCAGTATATTTACATTGGTGATAAAAATTATGAATATAGAGAAATCCTAGTCTTTTTCTGAAGGAAATTTACTAAGATAAAAAATGTAGAAAAGTCTTGCTTTAGTGATCAAAAACTAGTATTCATTAAAATATTCATAGCCAAGAGAAAACCTGCAAGTGTAAGATATGTAAAAGGGCTCTTAACCACAGTGCAGAGCTTGCTTAATACCAGAAAATTTATAGAGAAAGAAAGCCCTCTATGAATAGAAGATATTGAGCAAGCAAATGCTTTGCTATATTTTTTTAACACAGCAGATACTATGACAGTGATAAATACTACAAATTTAAAGAATCTGAAAAAATTTTAGTGAAAAGTTTCAACTTGTTAAATAACAGAGGATTTATACTGAAGGAGAGACCTGTAAATGTAAAAAGTGTGGGTAAGCCTTAAAAAGTTTTTAAACCTTTACTCAACACCAAAAAAATTATTCTGCAGAGAAGACCTACCAATGTGAAGAATGCAATGCACTCAAGAACTTTACTCAACATCACAGTGTTCATTCAGATGATATGCCATGCAAATGCAAAGAATGTGACCAAACTTCTAATAAAAGCTCAAATCTTATTTGTCACCAGTGGACACACCCTGGAGTGATGCCCTACATATGTAAACAATTTTTCAAAGGTTTCAGTCAAAACCCAAGCCTTAAAAATTACCAGAGAATTCATACCGGAGAGAAGCTCTACAAATGTACAGTGTGTGGCAAGAGTTTCAGTAAAAAATCATCAGTTACTCAGCACCAGCGAATCCACACTGGAGAGAAGCCCTACAAATGTAAAGTGTGTGGCATGAGTTTTAATAGAAACTCAAATCTTGATCGCCACAACAGGATTCATACTGGAGAGAAGAACTACAAATGTAAAGTGTGTGGCAAGAGTTTTAATACAAACTCAAATCTTGGTTGCCAAAACAAGATTCACACTGGAGAGAAACCCTACAAATGTAATGTGTGTGGCAAGAGTTTTAGTGAAAAATCATCACTTACTGAGCACCAGCGAATCCTCACTGGAGAGAAGCCCTACAAATGTAAAAAGTGTGGCAAAGCTTTTAATACCATCTCACAGCGTAATTGGCACAAAAGTATTCATACTGGAGAGAAGCCCTGCGAATGTAAAGTGTGTGGCAAAAGTTTTAATACAAACTCACATCTCTATTACCACAACAGGATTCATACTAGAGAGAAGCCCTACAAATGTACAGGGTTTGGCAAGAGTTTCTGTCAAAAATCATCACTTACTCAGCACCAGAGAATCCACACTGGAGAGAAGCCCTACAAATGTAAAGAATGTGGCAAAAGTTTTAATCAAAAAATAGTACTTACTCGGCACCTGAGAATCCACACTGGAGAGAAGCCCTACAAATGTACAGGGTGTGGCAAAAGTTTCAGTCAAAAATCATCACTTACTCAGCACCAGCGAATCCACACTGGAGAGAAGCCCTACAAGTGTAAAGAGTTTGGCAAGAGTTTTAATCACATATCAACACTTACTCAGCACCAGCGAATTCACACTGGAGAGAAGCCCTACGAATGTAGAGAATGTGGCAAAGCTTTTAATCAACAATCATCACTTACTTGACACCAGAGAACCCATACTAGAGAGAAGTCCTATAAATGTGAAGAATGGCAAAGCTTTTAGTATTGAAGATCACATCCTATTAAACATTATAAATTTTATACTGAAGAAGATTTACAATGAAAACATTGCATCAGTGTATTTAAGGATGAATCAACCCTATTTCACAATAGTTCAATTCTATTTCACACCAGAGATATGATAGCACAGAAATCATATAAACATAAAATAGGCGACAGAGTCTCCAATAATTGTTCACACCCTACTCAGCACCTCAGAATTCATACGAGTGAGAGGACATGTGGAAAAATTTTTGTAAACGTTTTGGCCATTGATCCAACATTTTTGAAACACTGGAGGATTAATAGCATATAGAAACCCAAAGATTGTGTCCAAGACTGTATTCAAATTTCAGACATTTTTTAAATTACTGACATCATATCTGTAGCAAATGTGGAGTAGCATTTGTCCAAAGTGTGTACCTTAGATAACAGCACAATATTTAGAAAAACACCTTGACAAATATAAAGATTGTAGTAAGTTTCGTATCTATAGCCCATCCCTCGAAGTATTTGGGACCTAGGAGGGAAAAAAATCATTTAAATGTACAAAATGCGTAATCACTTTTGACATTTGCTGAAAATTTTCTAGCATCTTAAGCTGATATTGTAGAAATAAGGAAATACAAGGATAGAATTGTGTATCCCCAAAAGGATATAATTTTAGTATAAATCAACAATTACTAAAGAGTCTCATTTTTCACAACTGGAAAAATAACAATTCTCAGAGTTGATTATTTCAGAAGTTTCTTAAGATTTATATAAAATTTAAAATTTAAAATTTAAAATTTTCAGAGCCCCTTAAACTTAGGGGCACTTAATCAGTAAACCACATCCTCAGATTTTTTTTCTTTTTTATTTAGAGAAAGGGTTTGCTAAGTTGCATACGTCCTCACTAATTATGGAGCCTGACTTTGAACTTGTAAAGCTTCTCACATCCCTACAGTCACAGCATGGTCCACCATGCCAGTTTTACAGATCGTTTTTACTTACATTTCATTACAGATGCAATTTGTTGCTAAATAAAGTGTGAATTTCTAAATGTTAACTTTGTCATGCATTTAATGATGTTATTAGGTCACATATCTCCCACTATTCACTTTGCTACTGGATCGATGCAATAGTAAAACATTCTATTGGGTAAATAATGCTATAACATCTCCATTAATTATTTCATATGTTTAATCAAGTATTATTTGGAGAATATTATTTATGTAAATTATATACTCTTTTGTTTGTAATTATGGGAAAATTAAGAGAGTTATAGGAAGGACCTAGGGATACTAAAATAATGACCAGATATCCCTAGTTTGAATCATGAGTTTAACATTTCACCTTATAGAGTAGCAGTACACCCTAAGGGATCTACAACTCTGGAGAGTTATACAAGCTCCCAATCAGGGAGAGGAGAAAGACCCAAGAGACTAGGAACCAATGTGGGTATTCAGGCAATAAAGGCGGGTTGCTGAAGGGGGATATAGTCTTAATGTTTCCTGGGGAATCCACATGGTTCATAGGCCCATCCTGACTCTTGGACTGAAGAAACCATGCAGTTCCTCATGAATTCTATGACGTTCATCACTGAGGTGACTATGCTCACCTCTAGTGTAGGAAAAACATCACAATTTGGGACCACCTCATTAGTTTTGGATACCCAGTAGAAAATTTAAATAGAAACATGTAAAATGATGACTGTAAAAAAAAAAGACATACTGTAGGAGCATTTATGCCCCCACATTTTTTATTTCATTATATATTTTTATTTTGTAGACCCTTTGGTTCTACTTAATAATTTACAATATAATGTTTGTTATACTTATTGGATTATGCAATAGATAGCATGTGTCATAGTCTAGCAGAACCCTCTGCAACCGAGTAATTGTAAGATACTATAAACTAACCATGTCCCTCCTCAGTTCTTATAGCTCCAAAGCCCATGACATTACAGAGAGAGAAACACAATTTTGATTGAAATAAACCTCTAGACTCTCATCTACAAGTCCTGTTCAAAAAGTAAAAACACAATATTCTCTTCATATGTGAACCTTTTGGGTCAACAAAACACCACCCACCAACATTTCATTTAACTTTTTTTTGGGAAAATAAATATTGAAATATAATGGTAAGTTCTAGGAGAATAAAATTCACACCATTCTTTATTCCAAAGGGTAAATATCTAGGGTTCATGCTTATCTCCACATTATTTTATGCAGAAAACTGGCTTCATTTTACATATGGGTGTTTAAACTATTTATAAGGCCAGGAGGGAAGATTCACTCCTAGAGGTCTAAGGAAAATACTATAGATCTTCCCTTTTCTTGATTGAATGATGTGTGCAGTCCTTGATGAAACAGATAAAGAATGCTGATTTCTCAATGCATCTGGCTGGGTGGCTCACTCATTGGAACCCCAATTTATTTAGTCATCTCAAGGCTATCACTCCCTCCTCTAGGATCTGACCTGTTCTTGGGAGGACTTGGTGTTCTTCAGGGGATCACCAGGTCATGCAAGATGTTAGAATGAAGTTTTCTTTGTTCTAACTTGTATTTATTCGGCCTCACTTTCAATACAAGTTAGAACAAGACTTCACACTTTCACCTGTGGAGAGGATGCTCTGCCCAGCACTTCCCAGTCAGGACCCTGAGAAGCTCTTTGGGTCTTCCCAGTGCATAGGTTCAGTGGTTGGGTTTTCCTAGTCTGGCAATACAGTTGCCTGTGTTTTTCCCTTTTGCTTTCTCTCTTGTTTTCATAGTATTACTCAAGGAAACACTGTATTGTGTGAAGAGATTGTCTTCATTATCTATTGGATCTGACCTGCCAAGTTGAGCAGCTGCCCACATACTGAATGTCACAAACACATGTATGTGTAATCTAATCAGTAAGTAGTGTATCTTCAACTGCATGATTTTTTATTGCATGGGTAAGAAATTGGGAATCCTTTCTTTGAGTGCCCAAAGCACTATTCATAGTATTCATAACACTGCTATGTAATGTTTCCTCTCTGCTCAACTTGTAAGTATTGTTCTTGTGCTGGTTTGTAAAACAAATAGAAAAGAGTTGTAAACCAAAAATTTTGTGATTATAGCTAGTTGCACAGACTGACTTGGGCAACTCTATTTACCATTGTTGTTTTCTATGGGCTCAATGATTTAACTAATGTGAATTGTGCTGCTATAAACATTGGTGCAGCTGTTTTCCTGTAGTATGCTGTTTTTAAGTGCTTTGTGCATAGTCCAAAGAGAGGGATAGCTGGGTCAAATGATGTTTCCATTCTGGTTTTTCAAGGCTTCTCCATACTGCTTTCCATGGTGGTTGCACCAATTTATAGTCAATCTCATGAGGAATGTGTGAGTGTTCCTTTTCCCCCACAACCTCACCAACATTTATTGTTGCCTGTATTATTAATGATTGCCATTCTTACTGAAGTGATTTATATAAAATCTGTAGGTTCTTTCTTCACATTATTGTTTCTTTTGCTGAGAAGCAGCTTTTAGTTTGAATCTATCACCTTTATTTATTCTTGATTTTTAATTTTTGTGCTGTAGGGGTCTTGTTATGGAAGTCAGATTGTGGACCAACATTCACCTCACATTTGTAAATGGTATCCCAAGTTGATGAATGTTTCACTTTTATTGTTTCTCTTACTATCTTGCCTTATAGATCTACATGTTCTAAAGAGTCATGAAATGATCTAACTTCACATACATGATTTTCTGATGACAGTTATTTTTCAATATGTAGCTGCAGATTATTATATATCTACTACTTCAGACTTTAACTAAAGCACACACTCGCCTTGGGTATAAAATATTCCATCAGTAGATCAACATCAAATCTATAATATATATAAATGCCTAGATTCAAATGCATGCACATCCACCCCAGAGCTTCGCCCATAAAACTTATTTTATACTAGTTCTACACTTTAGAACCTCCATGAAAGCTGTTATAAATCCAAAGCCTGAGACTCACTCCTCAGAAATTCTTCTTTTATGTGGGGGGTATGATGATGAAGATTGAACTCGGGGGCACTCAACTCTGTAGCCACATCCCTATCCTTATTTTATGTAGAGACAGGATCTCACTGATCTGCTTAGTAAATTTTTTTCACTGAGGCTGGCTCTGAACTCATGACCCTCCTTCCTCAGCCTCCCAACCTGCTGATATTACAGGCAAATACCACCATGCCCAGTTCCCCAGAGAGCCTTTTTTAACTGGTTGGAACCCACTTGTTCAGTATGTTTTTGCCTAATTCTCACAATTAGAGATGAAATTATTTTCCTCTCTATAAAAAATCAGGGCTACAAAGAGATTGGACTCAACAACACCTAATTACAGAGCATGTCCACATTACAACAAAGGTGTGGTCTGTAATTCTCCACCTTTCTAAAGAGCTCTTCTTGGCTCCACAAAGTTGAGAGTACTGGCCAACTTTCTGCCATGGCTCATTCAGAAGCCTCCAAGGAAATCGGTGTGTATGAGGGACAGAATTCCATGTGGCACTTTGGTGATTAATGGGCTATGTCAGAGAGTAAGGCAGAGCCCAATTCACCAAAGGCACAAAACTTTCATGGGGCTGGTCCAGGTTGGGGACTGTATGAGGGCATACATTTCCTCCACCCTTGAAGTGTCTTTCCTAATGGTTCATATGCTGAAATACTTGTTCAATGACTTGCACTCTTTTCCTTTTTTATGTTTCCCTCTCATGTGGCTTTGGAGGTCTCATGTTTTGGCAATTATTGTGACTTTCTTCTTCAGTTTTCCAACCTCCCTCATTTCATCCATGTGGAATTTGTGTCTGTAGATATTAGTTTTCATTTTATATATTTCCATTTAGTCCAAGTTTCCAGCTACCTCTAGAAAAAATAAATGTTTAATTTATTATCATGCTTGTACTAACCCTTCACATGTTGATAATTGCAGTATTCAAGAACTATCTTCTGATTTCTACAACTGGAACATAAGTGGGACTGCTTGAAATGACTGTCCTTTTTTTTGACTCCAGATAATGGGGATCCTTTTTAATATAGCGTGTTAATGTTTCTATGCATATTTATATACAGTACCCAGGAGACTGAGCCTGCTTTTTACATGGTTATCTCTCAGAGAAGGTGGAGTTGATCATGTAGGTTTAGAGTGGACTCCAGCTCAGACTGTGCCTCAACTCTGACTAGATTCCATCTTCCTGTGATTTCTACAGGGACCTATAGCTCTTCCTCTTCTTTTCTTAATTTTAATATTTCACTTAGAGCTTGAGCCACAGGACTGTCACTTTCGAAAGGATGACTTACCAAACCATCACTAACCACAAGAAGGTGTGCTCCATGTACAAACTAGGAAAGAGGGGCCCATCACATGCTTCAGGGCCTCAGGGACATTATGGGGGCACCAGGAGTCCCTCACATGAAAGTAGAGGCATTATAAGTTGTGGGACAGGTTTAGACTAATTGTATTTTAGGACCCGAATTAGAGTAATTTAAGTTTCCTTATAAACATGAGAAAATGATCTCAATCAAGATCCTTTTCCAGATGTTTCTAGGAAACTTGAAGAGTTTGAAGCCCAGATCTCTTGGATTGCTGTTATTTATCAGAGAATACAATAAAATTAAGAGAGATGACATGTCCCACTGGGGAAGCCACAGTTCTGTGTTCTCCAGTGGGAACTTCTTGCCTTTCTACAGACATTAAAATTACAAATCTGCAGAGACAGAACTTAAACACATCCTTTCCATAAAACTTACAAGTGTTTGTGCTCTGCTCAGCTTATTCAAGTGAGAAAGTACCTCTGTGTCCTCAGATGCAGAGTTAGTGTGGATTCTGAAAAGGGCATTGGAGGAGGAAATTCAATCTACTAGTGAGGTTTCCCAGTAGCTTCTTTGCTCCTCAAAGAAGCAAACATCTTTAGAAGACAATATCCTCATTGCACCATACTGAACATGGTCCTGTGGGCTCATTAGAACTGTTGGAGCCCAGAGGATCATGTTCTGTATGGTGTAATGAGGATATTGTCTTCTAAAGATGTTTGCTTCTTTGAGATCCTGCTAAAATGAGTCAATTTTTCTTATAGGGAATGTCAGTTTTAATTCTTCATTTTTCAATTTAATAACTTCATGGGACATAACTTACATATGGTATGTCATGCAGAGATTTTAAACACTACTAATTTCTATACTTATTACCAGGGAATTAATAAGTTTTAATATTTTGATTGATAATCTTGCTTTGGTCATCTTCATAACTCATAGAACAATTATTGTTTGAGTAAATGTACCTTTTGAAATCTTTAGAGGGAAATGAGGTTAAATGTTCAAAACCTCATTTTATAGAATGGTATCTCCCATGGTTAAGAATTTTCAGTTGATAAGTGTCAAACAAGGGACCGTGATCAGAAGGAAGTACATTAAATATTTTAGAAAATCAAATAAATGTGTTGGTAAGTTCCAATTCATGGTGCCAAATTATAGGCTTGTGAATATAATTCACAAGTATTTGGAAGAATATTTTTATATATTAGTCCATTGTGTTTTAATCACTAAAAACCATTTGAAATATCTAATAATGGAAATGTGTAAATTCAATTTTGCTTAGAAAAACATTCAGGACACTTGAAACCCATCTTGCCCTGGTCACTTTCATATTTTTTTCCAAAATTCAGTTTTTCATGTCATTAGCATGCACAGATAAATGTGACCCTAAGACAAGCCGAGTAAGATAAAGCAGGAAAGCTGAAAGCTGAACTTGACTCTTCCATTGCAACATCAGTCAGGGGAAAAAGACCCTCCTGCAAGATAATGTAGGTTTTCCAGAATGAGAGCTTGGGGTCTCCAGAGAAGTGCATGGGCTCTCTCATCCCTGAGGAGGTCCACAGAACAGGGTAGAGGAGAGTGTGGCTGTGGAGTCTCTAATAAAGTCCTCCAGAAACCAATCAGGAAGCAGGCCTGATTTTATTGTGCAGTTACCATGTATATGTACATAGGCAATGACTGAGCAAAACATATAAAGCCACCAATGCAATGTCTGCTAACCTTCCTTGCAGTGAACAATCAAAGGGTGGGACTGCAACACATGGCCTCGTGCCCAGAGTTGTGCTGATGGGGTAAGCAGTTTGCCACTCACACGCCTAGCATAGGGGGCAGCCTGCCATACAGACACCCTTAACCTATGCCTTGTATGCAGTACTCCATGCACTTGTGCCCACAGAGAAGCACCTCTGGTGCTTCTTCTTTCTTGACTTTAAAGAACAATTTCTCTTCTAGTGGCCTTTCTCAGGAGAAATTTAAAATAATAGTAATATAAATATCATAGCTGTAAGTGTGAATCCTGAGCTGTATTTTCAAACCCTGACAATTTACAAAAGCAACCCATGGTTCTCATATCTACTTTTCACAAAGAGCTGCCATTCATTCAGTCAAGTCTTGCCCAGGGTTTGCTCGTCGTGTTACTGGAGAGTGTGTTTTGCAGCAGAGGGGCTGGGTGATGGTGTCGCCCTCTCTGAGGTGTCAGTCATTTCTCCCTGGTGCTCTTCATAGATTCCCAGCACATAAAGAGCCACAGGTCAGAGGTTTCTGCCGAGGCTGACATCAGTCCCAAGCCCACTTGCTTGAAGCCAGACCAGTCTCAATTCTACATCTCCCTTTTGTCTGTTAATTTATACAAAGAGGACATGGGGAGTGTTGGCAGTAGTGGTGAAGCTGAGCTGTGAGATGAGGACAACCACAAGCTTTAAGTCTGCACATGTGTTGTTGGGGGTGACAGATCCTATTTATTCTCCCATTATAAACAGGATGGTGCTCACACTGCATATGGGAGAAGAGATGCTTCTTCCTCTCACTTTCACCATGGAATGTGCCCACCCAGAGGGTCCAAATGACCCTGACATTCAGTGGGGTGTCCTTCTCCTGTAATTCTCTCTACTTCTGTGTTGACCACCAGCTCGTGTCCACTGCCTGAGCAGTCCTCACTAGATGGTGGCAACACAGATGATGGTGCATGTATCACACAGCCTCCCCTGACTTTAGTGACAGCACCATATCTAACATGATTCCTTCCTGGATCCAGATACTAGAAGGAATCCTTACTATCAGCTCTAACAAATTAAACTTGTGATTTTTTTTTTTTGAAAATTTCTTTTTCATGTGTGATCTGTTTTTTTCTCATCTCCTCACTTGGCCTTTCCTCCTTCTTACCATATGTGAATTCTTCAAATGTAACCTATTTCAGAAATCTTTGTTAGATTCCCTGTGATATACATATTCTTCCACACAGAATGCCCACTCTAAAGGGCAGCTTGATTTCTCCAGTGCATAAAGGACATGAGTGCCCAGTACAATAGGGCATTTGTGGACCAAGCTGGAAGTATCACTCCGTAGACCCTTGTTTGAGGGATATTTCTCAGATAACCTCTTTGATGTCAGAGAGCTTGTATTGTGTCTCATGATCTCCTGGACTATGTTGTGCTAGGCATAATGTGCACAGCTGGGAACGTACATAGCTCAGGATTTTAGTCATCTATGAATCATTCCCATTCCCCAGAATGCTTCCTAACAACAATGGAACCTCAGCAGGCACATTACTATAGATATCTCTTCCCAACACTATCATGGTGCGTTTACACAATTTTAATCATATATACTTGATGCACATAATTTAGTGATGATTGTGGTTCAAAACTGGAGCTAGCAGAATGACCAGACTGTGCTTTCTCCTGGCCACTACCTGTATGAAGATTAGGTCTCCTCATTATTGCATGAAATTGTGTCCCTTTCTTTGAGGCATGATATCAGGAAACGGTCTAAATTTTTCCCAATACTGATACAGAAATTTACCATCAGAAAACAATTTTCCAACAGTTTCAAGGCAATGAACAACCCGTCCATGAGTTCTTGACTATTACTGCAAATTCATGGCACCTGCACGCTCCAGTGTGTATGACTGCAGATTCCTCAGTTACACTGACCTTAAATTCATCCAATGGCATTGAGACCCACGTGATTAAAACATGTCATTTATTGAGTGTTAGAAAACTTAGATTGTGTAAGATTTAAATGTTTAAAATGAATTAAAGCAGACTCTGTGTTTCACAGAAAAGTGATAGAATGCAGATTTTGGTTTTAAATTTCACATGTCTTTTTGTTGTTGAGATAAGGCAATTTTAAATCCTCCTCCTTTTCTTTGTACCCCAGATTGAACCCAGGGCATTTAGTCATTAAACTATCTCACCAGCCATTTTTTTATTATTATTTTTTTATTGGTTGTTTACAACATTACAAAGCTCTGGACATATCATACTTCGAACAATAGTTTCAAGTGAGTTATGAACTCCCATTTTTACCCCAAATACAGATTGCAGAATCACATAGGTTACACATTCACATTTTTACATAATGCCATACTAGTGACTGATGTATTCTGCTACCTTTCCTATCCTCTACTATCCCCCTCCCCCCATCTTCTCTTTCTATCCCATCTAATGTAATTCATTTCTCTCCTTATTATTCTTCCAATCCCCCTCACAACCTCTTTTATGTAGTTTTTTATAACAACGAGGGTCTCTTTCCATTTCCATGCAATTCCACTTTTCTCTCTCTTTCCCTCCCATCTTGTGCCTCTGTTTAATGTCAATCTTTTCTTCGTGCTCTTCCTCCCTACTCTATTCTTAGTTGCTCTCATTATATCAAAGAAGACATTTGGTATTTGTTTTTTAGGGATTGGCTAGCTTCACTGAGCATAATCTGCTCTAATGCCATCCATTTCCCTGCAAATTCCATGATTTTGTCATTTTTTAGTGCTGCGTAATACTCCATAGTGTATAAATGCCACAGTTTTTAATCCATTCATCCATTGAAGGGCATCTGGGTTGGTTCCACAGTCTAGCTATTGTGAATTGTGCTGCTGTGAATAACGATGTGGCAGTATCCCTATAGTACGCTCTTTTAAGGTCTTCAGGGAATAGACCAAGAAGGGCAATAACGGGTCAAATGGTGGTTCCATTCCTAGCTTTCCCAGGAATCTCCATACTGCTTTCCAAATTGGCCCAACCAATTTGCAGTCCCACCAGCAATGTATAAGAGTACCCTTTTCCCCACATCCTCGCCAGCACTTGTTATTATTTGACTTCATAATGGCTGCCAATCTTACTGGAGTGAGATGGTATCTTAGGGTAGTTTTGATTTGCATTTCTCTGACTGCTAGAGATGGTGAGCATTTTTTCATGTATCTGTTGATTGATTGTATGTCCTCCTCTAAGAAGTGTCTGTTCAGGTCCTTGGCCCATTTGTTGATTGGGTTATTTGTTGTCTTATTGTCTAATTTTTTGAGTTCTTTGTAAACTCTGGATATTAAGGCTCTATCTGAAGTGTGGGGGGTAAAAATTTGTTCCCAAGATGTAGGCTCCCGATTTACTTCTCTTATTCTTTCTCTTGCTGTGAAAAAACTTTTTAGTTTAAGTAAGTCCCATTTGTTGATTCTTGCTATTAACTCTTGTGCTATGGGTGTCCTGTTAAGGAATTTGGAGCCTGATCCCACAATATGTAGATCGTAGCCAACTTTTTCTTCTATCCTATGCAGAGTCTCTGATTTGATATCAAGGTCCTTGATCCATTTTGAGCTAATTTTTGTGCATGGTGAGAGGAGGGGATTCAGTTTCATTTTGTTGCATATGGATTTCCAGTTTTCCCAACACCATTTGTTGACAATGCTATCCTTCCTCCATTGCATGCTTTTAGCCCCTTTATCGAATATAAGATAGTTGTAACTTTGTGGATTAGTCTCTGTATCCTCTATTCTGTACCATTGGTCTACCCGTCTGTTTTGGTACCAGTACCATGCTGTTTTTGTTACTATTGCTCTGTAGTATAGTTTGAAATCTGGTATTGCTATACTACCTGATTCACACTTCCTGCTTAGAATTGCTTTTGCTATTCTGGGTCTTTTATTCGTCCATATGAATTTCATGATTGCTTTATCTATTTCTACAAGGAATGCCATTGGAATTTTGATTGGCATTGCATTAAACCTATAGAGGACTTTTGGTAATATCGCCATTTTGATGATGTTAGTTCTGCCTATCCATGAACAGGGTATACCTTTCCATCTTCTAAGATCTTCTTCTACTTCTCTTTTTAGGGATCTGTAGTTTTCATTGTATAAATCTTTCACCTCTTTTGGTAGGTTGATTCCCAAGCATTTTATTTTTTTTTTTTGAGGATATTGTGAATGGAGTGGTTTTCCTTATTTTCATTTCAGAGGTTTTGTTGCTGATATACAGAAATGCCTTTGATTTGTGCATGTTGATTTTATATCCTGCCACTTTGCTGAATTCATTTATTAGTTCTAGTAGTTTTTTTGTAGACCATTTTGGGTCTTCTAGGTATAGAATCATGTCATCTGCAAATAGTGATAATTTAAGTTCTTCCTTTCCAATTTTTATGCCTTTAATTTCTTTCATTTGTCTAATTGCTCTGGCCAGTGTTTTGAGAACTATATTGAATAAAAGTGGTGATAGAGGGCATCCCTGTCTTGTTCCTGATTTTAAGGGGAATGCCTTCAATTTTTCTCCATTCAGAATGATGCTAGCCTGGGGCTTAGCGTAAATAGCTTTTACAATATAAAGGTAAGTTCCTGTTATCCCTAGTTTTTCTAATGTTTTGAACATAAAGGGATGCTGTACTTTGTCGAATGCTTTTTCTGTGTCTATCGAGATGATCATATGGTTCTTATCTTTAAGTCTATTGATATGGTGAATTACATTTATTGATTTCCGTATATTGAACCATCCCTGCATCCCAGGGATGAATCCTACTTGATCATGGTGCACAATTTTTTTGATGTGTCTTTGTATCCGATTCGCCAGAATTTTATTGAGGATTTTTGCATCTAGGTTCATCAGAGATATTGGTCTGTAGTTTTCTTTCTTTGATGTGTCTTTGTCTGGTTTCGGAATAATGTGATGTTGGCCTCATAGAATGAATTTGGAAGGACTCCCTCTTTTTCTATTTCCTGGAATAACTTGAAAAGTATTGGTATTAATTCTTCTTTAAAGATTTTGTAAAACTCCGCTGTATACCCATCCGGTCCTGGGCTTTTCTTGGTTGGTAGTCTTTTGATTACTTCTTCAATTTCATCCATTGATATTGGTCTGTTCAAATCGTGTGTGTCCTCCTGACTCAGTCTGGGCAAATCATATGTCTTAAAAAATTTATTGATGTCTTCACTATCTTCTATTTTATTGGAATATAGGTTTTCAAAATAGTTTCTAATTTTCTTCTGTATTTCTGTGGCGTCTGTTGTGATATTGCCTTTTTCATCCCTTATGTTAGTAATTTGAATTCTCTCTCTTCTTCTCTTCGTTAGCATGGCTAAAGGTTTGTCAATCTTGTTTATTTTTTCAAAGAACCAACTTTTAGTTTTGTTAATTTTTTCGATAGTTTCTTTTGTTTCAATTTCATTGATTTCCGCTCTGATTTTAATTATTTCTTGCTTTCTGCTGCTTTTGCTATTGTTTTGCTCTTCCTTTTCTAGGGCTTTGAGATGAAGTGTGAGCTCATTTATTTGTTGGTTTTTCCTTTTTTTGAGGAATGACCTCCAGGCGATGAATTTCCCTCTTAAAACTGCTTTCATTGTGTCCCATAGATTCCGATAGGTTGTGTCTGCATTTTCATTTATCTCTAAGAATTTTTTGATTTCCTCCTTTATGTCTTCTGAAACCCTTTGATCATTCAGTAACATATTGTTCATTTTCCATGTGATATTGGATTTTCCCTTCCTTTTTTTATCATTGATTTCCAGTTTCAATCCATTATGATCAGATAAAATGCATGGTATAATCTCTACCCCTTTATATTTATTGAGGGTTGCCCTATGGCATAATATATGGTCTATTTTTGAGAAGGATCCATGTGCTGCTGAGAAAAAAGTATATCCATTCGATGATGGTTGGTATATTCTATATATGTCAGTTAAGTCTAGGTTATTGATTGTGGTATTGAGGTCTATAGTTTCTTTATTCAACTTTTGCTTGGAGGATCTGTCCAATGGTGAGAGAGGTGTGTTGAAGTCACCCATAATTATTGTGTTGTGGTCTATTTGATTCTTGAACTTGAGGAGAATTTGTTTTATAAACTTTGAAGCGCCATTATTTGGTGCATAAATATTGGTCATTGTTATGTCTTGTTGTTTAATGGTTCCTTTTAACAGTATATAATGTCCTTCCTTATCCCTTTGGATTAACTTAGTCTTGAAGTCGATTTTATTCGATATGAGGATGGCTACCCCTGCTTGCTTGCGAGGAGCGTGTGCGTGGTATATTTTTTCCCAACCTTTCACCTTCAGCCTGTGTATGTCTTTTCCAGTTAGGTGAGTCTCCTGGAGACAGCATATTGTTGGATTTGTTTTTTTGATCCATGTTACCAGCCTATGTCGCTTTATTGGAGTGTTTAAACCATTAATGTTTAGAGTTACTATTGATATATGGTTTGTACTTCCAGCCATATTTGATTATTTATCTCGTTTTTTTTTTTAATTGCGTTTGTTTCACCATGATTAGTTTTCCCCCCTCTGTCTTTCTTTACTGAGGTACTTCCCACTGTTGGCTTTGGTTATTGTTTTCCGTTTCTTCCTCGTGAAGTGTTTTGCTCAAGATGCTTTGCAACGCTGGTTTTCTGGCTGCAAATTATTTTAGTTTTTGTTTATCGTGAAAGATTTTTATTTCGTTGTCGTATCTGAAGCTTAATTTTGCTGGGTACAGAATTCTTGGTTGGCATCCATTGTCTTTCAGTGTTTGAAATACATTATTCCAGGATCTTCTCGCTTTCAGCGTCTGAGTTGAGAAGTCCGTTGTTAACCTTATTGGTTTACCCCTGAATGTAATCTTTCTCTTTTCTCTTGTAGCTTTTAATATTTTCTCTTTGTTCTGTATATTGGATATCTTCATAACAATGTGTCTTGGCGTTGGTCTACTGTGATTTTGTATGTTCGGTGTCCTGTATGCATCTACAATTTGTATATCTGTTTCCTTTTTTAATTCTGGAAATTTTTCTGTGATTATTTCATCTAGTAGATTACTCATTCCCCTTGTTTGAATCTCTATCCCTTCCTCTATCCCAATGACTCTTAAATTTGGTTTTTTTATATTATCACATATCTCTTGTATGCTTCTCTCATGATTTTTAGCCAGCCTATCTGAGATGGCTAGCCTCTTTTCCAGATGATATATTTTGTCTTCATTATCTGATGTTCTAGCTTCTACTTGCTCCACTCTATTAATGATACTCTCATTTGAGTTTTTAATTTGGTTTATAGTTTCCTTCATTTCTAAGATTATGGTTTGATTCTTTTTTATAGTCTCTATCTCCTGATAAAGATGCTTAACTTCTTCCTTTATCTGTCTGTGTAGTACATTCTCAATGTGTTCTTTCGCTGCTTGAATTTGCTGTCTTGTATCCTCTTTAGGTTCCGTTCCATCTGTCTCAGGTGTTCCATGAGTTCTTTATATGACCATTTTTCTGGTGATTCTATATCCTCCTGAATATTTAGGCTGCCCTGCATTGTTTGCACTCCTTTTCTTCCTTGCTTTTTCATGCTGTTCATATTGTTTCTTGTTCTGTTTGACTGCTGAGTTACTGTTTACTCCTATAAATATATTTGAAGCTTGGGAGGAAAGGTATTAGAAGGGATGGGTAGAAGTCACTAAAGAGAATAAGAGTAAACAGGTAGAATTCAAGGAAGGGGGAATAAGAAAATTAAAAAGAGATGTAAAGACAGGAGAAAAGAAGGATAGAAAAAAATAGAAGATTAAAAGGGATTTAAAGAAAAATAATAATAGTAGAAATGGAAAATGAGATTTAAAAAATAGAATAAAATAAAATAAGATGGATTAAAAAACATTTAAAAAGACAGCAAAAAAAAAATTTTATAAATGCAGTCCTAGAGTTCGATTAACTGCTCTTCCAGTGGGTGGAGCTATGCCCACCGGGCCAAGTTTCTCCTCTCAGTAGGCGGGAGTCAATCACTGTGCAGCGGTACTTCCTCCCGGATTGGGCGGGTCTCCATTCCTGCTGTTCGCTGTGTTGGCGGGGCCTTTTGCAGAGCTGGTCAGGGGTTGTTTGCAGCACTGGGTTGGCAGGTGGAGGGTGGTCGTCTGCAGCTCCAAACCGCCAGAGGAGGTTCACAGAGTTGGGCCCTCGGGGCCGGGCAGGCAGCACCTGCTCCCCCACTCACTGCAAGGGTATAGGCAGCGGCCGCTTGGCGGTAGCCAGCGGCGGTTCACAGAGCTGGTCTGTGGGGGCCCAAGCAGCCAAGCAGGCAGCGCCGGCTCCCAAGTTCACTGCGCCGTGTGAGCAGCGGCTGGTTGAGGTTCACCAAGCCAGCCTGGGGGAGGGGGGGGGACAGGCAGACAGCCAGCAACGGATCCCAAGTTCGATGTTACGTGTGGGCGGTTCACAAAGCCGGGCTGCGGGGACCCAGGCAGGCTCACCAGCCATTTTTTTTTATATTGGGAGAAAATATTGCCTAGTTACTGAGCTTTGGCCTTGTAATCCTCTGACTTCTGAGTCAAGGGGATTGCAGGCATTCAGCCTCACCTAAAACATTTTCTAAGTTATTTCTTTATATGCTAATATAGATCAATTTAATCTTATACTATCAAAATATTTATATTATATTTGACTTACATAAAATAAATTCATAAGAATTGGCATATGCCATTTGTATATAGATCTCACCAAAAAATAACTAAGGCCTAGTGATTAAATGTGAACCCTAAAATATTTGGGGTTTACCAGGGATTAAACTCATGGGCACTCAACCATTGAGCCACATCCCCACTGCTATTTTGTATTTTATTTACAGACAGAATCTCACCAAGTTTCTCAGGGACTTGCTGTTGCTAGATTCGAAATCACCATCCTCCTGTCTTAGCCTCCCAAGGCACTGGGATTATAGTTTACAATTTTAAAATTTATATTTTTTTCTGGATTTACCATGGGTGACTGTCTGTTTCTAGTGATTTTTCATATTTCAAAAATTCTGTATGTTTTCACTCACATGTTGATGCTGAAAAAGTTCATCACAAAGAACCACAAACGAGAAAAGCTTTTTATATCTGTTTTAAGAGACAGATGGCAATGAGTGCCAAAAAGCCGTTAAGAGGGAAAGTAACTCTTAGGTTTTATAACCCATAGTTTGAATCAGACAAGTAATTATTAGACTGTAGACATTCTAAAAAGAGTTCACAGGTTTCAAACACCAAAATGATATTTTAGAAGGTACAAATTGCACTGATTTGATCACTACACATGTTTAATTAAAATGCTGGGTCCTATATGTAGATACCAATTAAAAATTAAACAATAATTAACACTTTAAGTCAAGTAGCAAAAATAAACAAGGATGGCTGGAAATACAAACCATATCTCAATAATAACCTTAAATGTTAGTGGATTAACACACCAATCAAAAGACATAGGCTAGTATCCTGGATTTTAAAAAATCCAACAATATTCTGCCTCCAGAAGACTCAGGAAAAGACAGACTTAAGGTGAAAGATTGGAAAAAAACATACCCCTCACATGAACCTTGAAAGCAAGCAGAGGTCTCCATACTTATATTAAATAAAGTAGACTTCAAGCCAAAGTTAATCAAAATAGATAAATAAGAACATCTCATACTGCTCAAGGGACCCATATGCCAAAAAGACATAACAAGCATAAATATATATGCCCCAAAAAATGGCGCACCTGTGTTCAAACAAACTCTTCTCAAGTTCAAGAATCAAATTGACCACAACATAATCTGGGGTGACTTTAACATACCTCTCTCACCACTGGATATATCTTCTAACCAAAAGTCGAATAAAGAAACTATAGAGATCAATAACACAATTAATAACATATATATATATATATATATATATATATATATATATTAAATATCAGATTGGAGGAGAAAGCCTGGCCCCATGCCACGCGCTAATCTGGAGGAAGCCTATCAACCCTTAAAACCCAAAATCAAACTTTTAATTATTGAATATTAACAGTTATCCCATTTTTTTCCATGATCTTTTTTGCATTTTAATTTCACCTTAATTTTTTACTTTGCAGTGAACAATTCTTTTGTTAATACTTTCCTATATTTGTGAATAAATTGTGCCTCAATTTTAACACTGCTCATTGCTACAGTATATAATTTAAATGATTTAATGTTGACCATTTAACCCAGGAAACTATTGAACTAATTTTTATGTTTCATTAGTTCATGGAAATTGCTTGGAAACTTTATAGAAATAATAGTATCATCTGCATATGCTATTTGATTTTTGATGTATAAAATATCATTTAATATTTTCAAACAATATTTATAAGTTAGAAAATCAGACATTTTTTTTTCTTTTCCTAAAAATAAATTGATAAATACTTCAGTTCACACCATTAAGTATGAAAACAGTTCATAGCTGCCGTTAAGTAGATTGAAAAAGAATTTTCCTCTGGTCATAATTGGCCATAGGTTTTACAGTAATTTAGTAAGTGATTTGCCAGAGCTTTGCTCTATCAAAATGATTTTTGGAAACTTCCCATATGACAATGTCCCTCTTGGTCATGAAGTCCAATCATTCTTTTTGTTGTTGCTCTCAGTTTGCTAGTGGTTTTTAATATCTGTGTCAACATCTATAAAAAGATGGTCTGCAATTTCCATTCTTATGATGTGTTAGCTGGTATTTCTGGCCTTACAGAAAGAATTAGTCAATTTTCTTCTTCTACATTTAGACATGATCATGAATTATTGTTACTGATCCTAATTACATGTTTCATAGAAATCACCCGTGAAGGCTCCTTTTTAAAAATGTGATTACTGTTTGGTTTTTATGTGGGTCAATTTTTAGAGCTAGGTTTTTGCCACTTTGGCCTCAAATTCCTTAGCCTAAATCCTCCTCCTTCTGTGGCCTCAAGGTAGTCAAGACTAGAGGCATGTGTTCCCATATCAGCATAACTGCATGTATTTTTTGAGCAGCTATAAAGTTAAATGTTGATTTGTAGGTCTATTTCACATTTCTTCACATCTGGGTCTACTAATTTATTCTATTGATTTCTGAAGTAATTTTCAAAGTTGATGATTATCTAGCACTTTATCTATATTTTGTTGTTTTCCAGGCTCGAAATTTTCTTGGAAATTAACATGGAATAATGAGGAAGCATAATGTGGGAAAATGAGAACCTGGCATTTTGCTAATTGACCTCAAGATGCCCCGTGAAGGATGGAGAGTGTGCACCCATAATCCTGTGAGATAAATAAAGCAGAAAAGCTAAATTATCATTTCATGTAGCCTAATACGTGATCTTGAGTAACTTTCATATGGCTTTACACACTTTTTTTAATTTTAGGGAAGAATCTAAGTATTTTACCATATTTAAATTAGGTTATGAGGGGTTTATATTAAATTTTGGTGAGTTGTGTAAGGTTCTTATATTTTGGATGTTGAGCTTTTTCAGACATGAGGCTAGAATCGGTTTTCTTTAACCTAGTCTACTGTAGATTTCATTGATTGATTCTTTTGCTGTATAGAAGCATTTTTAGCTTTATATAGTCTCAGCTGTTTTTCCTTGACCAGTCTCTGCATATTCTATCTAAAACCATTGCCAACACAAATGGCAAAAAAAAAAATTCTCATTTTCTTCTGGAATTTTTATGCTTTCAGGTTATATCACAATGAGATATAACCACAGACTTGTGGGCTCAATCCTCAAAATGTTGGTAGGTAACACATACTGCAGAGGATATGCAGAAAAAGAAACATTTGGACATCCTTGCCAGAAATATAAATTTGAATAGACATTAAAAATACTATAAGGGGGTTTCTCAACAAAATTAGAACTAGAGATGCCATATGACCCAGACATTGAGAATATGCCTGTATTTTTAGGATTATTCAGAAAAGTAGAATACACAAAAAATGTACATGTGTATACAGAAGGGAGCTTATTATATTCACTCACATAATCATGGGAGTAATACTCACCAAATGTTTGCCTACAGGATGGCAACACTGGGAAACTGGTAACAGCTCAGTTCAGGAAGCTGGAAGCTTCACAATATGAGGAAGCAAATGAAGCAGCTGTGGTCCAAAACAGAGGACTTAAATGATCCTGGTAGATGAAAAAACAAATAACATGATCAAAGTGGGCTAAAGACCTGAACAGATACATGTCAGGAGAGGATATACAATCAATAAATATATGAAAAAATGCTCATCATCTTTAGGAATCAGAGAAATGCAAATCAAAACTATTCTAAGATATCATCTAACTCCAGTCAGAATGGCAGCTATTATGAAGACGAACAACAAGTGTTGGTGAAGATGTGGGGAAAAGGTACACTTATACACTGCTTGTGGTACTGCAAATTGATGCAGCCCATTTGGAAAGTAGAATGTAGATTCCTTGGAAATATAGGAATGGAACCTCCATTTGACTCACCTATCCCTCTCCTCAGTTTAAGCATAAAGGTTTAAAAACATCATACTTCAGAGACACAGCCAAATCAATGTTTATGGCAGCATAACTCACAATAGCTAAACTATGGAGCCAACATAGATGCCCTTTAGTGGATGAATAGATAAAAAAATGTGGCATATATACACAATGGAATTTTACTCAGCAATAAAAGAATAAAATTGTGGCATTTGCATGTAAATGGATGGAGTTGGAGAAGATAATGATAAAGTGAAGTTAGTCAATGCTCTCCCTCTAAAAACTAAAAACAAATGTCGAATATTTCCCTGACATAAGGGGGTGATTCATAGAGGAGTACACAGGGGGAGCGTAGGAGGAAGAGATGAATTCTAGATAGGGCAGAGGGGTGGGAGAAAAAGAGAGGGGGAAGGGGATTAGCAAGGATGGTAGAATGCAATGGACAACATCATCCAAAGTACATGTATGAAGACTTGAATTGGGTGTCAACATAATGTTACATAAAAAAGATACAAAAACTGTGGTATATATGTGTATTAAGAATTGTAATGCAAAAGAAAAAAAGAATCGCATTAACTTACATTAGGTAGAGGAAAGTGAAAGGAGGGGAAGGTAGGGGATGTGGGAATAAGAAAGAGAATGAAACAGATATGATTTTTTTATGTATGAATGTGACTGTATGACACATGTCATTCTACAATATGTATACTCAGAAAAATGAGAAATTATATCTCATCTATGTATGATATATCAAAGTATATAAATGCATTTTATTGTCATGGTTAAGTATAAAACAAATAAATTTTTTTTAAAAAGGCTTTTTTTAAAAAGAGCCAATGGTGCAAGACCCCAAAGGGGACTTCAAGAAGCCTGGAGCATAAGCATGTGACTGCTTCTCTTGCGTTTTTCCAAATCAAAACTATTGAACACCAATATATATGTTCATTACAGGTATTTCCCAGGCTTTCTGACTCAGCCTTCTGGAAGCACACTCACAGAAACCTGGAGAGATCGTCTACACCATTCTCTGGGTATCTCAATCCACTCAAATGGACATCTGACATTAACCACTTCAACAATTGAAGGAAATAAAATCCATCTTTAGGAATATCTACTCTCCCATGTTAACCACCATACTATTCACAACCTAAATTTCCAAAGAGTACCTCAGGAAGAAGAACCTATGGTATATTACAGATAATAGAGAAAAAGAGATTTATCATTGTGTTTACACACAAATGTATCAACACACATATATAACTTTTTCAGTTTTTCTACCTTTATTTTGAGACAAGGACTTTTACGGTGCAGTGGGTGTCACCAAGATGCGAGGCTGGCTACAAGATAGTGATTCTCGTCCCTCAGGCTATTGAGTCCCTAGCATGACAGAAGAAATGTGCCTCCACACGTCACTTATTACTCAACTTTAAAATAAGGATGGTGTCTATGGCAGTGGTGCCAAAATGTGAAGGCCAGCCTTAGTAGTTTGATAACATTCTGTCTTAAAACTGAAAAAGAAAATTATGGTGGATCTCTGTCACTGGTAAGGCAACCCTGGGTTGAAACCCCAGAAACAAAAGAATATTCTCCAATAACACAGACAAGCTGGAGGACTTTAGAATAAGTGAGATGATTCAGATGCAGAAATACATTGTATACTCTATGTTCAGAGCCTGGAAGAAAATAGAATGAATGTGTAGGAAGAGCCTGGTTGTTATCAGGGAGCATCATCAATAATATTGCATCATACACTGGAAATTACAAAATACAGCAGGATTCTGTTCTTAGTGCAGAATGGATAATTATGAGAGATGGTGGGTTTTATCATCACATAGCAATTGCAAATACTAATGGGATTCAGAGTGATGTTTATATATATGCATATACATGTATTCATAATATCCAAACACCCTCTTCTGCCTTGATGACCCCACACACTCCTCAGACATACTAATAACTATTGTACTTGCACATGATATTATATTAGTTAGCATATGAGATGTGACACTATTGTGTATTTCTTCACTTACCATGACATCATCCAATTTCATCTGTTTTGCTGACCGTTAGAGGAGTTTGTATTGATGGCTGAGTAATACACCATGGTTAATATACAATGTACTTTCTGGTGGATATGTTCAATTGCTTACCTACACCACTGGCTTTCCTCTATATCTGTATTGTTAAACATACTGTTATTCAACTTGAATTTATGTAACAAAAGAAAGCAACAACTACAAAAGAATAAAGAAACTGAGAGTTGGGGCACATACCTGCAATCCCAATGGCTTGGGAGGCTGAGGCAGAAAATTCACGAGTTCAAAGACAGACTCGGTAAATTAATAGTGACCTATACAACTCAGTGAGACCCTGTTTCTAAAAAAAAAATAAACATGACTGGGAAAGTGGCTTTGTAATTGAGTGATACTGGGACAGATCCCTATTATACACCCTCCCCCCCCAAAAAAAAATAAACAAACTAGAAAACTATATCCTAACGTGATTTTATCAAGTGAAAAGAAGCCAAGGCATAAGAAAAACATATTCTTTAAGTTTGTTAATATAAAGGTAATAAGTTATCTCTTTGAATTTTTTACAAAGTGCAATATTTTGAGAGCATTCAGTAGGTTATATTACATGAAAAACTGCTCTTGTGCAAATAATGAAATAAAACATTAGCAATGTGTGGTGGTGCATGACTGTAATCCCAGTGTCTCGGGAGGATGATACAAAGCCAGCCTCAACAACTTAGGAAAGGACTAAGCAGTGAAACCCTGTCTCTAACTAAGTTACAAAAAAAAAAAAAAAGATCAGGAATGTTGCTAAGAGGTTGAGTTCCCCTGGGCTCAATCCACAGCATTAAAAACAAAGACAAATATAAAAAAGAAATAAGACATTAAGGCTGCTAAACAATTATATTTTCAGTGTTCCAAATATTTGACCCAATACTCCCAATATCACTTCATCCATCAATTTATAATTGAAATCTCTAGTTATTTGTTTGTGAGAGAAAGGAGACAGAGATGTTCCTGAACTCTGCCATTCCTTTGCTAGTTTCTGCCATTTGCTAGTTTCTGCCATTAGCTAGGCAAAGATGTGCCCATTGAGGTCCCCAGGGTACTGTGGCTCAGTCCTTTCTCTTCATGCTAGGATGCACCTTGAGGAGTGGATGTTGACTTGACTGCTAAAGTGGGGAAGAGGTAAAAGGGAAGTAATGTGTGTGGGCGTGTGGGTGGGGTGTGATAATGATGACTTCTGACCAAGTCCTACCCATGATAATCTTTTTAAAATGTACCCAGTAAATGGTTTATTTTTTTCTATATCTTCTGGGACCCTGATCCTACAGTTAAATCTGAGGGAAACTGTTGTCCATACCCAGCTAGCTTAGCTTTGTTTTTCTGTCTGATGCCTCACAATTTGAAATACCTAGTCCTCCTCCCTCAGAGCCTTGATCTCATGTCTCTTTTGCTTATATTTGTAATATCTGGGAAATCCTCAAATACTAAGTTACAGGTAAATCTACAGTTGATGTTTCTCTTCCAAGGATAAGGATAGACATTTTCTCTCATTGTGGCCTCTACCTTCTACTCACAAATGGGGACATTATACACGTTTGCAAACGTAGATATTATCCTGAGCCAGCCTATAATATTAAAGTCAAGAATTTAATCCCTGGGTCTGGGGTCAGGGTTAGAGCACCTGCCTAGCACATGTGAGGCACTGAGTTCAATCCTCAGCACCACATAAAAATAAATATATAAAATAAAGATACTCTGTCCACTACAACTAAAGAAAACATATAAGACTAATCTCTACCAGGGTTGTGATGGCACATGCATGTAACCCCAGCTACCCTGGAAGTTGAGCCTTGAGGGTCACAACTTTGAGTCTAGCCTCACTAACTTGGCAAGACCATATCTCAAAGAAAAATAAAAATGGGATGATGATAGAGCTCACTGGTAGACCATACCTAAGTCCTGTCCTCAGGATCACAGGGGAAACTTTTAATTCCTATATTTTTTTCTATGAGTTAAGGTCACCAGAAAAAAGAAGGTGGCTTAGGGATAATGCAATATTTTCTAAAAACAAGCCGTGTTAAATGTGCAAGTGTTCACATTTCTTGAAAAAATTCCCAAGTATTTTGCTTTTGATATTATGGTCATTAGAACTGTCTTTAATTTTATATTTGCTACTTACTTTCTTATGCGCATAAATAACTGATGATACTAAATTTTATTACTGTTCTGAGCTCATCTGATGCTTCTAATAGTAATTAGTGAACTCCTACATTAAAAATATACACTTAAAATCCACTTCTACCTCATACCTCATATTGGAAAACCACAAAAGTTAGACAGCAAGAAACAGAAGTAAGTTGCAATTACCCTTTGACAAAGGTAAGGATACTGGTGAGAATCTCAGAAAAACTCTATTCCCTAAAAGTCAGAAACCAAAAGTCAGAAACCAAGAGAACAAGACCATAATCTCCCCCACACACATGATTTTATTCTTTTATTGCTGAATAACATTCCATTGTGTATAAATAATGCATATTTTTTTATCCATTCATCCACTGAAGGCCATATAGGTTGGCTCCACAGGATAGCTTTGTAAAATGGTGGTTCCATACTCAGATTTCCAAGGAATCTCCATACTGCTTTCCATATTGACTGCACCAATTTGTAGTTCCACCAGCAGTGTATGAGTGTACCATTTTTCTCACATCCTCGCCAATACCTGTTGTTGTTTGTCTTCATAATAGCTGCAATAATAAAATTTTTATTATAGTAAAATTCACAAAGACACAGACACACACACACACACACACACACACACTCGGGTTTTGCTTTGGTGTCTCTGGACAAGACCATGTGGACTAGGAACCTACAAACACAATGTCATCCTACTGCCAGTTAAGAGTAGAAATTGTTCTATTGGCAGGCCTCTGGAATCACGCACAGCATCTCCCATAAACCAGAGGATCAAAGGGGTGTGAGGCCTAGAGTTGTCAGAAAAGACTCACTGTTTCCTCCCCCTTTCTTGATAGTGATTTCTGGCCAATAATCTTTACTCTACTTTGATTACATTTTATGTATTATTTAAAATTCACTCTTGCAAGAACACAAGATCTAAGAAACACAACATAACCTTTGTATCTCTGGGATCACAATCAGCAACAATGTCAGATCTTTTATTGCTTTACTTATTTACTCACTTCATTTCATCTATTTATTAATACAGGTGGACACCAGCGACAGCTCTAGGTCCTGTTGGAAGGTCACAGTCACACACCTACACACAGAATCATAAGGAAAGACTTTAGAAAAAAGAATTTTGACCCCTCATTGTTCATGAAGACTCACCCAGTGTCAGAACTTTGAATATTTTATTTTGAGGCAGGGTCTTTTTATGCGGCCAACTGTTGCCTCCGATTTGAGATCCTCCCAAAGCAGCCTCCCAAATGCCTGGCCTTACAGACATGTGCTACCAAACCTTGTTCTTTGCTTATTAAAAAAAAAAGCATAGCTGTTGGTTACCTCCCTCCAGTGATGTATGTGATATCAGACCCCAAACAATATAAAAACCCCACACAATTCCAAAGCTCAAGTCTGACTCTGGCTGTGTGAGTTTTTGTAATGGGAAGGGACTCCAGGGAGAGAGAGGGACAACAGCTCAGAAAAAGTAGGTTCCTTGGTTTTAATGGCAGAAAAGAACTTCATTTGACAGGCGCATGGATACACCTATTTAGAAAAGCAGATGCACATTCAGAAAAGAACGTGAGGAGCCGGGGATTCAGTGCGGTCTGTAGTGTGCTTGCCCTGCATGCACAAGGTCCCAGGTTCAATCCCCAGCACCACAAGAAAAAAGAAAGGAAAAAATGTGAGAAAGCTCTAAAGAGAGAGACAGCAAATATGTGGTCTGAGGTGTTGCTATTTGGAGAGGGACATTTAAGTGGGGCTGGACTAGAGATGGGGCCAGATCAGACTTCTGTACTTTCTCACCCATTTTTCTAAGCTTGCTCACATCATGCTAGTATTTGAGGGTACAGGAAGCTGGTCTAGGAGAAATGCTGCATTGCAGGGAGTTGCTTTTTTTTTTAAAAAAATCTGATGTTTATTTTTAAAAATAGTTTTTAGTTAGACAGGATACCTTTATTTTACATATTTCTATTTATGTGGTGCTGAGAATTGAACCCAGTTCCTCACAGTTGCTAGGCACGTGCTCTGTCACTGAGCCCTAACCTTAGTTCCTTGTTTTTAATTTCAAGATTTTATGGGCATTCCTGCATTGTGGTGATTTATGAATCTTTTCCTTTGAGGTTCAGAGTAACTTTCTTCTTGGTATCCCAGCATTTCTTTCCCAATCAGTCATGTTCCACAGTTGTTTATGGACCTCAAGTGTTACTAGAGGAACGATTAAAGGATCATTTTGTTATCAAAGCACATAGGGCAGTGTTTTCAGGACAGATGTTTTAAGAAAATGCTCATTATTAGATTTCTATTTTTACTTTGTATTTAGCCATGGACTCATGGATTTGCAGTGATCCACAAACCAGCAGATTTCAGAAACTTTTTATGTTGACAACTCTTTTCAAATGGTTTCCTTCAGATTGAGGCACATTTGACTGAGGTAAACATTAAGATGTTTTTAAAGTGCTTATGAATTTTCCTGACTAGAATATTGCAGAGGGTTTTGCCAGTGTTCTCACCACTTTGTTTATCTCATTGGTGTTGAAAAACCTCCCAGAGGCAAGGAATGCATCCATTGGCAAGCTCTGCAGCTGGCCACCAACAGACCCCCACACCCACTGATTCAATACTCCGTCCCCCATTAATTGAGTGTTGGGTGCTGTTGGATTGTTAATTATTGGGTAAAACCCAGTGTTTTGTCTCCAAAGAGACCAAGGTCTAGCTTTTTGGTTATTGGAACCACTGAGTTGGTTATTCACTTTTTCTTGCCTCTCAAGACAAATCTCAGCTCCATCCAGGGACCTAAATTTAGTGGAACTGGTAATTTAGGGAAATTTTACATTTTGGTGAAGAATAGTAACAGCAATAATAATTAATCATTTCCCTCAAGGGGGAAGAAGGGGTTCTGGCCCCAGGGGGTCCCTGGCTCTTTCCCTCTTCTTAGTCACATAATGTTCTCCTCATCCTGGGCAAGACAGCCGTGTACTGCTCATCCCTGGAATCCTGGGCATGTGGCTTGACCTTCTCAGTTTTCCTTCAAGAGAAATGTTCCCATTTCATAAATGCAGCAAAACTGGTCCCCCAAATAACTGGGCTGCTGTTACTGACAAGCAAATGTAAAAAATACTGAAAATGAGGGCTGGGGCTGAGGCTCGGCTGTAGAGTGCTTGCCAGGCACATGGGAGTCACTAGGTTCCATCCTCAGCGCCACAGAAAAAGGAATGGATAGAATAAAGTTATTGGGTCCAACTCTAATAGAAAAAAATATTTTAAAAAATAAATACTGAAAAGGCAACATATTCTAGCAATTAGGGAAATGCAAATTAAAACTGCACTGATCTTCTCTTTCACTCCAGTTACTATAGCAATTATCAAGAATAGAGTAACAATAAATTGATGAGGATGTGGGGGAAAGGGAATGCTCACACCTTGTTGGAGGCACTGCACATTGGTGCAACCCCTCTGGAAAGTAGGATGGAGAATTCTCAAGAAACTAGGACTGGAACCACCATTTGACTCAGTTATCCCACTCCTCACCATAAATCAGAGGATTTAAAATCTTCATACTACAGGGACACAGCCACATCAATGTTCATGATAGCACAACTCACAATAGCTAAGCTACATAACAAGCCTAAATGCCCATGAACAGATGAATAGATAAAGAAATCATGGTATGTATACATGGTGGAATATTACTCAGCGTTAAAAAATGATGACTTCATAACACTGGCCAGTGAATGAATGGAACTGGAGATTATCATGCTAAAGAAAATTAAGGGAATCCCCCCAAACCAAAAGTCACATGTTTTCCCTGACATGTGTTATCTACATCACAAGGAAGGTGGGCGGCACAAAGAGAAGTTCAGTAAATTAGAAAAAGGGGCACAACAGGAAGGGAGGGGAGATAAGAACATGAAAGACAGTAGCATGAGTCCACCATAATCTTCCTATTTAAATATATGAAAATACCTAAGTGAATCCGTGCATCATGCCACCCACACGAATGGGGTCCTAAGGAGAATAAGGTATATTTTATGTTTGGATAATTTTACCAAAATGGATTCTATGGTAATGTATAACTAAACAGAATGAATAAAACAGAAAAAGATAAAAAGTACTTAAAAGGATCATGGGTCCAACTTGATAGAATCATAGCTGGATAAGGAAATGTCTTTAGGTATATTCCAGAATTTTCTAAACCACTCCCCCATTGGATGCTGCCAATGGTGTTGGAGCCTGTGGGAAGGTGGAGGTTCAGGGCACTGCATGGAGAAGATAGGACCCCCCCCATTCATCTGCAAGTGCAGGGGTTCCAGCGGGCAGGTAACCTCCAGGCCTCTACAGTTCACAAAGGCAGAGTCGAGCAGGGTGCATTGGAGTCTATGGAGTTATTTACCAAATCAGGAAAACCTGGAATTGGCTTTCCTGGACTCCCAATCAAATGCAAATTGTTATTTCTTAAAGAGAGAGACCCTTGAGACCCTCTTAATTAGAAGTCTTCTCTGTATTATGTGACTTTTTGCACCACTAAATTGGGGGGACAAGACCAGAGCTGTCTTTGGAAACACATTGACTTTATTTGCATCAAGACAAGTAGGTAGGGTCTGTCTTTTTTTGTTGTTGTTGTTGTTGTTTCTTTTTTCTTGTCAAGTGCAGAGTATTCAGCTGATACTAAGGATGCACACCTAGGCAGGGGGTCTTTGTTTTTAGGAGGAGGCAGGATTCCATTGCCTGGGATCCAGGGGACTGTCAGGAACCAGGGTGTCCTTGATCTGTGCAAGGCTGTTATCCTGTGGCCACCACAGCCTCAGCAAAAGCAATGTGCTAAGCAACTCAGTGAGACCCTGTCTCTAAACTTCAAGCTAGGGCTGGGGAAGGGGCTCAGAGGTCGAGGCCTCTGAATTCAACCCCCAGTGGCCAGAGAGCGAGGGAGTCCTGGTGCAGCTGCGGTTTACTCAGGTCTGCACTCTCGAGGTCTCTTCTGTGCTGATCTCCTTACTCTGCCTCCAGCCTCATCCAATAGATTCAACTCAGCTGGAGGAACATCAGCTCTCAGGCTGCCAACTGGGTGGTAAACTCCTCCAGGGCAGTTCCTATGGGGAAGGCCAGTTCTGCTTGGAGAATTTTGCACAGATAAACAGAGGACAAGTCAGCCTTTCCAAGATGCTTTGGGTGGTCTTATTATAGGAAGAGATCCACGTGATGAAACTTTCAAGAATTGACTTTAATTTCCTAACATCAAACCCAACAGAACTTAGAATTCTGGTCACCCTGACCCTAACCCAAAGCTGAGACTTCAAAAGGAATAGAAAAACGAAAAAAAGTTGCACCCAAACCCTGCCATTCTTGTTTCCTCCTTGTCTGAAGTGGATTTCACCCCCCTGTCACTCAAAAAGAAAGCTCCCTGGGCTCAGACTCCGGATAACGGTGACTGACTGATTCCCTGTCCAATCAGAAGCCCTTGTGCTGAGCGCTGTCCAATCCTGAGCGTAGCCAGCAGCAGGGGGCGGGCCTCCGCGCTCGGAATGGGATTTATTTCTCCGTGGTCCTGGGTTCCACTCAGATTCCTGCAGTTGGACTCCAGGCTTCGCTCGTGCCTCGCATCCCGGGTGGCCCTTCCATGCAGGAGCCGAAGCTCCCCAGGGCAGGCTTGGCTGCTGGGCACCAGGAGATGGTGAGTGTGCAGTGGCACCTGGTGCCTGGATAGGGAGGCTCAGGAGGGAGGCGGGGCAGGGAGTCCATCTGGCGGGACCCGCTGTGTGGGGAACCCGAGTTGGCCAACCCTGACTCCCGGGGCTCTCTGCAACCACAGGCCTGAGACCATTGGGGACAGTGTCCCTCTGTCCCCCTGGCACGCCGAGTGGAGAGCGTGACAGTGGAGGAAACTCCTGGCAGCCTCCCCATCCCCTGGGGCAGCCTCAGCCCCTGCTAAAGTCCTATCTCTCTGGCAGGTGAGGGAGGCAACCTGGCGTCTTCCTGGACTGTGGTGATTGACAGGTGGCAGCACTAGAAGAATCCAAGTTTCTTTGGAAATGCATCCAGAGTGGTTGTTAGCTTTTAAAGAACTCCATTCTATTTTTAAAAATGGCTGCACTAAACTGATATTCTAGCCCCATGTGAGCAGGTCTATTTCTCCACATCGTTGGAGGACTAGTTCCTTCGCCTATTTGATAGGAGCCTTTCTCACAGCTGGAGTCGGGCTGCAGAAGCTCTCCCACTTGGCTGGTGACTAAATTCCTGATGCAATTTGTTAGAACCCAGGCTGCCTGTGCTCACTGCAGGAAGGTGGTGTGAGCGTATTCTAGAAAGAAACAGGGTTTTGACCCCTTTTGCTGCACTCCTGGTGTGGATTGTAGCACAGGGAAATACTCAGACATCAAAGTGATGCCCCCCCTTTGTGATCCAGGGAGATGTGCACATGCACTTTTGCCACTGCTCCCAAAGCTTGGTGGGTTAGGATGGAGTCCATGAGATGGGGAAAAATGTTGAAACCCTGAGTGCCTGGACATACTTCTTCCAGAAAGAACTGGTTAGACCTGGAGTTATTATTGGGTAGGGGGGGAGGGCTCAGGCATGGCTGCTGGGTGGATTGCATTTGTCCTGTCTACCCTCAGGGATGGGCTAGGGAAGTGCTCAACTGTTAGCAACCACAGTTTGCAGATCATGATGCAAATCCCTTGTAGGGATAAACTGAGACCCTTGAGACCTCACTCTCCTTCTGCCCTGGTCCCATGGATAAAGCTCATGACCCTCCTCGGCCATAGAAAAGCACTCCTTTTTCTCTCATCCTGATATTTGTGTATATCCAGATCTTTCTTCTATGAGCACCAGACAAATTGCTTCTCCAGCTACAAGTAATTTAGTGTTCAATGTGCTCCATTTGTGACCCAATCAGTCTTCCTCTACCCTGGGTTACACTGGATGAGGGTATTCTGTCCCAATTATGTGGCACATTGCTCAAGGCAGGACTAATGCCCACGTTTCCCCCAACTTTGCCTCCCCTTTGGATGGTAGAGATTTTCTGAGTGGTAGATTGCATGGGTCTCTCTGTCCATGTATACCTTTATTTAAGAGGGACTCAAAACAGAAGTAGGTGTTTATTTGCTGCATCAATGTGTGAAGAGAATCCAGGAGCCTCCTATTCTCATATAATTTTGAAAGATAATCCTACTCAATATGTGCTTCTTTTGGGATGCTGGAGTGTAATCCAGTACCACGCACGTCTTGCCCCCAAGCCCTACCAGTGCTCTGCGCCTCCAGTTCCCACACCTCCCTTCACGTTGGGTTGTCCTGTTCATTCACATCAAATCCTCTGCCAGAGATGGTTGAATTTAGCTAGGCCTTTTCAATGCACTTCATAATAAAAATGACATTTACATACATGTGGAGTCATCTATGAAATTTCTGCTTTGTGATTTTTTTGTCCTCAAATTACTGCAATATGATAATTTTATAATATGCATTAGTGCCTGGTAATGATAGCTCCTGCTTTTGCTCTTAGAGTTCAGAATTCTTGGCTCATTTCATATCAATTCAACCTTCCAGGAGAATTTTCAAACTGTTTTCTTTGGTCCCTTTTTCAATGAAAAGAAAACCATGGTGAAATTTTGATTGGGTATTGTCATAGATGAACCTGAGGGGAGCTGTCCTCTTTATAATGAGGAGTCCTATCATCTATACCCAGGGTGTGTAATTCAGTCTTTTATGTGCTGATCTGTATATGTATTTTTTCAAATTCTGCAGATGTACTGTTTAAGTATGCTTATATGTGAAATGTGACATTTATGTGACAGCTATATAAAACTGACACAGTGTTTCATAGCATTTGTCGAACTGTATGCAATATGGCAAAAAAAATGTGGATGATTGCCAGAAATGGTTATTTTCCATAGTTTATTATTTATCTATTACCAAATGGACATCCTCTGTCACCAGGCCCTGGGTCTCGGCTCTGGAAGAGCATGCTGTGTCCCCATATGGACAGGTGCTGTAGGGTCCACATCTGTTTATGTGGACCTTCATGATAACCCCACATGTTCTTCAACACTGTCTCGATTTTTGTTCAATGTGACTTTATGGTGCAGTCCCTCTTTTCTTAAGACGTTGATTGCTTTGTGATGAAGGGACATTTAGATACCTGCTATTTGAAGGAGCTGTTCATGGCTCTTGCCTGTGTTTCTCTCACAGTCTCTGTTCTCCTTTCTTAGAAAAATTTGGTTAAAGGTGAGGCAATTGGTTTCTTTCATCTGTCACTTCTCTTTGTTCTCTTTAATGGAGTCATTTGAGGAATAGAATTTTTGTTTTCATACATAAAATGTATAAATTTAAAAATATTTTTTCTGTAACTTTGAAAAGGATTTTTTTTTTCGTTCTTTTTTTATCGTTTCCCCCAATGGGTTTCAATACCTTTCTTTTTTAAAAAATTTATTTTTTTAAATACATGACAACAGTGGAATGCATTACAATTCTTATTACACACATAGAGCTCAATTTTTCGTATCTCTATACAGAAAGTATATTCATGCTAATTTATGCCATTATATATGTACTCATTTCTTTCTGCAATACAACTCTGAATACACATATATATCACAGTTTTTCATATCTCTGGTTCTATATAAGGTATGTTGGTACCAATTTGGGTCTTCATACATGTACTTTGGATAACGGTGTCATCACATTCCACAATCACTGCTAATCCCCTGCCTCATTCCCTCCCCTTCAACCTCTCTGTCCTATGTAGAAATCATCTATTCCTCCTATGCCCCCCTCCCTACCCCACTATAGTCAGCCTCCTTATATCAGAGAAACCATTTAACATTTATTTTTTGTGTTTGCCTAACTTCACTTCTCCAATACCAAACATTTACTTGCCATTGCCGTGATTTTATTACTGCTAAGTATAATTGCATTGTGTATATATGCCCCATATTTTTATCCATTCATCCACTGAAAGGCATCTGGGTTGGCTCCACAGTTTGCTATTCTGAATTGTGCTGCTATAAACATTGACATGGCTATGACCCTATAGTATGCTGTTTTCAAGTCCTTTGTGAATAGTGCGAGAAGAGAAATAGCTGGGTGAAATGTTTTTTTCTTTTTTTTATTGTTGGTTGTTCAAAACATTACATAGTTCTTGATGTATCATATTTCACACTTTGATTCAAGTGGGTTATGAACTCCTATTTTTACCCCGTGTACAGATTGCAGAATCATATAAGTTACACTTCCATTGATTTACATATTGATATACTCGTGTCTGTTGTATTTTGCTGCCTTTCCTATCCTCTATAATTCCCCCTCCCCCCTCCCTTCCCCTCTTCTCTCTCTACTTCCTCTACTGTAATTAATTCCTCCCCCTTGTATTATTTTTCCCTTTTCCCTCACTTCCTCTTGTATGTAATTTTGTATAACCCTGAGGGTCTCCTTCCATTTCCATTCAATTTCCTTTCTCTCTCCCTTTCCCTCCCACATCTCATCCTTGTTTAATGTTGGTCTTCTTCTCGTGCTCTTCTTCCCTAGTCTGTTTTTAGTTACTCTCCTTAAATCAAAGAAGACATTTGGCATTTGTTTTTTAGGGCTTGGCTAACCTCACTTAGCATAATCTGCTCTAATGCCATCCATTTTCCTTCAAATTCTATGATTTTGTCTATTTTTAATGCAGAGTAATACTCCATTGTGTATAAATGCCACATTTTTTTATCCATTCATCTATTGAAGGGCATCTAGGTTGGTTCGACAGTCTTGCTATTGTTAATTGTGCTGCTATGAACATCGATGTAGCAGTGTCCCTGTAGCATGTTCTTTTTAGGTCTTTAGGGAATAGACTGAGAAGGGAAATAGCTGGGTCAAATGGTGGTTCCATTCCCAGCTTTCCAAGAAATCTCCATACTGCTTTCCAAATTGGCTGGACCAATTTGCAGTCCCACCAACAATGTAGAAGTGTACCCTTTTCCCCACATTCTCGCAGCACTTGTTATTGTTTGACTTCATAATGGCTGCCAATCTTACTGGAGTGAGATGGTATCTTAGGGTGATTTTGATTTGCACTTCTCTGACTTCTAGCGATGGTGAGCATTTTTCCATGTACTGGTTGATTGATTGTATGTCCTCCTCTGAGAAGTGTCTGTTCAGGTCCTTGGCCCATTTGTTGATTGGGTTATTTGTTATCTTATTGTCTAATTTTTTGAGTTCTTTATATACTCTGGATATTAGGGCTCTATCTGAAGTGTGAGGAGTAAAGATTTGTTCCCATGATGTAGGCTCCCTATTTACCTCTCTTATTGTTTCTCTTGCTGAGAAAAAACTTTTTAGTTTGAGTCCCATTTGTTGATTCTAGATGTTAACTCTTGTGCTATGGGTGTCCTATTGAGGAATTTGGAGCCTGACCCCACAGTATGTAGGTCGTAGCCAATTTTTTCTTCTATTAGATGCGGTTTCTCTGATTTGATATCAAGCACCTTGATCCATTTTGAGTTAACTTTTGTGCATGGTGAGAGAAAGGGACTTCAGTTTCATTTTGTTGCATATGGATTTCCAGTTTTCCCAGCACCATTTGTTGAAGATGCTATCCTTCCTCCATTGCATGCTTTTAGCCCCTTTATCAAATATAAGAAAGTTGTAGTTTTGTGGGTTGGTTTCTGTGTCCTCTATTCTGTACCATTGGTCCACCCACCTGTTTTGGTACCAGTACCATGCTGTTTTTGTTACTATTGCTCTGTAGTATAGTTTGAAGTCTGGTATCGCTATACCACCTGATTCACACTTTCTGCTTAGCATTGTTTTCTCTATTCTGGGTCTTTTATTCGTCCATATGAATTTCATGATTGCTTTCTCTATTTCTACAAGAAATGCCATTGGGATTTTTATTGGCATTGCATTAAACCTATAGAGAACTTTTGGTAATATCGCCATTTTGATGATGTTAGTTCTGCCTATCCATTAACAGGGTATATTTTTCCATCCTCTAAGATCTTCTTCAATTTCTCTCTTTAGGGTTCTGTAGTTTACATTGTATAAGTCTTTCACCTCTTTTGTTAGGTTGATGACCAAGTATTTTATTATTTTTGAGGATATTGTGAATGGAGTGGTTGTCCTCATTTCCATTTCAGAGGATTTGTCGCTGATATACAGGGATGCCTTTGATTTATGCGTGTTGATTTTATATCCTGCCACTTTGCTGAATTCATTTATTAGCTCTAATAGTTTCTTTGTAGACATTTTTGGGTCTGCTAGGTATAGAATCATCTGCAAATAGTGATAATTTAAGTTCTTCTTTTCCTATTTTTATGCCTTTAATTTCTTTCATCTGTCTAATTGCTCTGGCCAGTGTTTCGAGAACTATGTTGAACAGAAATGGTGAGAGAGGGCATCCCTGTCTTGTTCTAGATTTTAGAGGGAATGCCTTCAATTCTTCTCCATTCAAAATGATGCTAGCCTGAGGCTTAGCATACATTGCTTTTATAATGTTGAGGTATGTTCCTGTTATCCCTAGTTTTTCGAGAGTTTTGAACATAAAGGGATGCTGTACTTTGTCAAATGCTTGTTCTGTATCTATCGAGATGATCATATGGTTCTTATTTTTAAGTCTATTGATGTGGTGAATAACATTTATCAATTTCCGTATATTGAACCAGCCTTGCATACCAGGGATGAATCCTACTTGATCATGGTGCACAATTTTTTTGACATGTTTTTGTATCCTATTCGCCAGAATTTTATGGAGGATTTTTGCATCTAGGTTCATTAGAGTTATTGGTCTGTAGTTTTCTTTCTTTGAAGTGTCTCTGGTTTCGGAATCAGGGTGATGTTGGCCTCGTAGAATGAATTTGGAAGTTCTCCCTCTTTTTCTATTTCCTGAAATAGCTTGAAAAGTATTGGTATTAGTTCCTCTTTAAAGGTTTTGTAAAACTCTGCTGTATATCCATCCAGTCCTGGAATTTTCTTAGATGGTAATCTTTTGATGGTTTCTTCTATTTCCTCAGTTGATATTGGTCTGTTTAGGTTGTCTATATCCTCCTGACTCAATCTTGGCAGATTATATGACTTAAGAAATTTATCGATGCCTTCACTATCTTCTATTTTATTGGAATATAAGGATTCAAAATAATTTCTGATTATCTTCCGAGAAGAGGAATAGCTGGGTGAAATCGTTTTTTTCATTCCCAGATTTCCAAGGAATCTCTATATAGTTTTCCATGTTTTTTCCACCAATTTACACTCCCACCAGCAGTGTATGAGTGTGCCTTTTCCCCCACAACCTTGCCAACACTAGTTGTTTGTCTTTATGATAGCTGCCATTCTGACTGGAGTGAGATGATATCTTAGAGTGGTTTTGATTTGCATTTCTCTACTTGCAAGAGATGATGAACATTTTTTAAAATATTTGTTGATTGATTCTACATCCTTTTCTGAGAAGTGTCTGTTCAGATCCTTGGCCAATTTGTTGGTTGGATTATTGGGTTTTTTGGTGCTTAGCATTTTGAGTTCTTTATATACTAGATATTGGTTCTCTCTCTTGTGTATGAGGAGTAAAAATCTACTCCCAGGATGTAGGCTCTCTGTTCACCTCAGATTTTTTTCTGAGAAGAAACTTTTTAATTTGAATCCATCCCATTTGTTGATTCTTGGTTTTAATTCTTGTGCTATAGGCATCTTATTAAGGAAGTTGTGGTGGCCTAGCCCCATGTGATGAAGATTATGGCCTACTTTTTCATCTATTAGATGCAGAGTCTCTGGTTTAAATTGTAGGTCCTTGATCCAATTTGAGTTGAGTTTTGTGCATGGTGAGAGATGGGGTTTTAATTTTTTTTTTTGAAAATGGATTTCCAGTTTTCCCAGAACAGTTTGTTGAAGAGGCTATCTTTTCTCCAATGCATATTCTTGGCACCTTTGTCTAATATAAGATAATTGTAATTTTGTGAGTTAGTCTATGTGTCCTCTATTCTGTACATTGGTATACTGGCCTATTTTAGTGCCAATACCATGCTGTTTTTGTTACTATTGCTCTGTAGTATAGTTTAAGGTCTGGTATAGTGATACCACCTGCTTTGCTTTTCCTGCTTATAACTGCTTTAGTCATTCTGGGCTTCTTATTTTTCCAGATGAATTTCATGATTGCTTTTTCTATTTCTATGAGAAATGTCATTGGGATTTTGTTCATAATTGCATTCAATCAGTATAGTGCTTTTGGTTGTATGGTCGTTTTCATAATATTTATTCTGCCTATGCAAGAGGAAGGTAGATATTTTCATCTTCTAAGGTCTTCATTGATTTCTTTCTTTAGGGTTCTGTTGGTTTCCTTGTATAGATCTTTCACCTCTTTCATTAAGTTGTTTCCCAAGTATCTAATGTTTTCTTTTTTGAAGTTACTGTAAATGGGGTTTGTTTTTTTTATTTCCTCCTTGAGGCTTTGCCACTGATATACAGAAATGCCTTTTTTAAATGTGTTTTAATTTTATATCCTGCTGCTTTGCTGAATTCATTTTTTGTTCTAGAAGTTTTCTGGTGGTGCTCTTGGGGTCTTCTAGGTATAGAATTGTATTTTCAGCAAATAGTGCTAATTTAAGTTCTTTTCCTGTAGTTATTCCTTTAATTTCTTTCATCTGTCTAATTGCTCTGGCCAGTGTTTCAAGAAATATGTTGAATAGAAATGGTGAGAGAGAGCACCCCTGTCTTGTTCCAGTTTTTAGAGGAAATCCCTTTAGTTTTTTTCCCTTTAGAATGATGTTGTCCTTAGGCTTAATGTAGAGAGCCAGTATGATGTTGAGGTATGTTCCTGTTATCTAAAGTTTTTATAATTTTTTGAACATGAAAGGGTGCTGTATTTTTTCAAATGGCTTTTCTGTGTCTCTTGAGATGATGATATGATTCTTAATTTTAAGTCTATTGATGTGATGAATTACCTTTATTGATTTCTATATGTTGAACCAACCCTATATTCCTGGACAAACCCCATTTGATCTTGGTGCACGAGCTTTTTAATATGTTTTTGTATTTAATTTGGCAGAATTATATTCAGACTTTTTGCATCTATGTTCATTCGAGATATTGGCCTGAAGTTTTCTTTCTTTCATTTGTCCCTGCCTGGTTTGGGGATCAGGGTGATATTGGCCTCATTGAATGAGTTTGGAAGTGATGCTGCTTTCTGTATTTTGTGTAATAAATTGAAACATATTGGTATTTTGAATTTCTTTTTTAAAGGTCTTGTTTAACTCGGCAATGTATCCATCTGGGCCTGGGCTTTTCTTGGTTGATAAGCTTCTGATGGCATTTTGTATTTTATCATTTAACATTGGTGTGTTTAAATTGTGTATGTCTTCCTGATTTAATCTGGGCATATCATATGACTTAAGTAATTTGTTGATGCCTTCAATGTCTTCTATTTTACTAGGGTATACATTTTCAAGATAATTTCTAAATATCCTCTCTATTCCTGAGGTGTCTGTTGGGATAATACCTTTTTATTATGTATGCTGGTAATTTGAATTTTCTCTCTCCTTCTTTTCATTAGCATAGCTAGGGGTCTGTCAGAGAACCAACTTTTTGTCAAGGTTTAATTGTTTCTTTTAATTCAATTTCAGTTCTAATTTTAATTATTTCTTGCCTTCTACTGCTTTTGTTGTTGATTTGTTCTTCTAGGGCTTTGAGATGAAGTATGAGATCAATTATTGACTTTTTATTCTTTTAAGGAATGAACTCTGTGCAATGAAGTTTACTCTTAGTACTGCTTTCATAGTGTCCAAGTGATTTTGATATGTTGTGTCTATGTTCTTGTTTACCTCTAAGAATTTTTTAATCTCCTCCTTGAAGTCTTTTGTAAACCATTGTTCATTCTATTGTACCAAATTGATTCACTTGTTGAACTGCTTATAGAACTTGAAATAATTCAAGTTTGTCTTTTTTCAAGGTGGAAGTGTCACTTTACATGTCTCCAAACATTAATATTTTATGAATATTTTACACATTGGGAATGTTTCATGGATGACAATAGAAACTAATTGTATTGGGGATCTCAATCTATCTCATGGATAGTAAGCAAAGAGAATAGGAACCAGACTGTTTTCACAAGCTTTTTTCTATTCTTTTTATCTACCTTTTGCACAATCACCTTCTGAGAATATCTCTGAGAAGTCTAATCTGCATCTGGAATTTCTGCCAAATTTCACATTCACTGATGGCAGAAAAGTTAGGAGTTGATCTTTTATTCAGTGCTTGGATTATGGTATATATATATCCTTATCTTCACTTTGATATGGAATATATATATATATATATATATATATATATATATATATATATATATATATATATACTTTTTTGGACTTATGTATTTTCCTCTGAATTAGATAATGTGAAATATCTTATTACATAATTAAAGTCACTCTCTTAAATGACAGTCAGTTCTACTAACTCTTAATTCATATTAAAAAGTGAATAAAGGTTTGGTCCATGTTCTATTGATCTAACAATTTTTATTTCAGGAACCATTGACATTCGGAGATGTGTCTATTGATTTCTCTAAGGAGGAATGGGAATGCCTGGATCCTGCCCAGCAGAATTTATATAGAGAAGTGATGTTGGAGAACTACAACAACCTAGTCTTTGTGGGTGAGCATAACTTTTCTTCAGAATTCCTAATTATCATTTTTTAGTTTTCTTCACTTGAATTATATCTTTGGGAACTTCTCCACAAGAATGTGTGGCAGATTTTTGCTTTCAATAAAGAAGATGGGGTAGTTCTTGGTAATGACAAGATAATGTTAATGATGTTTATTTTCACCCTTAATGTTTTCCTTTGGTGGCATGATATATGTCTTTTACTTGACATATGGTTGACTTAGAGGAATGCACTGATGTCAAATACTGTGGCCCACATATTGCACAGGACATAGTTGAGGTAAAAGAGGAAGCCTAAATTTGAAAAGTTTCATTGAGACATTATTCAGCAGAAAATATTTTTGAGAAGCTTTGAATTCTTACTCTTGTTATTATAGAAAAACGTGTCCTGTGTTTTGTGCTTTAAAATTATGTAGTATCCTGCTTTTTCTCCATACATTCAAATTAACAACAAAACACTCCCCTTGCCTTGTGTCAATATTATTTAACACCTCTTCCATAATTTAAAAAAATATTTTTAGTTGTTAGTGAATTTCCTATTTATCCATATATGGTGCTGAGAATTGAACCCAGGGCCTCACACATGCTAGGCAAGCTCTCTAACACTACTCTACAACTCCAGCCCTGCTTCCATTATTTTCATAAAAGTTTTGCACATTTCTGTAGACATCTAGGTCCACACATTGTAATACATTACTATAATAAGTCAGTTTCTCTTATCTTCTTTGTACATTTTTTCATTAAAATTTTTTTATCAGTGTTCTTTCTGATATGCGTAATGGATTTTCTGTGAAATATCTGCCATGGAATGAATGTCAAGTTGGACAAAGACTGCTTTTTTGAGAGATGGTGTAAGTTTAATTTGAGTGAGAGGATTTGTAAAATAATACATCTGTGGATATGTACAATTTAGTTGTTTTTTTCTCTTTTTTTAAATTGTGTACAGTAGGTTCCATGTTATAGACTGGGTTTCCTCATATCAGTTAATTGCTTCACAAACTAAGATATCTCTGATTCTTGTTTGTATTGCCAAAAATATTATATGTGCTTTTGCTTGTATAAATATTAAGCCTCTTTTGTCCATGACTGTTGTATTTTATCTTGATTGGCTTTTCATTCTGCTCATATACGTGGAAATTGAAATTTTCTATGTGTAATTCTATTGGGGATTGATGGCTGTGATACTCTCATGTGGAATTATATCCCGAGCTCCTTTTCACTCATATTTGGAGAGAGGTTCTCATTAAGTTATTGAGGATGTCTTTAATTTGCAATTCGCCTGCCTCAGACTTCCTAGTACCTGAGATTACATGCATGCTCATCATTTGTATATTGATGAGCTTGTTCTTATTTATAGGATAAAGACCACATTGTTTTAAATGTAGCTTTGAGAAATGTTGCAATTCTCTTTATCTTTTAATTTTCAGTGTAATCAAAACCACAAAGTAAAACTTACTGTCTCAAAATTGTAAATATACAGTTCAGTAACATTAATTCAAATTGTTATGCAATATATCTCTACAAAGTTTACATCTCAAAAAAAAATACCACAATGCCTAGGAAGCAAGAACTCATTTCTATCTCCTCATCACAAATCTATTCTCTTTTGTTCAGAAAGCTTCCTTTTAGTTTACAGATGTCAAGTTTATAAAATTCTGCAGTATTCTTTCTGTGACATTTCAGTTAACCTAGTGTACATACATTTTGTAAAATATATAATTAGAATAAATTCTTTGACTTTAAAGTTCTGTAGTTTCTATATTTCTATATGGCTCATTGTTCTTTTCAAGGGATATTTAGTTTACGTTCCCCATGATGGCTCTGTTGAATAACAATGTAACAACACTGGTGTGCAATGTTTTTAATTTGCTATTGATGTGAGGGATTATTGCCACACTCACTGAGAACTCTGTCTACCTGACTCCATGTTTGCATTTACAAATGAATGCTGTAAGTTTTAATATATATTTTTTTTAGCAGGGAAATAGTCTTATTAGTATTTTGGGGGATATTCATACAATTTAAAGGATTGATTTGTCTGGAAAAAAATTAACTATGGGAGGTTGATAAATACTACATGGAGCCTCTAGTTAACTTTAAGTAGTGTAAACATCTTTAAATTTAATCTTTCAAATTTGAACAACAGCATACAAAAGGTTGTTCCATCAAGTGACACATATTTAGGGATTTTTGAAAATCCCTACCACTTTTGACTTCAAATATTTATTCCATGTTGGTTACAAAATAACTATCACTTAAATATTTATTAACCTTTGTTTTAATATATAAAATTGATCTAGCCAGCATAATATCCCACTTGTGATTAAGAACAGGGATTCTCTAAGTCTATAGTAGATTCAAAATATTTTCAAAGTCTTATGCTTTGTGATTACCATTTGGCTTCACTTTATTTCCCTTTTCAGTAAGTGGGGATTGATGTCTCTTAGTATTTCAGTGATTCTTTGTTTTCATTAAACCCTCTCAGTGATTTCTTTGTGTTTTTGGGAAGTATGAAGTACATAGCGAATGTATTTACTCTTAATTCAGAACCTAGGGATAGGGTCCTTTTCTCTCTTTGCCTCTTTTCAAAGTTATTTTTAATTTAAAATGTCTTCTATATCCTATAAGTGTCTTAAACTATGTTTTGTGTACTATAATTTAGACAGCCCAGTTTTGTTTGATCACTTTTGTATGTGTCATTATTATATCCTTTTGCTTTCATTATGTGTGTGTTATTAGATTTAGAGTATCCTGTAGACAATGTACAGTTGCAATATTTAGAGTTAATTCAGATATCCAAGTTTTGTTTTGATCAGAATTTTGTAATCTTGCATTTGTCAGCAAAAACTCTAAAAGTGAAGAATCTCCTCCTCATACTTTGTATGAGTATGAACTTGACTTCACTTTATTAAAAAACTGAATACATTTATGTGACCTTTTAAAATTATATTATTGTCACAGTTATATATGCCTATTAACAGTATTGTTGTTATGCTTTTTTCTTTCAAATTCTATTGAAAAATTACATGTTTGGGGACCCATCATTACAATAAAATAGAATTGTTTTTGCCAAGAAATCTTTAAAATTTTATATGACTTATGATGCTGTGCACTTACATTTTATTATGAAGGATTACCTTTAGTACATTTTGTAGAACAGATCCAGTGTTGATGAATAGTGTGTTTACTTTTATATGTTTAAAGTATTCATTTTCCTTCTCTTTTGAAAGGTAGTAGCTGTAAATATAATTTTTTGGTTGATAATTTTATTCTTTTATCCCTTGAATATAGATAGACTCGAATTTTTTCATGTGTTGTGAGGATTCGAGTAAGGATTTCACAATTATATAGTTACACATTTCTAGGTGACCCATCTTTTTCTATTGAATGCTTTCAGTATTCTGAGTTTTTAAACTTGGATTAAAACCTACTTTGAGTCTTTACAACTTGGAGAAAACTGAGCTGCTTGGATGTTTCATATTTTCTATTTTCTGAGATGTGTTTATTAGTACTGGAAAGAGAAATAAAGGGCGATTTAGCACTTTGCATTTTTTACTTTGGCCTTCAAATTTTGATGCTCTAGCTCAACCTCCTATGTTGCTATGTACAACCACCCCTGACTCTTTCAGACGTTTTCTAAAGAAAGTCTTTAAACATACATTTTCTGCTTATTACTGTCAACAATTCTTGACTAATTTTTATTCTGTTTTTTGTGTGTTGGTTTAGTTCAGTAAACTTGTTTTAAATGATAATTAACTATTTCCTTTGAGTGATTCATAACTTTGCTTACAGTTGATTTAGCCATGATATTTTTTTCTGTTGGTAAGCAGGAACCCCTTTTTGAACAGTCACCAAATATTTACATGTTTCATATTTTTATCTCTAATGAAACAGAAGTAAGTTGGTAGATTTTTAAAATATATTCTAAAGGAAAAAATCTTTGTGTAACACATTGTATTTTTTTCTGGTATATTACTCTCCATAATAATGTACTCATCTTGGATACTGTGAACACAAAGATGATTAGGAAAATCTTCAAAGTAATTTTCCTGTGTGTATTTTTATTTGATTTATATATTTCTACAGTAATGATGGACTTGGATTTAATAATCCACTCTGCTGCTGAAGTTATTTTTTGCTGTGATTTTTAGGTTTGCAAAATATACTCAGCCCAGTACACTAAGTAAACATGTTTATTATTTTTATTTATTACAGCCATGACTTCTCATCATCCTCAGCAAATTTTACCAGAGGAGGGAATAAAAGAGAGAGAGGGAAGATATGGAAAGTGTGACTTTGACTATATACAACCACGAAAACAATGGGAAAATATAGGTGAGAATAAAGTTCAAAAATTGTATTATAATAGACAAAATCAATCAGTAGTCCCTATTTATGATAAAAATTTTATGGTCAAAATACTCCAGAGAAAATTAATACCTGAAACAAAAATTCAATGTATTCCAATTATTTTGAGGAGTTTTATATGTATTTTAAGAATAAATCCATAGCCATTTTTAAACTGAAAGACAATGTGGAAAATTTGAAATCAAGTCCATGCATCAGTTTTTAACTTGGCCAATTATAAAAGTAGCACTGAGTTAAAATTCCAGTCAAACATGTGCACAGAAAAGATACTTCTAAAAGTGAACCTTTTGGGAGTTTCTTTATAAAATATTCATTTTTCTGAAACAAAAGATGAATTTCTCCTTATGCCCAAATGGACAAAATATTGAAAATTGTAGAAAAATTTCGAATTCCCCACTATTGCTCAATGACAATTCTGATACAGATTTCTGGAAAGTGCACTATATAGATAATGCTAGAAGTAACACATTAAGCAATGTCTCTACCCTGAGTAATGACCAGTATATTTACATTGGTGATAAAAATTATGAATATAAAGAAATCCTAGTTCTTTTCTAAAGAAAATTTACCAAGATGAAAAATGTAGGAAAGTCTTGCTTTAGTGATCAAAAACTAGTATTCATTAAAATATTCTTAGCCAAGACAAAACCTGCAAGTGTAAGATATGTGAAAGGGCTGTTTACCACAGTGCAGAACTTGCTTAATACAAGAGAATTTATAGAGAAAGAGAGCCCGATAAGTATAGAAGATATTGAGCAGGCAAATGCTTTGATATATTTTTTTAAACACAGCAGATAGTATGACAGTGATAAATTCTACAAATTTAAGAATGTAAAAAAACTTTTAGTGAAAAGTTACAACTTGTTTAGTATCAGAGGATTTATACTGTAAATGTAAAAAGTTTGGGAAAGACTTAAAAAGGTTTTCAACACTTACTCAACACCAAAATATTTATTCTGCAGAGAAGACCTACCAATGTGAAGAATGCAACGCACGTAAAAACCTTACTCAACATCACAGTGTTCATACAGGAGACATGCCATGCAAATTCAAAAAATGTGACAAAACTTCTAATAAAAGCTCCAATCTTATTTGTCACCAGTGGACACACCCTGGAGTTATGCCCTACATATGTAAACAATTTTGCAAAGGTTTCAGTCAAAAATCAAGCCTTAAAAATTACCAGAGAATTCATACTGGAGAGAAGCCCTTCAAATGTAAAATGTGTGGCAAAAGTTTTAATATAAACTCGCATCTTGATCGCCACAACAGGATTCATACTGGAGAGAAGCCTTACAAATGTAAATTGTGTGGCAAAAGTTTCAGTCAAAAATCATCACTTACACATCACCAGCGAATCCACACTGGAGAGAAGCCCTACAAGTGTAAAGAATGTGGCAAAGCTTTTAATAGCATCTCACATCTCTATTGCCACAACAGGATTCATACGAGAGAAAAGCCCTACAAATGTAAAATATGTGGCAAGAGGTTTAATCACATATCATCACTTACTCAGCACGAGCGAATTCACACTGGAGAGAAGCCCTACAAATGTAAAGTGTGTGGCAAAAGTTTTAATACAAACTCAATTCTCTATTGCCACAACAGGATTCATACTGGAGAGAAGCCCTACAAATGTACAGTGTGTGGCAAGAGTTTCAGTCAAAAATCATCACTTACTCAGCACCAGCGAATCCACACTGGAGAGAAGCCCTATGAATGTAAAGAATGTGGCAAAAGTTTTCATCATAAAATAGTACTTACTCGGCACCTGAGAATCCACACTGGAGAGAAGCCCTACAAATGTAAAGTGTGTGGAAAAAGTTTTAATACAAAATCACATCTCCATTACCATAACACAATTCATACTGGAGAGAAGCCCTACAAATGTACAGTGTGTGGCAAGAGTTTCAGTAAAAAATCATCACTTACACAGCACCAGCGAATCCACACTGGAGAGAAGCCCTACAAGTGTAAAGAGTGTGGCAAGAGTTTTAATCACATATCATCACTTACTCAGCACCAGCGAATCCACACTGGAGAGAAGCCCTACAAATGTAAAGAATGTGGCAAAAGTTTTAATCAAAAAATATTACTTACTAAGCACCTGAGAATCCACACTGGAGAGAAGCCCTACAAATGTAGAGAATGTGGCAAAGATTTTAATCAACAATCATCACTTACTCGACACCAGAGAACCCATACTAGAGAGAAGTCCTATAAATGTGAAGAATGGCAAAGCTTTTAATATTGAAGATCACATATTACTAAACATTATAGATTTTATACTGGAGAGAAGTTTTACAGTGAAAACATTGCATCAGTGTCTTTAAGGATAAATTAACCCTATTTCACAGTAGTTCAATACTGTTTCACACCAGAGATATGATAGCACAGAAATCATATAAATATAAAATAGGTGACAGAGTCTCCAATAATTGTTCACACCCTACTCAGCACCTCAGAATTCATACGAGTTAGAGGACATGTGGAAAAATTTTTGTAAAGCTTTTGGCCATTAATCCAACATTTTTAATACACTGGAAGATTTATAGCATATAGAAACCCAAAGATTGTGTCTAAGAATGTATTCAAATTTTCAACATTTTTTAATTACTGACCTCATATCTGTAGCTAATGTGGAGTAGCATTTGTCCAAAGTGTGTACTTTAGATAACAGCAAAATATTTACAAAAACGCCTTGACAAATATAAAGATTGTAGTAAGTTTCATATCTATAGACCATCCCTTGAAGTATTTGGGACCTAGGAGGGGAAAAAATCATTTAAATGTAGAAAATGGGTAATTGCTTTTGACATTTGCTGAAAATTTTCTAGAATCTTTAGCTGATATTGTAGAAATAAGGAAATACAAGTATAGAATTGTGCATCCCTAAAAGGATATAATTTTAGTATAAATCAACAATTACTAAAGAGTCTCATTTTTCACAACTGGAGAAATAATAATTCTCAGAGTTGATTATTTCAGAAGTTTCTTAAGATTTATATGAAATTTAAAATTTAAAATTTTCAGAGCCCTTTAAACTTAGGGGCACTTAATCAGTAAACCACATCCTCTGATTTTTTTTCTTTTTTATTTAGAGATAGGGTTTGCTAAGTTGCATAGGACCTCACTAATTATGGAGCCTGACTTTGAACTTGCAAACTTCTCACATCCCTAGGGTCACAGCATGGTTCGCCATGCCAGTTTTACAGAGCGTTTTTACTTATATTTCATTACAGATGCAATTTGTTGCTAAATAAAGTGTGAATTTCTTAATGTAAACCTTGTCATGCATTTAATGATGTTATTAGGTCACACATCTCCCACGATTCACTTTGCTAATGGATCGATGCAATAGTAAAACATTCTGTTGGGTAAATAATGCTATAAAGTCTCCATTAATTATTTCATATGTTTAATCAAGTAATATTTGGAGAATATTATTCATGTAAATTATATACTCTCTTGTTTGTAATTATGGGAAAATTAAGAGAGTTATAGGAAGGACCTAGGGATACTAAAATAATGCCCAGATATCCCTAGTTTGAATTATGAGTTTAACATTTCACCTTATAGAGTAGCAGTACTCCCTAAGGGATCTACAACTCTGGAGAGTTATACAAGCTCCCAATCAGGGAGAGGAGAAAGACCCAAGAGACTAAGAGCCAATGTGCATAGTGCGTATTCAGGCAATAAAGGAGGATTGCTGAAGGGGGAAATAGTCTTAATGTTTCCTGGGGAATCCACATGGTCCATAGGCCCATCCTGACTCTTGAACTGAAGAAACCATGCAGTTCCTCATGAATTCTATGACGTTCATCACTGAGGTGACTATGCTCACCTCTAGTGTAGGAAAAACATCACAATTTGGGACCACCTCTTTAGTTTTGAATACCTAGTAGAAAATTTAACTAGAAACATGTAAAACGATGACTGTAAAAAGATAAAGATATACTGTAGGAGCATTTATGCCCGCACATTCTTTATTTCATTATGTATTTTGATTTTGTAGACCCTTTGGTTCTTCTTAGTAATTCAGAATATAATGTTTGTTATACTTATTGGATTATATCATAGATAGTATGTGTCATGGTCTCCCAGAACCCTCTGCAACCCAGTAATTATAAGATCCTATAAACTAACCATGTCCCTCCTCAGATCTTATAGCTCCAAGAGCCCATGACACCACAGAGAGAGAAACAAATTTTGATTGAAATAAACATTAGACTCTCATCTACAAGTCCTGTTCAAAAAGTAAAAACAGAATATTCTCTTCATATGTGAGCCTTTTGGGTCAACAAATCACCACCCACCAACATTTCATTTAACTTTATTTGGGAAAATAACTATTGAAATATAATGATAAGTTCTAGGAGAATAATATTCACAAAATTCTTTATTCCAAACGGTAAATCTCTAGGTTTCATGCTTATCTCCACATTATTTAATGCAGAAAACTGGCTTCATTTTACATATGAGGGTTTAAACTCTTTATAAGGCCAGGAGGGAAGATTCAGTCCTAGAAATCAAAGGAAAATACTAAAGATCTTCCCTTTTCTTGTTTGAATAATGTCTGAAGTCCTTGATGAAACAGATAAAGAATGCTGATTTCTCAATGCATCTGGCTAGGTTGCTCACTCATTGGAATCCTAATTTATTTAGTCATCTCAAGGCTATCACTCGCTCCTCTAGGATCTGACCTGCTCTTGGGAGGACTTGGTGTTCTTCAGGGTATCATCAGGTCATGCAAGATGATGGAATGAAGTTTTCTTTGTTCTAACTTATATTTATTTGGCCTCACTTTCAATAAAAGTTAGAACAAGACTTCAGACTCTCACCAGTGTAGAGGATGCTCTGCCCAGCACTTTCCAGTCAGGACCCTGAAAAGCTCTTTGGGACTCCCCAGTGCATAGGTTCAGTGGTTGGGTTTTCCTAGTCTGGCAATACAGTTGCTTTTGTCTTTCACTTTTGCTTTCTCTCTTGCTTTCATAGTATTACTCAAAGAAACACTGTCTTGTGTGATGAGTGTGTCTTCCTTATCTATTTAATCTGACCTGCCAAGTTGAGCAGCTGCCCACATACTGAATGTCACAAACACATGTATGTGTTATCTAATCAGTAACTAGTGTGTCTTTCAACTGCATGATTTTTTATTGCACGAGGGAGGAAATTGAGAATGCTTTCTCTGAGTGCACACAACACTATTTATAGTATTCATAACATTGCTATGTAATATTTCCTCTCTGCTCAACTTGTAAGTATTGTTCTTGTGCTGCTTGTAAAACAAATAGAAAAGAGTTGTACACAAAAAAAATTTGTGATAAATGATAGTTGCACAGACTGACTTGGGCAACTCTATTTATCATTGTTGATTTGTATGGGCTCAAGGTACTCTTTTATACTTTTATTTCACCTTAATGACATTACCATTCATTGAAGAGTTTTTTACTCACAAACCTTCTCACTATACAAATTATCCCTTATCATTTGTAAAATTTATTACTCTTTTTAGGTATACATGATAGTAGAGCAAATTTTGACATATTATACATGGTGTAAAACTCATTTTAGTTAGCATAAAATTCTTGAGGTGTACATGGTGTGGACCTTCCCTGGTGGTGTATTTATATATAACCATTGAAAAGTTGTGTATGATTCATTCTACTGTCATTTGTACTCCTATTTCCCTTTTCTTTTCTTAAATCCAACTTTGTCTAATCCACTGAATTTTTATTCTCTCCCCCCCCCCTTGTTGAGTGCTTTAGCATCTCTATATATTATGTATTATATGTAATGTCTGTTTCATTCTACTATCATTTCTATCCCCATATTCCCTCCCCTCCCTGAACTCCTCTATACTTAATCTAAATAACTATTCTTTCCCACTCCCATTGTGAATTAGCATACACTTATTGGAGAGAACATTTGGCCTTTGTGTTTGAGTGTGTGTGGGAGGGCGGCTTATTTCACTTAGCATGATATTCTTCAACTCTATTCTTGTACCACCAAATGGCATAGTTTCATTCATCTTTAAAGCTAAGTAATATTCCATTGGTGGGGGAAATGTTATATATATATCTCACTTTTTATTTATCCATTCATCTGTTGAAGGAAACATAGGTTGGTTCTATTGTTTATCTGTTGTGAATTCTGCTGCTATAAACATTGGTGCAGCTGTTTCCCTGTAGTATGCTGTTTTTAATTCCTTTAGGTATAGTCTGAAGAGAGGGATAGCTGGGTCAAATGATCTTCCCATTCTGGTTTTTCAAGGCGTGTCCATACTGCTTTCCATGGTGGTTGCACCAATTTGGAGTCAATCTCATGAGCAATGTGTGAGTGTTCCTTTTTCCCCACAACCTCACCAACATTTATTGTTGCCTGTATTATTAATGATTGCCATTCTGATTGAAGTGAGATAAAATTTTAAAGTCATTTTGATTTATATTTTCCTAATTGCTAGATAGGTGGAATGTTTTTTCATATATTTGTTGATGGCTTATATATCTTCTATGAAGTTGTCTGTTCAGTTAGTGAGTCAATTTGTTAATTGGTTTTTGTTGTTGTTGTTGTTTGTATTAATTTTGAGTTCTTTTTTTTTATTGGTTGTAAATTTTGAGTTCTTTATATACCCTAGACATTAGTGCTTTTTCTGAATTATGTGTGGTAAGGATTTGTATAAAATCTGTAGATTCTTTCTTCAATTATTGTTTCTTTTGCTGAGAAGCAGCTATTTAGTTTGAATCTATCCCCTTTATTTATTCTTGATTTTTAATATTTGTGCTGTAGGGGTCTTGTTATGGAAGTCAGACTATGAACAATCATTCACCTCAGATTTTTAAATGGCATCCCAAGTTCATTAATGTTTCAGTTTTATTGTTTCTCTGACTATCTTGCCTTATAGATCTACATGTTCTAAAGAATCATGAAATGAGCTAGCTTCATATACATGATTTTCTGCTGACTATTATTTTTTTTAAAGAGAGAGAGAGAGAGAGAGAGAGAGAGAGAGAGAGAAAATGAATTTATTTTTTAATATTTATTTTTTAGTTCTCGGCGGATACAACATTTTTGTTTGTATGTGGTGCTGAGAATCGAACCCGGGTCGCACGCATGCCAGGCCAGCACGCTTCCGCTTGAGCCACATCCCCAGCCCCAGACTATTATTTTTCAATATGTAGCTGCAGATGGTTTAAAATATATGTCTACTATTTCAGACTTTAACTAAAGCAAATATATGCCTTCTGTAGAAAATATTTCATCAGTAGATCAACATCAAATCTATACTATATATAAATATATATAAAATCCTGGATTCAAATGCATGCACATCCAACCCAGAGCTTGGCCCATAACACTTATTTTATACTAGTTCTACACTTTAGAACTCCATAAAAGTTGTTATAAATCAAAAACCTGAGACTTACTCCCCAGACATTCTCTTTTGGGGGGGTACGATGATGAAGATTGAACTCAGGGGCACTCAACCCCTGAGCCACATACCTATCCCTATTTTATGTAGAGATAGGATCTCACTGATCTGCTTAGTGAATTTTTTTTCACCGAGGCTGGCTCTGAACTCATGATCCTCCTTTCTCAGCCTTCCAAGCTGCTGACATTAGAGGCAATTACCACAATGCCCAGCTCCAAAGAGAGCCTTCTTTAACTGGTTGGAACCCACTTGTTCAGTATGTTTTGGCCTAATCCTCACAATTAGAGATGAAATTATTTGCCTCTCTATGAAAAATCAGGCCTACAAAGAGATTGGACTCGACAACATCTAATTACACAGCATGTCCACATTACAACAAAGGTGTGGTATGCAATTATTTACCCCTCCAAAGAGATCTTCTTGGCTCCACAAAGTTGGGAGTACTTGCCAACTCTCTGCCATGGCTCATACAGAAGCCTCCCAGGAGGTGAGTGAATATGAGGGACAGTATTCCAGGTGGCACCTTGGTGATTAATGGGCTATGCCAGGAATTAAGGCAGAGCCCAATTCACCAAAGGCACAAAACTTTCATGGGGCTGGTCCGGATGGGGGCTGCATGAGGGGATACTTTTCCTCCACCTTTGATGTGTCTTTCCTAAGTGTTCATATGCTGAAATACTTGTTCAATGACTTGCACCCTTTTCCTGTTTTATGTTTCCCTCTCATGTGGCTTTAGAGGTCTCATGCTTTGGCAATTATTGTGACTTTCTTTGTCAGTTTTCCAACTTCCCTCATCTCATCCATGTGGAATTTGTGTCTGTGGATATTAGTGTTCATTTTATATATTTTCATTTAGTCCAAGTTTGCAATTACCTCTAGTAAAAACAAATGTCTCATTCATTATCATGCCTGTACTAACCCTTCACATGTCGATAATGGCAGTGTTCAAGAACTATCTTCTGATTTCTACAACTGGAACATAAATGAGTCTGCTTGAAATGACTGTCTTTTCTTTTGACTCCAGATAACGGGGATCCTTTTTAATATAGCACTTTAATGCTTTTGTGTATATTTATATACAGTACCCAGGATACTGAGCCTGCTTTTTACATGGTTTTCTCTCAGAGAAGGTGGAGTTGATCATGTAGGTTTCTTAGAGTGGACTCCAGCTTGGACTCTGCCTCGGCTCTGACTAGATTCCATCTGCCTGTGATTTCTACAACATGGGACCTATAGGTCTTCCTCTTCTTTTTTTTAATTTTAACATTTCACTTAGAGCTTGAGCCATAGAACTGTTTCTTTGGAAAAGATGACTTACCAAACCATCACTAACCACAAGAAAGTGTGCTCCATGTGCAAACTAGTAAAGAAGGGCCCATCACACACTTCAGGCTTCAGGGAAATTATGGGGGGCCAGGAATTCCTCATATGAAAGTAGAGGCATTATAAGTTGTGGGACATGATTGGACTAATTTGATTTTAGGACCAGAATTAGAGTAATTTAAGTTTTCTTATCAACATGAGAAAATGATCTCAATCAAGATCCTTTTCCAGATGTGTCCAGGAAACATTAAAGATTTGAATCCCAGATATCTTGGATTGCTGTTATCCATCAGACAAGACAATAAAATTAAGAGAGATGACATGTCCCACTGGGGAAGCCACAGTTTTGTGTTCTCCAGTGGGAACTTCTTGCCTTTCTACAGACATTAAAATTACAAATCTGCAGAGACAAAACTTAAACACATTCTTTCCATAAAACTTACAAGTGTTTGTGCTCTGCTCAGCTTATTCAGTTGACAAAGCACCTCTGTGTCCTCAGATGCAGAGTTAGTGTGGATTCTAAAAAGGGCATTGGAGGAGGAAATTCAGTCTACTAGTGAGGATTCCCAGTAGCTTCTTTGCTTCTTCAAAGCAGCAAACATCTTTTGAAGACAATATCCTTATTGCACCATACAGAACATGGTCCTCTGAGGTCATTAGGACTGTTGCAGCCCAGAGGACCATGTTCTGTATGGTGTAATGAGGATATTGTCTTCTAAAGATGTTTGCTTCTTTGAGATCCTGCTAAAATGAGTCAATTTTTCTTACAGTGAATGTCAGTTTTACTTCTTCAATTTTCAATTTAATAACTTCATGGGACATAACTTACATATGGCATGTCATGTAGAGATTTTAAACATTACTAATTTGTATACTTATTACCGGGGAATTTATAAGTTTTAATATTTTGATTGATAATCTTGCTTTGGTCATCTTCATAACTCACAGAACAATTATGGTTTGTATAATTGTACATTTTGAAATCTTTAGATGGAAATGAGCTTCTATGTTCAAAACCTCATTTTATAGAATGGAATCTCACATGGTTAAGAATTTTCAGTTGGTAAGTGTCAAACAAGGGACTGTGATCAGAAGGAAGTACATTAAATATATTAGAAAATCAAATAAATGTGTTGGTAAGTTCCAATTCATGGTGCCAAATTATAGGCTTAGGAATATAATTCAAAAGAATTTGGAAGAATATTTTTATGTATTAGTCCATTCTGTTTTAATCCCTAAAAACCTTTTATAATATCTAATAATGGAAATGTGTAAATTCAATTTAGCTTAGAGGAACATTCAGGACACTTGAAAGCCATTCTGCCCTGGTCACTTTCAGATTTTTTTTCCAAAATTCAATTTTTCATGTCATTATCATGCACAGATAAATGTGACCCCAAGACACAGAGAACAAGATAAAGCAGGAAAGCTGAAAGCTGAACTTGACTCTTCCATCGCAATATCAGTCAGGGGAAAAAGACTCTCCTGCAGGATCGTGTGGATTTCTCAGTAATGAGAGCTTGGGGCCTGCAGAGAAGTGCATAGGCTCTCTCATCCTTGAGAAGGTCCACAGAACAGGGTAGAGGAGAGTGTGGCTGTGGGGTCTCTAATCAAGTTCTCCAGAGACCAATCAGGAAGCAGGCCTGATTTTATTGTGCAGTTAACATGTATATGTACTCAAGCAGTGCCTAAGCAAAATATAGACAGTCGCTAATGTAATGTCTGCTAGTTGTCCTTGCAGTGAACAATAAAGTAGTGGCACTGCAACACATGGCCTTTTGCCCAGAGCTGTGCCGATGGGGTAAGCATTTTGCCACTCACACGCCTAGCATGGGGAGAGCCCTGCCACGCAGACGCCCTTAACTTATGCCCTGTATGCAGTACTCCATGCACTTGTCCCCGCAGAGAAGCACCTCTGGGGCTTCTTCTTTCTTGACTTTAAAGACCAATTTCCTTTCTAGTTGCTTTTCTCAGGAGAAATTTAAAATAATATTAATATAAATATCATAGCTGTAAGTGTGAACCCTGAGCTGTATTTTAATACCCTGACAATTTATAAAAGCAACCCATGGTTCTTATATCTACTTCTCACAAAGAGCTGCCATTCATTCAGTCAAGTCTAGCCCAGGGTTTGCTCGTCATGTTACTGGAGGGTGTGTTTTGCAGCAGAGGTGCTGGGCGATGGTGTCGCCCTCTCTGAGGTGTCAGTCATTTCTCCCTAGTGCTTTTCATAGATTCCCAGCACACAAAGAGCCACATATAAGAGGTTTCTGCATAGGCTGACATCAGTCCAATGCCCACTTGCTTGAAGCAAGACCAGTCTCAATTCTCCATCTCCCTTTTGTCTGTTAGTGAATACCAAGAGGACATGGGAAGGGTTGGCAGTAGTGGTGAAGCTAAGCTGGGTGATGAGGACAACCCCAAGCTGTAAGACTGCACATGTGTTGTTAGGGGTGACAGGTCCTATTTCCTCTCCCGTTATGAACAGGATGGTGCTCAGTTTGCATATGGGAGAAGAGATTTTTTTTTACTCTTACTTTCACCCTGGAATGTGCCCACCCAGAGGGTCCAAATAACCCTGACTTGCAGCGGGGTGTCCTTCTCCTGTAATTCTCTCTACTTCTGTCCTGACCACCAGCTTGTGTCCACTGCCTGAGCAGTCCTCACTAGATGGTTGCAACACTGATGATGGTGCATGTATCACACAGCCTCTCCTGACTTTAGTGACAGCACCATATCTACCATGACTGCTTCCTGAATCCAGATACTAGAGGGAGTCTTTACTATCAGCTCTAACAAACAAAACTTGTAATTTTTTTTGAAAATTATTTTCATGTGTGATCTGTTTTTTTCTCATCTCCTCACTTGGCCTTTCCTTCTTCTTACCATATGTGAATTCTTCAAATGTAACCTATTTCAGAAATCTGTGTTAGATTCCCTGTGATTTACATATTCTTCCACACAGAATGCCCACTCTAGGGGGCAGCTTGATTACTTTAGTGCATAAATGACATGAGTGCCCAATACAATAGGGCATCCCTGGACCAAGCTGGAAGTATCACTCTGTAGACCCTTGTTTGAGGGGTGTTTCTCAGATTACCGCCTTGATGTCAGAGAGTTTGTGTTATGTCTCATGATATCCTGGACTATATTGTGCCAGGCATAATGTGCACAGCTGGGAAGGTACATAGCTCAGGATTTCAGTCATCTATGAATCATTCCCATTCCCCAGGATGCTTCCTAACAACAATGGAGCCTCAGCAGGGACATTACTATAGATATTTCTTCACAACACTACCATGGTACATTTACACAATTTTAATAATACTTGATGCACATCATTTAGTGATGATTATGGTTCAAAACTGGAGCTAGCAGAATGACCAGACTGCTTTCTCCTAGCCGCTACCTGTATGAAGATTAGTTTTCCTCATTATTGCATGAAATTGTGTCCCTTTCTTTGAAGCATACTATCAGAAAAGGGTCTAAGTTTTTCCCAATATTAGTAGAGAAGTTGATCATCAGAAAACAATTTTCTAACAGTTTCAAGGCAATAAACAACCCATCCATGAGTTTTTGACTATTACTGCAAATTCATGGCACCTGCACACTCCAGTTTGTATGACTGCATATTTTTCATCTACACTGATCTTAAACTAATCTAATGGCCTGGGGACACACGTTACTAAAACATGTCATTTATTGAGATTTAGAAAACTTGGATGGTGTAGGATTCAAATGTTTAAAATGAATTAAAGCAGATTCTGTGTTTCACAGAAAAGTGATAGAATCCAGTTTTTGATTTAAAATTTCACATTTGTTGTTGTTGTTGTTGAAACAAGGCAATTTTAAAACCCTCCTCCTTTCCTTTCTACACCAGATTGAACCCAGGGCACTTATTCATTAAAATATCTTAGCAGCCATTTTTTATATTGGGGAAAAATATTGCTAAGTTACTAAACTTTGGCCTTGCAATCCTCTGACTCCTGAGCCAATGGAATTGCAGGCATTCACCTACATCTAAAGCAATTTAAGTTATTTTTTTACATGATAATGTATATCAATTCAAGCCTATACTATAAATATATTTATATAATATTTGACTTATATAAAATAAATTCATAAGAATTGGCATATGCCATTTATATATAGATCTCACAAAAAATAACTAAGGCCTAGTGATTAAATGTGAACCCTAATATTTTGGAGGGTACTAGGGATTAATCTCATGGGCACTCAAACATTGAGCTAAATCCTCACTCCTATTTTGTATTTTATTTAGAGACAGCATCTCGCCAATTTTTGCTCAGGGCCCTGCTGTTACTGGATTTGAACTCAGCATCCTCCTGTCTTAGCCTTACAAAGCACTGGGATTATAGTTTACTGTTTTTAAATTTATATTTTTTTTCTGGATTTACCATTGGAGACTGTCTTTTTCTAGTGATTTTTTATATTTCACAAATCATGTATGTTTGCACTCATATGTTGAAGCTGAGAAAGTTGATCACAAAAAACCACAAAAGAGAAAATCTTTTTATATCTGTTATAAGAGACAGTTGGCAATGAGTGCCAAAAAGCAGTTAAGAGGGAAAAAGTAACTCTTAGGTTTTATAGCCCATAATTTGAACTATATAAGTAATTATTAGACTGTGGACATTCTAAAAAGAGTTCACAGGTTTCAAACATCAAAATGATATTTTAGAAGGTAGAAGTTGCACAGATTTGATCACTACACATGTTCAATTAAAATGCTGGATTCTATATTAAGATACAAATTAAAAATTAAACAATAATTAACACTTCAAGTAGCAAAAATAAATAAAGATGTCTAGAAATACAAATAATGACTCAATAATAGCCTTAAATGTTAGTGGCTTAAACACACCAATCAAAAGACATAGGCTAGTAGTCAGGATTTAAAAAAAATCCAACCATATTCTGCCTCCAGGAGACTCTGGAAAAGACAGACTGAAGGTGAAATATTGGGAAAACACATACCACTCACATGAGCTTTGAAAGCAAGCAGGGGTCTCCATACTTATATTAAATAAAGTAGACTTCAAGCCAAAGTTAATCAAAATAGATTAAGAAGAACATCTCCTACTGCTCAAGGGAACCATACACCAACAAGAAATAACAATCATAAATATATATGCCCCAAACAATGGCGCACGTATGTTCAAAAAAACTCTTCTCAAGTTCGAGAGTCAAATTGTCCACAACATGATCTGGGGTGACTTTAACACACCTCTCTCACCACTGGATAGATCTTCCAAGCAAAAGTTGAATAAAGAAAGTATAGAGCTCAATAACACAAGTAATAACTTAATTGACATATATAGAATATATATCAGAAAGCAGGAGAAAGCTCGGCACCATGCCAGGCCAGAGAGAGGAGGAAGTCCAGCTCCACCCCATGCGCTAGTCTGGAGGAAGCCTATCAACCCTTAAAACCCTAAATCCAACTTTCAATCATTGAATATTAACAGTTTTCCCATTTTGTTTCCATGATCTAATTTGCATTTTATTTTCACCTTTACATTTTACTTTGCAGAGAACAATTCTTTTAATACTTTTGTTTAGATTATTTTCCTATATTTGTGATTTTAACACTGCTCATTGCTACTGTATATAATTTAAATGATTTATTGTTGACCATGACATTATTGAACTTATTCTTATGTTTCATTAGTTTATGGAAATTGCTTAGAGACATTATAAAAATAATAGTATCATCTGCATATGCTATTTGATTTTTGATGAATATCCTGTTTAATATTCTCAAACAATATTTAGAAGTCAGAAAAGCAAACATTTTTATCTTTTTCTAAATCTAAATTGTGAAACACTTCAGTTAACAACTTTAAATATGAAAACAGTTCATAGCTGCCCTTAAGCGGATTGAAAAAGAATTTTTCTCTGGTCATAATTGGCCATAGGTTTTACAGTAATTTGATAAGTGATTTGCCAAAAGGTTTGCTCTATCAAAATGATTTTTAGAAACTTCCCATATGACAATGTCCCTCTTGGTCATGAAGTCCAATCATTCTTTTTCTTGTTGTTCTCAGTTTGCTAGGGGTTTTGAATATCTGCGTCAACATCTATAAAAAGATGGTCTGCAATTTCTATTCTTATGCTGTATTAGCTGGTATATCTGTCCTTACAGAAAGAATTAGTCAATTTTCTTCTTCTACATTTAGACGTGATCATGAATTATTGTTACTGATCCTTATTACATGTTTCATAGAAATCACCTGTGAAGGCTCCTTTTTTAAAAATGTGATTACTGTTTGGTTTTTTGGTGAGTCAATTTTTAGAGCTGGGTTTTTGCCAGTTTAGCCTCAAATTTTTTAGCCTAAATCCTCCTCCTGCTGTGGCCTCGAGGTAGTAAAGACTGCATGTGCTCCCATATAAGCATAGCTGCAAGTATTTTTTGAGAAGTTGTAAAGTTAAATGTTGATTTTTAGGACTATTTTATATTTCTTCACATCTGGGTCTACTAGTGTATTTATTGATTTCTAAAGTAATTTTTAAAGTTGATGATTATCTAGCAATTTATCTCTATTTTTTTTGTTTTCCAGGCTCGAGATTTTTTTGGGAATTAAGATGGAATAATGAGGAAGCATAATGTGGGAAAATGAGAACCATGCATTTTGCTAATTGATCTCAAATGCCCCGTGAAGGATAGAGAGTGTGCACCCATAATCCTGTGAGACAAATAAAGCAGAAAAGCTAAATTATCATTTTATGTAGCCTAATACGTGATCTTGAGTAACTTTCATATGTCTTTACACACTTTTTTAATTTTTAGGGCAGAATCTAAGTATTTTACCATATTTAAATTAGGTTATGAGGGGTTTATATTAAATTTTGGTGAGTCATGTAAGTTTCTTATATTTTGGATGTTGAGCTTTTTCAGACATGGGGCTAGAACTGGTTTTCTTTAACCAAGTTTACTTTTACATTTCATTGATTGATTTCTTTGCTGTATAGAAGCATTTTTAGCTTTATATAGTGTCAGCCGTTTTTCCTTGCACAGTCTCTGCATATTCTATCTAAAACCATTGCCAACACCAATGGCAAAAAATTTTCTCATTTTCTTCTGAAATTTTTATGCTTTCAGGTTATATCACAACCAGATATAACCACACACTTGTGGGCTCAATCCTCAAAATGTTGGTAGGTAACACATACTGCAGAGGATATACAGAAAAAGAAACACTTGGACATCCTTGCCAGGAACATAAATTTTAATAGACATTAAAAAAACTATAAGGGGGGTTTTCAAAAAATTATAACTAGAGATGCAATATGACCCAGACATTCAGAATATGCCTGTATATTTAGGATTCTTCATAAATATAGAATACACAAAAATGTACATCTGTATACAGAAGGGCGCTTATTATATTTACTCACATAATCATGGGAGTAATAGTCACCAAGTGTTTGCCTACAGGTTGTCAACACTGGGAAACTGCTAAAGCTCAGTCCAAGAAGCTGGAAGCTTCACAATATGAGGAAGCAAATGAAGCAGCTGTGGTCCATGATAGAGGACTTATATGATCCTGGTAGATAAAAAAACAAATAACCTGATCAACAAGTGGGCTAAGGACCTGAACAGATACTTTTCAGGAGAGGATGGATATACAATCAATAAATATGTAAAAAAATGCTCTTCATCTCTAGAAATCAGAGAAATGCAAATCAAAACTACCCTAAGATATCATCTCACTCCAGTCAGAATGGCAGCTATTATGAAGACAAAAAACAATAAGTGTTGGTGAGGATGTGGAGAAAAGATACACTCATACACTTCTGGTGGGACTGCAAATTGGTGCAGCCAATTTGGAAAGAAGTATGGAGATTCCTTGGAAATATGGGAATGGAAACTCCATTTGACCCACCTATCCCTCTCCTCAGTCTAAGCACAAAGGTTTAAAAACATCATACTACAAGGACACAGCCACATAAAAATTTATGGCACCACAATTCACAATAGCTAAATTATGGAGCCAACATAGATGTCCTTCAGTGGATGAATGGATAAAAAATGTGGCATATATACACAATGGAATTTTACTCAGCAATACAAGAATAAAATAGTGGCATTTGCATGTAAATGGATGGAGTTGGAGAAGATAATAACTAGAGTTAGTCAATGCCACCCCCCCCCTTTAAAAACAAAACAAAAAAAATGCCGAATATTTCTCTGACATAAGGGGGCTGACTTACAGTGGAGTATGCAGAGGGAGCATAGGAGGAATATATGAATTCTAGATAGGGCAGAGGGGTGGAAAGAAAAGGGAGGGGGACGAGGATTAGCAAGGATGGTGGAATGTGTCATACATCCAAAATAATTGTATGGAGAATGAATTGGGTGTCAATATATGTTACATAAAAAAGATACAAAATTGTGGAATATATGTGTATTAAGAATTGTAATGCAAAAGAAAAAAGATTAGCATTAACTTTTATTAGGTGGAGCAAGTGAAAGGAGGGGAAGGCAGGGGATGTGGGGATAAGAAAGAATAAAAAAAACATGATTGCTTTATTTATGTATGTATGTGACTGTGTGACCCATGTGGTTCTACAATATGTATACTAAGAAAAATTAGAAATTACATCCCATCCATGTATGATATATCAAAGTATATAAATGCATTCTACTGTCATGGATAACTAATTAAAACAAATAAAAAATTTTTAAAAGACCCAGGTAGAGCCAATGGTGCAAGTCCCCAAAGGGGACTTCAAGAAGCTTGGAGAATAAGGATGTGACTGCTTCTCTAGCGTTTTTCCAAATCAAACCTATTGAACACCAATATATATGTTCATTACAGGTATTTCCCAGGCTTTCTGACTCAGCCTTCTGGAAGCACACTCACAGACACCTGCAGACATCTTCCACACCAGTTCTCTGGGTACCTCAATCCACTCAAATGGACAGCTGACATTAACCAAGTCAAAAATTGAAGGAAATAAAATCCATCTTTAGGAATATCTACCCTCCCAAATTAACCAGCATACTATCCACAACCTAAATTTCCAAAGAGTAACTAAGGAAGAAGAACCTATGGTATATTACAGATAATAGCGAAAAAGAGATTTATCATTGTGTTTACACACAAATGTATCAACATACATATATAACCTTTTCAATTTTTTAAAAATTATTTTGAGACAAGGTCTTTTAAGGTGCAGTGGGTGTCACCAAGATGTGAAGCTGGCTCCAAGATCATGATTCTCCTCCCTCAGCCTATTGAGTCCCTAGCATGACAAAAGAAATGTGCCTCCACACTTCAATTATTACTCAACTTTAAAATAAGAATGGTGTATATGGCAGTGTTGCCAAAATTTGAAGGCTAGCCTTAGTAGTTTGGTAACATTCTGTCTTAAAACTGAAAAAGATAATGATGGTGAATTTCTGTCACAGGTAAGGCAACCCTGGGTCCAAACCCCAGAAAGAAAAGAATATTCTCCAATAACACAGACAAGCTGGAGGACTTTAGAATAAGTGAGAATATCCAGATGCAGAAATACATTGTATACTCTATGTTCAGAGCCTGGAATAAAATAGAATGGATGTGTAGGAAGAGCCTGCTTGTTATCAGGGAGCTTCATCAATAATATCGCATCATATAATGGAAATTCCAAAAGACAGCAGTATTGTGTTCTTAGTGCAGAATTTGATAATTATGAGAGATGATGGTTTTTATTATCACATAGCAATTGCAAATATTTATGGGATTCAGTGTGATGTTTATATATATGCAGATACATGTATTCATAATATCCAAACATCCTCTTCTGCCCTTGATGCCCCCCACACACTTCTCAGCCATAATAATCATTATTGTACTTGCACATGATATTATATTAACATATGAGATTGACACTATTGTGCATTTATTCACTTAGCATGACATCATCCAATTCCATCTATTTTGCTGACCATTAGAGGAGTTTGTATTGATGGCTGATTAATACACCATGGTGAATATATAATATACTTTCTGGTGGATATTTTCAATTGCTTACCTACACCACTGGCTTTTCTCTATATATGTATTGTTAAACATACTGTTATTCAACTTGAATTTATGTAACAAAAGAAAGCAACAACTACAAAAGAATAAAGAAACTGGGAGTGGGGGCACATACCTGAAATCCCAATGGCATGGAAGGTTGAGGCAGGAAATTCACGAGTTCAAAGACAGACTCGTTAAATTAATAGGGACCTATACAACTCAGTGAGACCCTGTTTCTAAAAAAAAATTAAATATGACTGGGAAAGTGGCTTTGTGGTTCAGTGATACTGGGACAGATCCCTATTATACACCCTAGCCCCCCAAAAAGAATAAAGAAACTAGAAAACTATGTCCTAACGTGATTTTATCAAGTGAAAAGAAGCCAAGGCATAAGAAAAACATATTCTTTAAGTTTGTTAATATAAAGGTAATAAGTTATCTCTTTGAATTTTTCACAAAGTGCAATATTTTGAGAGCATTCAGTAGGTTATATTACATGAAAAACTGCTCTTGTGCAAATAATAAAATAAGACATTAGCAATGTGTGGTGGTGCATGACTGTAATTCCAGTTTCTCTGGAGGCTGATACAAAGCCAGCCTCAACAACTTTAAAAAGGACTAAGCTATTCAGTGAAACCCTGTCTCTAACTAGGTTACAAAGAAAAAGATCAGGAATGTTGCTGAGAGGTTGAGTGTCCCTGGGCTCAATCCACAGCATTAAAAACAAAGACAAAGATAAAAAAGAAATAAGACATTAAGGCTGCTGAACATTTATATCTTCAGTGTTCCAAATATTTGACCCAATACTCCCAATATCACTTCATCCATCAATTTATAATTGAAATCTCTAGTTATTTGTTTGTGAGAGAAATGAGACAGAGATGTTCCTGAACTCTGCCATTTCTTTGCTAGTTTCTGCCACTTGCTAGTTTCTGCCATAAGCTAGGCAAAGATGTGCCCATTGAGGTCCCCAGGGTACTGTGGCTCAGTCCTTTCTCTTCATGCTAGGATGCACCTTGAGGAGTGGATGTTGACTTGACTGCTAAAGTGGGGAAGAGGTAAAAGGGAAGTAATGTGTGTGGGCGTGTGGGTGGGGTGTGATAATGATGACTTCTGACCAAGTCCTACCCATGATCATCTTTTTAAAATGTACCCAGTAAATGGTTTGTTTTCTTCTATATCTTCTGGGACCCTGATCCTACAGTAAAATGTGAGGGACCCTATTCTCCATACCCAGGTAGCTTAGCATTGTTTTTCTCAGTCTGATGCCTCACAATTTGAAATACCTAGTCCCCCTCCCTTAGAGCCTTGACCTCATGTCTCTTTTGCTTATAATTTTTAATATCTGGGAAATCCTCAAATACTAAGTTGCAGGTGAATCCACAGTTGATGTTCCTCTTCCAAGGATAAGTATAGACATTTTCTCTCATTGTGGCCTCTACCTTCTACTCACAAAATGGGGACATTATACACGTTTGCAAACGTAGATATTATCCTGAGCCAGCCTATAATATTAAAGTCAAGAATTTAATCCCTGGGTCTGGGGTCAGGGTTAGAGCACCTGCCTAGCACATTTGAGGCACTGAGTTCAATCCTCAGCACCACATAAAAATAAATATATAAAATAAAGATACTCTGTCCACTACAGCTAAAGAAAACATAAAAGACTAATCTCTACCAGGGTTGTGATGGCACATGCATGAAACCCCAGCTACCCTGGAAGTTGAACATTGAAGGTCACAACTTTGAGTCTAGCCTCACCAACTTGGCAAGACCATATCTCAAAGAAAAATAAAAATGGGATGATGATAGAGCTCACTGGTAGACCATACCTAAGTCCTGTCCTCAGGATCACAGGGGAAACTTTTACTTTCTATCTTTTTTCTATGAGTTAAGGTCACCACAAAAAGAAGGTAACTTAGAAATAATGTTATATTTTCTAAAAACAAGCCATGTTAAATGTGCAAGTGTTCACATTTCTTGAAAAAATTCCCAAGTATTTTGTTTTTGATATTATGGTCATTAGAACTGTCTTTAATTTTATGTTTGCTACTTAATTTCTTATGCACATAAATAACTGATTATACTAAATTTTATTACTGTTCTGAGCTCATCTGATGCTTCTAATAGTAATTAGTGAACTCCTACATTAAAAATATCCACTTAAAATTCACTTCTACCTCATACCTCATATTGGAAAACCACAAAAGTTAGACAGCAAGAAACAGAAGTAAGTTGCAATAACCATTTGACAAAGGCAAAGATACTGGTGAGAATCTCAGAAAAACTCTATTCCCTAAAAGTCAGAAACCAAAAGTCAGAAACCAAGAGAACAACACCATAACCTCCCACAAACACATGATTTTATTCTTTTATTGCTGAATAACATTCCATTGTGTATAAATAATGCATATTTTTTTATCCATTCATCCACTGAAGGGCATATAGGTTGGCTCCACAGGATAGCTTTGTAAAATGGTGGTTCCATTCTCAGATTTTCAAGGAATCTTCATACTGCTTTCCATATTGGCTGCACCAATTTTTAGTCCCACCAGCAGTGTATGAGTGTACCATTTTCCCCACATCCTCACCGACACTTGTTGTTGTTTGTCTTCATAATAGCTGCCATAATAAAATTTTTATTATAGGAAAATTCACAAAGACACACACACACACACACACACACACAAACACACGGGTTTTGCTTTGGTGTCTCTGGACAAGACCATGTAGAGTAGGAACCTACAAACACAATGTCATCCTACTGCCAGTTAAGAGTAGGAATTGTTCCATGGGCAGACCTCTGGAATCACGCACAGCAATTCCCATAAACCAGAAGATCAAAGGGGTGTGAGGCCTAGAGATGTCAGAGAAGACTCACTGTTTTCCTCCTCCTTTCATGATAGTAATTTCTGGGCCAATAATCTTGGCTCTACTTTGATTACATTTTATGTATTATCTAAAATTCACTCTTGCAAGAACACGAGATCCAAGAAACACAACATAACCTTTGTATCTCTGGGATCACTTCCAGGAACAATGTCAGATTTTTTTATTGCTTTTCTTATTTACTCACTTCATTTGATCTATTTATTAATACAGGTGGACACCAGCAACAGCTCTAGGTCTTGTTGGAAGGTAACGGTCACATACCTACACACAACATCCTAAGGGGAGACTGTTGAAACAGGAATTCTGACCCTTCATTGTTCATGAAGACTCACAGAGTGTCAGAACTTTAAATATTTTATTTTGAGGCAGGGTCTTGCTAAGAGGCCAACTGTGGCCTCTGACTTGATATACTCCTGAAGCAGCCTTCCAAATTTCTGGTCCTAAGGACATGAGAGCTACGAAACCTTGTCCTTTGCTTATTAAAAAAAAGTGCATGGCTACTAGTTAACTCCCTACAGTGATATATGTGATATCACACCCCAAACAATAAAAAAACACACACAATTACAAAGCTCAAGTCTGACTTTTGCTGCATTAGGTTGTGTAATGGAAAGGGATTTCAGAGAGAGAGAGGGACATCAGCTCAGAAAAAGTAGGTTCCTTGGTTTTTAAAGCAGAAAAAAACTTCATCATTGTCAGGTGCGTGAACAGACCTATTTAGAAAACAGATGCACATTCAGGAAAGAATGTGAGGGGCCAGGGATTAAGTGAGGTCGGTAGAGTGCTTGCCCTGCATGCACAAGGTCCTAGGTTCAATCCCCAGCACCACAAGAAGAAATAAAGGAAAAATGTGAGAAAGCTCTAAAGGGAGAGACAGCAAATACGTGGTCTGAGGTGTTGCTATTTGGAGAGGGACATTTAAGTGCGGCTGGATTAGAGATGGGGCCAGAGCAGAGTTCTGTAATTTCTCACCCATTTTTCTAAGCTTGCTCATATCATGCTAGTATATGGGGGTCCAGGAAGCTGGTCTAGAAGAAATGCTGCATTGCAAGGAGTTGATTTTTTTTTTATTTTAAATCTGATCTTTATTTTTTAAAATAGTTTTTATTTGGACAGGATACCTTTATTTTATATATATTTTTTTTATGTGGTGCCAAGGATCAAACTCAGTGCCTCACAGGTGCTAGGCAGGTGATCTGTCACTGAGTCACAACCCCAGTCCCTTGTTTTTAATTTCAAGTTTTGTGGGCTTTCCTGCATTCTGGTTATTTATGAACCTTCTCCTTTGAGGTTCAGTGAAACTATCTTGTTGGTATCCCAAAATTTCTACCCCAACCAGAAATGTTCCACAGTTCTTTATGGACCTCAAGTGTTGCTAGAGAAATGATTAAATGATCATTTAGTTATCAAAGCAAATAGGGCAGTGTTTTCAGGACAGAAGTCTTAAGAGAATGCTCATTATTAGATTTCTATTTTTACATATGTATTTAGCCATGGACTCTTATGGATTTGAAGTGATTCACAAACCAGCAGATTTTAGAAACGTTTTATGTTGACAACTCTTTTCAAATGGTTTCATTCGGATTGAGGCACATTTGACTGAGGGTAAACATTAAGATGCATTTAAAGTGCTTATGAATTTTCCTGGCTAGAATATTGCAGAGGGTTTTGCCAGTGTTCTCACCACTTTATTTATATCATTGGTGTTGAAAAACCTCCCAGAAGAATGAATGTACCCCAGAGGCAAGCTCCTGCAGCTGGCCACCCACAGACCCCCACACCCACTGATCCAATTCTCTGTCCACCATTAATTGGGTGTCAGGTGCTGTTGGATTGTTAATTATTGGGTAAACCCCAGGGTTTTGTCCTCAAAAAGCCCAAGGTCTAGCTTGTTGGTATTGGAACCACAGGGTGGGTTATTCACTTTTCCTTGCCTCTCAAGACAAATCTGAGCTCCATCCAGGGAATTATATCTAGTGGTACTGGTATCTTAGGAAAATCTCTCATTTGGGATAAAAAACTAACAGCAAGAATAATTTTCCTCATGGGGGAAGGAGAGTTTCTGGCACAAAGGTGTCCCCAGCTCTTTCCCTCTTCTTACCCACATAATCTTCTCCTCATCCTGGGAAAGACAACTGTGTACTGCTCATCCCTGGAATCCTGGGCATGTGCCTTGACCTTCTCAGTCTTTCTTCAAGAGAAATGTTCCCAATTCACAAATGCAGGAAAACTGGTTCCCCAAAGACCTGGGCTGCTGTTACTGATAATCAAAAGTAAAAAATACTGAAAATGGGGGCTGGGACTGGGGATCAGCCATAGAGTGCTCACTAGCATGTGCAAGGTACTGGGTCCCATCCTCAGCACCACAGAAAAATAAATGGATAGATTAAATGTATTGGGTCCAACTCCAACTAGAAAATATATTTTAAAAAATAAATATTGAAAAGGTAATCTATCTAGCAATTAGGGAAATGCAAGTTTAAACTGCACTGAGATTCCCTTTCACTCAAGTCAAAATGGCATTTACCCAGAATACAGTAACAATCATGCTCACCCACAAGAATGGGGTCCTAAGGAGAATAAGGTATATTTTATGCTTGGATAATTTTACCAAAATGGACTCTATGGTCATGTATAACTAAGAAGAACCAACAAAATAGAAAAACATAAAACATACTAAACAGGACCATAGGACCAAATTGATAGCATCACACTCAGATGAGGAAATGTCTTTAGGTACATTACAGAATTTTCTAAATCGCTCCCCCATTGGATGCTGCCAAAGGTGTTGGAGTCTGAAAGGAAGGTGGAGGTCCAGGGTGATGCATGGAGAACAAAGAACACCCCCCCCGCTTTCATCTGCAGGAGCTGGGGTCCCAGGGGGCAGGTAACCTCGAGGCCTCCATGATTAATTAAGGCAGAGAGGAGCAGGGTGCATTCGAATGTATGGAGTTATTTACCAAATTAGGAAAACCTGGAATTGGCTTTCCTGGACTCCCAATCAAACCCAAATTGTTTTTCATTAAAAGACAGACCTGGAGCCCCCCTTAACGAGAAGTCTTCTCTGTATTATGTGACTTTTTGCACCACTGAATTGGGGGGACAAGACCAGAGCTCTCTTTGGAAACACATTGCCTTTGCATCAAGACAAGCAGGTAGGGTCTGTCTCTTTTCTTTTTTTCTTTTTCTTTTTTTTGTCACGTGCAGAGTATTTAGCTGATATAAGGATGCACACCTGGGCAGGGGGTCTCTGGTTTTTGGAGGAGGCAGGATTCCATTGCTTGGGATCCAGGGGACTGGTGGGAACCAGGGAGAGCACCCAGGGTGGCCTTGATCTGTGCAAGGCTATTATTCTGTGGCCACCGCATGTATTTCTCTCAAAAAGAAAGAAAGGAAAAATAAAAAGTGTCACACGCCTGTCATTGCAGCGTCTAGGGAGGCTGAGGCAGGAGGATGGTGAATTGAAAGCCAGCTTCAGCAAAAGCAAGGTGCTAAGCAACTCAATGAGACCCTGTCTCTAAACTTCAAGCTAGGGCTGGGGAAGGGGCTCAGAGGTCGATGCCTCTGAATTCAACCCTCAGTGGCCAGAGGGAGAGGGAGCCCGGGTGCAGCTGGGGTTTAGCAAGTTCTGTGCTCTGGGGTTCTCTTCTGTGCTGATCTCCTTATTCTGCCTCCAGCTCATTGTGGGCTCCAGATACAGATTAAACTCAGCTGGAGGAACATCAGCTCTCATACAGCCAACCCGGTGGGAACCTCCTCCAGGGGGCCCCCGCCCCTCCCACCTTCCCTGTGAGCCGGAGCAGGGATGCCATCAGGTGGGACCCACTGTGGCAGAAACCCGAGTTGGCCAACCCGACTCCGGAGGCTCTCTGTGTCCACAGGCCCGAGCCCATTGGGGACAGCGCCCCTCAGTCCCCATGGCCAGCTGGGTGGAGAGCGTTTAAAGTGGTGGAGACCCCTCCAGCCTCCCCATCCCCTGGGGCAGCCTCAGCCCCTGCTCCAGTCCTAAGTGACAGGTGAGCACGGCTGCCTGGCATCTTCCCGGGCTGTGGTGATTGAGAGGTGGGACCAGAGAATAATCAACTCCAAGCCAGGGGATGGCACACACCTGTCATCCCAGTGGCTGTGGGTAGGGGGATAATACGGGAGAACGTGGAGGTCAAGGCCAGCATTGGCAAGTGGGTGAGGCACTTAGAGACTCAGGGAGACCCTGCCTCTAAATAAAGTGCAAAATAGGGCTGGGGATGGGGCTCAGTGGTCAAATGCCCCTGAGTTCAATGCCAGGTACCAAAAGAAAAAAAATCCAATCTCCAAACACCGTTTTCCTGCAGGAGGGGAGCTGCAGTGAACAGGGATCTCGCCTATTCCTGAGCTAGTTTTGTGGAGTTTGTTTTTTTGTTTTGTAGTTAACAGAAGAGTGCCTTACCACTCAGCCATGTCCCTGGTAGTTTTTAGTTTTTATTCTGACCGCGGGTCTAGCTTCGTTGCTAAAATTGGCCTGGTTAGGGTTTGATTTATAATGACTTTTCCATTGCAATTAAGTATAGGATTTTCACATCCACGTGGGTTCGTGGGTGGACTTTATTGAGGTCATATTCTTTGAAGATGATTGTAACAGTACAGCTTCACAATGTACTTGTTAGGTAATAACTTTTTTTCCCTTATAATTAAAATTTTCTTGGTTAAGTTTACAAATATTTAAGTTTGTGGATGAGTTTTAATACTGGATGCTTCCATTAAGAGTAAAGCATGCTGGATTGTTTATTAGTGCATCATAGTTATACATAATACCACATGCATATGGCACCCGTGTAGAACTTACCCATGGTATTTTATACTATTTTTAATCTGAATATCCCATGACTATTAATGTATTATTCTGGTCATATGAACTGGTTGCAACAAGTCCCTGCAGTGGGGAAATATCATGTGTCTTTAATGGCAAAACTGTTTCCACAAATAGTTAAGAAGCACTTAAACTCCTTGAGTTTATTAGAATTCTTTTGTTTTCCATCTTCATTGATACTATTACATTTTCTCTCTGGTAGGGTTTTATTTCACATTTCTCAGGTTTCTAAAGATGCTGGATTCTTTTTATTCTTATTATGGAACACATGGGTATCTCCTGAACAAATTGGCAGCTCAAGCCTCCTCCCTGAATTTTTTCTGTGCTGGATTTTCAGACTGTGAGAATCTCCACTCTGGGGCCCTTTTCCTACCCAAGGGGGCTAGGTTTCCTACCCATGGGTCTCAGGGTTTTCTTCCCACCCTGAGCTTTTCTTTCTTTTGGGGGGGTAGGGGGGCATAGTGTATTGAACACAGGGGTTCTTTCCCACTGAGCTAGATCCCTCCTACTTTTTATCATTTATCTTGAGACAGAGGCTGACACTGGCCTTGAACTTTGGCCTCAGCCTCCTGACTGGCTGGGATTACAGGTGTGTGCCCTTTTGCCTGGTTCCTCCTGAATGTTCTAAATGTAAGGGAAGCAAAATATCAGATCCAGAACCCGTCTCCCAGATGAAACCTGTACACATGTATCAATGAATTCCTCAAATTAAAGTCCCCTGTCCCCATTTCCAGTGAAAATATGTGTTCACATGTGTGTGTGCATGTGTATTCTTCCTTTATTTCCCAGGCCAGACACTTTGTCAGAATATCTTTGGGCTGAGTGTCCATGCTGTGGACTGCATATCCTAGGGGTTCTCAAGCCCTCTGAGATTTTCCTGGTCCTGTTTTGGCTCTGCCTGACACGAGTATTTCACACCTGGCTCATCTGAAGTCTCTTGAGCATCTGGTAAATATCAGCCACCTGTTGACCATGAGCAGGTGCATTTAGGGGAAGTAGTTTCTCAGTGGAGCAGTTGATTTCCCTGCAGCTGGGAAGAGTCTCCTAATCCAGAAGCCAATTCAGATCTTCCCTCATCCTGGCTCCTGTGGATCCTGGAACAGCGATGGGCATGCAGCCATTTATTAACACACTGGTTCAAGTTCCTTTGGAAATCCGTCCAGAGTGGTCGTTAATCTGTTAGCTTGTACAGAACTCCATGCTATTTTTAAAAATGGCTGAACTAAGCTTATATTCTAGCCCCGTGTGAGCGGGTCTTTCTCCATATCCATGTCATCGGAGGGCTATTTCCTTCACCTGTTTGGTAGGAGCCTTTCCCACAGTTGGGCTCAGGCTGAAGAAGGTCTCCTACTTAGCTGGTGACTGAATTCCTGATGCAATTGGTTAGAACCCAGGCTGCCTGTGCTCACTGCAATAAGGTGGTGTGAGCCTATTCTAGAAAGAAACAGGGAGTTGTGGTTTTGACCCCTTTTGCTTCACTCCTTGTGGGGATTGTAGCCCAGGGAAATACTTACACATCAATGTGAAGACCCTCCTTCCTGACCTAGGGAGACTTGCACATGCACAGTTTCCATTGCTCCCAAAGCTTTTGTGGGTTAGGATGGAGTCCATGAATGGAGAAAAATGTTGGAACTCTGAGTGCCTGGACATACTCCTTCCAGAAAAAACTGGTCAGGCCTGGAGTTATTACTGAGATAGGGGGTAGAGGGCTCAGGCAGGGCTGCTGGATGGACTGCATTTGTCCTGTGTACCCTCAGAGACTGGATAGAGAGGAGCTCAACTGCTAGCAACCACAGCTTGCAGATCATGCTGCAAATCCCTTCTAGGGATAAACTGGGACCCTTGATCTCACTCCCCTTCTACCATGGTAAATTTTCAAACTGTTTTCTTTGGTCCCTTCTTCAATGAAAAGAAAATTATGGTGAAATTTTGATGGGGTGTTATCATAGATGAACCTGAGGAAAGGGGCCATTTTTATAAGGAGGAATTTTATCACTCAGTCTCTTATGTGCTGATCTGTATTTGCATTTTTTTTCAAATTCTGCAGGTGTCCTTTTAAAAATATGCTTATATGTGAAATACGACATTTATGTGACATTGGTATAAAACTGACAAGGTGTTTCATAGTATTTGTCAAACTGTATGCAATATGGCAAACAATGTGGCTGCTTGCCAGAAATGGTTATTTCTGGATGGAATTTCCAGGGTGTCCTATTACTGAACTATATCCTCAGCTCTTTTTAAAATTTTACTTTAAAAAATTTAAAAATTTATAATTTTTTCTTAATTTAATTTTTTAAAATCTATTGCCTACTTTTTTTTAAATTTAGGCAGGATTTTACTCAGTTGCTGGGGTCAGCTTCACAATTGTGATCCCCCTGCCTCAGTCTCTAGACCACTGAATTTATGAGTTGTGTAGCACCACATGCATCCTTTCTCACAATCTCTTTCTTTTAGATGTTTTTATGTCATGATTTAATTTATATATATATATATATATATATATATATATTAAATACACAATAACAGTAGAATGCATTACACTCCTTATTAAGCACATAGAGCACAATGTTTCATATCTCTGTGTATAAAGTATGTTCACATCAATTTATGCCTTATACATATACTCATTTATTTCTGCATTACAATTCTTAATGCACATATATACCACAATTTTTCATCTCTTTGTATATAAGGTATGTTGATACCCAATTCAAGTCTTCATACATGTATTTTGAATAATGATGTCGACCATATCATTGTATAATGATAACCGTCACATTCCACCATCCTTGCTAATCTCCTTCCCCCTTCATTTTCCTCCCACTCCTCTTCCCTATCTAGAATTAATCTAATCATTCCATGATCTTCCTCCCTTCACAACTGTGAGTCACCCCCATATATCAGAGAAAATATTTGGCATTTGTTTTTTTGGGATTGGCTAACTTCACTTAACATAATATTTTCTAAGTGCATCCATTTAATGGCAATTCCATGTTTTTATTCTCTTTTAGTGCTGAGTAATATTCCATTGTGTATATGTGCCACATTTTTTTATCCATTCATCTACTGAAGGGCATCTAGGTTGGCTCCACAGTTTAGCTATCGGGTATTGTGCTGCTATAAACATTGATGTAGATGTGTCCCTGTAGTGTGCTGTTTTTAGGTCCTTTGGGTAAAGTCAAAGAAGAGGAACAGCTGGGTCAAATGGTGGCTCCATTCACAGATTTTCAAGGAAACTCCATACTGCTTTCCATATGGCTGCACCAATTTGCAGTCCCACCAGCAATTTATGAGTGTGCCTTTTCCCCCACATCCTCGCCACCATTGCTGTTGTTTGTCTTCATAATAGCTGCCATTCTGACTGGAGTGAGATTATATTTTAGTTTTTATTTGCATTTCTCTGATTGCTAGAGATGATGAACATTTTTTTATATATTTGTTGATTGATTGTATATCCTCTTCAGAGAAGTGTCTGTTTAGGTCCTTGGCCCATTTGTTGATTGAGTATTTGTTTTTTTGGTGTTAAGATTTTTGAGTTCTTTATATACTCCAGAGATTAGTGCTCTATTTGATGTGTGAGGAGTCAAGATTTGCTCACAGGATGTAGGCTCTCTAATGTTTTTTTTTTGATACAAACTTTTGATTTTGAATTCCTTTCAAGTGTTGATTCTTGGTTTTAATTCTTGTGCTATAGGAGTCTTATTAAGGAAGTTGGGGCCTAATCACAAATGATGAAGATTAGGGCCTATCTTTGCTTCTGTTAGATGCACAGTCTCTGGCTTAATTCCTAGGTCCTTGATTCATTTTGAGTTAACTTTTGTGCATGGTGAGAGATAGGGTTTCAATTTTATTTTGTTGCATATGGATTTCCAGTTCTCCTAGAACCATTTGTTGAAGATGCTATCCTTTCTCCAATGCATGTTTTTGACACCTTTGTCTAATATAAGGTAGTTGTAATTTTGTGGGTTGGTCTCTGTGTCCTCTGTTCTGTACCATTGGTCCATCAGCCTGTTTTGGTGTAAATACCATGCTGTTTTTGTTACTCTTGCTCTTTAGTATTGTTTAAGGTCTGGTATATCAATGCTATCTGCTTCACTATTCCTGCTAAGGATTGCTTTGGCTCTTCTGAATCTCTTATTTTTCCAGATGAATTTCATAATTGCTTTTTCTATTTTTATGAGGAATGCCATTGGGATTTTGATCAGAATTGCATTAAATCTGTATAGTGCTTTTGGTAGTAAGGTCATTTTGAAAATATTAGTTCTGCCTATGCAAGAGTAAGGTAGATCTTTCCATTTTCTAATGTCTTTGATTTCTCTTTAGTGTTCCATATTTTTCATTGTATGGATTCTTTACCTCTTTTTTTTTGACTCCCAGGTATCTTTTTCTTGAGGATATTATGAATGGGGTAGTTTTCCTCATGTCCCTCTCAGAGGATTTGTCACTGATATAAAGAAATGCCTTTGATTTATGGGTGTTGATTTTATATTCTGCTACTTTGCTGAATTCTAGTTCTAGAAGTTTTCTCATAGAGTTTTTTTGGGTCTTGTAAGTACAGAATCATATCATCAGCAAATGGTGCTAGTATAAGTTCTTTTTTTCCTGTACTTATTTGTTCAATTTCTTTCATTTAATTGCTCTGGCCAGTTTTTGAAGAACTGTGTTAAATAGAAGTGGTGAGAGAGGGCATCCCTCTCTTGTTCAGATTTTAGAGGGAATGCCTTCAATTTTTCTCCAATTAGAATGATGTTGGCCTGTAGCTTAGATTAGAGAGCCTTTACAATGTTGAGGTAAGTTTCTGTTATCCCCAGTTTTTCCAGTGTTTTGAACATGAAGGGGTGCTGTATTTTGTCAAATGCTTTTCTGCATCTATGGAGATAACCATATGATTTTTATCTTTAAATCTACTGATGTGACGAATTACATTTATTGATTTCTCTATGTTGAACCAACCTTGCATCATGGGGATGAATCCCACTTGATCATGGTGCATGAACTTTTTGATATGTTTTTGTAATTGATTTGCCAGAATTTTATTCAGAATTTTTGCAGCTGTTTTTTAGAGATATTGGTCTGAAGTTTTCTTTCTTTGATGTGTCTTTGTCTGATTTTAAAATCAAGGTGATTTTAACCTCATAGAATGAGTTTGCAAGTGCTCCCTCATTTTCTATTTTACAAAATAATTTCATGAGTATTGGTGTTAGTTCTTCTTTAAGGTCTTGTATCCATTGAGTCATGGGCTTTTTTTTCTTTTCTTTTTTTGGTTGGTAAGCTTTTGGTTGTGTCTTCTATTTCATTGCTTTAAAATGATCAGTTCAACTTGTGTATGTCATTCTCACTCAATTTGGTTAAATTATATGATTGTAGACATTTGTTGATGTCTTCAGTATTTTCTGTTTTATTGGAGTACAAATTTTCAAAATAATTTAAAATTATCTTATGTATTTCTCTAGTGTTCATGGTGATATTTTCTTTCTCATCATGGATTTTAGTAATTTGAGTTTTTCTCTTTCTCTACATTAATATAGATAAGGAATTATAAAGTGTATTTTTTTCAAAGATCCAACTTTTCATTTTGAAAATTAAAAAAATTAATTAATGTATAAAAAATATATGGCAGCAAATGTATTATAATTCTTACTACACATGTACAGCACAATTTTTCATATCTCTGTAAAGTAGGTTGACACCAATTCATGTCTTCATACATGTACGATGGATAATGATGTCCATCATATTCCATCATCCTTGCTAATCCCCACCCCCTCCCTTCCCATCCCTCTGACCTAAATATAATTCATCTACTCCTTCCATACTCCCCCTCCCTACCCCAGTATAGTCAGCCTTCGTATATCAGAGAAAACATTCAACATTTGTTTTTTGGGGTTTGACTAACTTCATTTAACATTATATTCTCCAACGCCATCCATTTACCTGCAGATGCCATGATTTTATTCTGTTTTTTTTGCTTAGTAATATTCCATTGTTTACAGATGCCACATTTTCTTCATCCATTCATCCACTGAAGGGCATCTAGGTTGGCTCCACAGTTTGGCTATTGTGAATTGTGCTGCTAAAATTATTGTGGCTGTGTCCCTGTAGTGTGCTGTTTTTAAGTCCTTTGGGTATAGACCGGGGAGTGGGATATTTCTGTCAAATGGCAGCTCAATTCCCAGTCTCTTTGTCAATTTTTAATTGCTTCTTTTGTTTCAATTTCTTTGATTTCAGCTCTGATATTAATTATTTCTGTCCTTTATTGCTTTTGGCGTTGATTCATTTTTTTCCTAGGGCTTTGAGATATAATTTTATGTCATTTATTTAACTTTTTTTTTTTAAGGAATGAACTCCATGCAATGAACTTTCCTCTTAGTAATGTCTTCATAGTGTCCTAGAGATTTTGATATGTTGTATCTGTGATCTCATTCACCTCTAAGAATTTTTAAATCTCCTTCTTGATGTTTTCTGCAACCCATTGTTCATTCACTAGCATATTATTTAGTCTCCAGGTCTTGGAGTAGCTTCTATTTTTATCATTTCTTTCTAATTTCATTCCATTAGGATCTGGTAGAATGCAGGGTAGTATCTTTACTTTTCTATATTTGCTTGGAGTTGCTTTTTGGAATGCATATGGTATATTTTAGAGAAGGATCCATTTGCTCCTGAGAAGAAAGTGTCTTTGCCTATTGAAGTATGAAATAGTCTATGTATGTCAGGTAAATCTAAGTTATTGATTGTATTATTGAGTTCTGTATTTTCTGTTTGGCTTTTGTTAGGAAGATCAATCCAGTGGTAAAAAAGGTGTGTGAAAGTCACCCAGAATTATGGTCTTGTGGTCTACTTGGCCCTTGAACTTGAGAAGAGTATGTTTGAACATAGATGCTCCATTGTTTGGGGCATAAATATTTATAATTGTTCTGTCTTCTTGGTGTATATTTCCCTTAATGAGTATGAAAGGTCCTCCTTTATCCCTTCTGATTGACTTTCACTTGAAGTCCACATTATTTGATATAAGGATGGAAACCCCTGCTTGCTTCCACAGTCCATGTGAGTGGTATGTTTTTAAAAATTTTTTTTGTAGATTGAAACAATACATTTATTTTATTTATTGATTTTTATGTGGTGCTGAGAATCCAACACAGGTCCTCACAGGTGCTAGGTGAGCACTCCACCACTGAGCCCCAGCCCCAGCCCAAGAGATATATTTTTTTTCAACCTGTCACCTTCATTCTGTGGTGTCTTTTCCTATGAGATGAGTCTCTTGGAGGCAGCATTTTGTTAGATCTTTTTTTAAATGCAATCTGCCAGTCTTTTGATTGCAGAGTTTTGGAAATTAACATTCAGGGTTATTATTGAGACATGATTTGTTTTCCCAGTTATTTTTGGTATTTAACTTGATTTGGTTTCTCTTTGATGGGTTTTTTTCTTTAGAGTGATACTTCCCTTTTCTAATTTTTATTGTTTTTCATTTTCTCCTCATGGAATATTTTACTAAGGATGTGCTGTAGTTCAGGCCTTCTACTTGTAAATTCTTTTAACTTTTGTGTATTATGGAAGATTTTTATTTTATCATAAAATAGCTTCTAAATTGAAATTCAATTGCTAATCAAAATTTAATTTTGCTGGGTATGATTCTTGGTTGGCATCTGTTTCTTTCAGAGCTTGGTATATGTTGTTGTAGGATCTTGTAGCTTTTAGGTTCTCTGTTGAGAAATCAGAAATCCTGATTTCTTTCCCCCATATATAATCTGATTCCTTTCTCTTGTGGGTTTTAAAATACTCTGTTTCTCCTGTATGCTATGTGTTTTTCATTATGATGTGCATTGGTGTGGATCTGTTGTGATTTTGTTCATTTGTTGTCCTGTAATCTCCTTGTATTTGATTTTCCAATTCACTCTACATGTTTGGAAATTTTTATGATATTATTTCATTGAATAGATTGTCCATTTGTGTAGTTTGGAACTCTATGCCTTTCTCTATCCCAATAGTTGTTAAATTTGCTCTTTTCATGTTATCTCATGATTCTTGAATCTTCTGCTCATGGTTTGTTACCATCTTCACTGGTGTCAACTTTATTTTTTCAAGATTATATATTTTGCCTTGAATGTCAGAGGTTCTGTCTTCCAAGTGATCTATTCTGTTGGAGATGCTTCCTATTGAGTTCTTAATTTGGTTTACTGTTTCCTTCATTTCAAGGATCTCTTGTTTTTTTCAGAATCTCTATCTCCTTATTGAAGGAAACTTTTGCTTTCTGTATTTGCTTATGTAACTCTTTATCAAAATGATCCCATGTTGCCTGTATTTGCTCTTATATCATCCTTTAATTCATAGAAAATTATGTACCTCCTCCACTCCTTCTCTGTTATTTCTCCTGCTGTTCTGGATTCTAATAATGCAGCATCTTTGTTTAGGGCACATTCTTGTCGGTATTTCATGTTTTTCATGCATCTTCCCTTCCATCTCTCTGTTTTCAAGGTGTTACAATTTTTATCCTGTAGGCTTATACTGTCCCCAACGGGTTCCAATAACTTTCTTTTTTAAAAATTTATTTATTTTTTAAATACATGACTACATTGGAATGCATTACAATCCTTATTACACAAAGAGCACTATTTTTTACTCCTCTGTATTTAAAGTATACTCATGCTAATTTATGCCATTCTACATGTACTCATTCCTTTCTGCATTACAACTGTTATTGAACACAATTTTCATATTTGTTTGTATATAAGGTATATTGGCAATAAATTCAAATCTTCATACATGTGTTTTTGAATAATGCTGTTGATCATATTGCACCATCCTTGCTAATCCCCTTTTCCCTCCATTTTCCTCTCTCCCCTCTTCCCTATCTAGAATTAATCTAATCCTCCCATGCTCTCCCTCCCTACCCGACTGTGAGTCACTCCGCATATATCAGAGAAAATACTTGTTAAAAGTATTTTCTTGGTTTTAATTTTTTTTGGGGGGGGGGTATTGACTAACTTCATTTAACATAATATTCTCCAACTCCATGCATTTACTAGCAAGCACAATGTTTTTTTTCTCTTTTAGTGCTGAGTAATAGTCCATTTGGTATATATATCCCATTTTCTTTATCTATTTATCCACTGAAGGGCATCTATGTTGGCTCCACAGTTTAGCTATTGTGAATTGTGCTGCTGTAAACATTGATGTGACTGTGACCCTGTAGTATGCTGTTTTTAATCCCTTTGGGGATAGACTGAGGAGTGGGATAGCTGGGTCAAATGGTGGTTTTATTCCCAGATTTCCAAGGAATCTCCATACTGCTTTCCATATTGGCTGCACCAATTTGAATCCCCACCAGCGATATATGATTGTGCCTTTTCTCCCACATCCTTGCCAACGCTCATTGTTTATATGTATAATAGCTTCCATTCTGGCTTGAGTAAGATAAAATCTTAGTTTAGATTTGCATTTCTCTAATTGCTATGTTGAACTTTTCATATATATATTTGTTGCTCAGTTGTATATCATATTCTGAGAAGTGCTTGTCCTTGGTCCATGTATCGATTGAGTTATTTGGTTTGTTTTTAGTGTGTGTGTGTTTGTGTATGTGTGTCAAGATCAAGTTCTTTATATACCCTAGAGATGAGGGCTGTATGTGATGTGTGAGTGGTAAGAGTTTGCTCCCAGGATGTTGGCTGTCTCTTCACCTCACTAAATGTTTCTTTTGCTGAGAAGCTGTTCAGTTTTGATCTGTCTGCTTATTGATTCTTGGCTTTAATTCTTATGCTATAATAGTCTTATTAAGGATGTCGGGGCCTAATCCAACATGATGAAGATTTGGACCTACATTTTCTTCTCTTAGGTGCAGGGTCTCTGATTTAATTCCTAGGTCCTTGATCCACTTTGAGTTGAGTTGTGTGCTTGATGAAAGAGAGGGTCTTAATTTTATTTTGCTGCCTATGGATATGCAGTTTTTTAGCACCATTTGTTGAAAAGGCTATTTTTTCTCCAATATGTTTTTGGTACCTTTGTCTAGTATGAGATAACTGTATTTATGTGTGTTATTCGCTGTGTTCTCTTTTCCATACAGTTGGTCTACTTGTCTATTTTGGTGCCAGTACCACGCTGTTTTTATTACTATTCCTCAGAAGAATAGTTTAACGTCTGGTATAGTGATGCCACATGCCTTTCTTTTCTAAGGATTGCTTTGCCTCCTCTGGTTCTCTTTGTTTTTCCACGATTAATTTTTATTTTTTTTTCTATTTCCATGAGGAATGCCATTGGGATACTGATTGGAGTTGCATTAAATCTTTATAGTGCTTTAGGTAGCATGGTCATTTTGACAATATAAATTCTACCTATTCAAGAAGAAGATAGAACTTTCCATCTTCTAGGTCTTCTTTAATTCTTTTTATTTAGCATGTTGTACTTTCCATTGTACAAGGCTTTTACCTCTTTTGTTAAATTAATTTAATCCCTTTCAATTCTCATTACCTTATTTTTTCCCTTCATTATTTTCCCCCATTATTCTCCTTCATCTATTTTATTAATCTTTTTATTCATATATGTTTGATGCTTTCTACATATACAGGAAGGTGGAATTCACAGTGGTATATTTTTATATACCCATGTTTTTTTTAATTCATTTGATATTCTCCTTTCCTATCACTCCCACTCAGTCTCCTGATACTCCACTAATCTTCTCTATATCTTTATTATATCCAGTTCTCCTTTTCCTTTTTGTTTTGCTGTAGCTGTCGCAGGTGAAAGAAAACATTTGACCCTTGATCAGTCTGATTAATTTTGCTTAGCATGATGTTGTTAATTTCTGTTCATTTACTGACAAATGTCACAATTTAAATCTTCTTTATCGCTGACTAAAAACATATTGTGTGTATCACATTTTATTAGTCAATTCATCTATTAACCGGCATGGGAACTGCTTTCATAATATGGCTATGGTGAATTGGGATACTAGGAACAAAAATGTGGCTCTATCAAAATATAAAATTAATTACAATTACAGGTAGCCAATATTCATGGCTACTCGAACATGCTTTTCTGGTACAAATATAAGTCAAGCATAAAAAAACAATCCACTGTTGATCATTATATATAGGCAGTAGCATATTCAAATAAATGTTTATCATTATGAAAGTAGTGTTACTTATTGGGCAAATATCACTTGCATTTTTGTTTGCTTTTTTAATCTTTTTAAATATACTTATTATTATTTCTGCTGTGGTTTTGACTTTTTTCTTGTGCCTGTTACAAATACTTTTTTTTCTTCTAGCAAAATGTAAGTAAAATCTAATTTACCATTTTTAAGTTTATAATCCCATAGCTCATACAGTAGCCATAATGTTGTAAAATGATCACCAGTGTTTAATTTCTGATATTTTTATACATAAAAAATCAGTTCCTTCTAACACTCATTTACATTCTCTCAAAGAATTTATTTTTGCATCCCTTGTCATTTTTAATGTTTCCTCATTTTTAGATTTTTTATAAATTTTAATACTATTCTGTTCTACTGTTTAGATTTTGTGTAAATTTTAATACTGTTTTGTTAACTAGACAACATATTTTGGAAAGATAAAAGGCATAACAATTTGATCCTTATGGCTTTGACTTTTAAGAGTGGACTGATACATGGGCTCATCCAGGGCAGGGCTGTCAGTGTAGATTCCCTCAGGGGGCAGTTTGTACATTTCAGCTACAGTTCTTGGAACCATGATGATTGAACTGGAGAAATAATTTAGGGACTTTATGAACTCCAAAGTAAATAAGGCTGGGAACTAAGCAGAAAAATAAGAAAAGTAAAAATAAAGTTTAAACAAATATTATTCTTAAGATAAACTAGGGTCATGATTGATTGTTTTAACTTAACAAAATTAGAAATTAATGGGGATTGGTAAAAAAATATATTTCAAGTAGAACTTTTCAGACATTGAATTTTCTACTACAGATAGGAGACACAGAAACCCACTGAATTCTGTGGTTTTCCAAGAAAATGACAGAGTAGATTTATGAAATATCTGTCAAATCTCACTATGTTATCAAGGCCTTAGTGGAAACTATTGCATTTGTTTTTGTGCTGCTGGTAATAAAACCCAAGTTCTTACACATGCTGAACAATTTCTGCACCACTTAACTACAACCATAGCTCCATAAAATATTATTATGTAAATGTCTCTGTAGGTGAAAACCTTACAGGTTATTTTGTATTTATGCATAAATTACATATAATTAATGAAATATAATTCATAATGTCACATAATTATTCATTAATATGACTCATTATAATAAATGATTTTAAAGATATATGCTTAAACTATGTACCTCTGCAGTATTTTATATATCTATAATTCATTAATAAGACTATATCATCTCCAGGGAAATCCTGCCATCCCTTGTATGTTTTTTGAGTTTATTTCTAGGTTTTCAGTTCTATTCCACTAATCTGTTTGTATACTCTTTGCCACATATCTCACCTTTTAGGGTACTGTAAGTTCATAGTAAATCTCAGTGTCAGATATTTCAGTCCCATAAACTTATTCTACAGAATTGTTGACCATTCTATATGCCTGCATTCTCCATATAGCCTTTAGAATTCATTTTTTTATATTTGTGCAATAGGTTGTTACAATTTTATCTTGTTTTTGTTTAACTCATTTACTAGAGTTGTATATAGCTGATATCTTAATATTGAATGCTTCTTTGGATGTTTGGTAGTTGTAGGGTCGCCCAATTTGCAGGAAGTAGATCAGCAGTGTAGATGACATCCTGGGACTTATAAGTGACATCAGAATTACGTGAAAGACTGCAATTTTGAGACTCAAAGTAGTGACACTTGTGCCAACCAGTGTCAAAAACATGTTCTTTTTAAAAAATATTTTTTAGTTGTTGATGAACCTTTATCCTTTATATGTGGTGTTGAGGATTAGACCTGGTGCCTCACACATGCTAGGCAAGAGCTTTGCCACTGAGCCACAACCCCCATTTGATTTTCTGCAAATTCACACATTTTCTTTTAGAAAAATAAATTTTAAAGATCATTGTAGGTGAGGACTTTAAACTGACTCCAACTGAGGGCTGGGTTTGTGGCTTGGTAGAAAACTCGTCTCGCATGTGTGAGGCACTGGGTTCGATCCTCAGCACGACAAAGATAAAGGTATTGTGTCCATCTACAACTAAAACAAAAAGAAAATTAAAAAATTAAAAATAAATCATTCTGCTGCACGTAAATTATACTTCAATTTATAAGAAAAAATAAAGAGAGGCTTAGCTATACATGAAAAGGAAGCCTGCTGAGGACTGTAGGTTCACAGAACTGTTTGCTTTCTTCTGAGAAAGGAATAAAATGTAGTGGTGATATATGACCATTTTTTTCAGAAAATGTCACTAACATTTATTTAACAATACAATCACCTTATACTTCACATCTACCAGGTAATGTTTATATTTTTTCCAGGATCTACATAATAAAAAAAGCCAAAGTATTACCAAAGCATGGGTTCCTAGGGGGTCTCAGGTCCAGGTTTTTGGCATCCCACCAAAAGGATCTGAGTGAAGGAAGAGGTTGGCAAGCAAAGCAAAGGTTTACTGAAAATGAAGTTCACTCTGGGAAAGCAGAGTGGCAGAGCTGTGAAGAAGCTCAAGGCCCTGTCTACATAGCGGAGCTTGGTTTTATTGGGATGTGCTAGTTCTTCCCCTTTTCCCCTGGATAGATCTGAGTCTGTCACCGTGATTGACAACTGAATCTGACAATTTCTTCTCTACAGTCCCCTGCCCCATCTCAGAAAATGCACTGAGGGAGTAAATCTCAATGTTAACTAGTAACAAGTTAACTTTAGGTCAGCACATGCCCAAGATCAGGGACTTTCCCTTCAGGGCCTTCCTTGTGGTCTTCTAGCTTCCTCCCTTTAACAGAAAGATGTCCAGTTTTCATTCACAGGTAGAGTGACAGACAAGTGAAGTTTGAGTTGTGACTGAGGGCCCTAAGTGGTGGTCTGCCCTTTTTATCCCTTCCCCACACCCTATATCTCCTACCTAACAAAAGGAACTACAAAGTATCTAATATTACTGTCCAGTATACAATTTTAATTTCTGTTTCCTATAAATAGGAGAATAATTAATAAAAGCAATATTAATAAATTTGAAGAGAAAGAACCTAAAACCTCAAATCGTAGAATGGATTAGAAAGTTTTCAATGTTTACAGTAGAGATTCCAGTAATTGTAGATGCAACATCCATTCTTACCTACCTCCCCAGTGATTCAGAAGACACTGACTTCCCCAGATCATATCCTAGCTCCAGGGCTGGTTCAGAAACCCAGACGTATTTAAACCAAACAGCATACAGTGATTATTACTGGTCTAAAGGTGACCATGGGGTCTAAACAGGTAAAATGAAAACAACTTTTAGTATGTGATTATGAAACTTCTATTTCTGTGCTGAAACTAATGGATGTTTGTTGTTCCAACTTCAGATTATAACCACACTAAAACAAGAAGGAAACTAGCCTGAGGATAAATAGGAAACACAGATAAACCAAGTTAGTATTTGGTTCATACTGTGCTTAAAGATCAAGCCCTAGAGTCTCCTCTACTTACAAAATTTGCAATATGAGAGAAAAACAAACTTCCTTCTGGAATAAGGTAAATTATTTGGGGGTTTCTGTCATTCAGAGATGGATCCACCATAATTATTTTTAAATGGTTTCTCTAAAGTAGATAACGTCATGAAAGTTACTTCAAATTAGGAAACAACACTTCGTATTTTATAAATAAATTACAATCTTTAAAAGTGTACATAAATTCATTAATCCATTGAGTTCAATCACAAAAATATATGTGACCAGTTAACAGATAATGAGTTTAGGTTACTTTTATTTAATTGCACAAAACTGTTTACAGTACATTTCTCAATAAAGAAAAATTGAATTATAACCCAAGGGTGAGTTAATTTGTACAAATCTTGAATAATGTCCTATATATTTCATTAACAGATGCTCAGAGACTCTGCAAAGACACTCCTCTGCTCAATCAGAAGCCAGATTAAAGTTCCATCTGGAGCCTAATGGCTCCATGGTTCTATTACAATTACCCAAGTCACTAAAGTAAGCCTTAATAGCTGTATATCACGATCTCTCTTGAAGGTACATATAGTCTTGCCCCTAAAACCAGAAAATAAGATCATAATTTTGTGTATGCATACTCAGATGCAGAAAATTTAGTAGGTATCCAAATGCTATTGCATTTTTTCAATGACACTGAACTTTTCCTATGTGACTTTTCATCAGCATATCTGCTTAGAAACAGATGCTGGGATACTGCATCATCACCTTACCTTGACATATCAAGGACAAAGTTCACTTTCCCTTTAATCAATCTACAGAGTAACCCAGATACCTAGAATAATCTTTCACATTTCTCTTAGATCCTATCACAGGCATTTCTTATCAAAACAGAAAAACTGGATAAGGCTATTTTATCTCCTAATTTTCATGGCTATAAATTGTTGCAAAGCCAAAGGATTTAAGAGCAGGAGGGAACATGGAAAGTTCTAAAAGATCTACATCTAAAACCACATTCCTCAAAGTTCCACTGCCTGACATGCACTTTCTGCTTAAAACATTTTATAGCAATTTGACATAGTAATGAGCTTATGCTTTATATATTTTCAAGTCTTTGGAATAATATACATCTTTGGGTTTGTTTCTGTCTCTGGACTAAGACTTGGGCCCAGTTAGAACACTGAATTTCACCTGAAAGTGTTTGTTGGCCTAATACAGTGTTTTGTTTCATTTTGAATGCCTTTAGATGGAACCCAGACTTTCTGATTAGCTAAAGTAGTAAGGTATTTACATCATTTTCAGGTTAGCCCCAGAAGGCATCTGAAGTGGTCATTTAAAGATCCACTAGGCCAATGTTTCTTAAACTCTACTAACACCATTGGTGAAAAATAAAAGCAACTTCAGTGAATTGCATTTAACATTTTTTAAAACTGACTTGCCATTGAATAACCCACAAAAAGAATTCAAGAATACATACACATGTGGAAGATCAGCATCCCTAATTCTAAAATCCTAAATCCAAAATCTTCCAAAAGTTAATACTTTTTGAGCACCAACATAATCCAGAATTGTAAAATTTCACAGCTGTCCTCATGTACTAAGTTGCAGTGTAGAGGAAGATGCACAATTTAAAAACAAAACCACCAAAAAAAAAAAAAACAATTGTATAAAAATCACTTCTAAGTTATATATATAAAATGTATATAAAACAAACAAATTTTGTGTTTAGATTTGAGTTCTATCCTCAATATATTTCTTAGGTGAATATTCCAAAGTCCAGAAAACTTCCAAACTTTATTCAGTGGAATAAAACCCACAGTAGGAATATTTTTCCAAATACAGAATTATCTGACCATATGTAAAAGCAAATTTGTCAATCAAGATATACAATTCAGATGAAGAAGTTAAGGGTTCAAAGTCAGTAACTATAGTCAAGTTTGAAGATGCTTGTGGAATAAATTAAGTGAAAATGAAAGAAATATAGAGCCTAGCTAGATTTCTTTCATAGGTAAGTAAAGGTTCTAGTGCCTCCATGCAGACCAAACCAAAGGGGCAACCTAAACACAGTATACAAAAGAGACTTTAGGGCTGGGGATATGGCTCAAGCGGTAGCGCACTCGTCTAGCATACATGAAGCACTGGGTTCGATTCTCAGCACCACATAAAAATAAAGATGTTGTGTCCACCTAAAACTAAAAAATAAATATTTTAAAAAAGGGAGATTTTAAACCCCAAGTGTCACTGTCTCACGGAAGCCACATTCATTGAATGAATATAGCCCATAAAACTATCCTACAAATTACAGAACATATTTCTTGATGCCTGTCAAAAAAAATAGAAACTTTAAAACCTGAATGTATAGGAGCTTTCTTCATGCAAAGCAGACTTGATACAAGACAAGGCTCATCTTCTTTGAAATATATTAATGACTATATTAAATGGGTTTATGACACAATTACTAAACTCCTGTGAATTCTAAAAAGAAAATAGGTATGAAAACCAGATATGATACTGTTAAAAGGTATGTATATTAATTATGTAGAGAAAAAACAGAAAGCAAAAATCACACCCTAAATCCATTTTGATGTGAGCTAGTCTTGTCTCATTAAATCAGCATCTATGATTAAAACTGAAATCATTTTTGGCACATAATGTATTGCATTGTTAGAGCAGCATCTGTTTATTACACAGTGTAAACATTTTTCAGCTTTCTGAAATTACACTTATGCAAGAAATGGTCCAGACCTACAAATTCATTTAATCTTTTATTTCAAGAAGTACTTTCAATAAAATGATTAATAACAATAATAGTCTAATATGTGGCATTCTAGGAGGAAACTTCAAGCTGCTAGACACAAAGAATTTCATAAATGGACAATTTCTCTTTCGAGAGCACACCAAAACCCAAATCTTAAGAAAGAGACAGACAGGAGAGTATGTGTGTATGTGTATGAATGTGAGATACTATAAGTGTGTGTTTAAGTATAGTTTTAGATACACACGACTTCTACCAAGTACATGATTTTTTCCAAAATACAAAATGCACTAAAGTGAGTTGAACTAAAAAAAAATATATAGAAATTCAAACCTAAGAAATGTAATTGAGATTATAGTATCTTCAAATAATCTTTTAAATTTCAAACTATTCGTAAAATATCATTTTCAACAATCAATGTTTTATTATTATATCAGCATTACATAACTATCTTGGCACAAATCATTGGTCATAGTAAGCAAAACTAAACTATGTTTTATTTATATAAACATCCAGTTCATGTGTTGCTATGGAAAAATAAATCAAAAAGCATAGGTTCTAGTCTAACACAGGTTAAAATAAAGCAAAAATGGAAACTTAGATAACATTTTTTGAATGCATCTGTTTCAAAAATCCTTTTAAATGGAGATTTTACTTTTTTATTTTATTTATTTGTTTTTAAATGAGGTGAGAAGAACAGAAGCCTCTAAAACAAAAAAAGAGCAGCCTGACAATGTTGTCTGCAGGCTTTTTTTTTTCTACTACAAATGGTAACAGTAGAATGGCTTTCAAGACAGAAGAAGTTAAACAAGAAAAGAGCAATCTACTGGAACCAAACTGCCTGAGGGTGCCGACTTTTGCCAGGACTTTGATACAGTGCTCAATTGAGAGTTGATGGCACCTGGTCCTATGTGTTCAAAACACTAGGCCTACAGAGCCCCATAAACATCTATGGAAGAAGTCTGTGTAACGTATCCTGGTCATTCAGTGTTTGTCAAAAGAGGAACAGATAAATTATAGTATTTAGGTTGTCAGATTATGAAATATTATAGAACTGTGAAAAGGAATAAATCAGATGTACAAACAGTAGCAAATTTACAAAGTCAGGAATAATGTTGAGTTAAAAGGGGGAAAAGAACTGCATAAAGACTAATAAAACATTAGATGAACTAAGATTAATGGATATAAGAATGTAATGATAATATAAAAACAAAAGAATATAAGCATATTTCAGGATAGTGATCATCTCTGGAAAGGGAAAGACTTTCAAAATATTTTTTAAAAATATATAGTGTTTGTTAACATAGTAATCTTACATGGTAAATACAATGTTACCTATTCTTTGTATCCTCTATACTTTCTAATTTTTTAAAAATCTGTTACAATTTAAACAATTTTCTCCTAAAAAGAGTTTCCAATATCCATACCTGAAACACGAGGAACCACATTAAAAAAAAAAAAAAAAAAAAAAAAAAACAAAACACTCGTTTGCCTAGTACCCATAATCTAAAAATTAAATTTGCCAGTGTAAGAAACTTAAAACTCTTACCTTCTTTTCACAAGTTATTTGATTGGATAACAATTTCACATCAAGTTCTCAGGAGACCCCATACCTGTATTTCAAAGTTGAAGTAGTACAGTTTCCACTATATGACATCCTCAAAGTTACAATCATTCTCAGCAGAGGCTTTTAAATATAGTTCTATAATCTGCTGTGAGAACAAACAGGAACCAGAGCCTGATTCCCAATTCCTTGGCTCTAGCATCCTTGTAAGAACCTGTCGCTTTCTTAGTGGGTATGTTGTTTTCTATTTTCTTTGCATGAAAAATATTAAACTTCAATATTAAACTATCTATAGCTACATAGAAACAAGATGCTTTCGGTTAACAATTACATCTGCATATGAGAACAGAAGTTTACTATATACTTTTTGTCACCATGAAGAAAATATCAAAGATGCTGTTAATTTTTACAAAAACTGATAAATATTCTCTCAAAAGTAGCAGCCATCTGATTTAAAGAATTATGGGCTTGTTATCTTAAACAAGAAATGATATCCAACTCATATTGATATTTTCTATCTGAAGTATGTCATGCAATATTATAATTTATCTCATAAATCTACCAGAGTGTGATCAAATCCTATCAACTCTGATTGGCATAAATTTGAAACAATAAAGCAATCACATCTGTTTAAGCAGTTGTAGCTTGCTAGACAACATTTTAAAAGTTTATACAATAACATAATTATACTTTTCTTCCTAAGACCCTCTTACACTAGAGCTTTACATAATTTTTTATGTATACTGGGTTCAGTGTAACCTAAAATAGGAAATATGGTACAAAACAAGAAGATGGAGGAATTGGGGAAGACAGATAAGTGTGAATTTGGTATATTCAAAAAAGTAACAAGCTCTATATGAAGAACTTGCTCTCACAGTAGGGGAGAATAAATAAGTATCTAAATTCATGACTGAAACTACTCTAGAAAAAGTATGAATGCTTAATTTAAACAAAAATATGTGGGTAAAGAACAAAAAGATTAGTACACAGGAAAAAGAAAACACTGAGCAAAAAAAATAGTATATAAATAAAATTTTAAATCACTACCCGTTTTAGGTAATAAAATCTCTACTTTTCAAAACTTGAATTATTTAATGAAAACATATTATGTATATGAATCAATAAGTGAAAAACACAATATCCCCAAAACTAGAGTATCCCCTAAATTAACTGTATACAATTTTTTTTTTTTTATTGTTGGTCGTTCAAAACCTTACACAGTTCTTAATACATCATATTTCACAGTTTGATTCAAGCGGGTTATGAACTCCCAACTTTACCCCGTATACAGATTGCTGTATCAGGGGTAGAGAGAAAAGGGGAGGGGAGGGGAGGGGAGGGGGGATAGTAGAAAATAGGACTGACAGCAGAATACATCAGACACTAGAAAGGCAATATGTGAACTGTATACAATTTTAAGAACATTTTAAATAAGCAAGCAAACCAAAACATAAGAATGAGTAGGCCTTAAAGATATTGAAAAACTATGGCTAAAGAGAAATAAACATTAAAAAAAAACACTTTAAGCTGCTAAGTAACTTCAAGTTCTCAATGCTTACTATATTTGTATATACATTACCCCTAAAACATGCCTAAAGATAAGGTGAATATTCTAGGAAAGACAAATAAATGAGTATAAACCCCATTTGTAAATGAGTATAAATACCCAGTGTGAATCTGGTACATTTAAAAAAGTAACAAGCTCTATATGAAGAACTTGCTCTCACAGTAGAGGAGAATAAATAAGTTTGAACAAAAAATAGAGTATCTAATTTCATTACTAAAACTACTTTGAAAAAGTATGAATGCTTAATTTAAACAAAATATGTGGCTATTTACCAAATACATATATGTTATATATAATTTTGAGATCTTTTACTATATAAAGTCTGAGATATACCTTTTACCTGCCATTCTTTACATATAATAGTTTGAATTTAAAGCAATTATATTTCCTACCATTAAGTTTTAAATCAATAAAACTAAAAAACCTGATAAAAGGAAAACCTTCAAAGAAAGACGATGTGTTATCACAGTGGTGAAACTTCAACTCAAGAGGACAAAGACCCTTTAATAAAATCTAGCGCTTATCTCAGATATTTTCCTTATATCTACAGACATAACAAATTTTTACAAAATGAAAAGATTACATTTTGTCAGACTTTTTTAAACACTATTTGGAATGATTGGAATGCTGTGTTGATGAAAAGATAAGATCTTTTCCTTTTTCTATAATTTTATTGTACTCTCCTTAATTCATAAAAACATCTAATAGTTTTCCTTACTTGATTAAACTTTTTTTGTAAAAGAGGATTTTTTTTAGTTTCAGGTGGACACAATATTTTTTATTTTTATGTGGTGCTGATGATCGAACCCAGTGCCTCATGCATGCTAGGTTAGTGCTCTACCACTGAGCCACAACCCCAGCCCTATATTGGGGATTAAATTTCTAACACATAAACTTTGTGGGATACTTTCAAACCATGGCACTCCTTTATGTTGCAACTCTCATGACTACTATGGAATATGGCTTACCTATAAAGACATGTTTTTGATTAACCTAGAATATTAATATTTTACTAAAAGACAAATCTGTTAAGTTTATCTATCAATCACTAATTAAAATAGAATTAAGAAATAAGTTTAAGCCTTCTGACTAATGTATATTATTGCTATCTATTAATCTACCTCACTTTTGCATTTTGTTTTTATTCATTTAATAAATACTATGGGGTGGGAATTAATAAAAATAAGATAATTTCTGTTCTTATAGCAATAAACTACAATTTAATGTTTTATAAGTGCTCTAGAATATGTGGAAGTGTAGTAAGATTATTAAAAAAAAATCAGGGAAAGCTTAAGAGATGCATCCGGCAAGATGGGTTAACCAGGAAAAGAGGTATGGAATAACAGTGTATAAAATGACTACAAGGTCTTATTTCTTCTCCCTCTCAAAACTATTCTACAATTAATTTTTCTTTCACATGGACAAAACAAATAGAGGTGGCATAAAAGAGGAAAGAGATCACAAATTTGGAGGAAAGAGATGAAAAACTTGTCAAAGAAAGTTACTTGTAACAGAATCTGTAAAAGACAAAGAGAAGCAAACTTTTTGCCCAAAGTCAGGCAATGAATGAATCTCACATATTCCACCTCCACAACCCCAGTGGTGAATCTCCAAGTGAACTGAAGGAAAAAGAAAGGGATGGGGGTGGGGAAGAACAGGAAGAAATAATTCAAGACAGTATTCCCAAACCAAAGAACACATCCTTTCAGAATGACAAGGTCTTTTGAAGATCCAGTAAAAATGAAATAAAACCCATTTCAAGACTCGTTCAAAATAAAATCTGACATAAAGATTCTAAAACCTGGGGATACACAGTGGAAAACAAAACAAAGGGGGAGGAAGCAACATGGACTTCCTAATAGTAACACTGAACGCTATAAAACAAAGTCTTCAGTATCTGAAAGAATGATCTGCAACCTAGAGTTCCATACCCAACTAAACTAGCAATCAAGAGTAAAATAAAGATATTTCAACCTTTTGTAGTATCTATTTCCATATCATGAAGTAGTAAGAGAAAAAAAGGAGAATGAGCTGGAATTCATGGCTAAGAATAAAGTAAAGCTATCTATTCTGGGAGGATAATCAAATTCGACCTTCTTCAAGATCTTTTTACCATAGCACAGCATAACTAAATGAAAATAGCAGTAGCAGTTTGAGAAATAGTAGCTGTAATAAAATAATACCAGAGGAAGTAATTATAAGCAAGCATTCTTCTAAACGTTTTGCTCTTTAAGAAGTTTTAGAAGACTTCTAAAAGTTTTACTCACATACAGTATAAACAACATCAATTTAAGACGAACCAAACCATGCATCTATAATAAATGTGTATATGCATGTATATATGTGAGTGGGAGGGTAGTCTTCATTCATGCTATGGTTTAATTGGGTTATTTTAATACTGTCTCAACATAGCAGCATGGTTTATATGAAGAAAATGTTTTAGATATGTAAAATAACATTTCATAAACATTGTCAATGACATATCAGTTCTCAGTGTCAGTCTCCTTCCAAAACTGATTAGTTAGCATTAGTTATTTTTCAAGTGTTAGTTGAAAACCTGCACATCCTACATGGTTGCCTTTTGAACATAATAAATTCTTTCAACACATTATGTATTCTTCTTATACAGTTTTCATTTATAAAATATCAAAGAAATCAGAGTAAGCCCCTATACTACTAACTGGAAGCATGCTTATCAACTTGGTCTGCTTATTTTTCTGTTCCCATTCATAGGATCCTTAAAATTCACCTTGAAAACATTTTTCCAAAAGCTGTGAAATATCAGTTGGCCTTTATTAAAAGTCATAACCACAAAATGCTAACAAAAAATAAACACTTACCATAATAGAACTTAATATTTAAAAAATTCTTAAAGATTCTGCATGTGAATTAAGATTCCTATTCAATACATATTATACAAAATTATTAGGAATTACTCAATTTAAAAAGTTGAGATATTACTAGGGTAACCATAGGTCTGAATCTGCCCAGGAAGGTCCCAGTTTACAACCTACTATCATGACAAATTATAATACACCATTTTGCTTTCAAACTGCCAAGTTTATCAATGTGTGTGATATGTATTAAATATAAATTGTGGATTTATAAGATACAGTAGGGTCGACCTAGCTATTATAATATTTCATATTACCAAATCATCTTGTTGATTTTGTGATTAGCATTAGTATTTATGAAAAATCTAACTTAAAATCTTTGGGTGATTTAAACAGTACTCTGCCTTATGGTTCATACCAACATCACCCACACTCTATAACTGTTCAATTCATCTCGTTTTTGAATGCACTCTGTATATTATTAAAGACCTAGGATGGAGATTTCCGGGTCTTCAGATTAGCAAATAGTGTTCGAAAGATGTTTTCCTCTTAGCTTCACACCAAATTCACATCTTTTATTACTTTCCAAGGGTCCCCAGAACTTTTAAATAACTAGATCTATTTAAAACTACAACTAGTTACTTTCTTGTTCTTTAATGTACATGTTAAAATGCTTTAATGCTGTTTTTAGGATTAATAGCATATTTGGGATCATTTCTATAAAGGCTGATTAGCCAACACTTCATTATTTCAACAGAATGTGTCTATTTGACTCTGATAACAGCATTATTTTTATAAGAAAATCCGTTTTGATCTATTAGAGTCCTGGGCATAGGAGTCTAAAGACCTAAGTGTCGGTCCTCCACCAGGCAAACATGATCTCCCTTAAACACAAGTTTTTTTCCTTCTATATGAAGTTTTGGTCAACAGCATAAGATTACAGGAAGAAAAATCAAGAAGCTCAAGTACTTACCTACTGTTTAAGAAAGATGACTAAATATAACACAAAGTAAATGTATCTATCAGAAGTATCGACATTCTCTGACATTTAAAAAGAAATCTACACATACCAAACTACAACAAGTTTAGAAGAAAGGCCTTGAGTCAGACTGCACAAGTCCTATCCCAGAGCCACCACCAACTCTCAGTAATGCGACAATGAGCAAGTTACTTCACATCTCTATATTTTTATCCTGAAAATTATACTTATCTCACCAAGAAAATCAATAATCCAAGTAAAAGATCTCATCTCAGTGCTGTGTCTACAAGCAAAAACTCAATAATGTTAACAATGATTGCAATAGCCTACATTAATGTCTCTTTTTCAAAGACAAGTCCAGGAGAAAATGTTACATGTGCATGCATGTATACAATGGTTTATTCACCACTGGAGAAGGCAGCTTTTTCTTAACACACACAAATACACACACACACAAGCACATTTGAAAATAAAATTCCATATTTAACAATATCTGGTTGTTCATCTCCCAAAAAGTCACAGATATGTATGATACACACATTTCTAAATTCATGTATATAAATCAAAGGAAAACACTTTATCTAAAGCAAGCATATGAAGATATTAAAGCAATGTTCCAATTAAATATTTATATATTCAATACTTCAAAATAGGAATTTGGATACATGTGTGCATAATTTACAATTCTATAGTGAAATCTGTCTATAGAGGTTTTTTGCTATATTTCAATACCATCTTAACTTGAAATGTACAATGCAGTTTCTCTCTGAAGTGTTAAGGCTGCATGCAAATACAAAATAAAAACCACAGTGCACACATGGCACTCTTTACCCAAATGACTACCTTAACCTATTCATTAAACAATTCAACAAGAAAGACCTAATTACTGCACTATATCATGAAAGAGTCAAAAAAAAATATTACATTCTTTGGTTAAAAAAAATCTTTACATAAAAGAATTATTAAAGTCAAAGAAACTATCTCTCACATTTATAAAGATCTCTGTCCAATCTAATTCATTAAAATGATATGAAACTGTCCATAATAAGTACGATATGAAATATCATTATGACTGACACAAAAATCTATATAAACATGCTACTTTCCAAATACACATATAATGGAGATTTAAACAACAAAGACTATCAGTTAAATTTACACCTCAAGGGTCCAAATCTAAGTTGGACTTCATTTCTCTGAACTTTCCTAAAAACACTTTAGTAAACTAAACAGATTTTCCACTAAAATAAAGACTCCATTATTTATCTTAAAGCAAGTGAGAAATACAGACCTGCCCTTTTTGAGATACAAAGGATAATGTGGACTGAGGTTTACAAGTTCAATCTAGGCTTACAGATGACAAGCTATATTATAAATCCCTGAATCTACAATGACCATGCACACAATACACTGACATTTTAATCACCTACTATATATCACTACCATACAGTTAAAAAAAAAAAGGAAAGGAAACAAAAACTCCATGAGCATTGCAATGAATACACTTTTGCCTTAGAGCCAATACTTTTCAAGAACCACAAAAAAAAAAAAACTAGTCAGTAACAATGCAGCGTCTAAAAGCAATAAACTCAAAATTAAGTTATAAATAATTTAAAGCATGTCATGAAGATATATTAATAATTCATCAGATAAATAATTTACTAAATAATCAAATAAATAATGAAATACATAAATAAATCAGCAAATAAATAATTCAGCAAAATAGCCTAAACAATAAGCCACCCAAACAAATCACAACCTATAAAACTACAATGATTTTCTGGATTCTGATAGTTTTAAATAAGCAAATGTACATATACTATATCAATCCTTGTTAGAAATATTTTTCAATGCTACTAGTAAAATCCTCATCTTAATATATAAGAACACATTTTCAATTTTTAAAAGACTGCACAGAATTAGTTCTCATAAATTATTAACATGAATATAATATATCCTCCTATTTTTTACATGTAAGATCTTTAACACATTTTCCCCTCAAACAGCTGGACACCTGAAATATTCTTAACTTACACTTCTTTTATCAAAGAGATATTTATAGTATAACAATCCAACAGACTTTCTGATAGTTCTCCTATCTTTAAGGCATCAAAAATGCTCTGAAGCGGGAGAGTAAGAATTAATCTTGGGGCTGGGGTTCTGGCTCAGCAGTAGAGCACTCGCCTAGCACATGTGAGGCACTGGGTTCAATCCTCAGCACCATATAAAAATAAAAAAAATAAAGTAAATTAAAAAAATAATTAATTATTATAGATGGTATTCCATTTGTTAATGGATAATGTTTTATAATTCCAATAACAGTCCAATAACAGTAATTGGACCGTTTTTTGTTTTTTAAAATGTCAAGAAATTTAGGATCTCTGTTTTTTATTTTATTGATTTTTTAAAATAAATGACAGCAGATTTCTTGGAGGACTAAGTTCAACCTCACAGAGTCCAACTTTCTCTATAGGAGCTGACATACAAGCTGTTAAAACTTGCAGGATTTCAGACGTGAATACCAAAAGTTAGAAGGACAAAATGATTGGTTGACATCTAAAGCGACCTTCAATTTGGAAAACTCAAAGTCCTTCAAACAACACAACAAGATCACTTAACTGCTACAATCTGAACAAGATTACAATCTAAGGTATCACAAGGTGTCTAAAACACTATTGACCTCCTAATCAGTCTGCATTAAATACTTAAAGTTCATCTATCCAAAGTATAGTATTCATGAAATCCATGAACAGAAGCAGCTCTCAAAAACTATTACAGTCTTTCCCATAGATGTATGAACTTTGTGATGATTTTGGACACATTTAAGGGAATAAATTCAAACAATGTAATACAACATTTGATGGGAAGAAAACAAATCCATGTGTTTTATATAGCTCATTTCAACGACTCTCACACTCACCTTTCAAGTTAGGTTAATATTTTACCCGTTTTACAGTCAAGGAAATGAAAACTCAGGAAGATTGTGTATACTGCATACAGAGCCCAAGTAGCAAGGAAGATTGGATCTCAGTATGCAGGTTCATTTAACCACAGAGTCCTTAAATTTAGGCTCAATTTAAAAATGGAGGAAATTCTACCACATAGTATATGGTATACTGGTTAGAGTAATGGTTCACCAGGGGCCATTTTGTCCCCCAATGGAAATTTGGCAGTGTCTGAAAACATTCTTGGTTGTTGCTACTGGGAAGTATTGTTGACATCTAATGTTTACAAGTGAGGGATGCTGTACAATACACAAGACATCTCCCCATCTCAAAGATTTATCTGACCCACAATGGTAGAAGTGCTGGCTCATCCATCTGCCCCTCAGGAAACTGTACATTTGAATAAAATCATTTTATAGAAAAGCAGTTTTTCCAAAATAATACATATTTGGTTTGAGGATGTAGTCTTTTTTTTATATATATATAGCACTACATATACTGAGATATCTTAGAAAAAAATGTGTATCCATGGAAGAACGGATATATGGAAACTCTTTGTACTTTCTGCTCGATTTTCTATAAACATGAAACTGCACATGTCTTTTTTAAAATGTGTATTCCTCACTTATTTGTAATTAACTATCTTAGAAGCAATACTAAAATAATGTCTACAGTTATTTTTAAAAACTTTAAATTTTCATATCAAAATTTTGTCAGCAAAGTTAATATAAGATAAAAAGTTACATTTATGAACTGTCCTCAAAGTGAGTATCCAAGATATTTAATATTAAAAACTTACAGGGATGTATTATTCCAATGCTTAAAATATGTAATTGTCAGTTTTTTGTTTTGTATTTTGCCTGAAAGTATCAAGTACTGATGGCCCAAGTTTCTGCCATCTTTTTGCTCTGACATATACTGTTTCTATATATAGTGACCTCATGTTTCAAGAAGGTTGTGGGGCCCAGCACCTAGGTGCATGCCTGTAATCCTAGCAACTCAGGAGGCTGAGGTAGGAAAGTTGCAAATTCAAAGCCAGCCTTAGCCACTTAAGTGAGTCCCTAAGCAACTCAGTGAGACTCTGTCTCAAAATAAAAAATAAATAAAGCTAGGAATGAGGCTAGTGATTAAGCACCACTGGGTTCAATGCTGTGGGAATTCCAACTAACATAGAGACTTAGCTGCCGCGACCCCTCGCCAGCAAGGAGGACACGACACAGGATTCTTCTCTCAGCAGTTTATTCAGGCCTTTAATTATGTGTCTCTGGAAGCTTCATCTTATTACTACTACTACTACTACTACTACTACTACTGCTACTACTGCTACCACTACTTCTTCTACTCCTACCTCTACTACTACTTTTCCTACTACTACTTCTCTCTTACTACTTCACCCGAGCGCCCCAGCCTTGATAAAGCACATCAAGCCCCAATGCACAACTGCCAAGTGGATCTTTCTCATAGGGTGTTTTACAGCTACGTGCCAACTTTCCCAAAACAAGGAGTTGTTTATCACAGGCCACGGCGCTTATCAGCACCATCTTGTAATGGCGACCACGGTCCACTGACACGGCTCACCACAGTTCCCCCTTTTTGTTTTACTAAGACAATACAGGCGAGAGTAGAGGTCCTATCCCACTGTGCAGAAGTGGCTGCATAGTATGGCTCAGCTCTAGGGGGGCCCTTCCCTGGATCTGACTCCATATCAGCCGACGCCTTTTTTCATGGGACGGGGCATGGACATCCAACCCGCATGCAATAGGACATGCTCTCCTTGAGGTCCACTGTAGGATCACTCAAGTGCAGTGCCTTGCCTCGCATCCTGTATCGTGACCATGGTGAACATAAGGGGGTAGCTGGGACTACCTCTGTAGGACAACCACAATTAAGTTGGCGACACCCTGAGAGAAAGGCACGGGCTTTAAAGCCATAGCTAAAGACCAGTGTGGAAACCCTTCTGCGTGCAATGGCAACAAGACCTGCAGAGTGTAAGGGCTTTCCAGCACTAGAAGAAAGACAAAAGAAGGACATGTCGAACCCAGTGCAATGTTAGAATAACTTGGGGTGCAACGACCATGTCAAAGGCACTAGTGTGGAAACCCATCTGCGTGCAATGGCAGCAAGACCTGCAGAGTGCAAGGGCTTTCCAGCACTAGAAGAAAGACAAAAGAAGGACATGTCATTCCCAGTGCAATGTTAAAATAACTTGGGGTGCAACGACCATGTCAAAGGCACTAGTGTGGAAACCCATCTGCGTGCAATGGCAGCAAGGCCTGCAGAGTGCAAGGGCTTTCCAGGACTAGAAGAAAGACAAAAGAAGGACATGTCGAACCCAGTGCAATGTTAGAATAACTTGGGGTGCAACGACCATGTCAAAGGCACTAGTGTGGAAACCCATCTGCGTGCAATGGCAGCAAGGCCTGCAGAGTGCAAGGGCTTTCCAGGACTAGAAGAAAGACAAAAGAAGGACATGTCAAACCCAGTGCAATGTTAGAATAACTTGGGGTGCAACGACCATGTCAAAGGCACTAGTGTGGAAACCCATCTGCGTGCAATGGCAGCAAGACCTGCAGAGTGCAAGGGCTTTCCAGCACTAGAAGAAAGACAAAAGAAGGACATGTCGTTCCCAGTGCAATGTTAAAATAACTTGGGGTGCAACGACCATGTCAAAGGCACTAGTGTGGAAACCCATCTACGTGCAATGGCAGCAAGGCCTGCAGAGTGCAAGGGCTTTCCAACACTAAGAGAATAACGAGGAAAGACATGTCAATCCCAGTGCAATGTTATAATAACTTGGGGTGCAATGACCATGTCAAAGATTTACTGTCTAAGATGCGCAAGCCAGACTTGAGGTGAGTTGCCATTTTCTAAAGCTGCAAGAGCTTGTATGATCATAGCCTTATCTGGAGCACTGCGGGCCTTGAGACGACAGAGAAGCCACAAACAATGTATCACACCAAAGCAACATACTGTCCCAAAAATGCTTATTCCCACCCAATTAGTGAATTGACCCAAAGTCACGGGATCAACACAGGTGTTATTCAAGACAGCTATCTGAGTCAGTTGAGACTGGATCATGTCTTCCGCCTCCATGGACCAATTCCCGGCCAAATAGTCACCGATGATGCGGGAAGCATTTCTGGAATCATTAAATCTGACAGAGGTTATACATAAATGTGCACGTTGGTCAATGCAACCCAAATGTACCAGGTCAGACAATTCTTCTATCTGAGCTTGAAGTAGATCTATTCTTTGGTTAGCAGCTAAAATCCCTGACAAAAGATGTTGATTAACTTTATTTTGAGATTCGAGTATGGTGGAGATTTGTTGAACAACTTCATTAACAGTGACAGCAGTTTGCACCTGGCTGGCCATGGCTACTGCGGCCGTAACTGCTGCAGCAGCAGCAAGGCCTGCATTAGTTAATGGCCCACCTATCTCTCTACAGACTTTCATCCAAGCCTCTATGCCTTTGTTTTTATAAGGAGTAATAGCTGCCTTACATTCTTTAGTACACTGTTCAAAGACCAATTGTTTAATCAAGGGCATGGCTCTATCGGGATCGCCAAAAATTTTTCCTGCAGCATCCACCATCCTAGCAACAAAGTCTGAGATCTGTATTGACTGTTTTCCAAACTTTAGAATGAAAAGTCCTCCCGGAGCCTTGGACTCCACCCACACACACGGGGACAGAGCAATGGGTGGATCTATGGGTGGAACATCAGGTATAGAGCCCTCCTCTAGGTTCTCAACTTCCTCCCCAGAACTGGATTTATTGCCCTTCTCATAGCAGGCTTTTACATCTGTTGTTTCCTGTTTTTTCTTTTTTATCTTAGTCTTACGTAATTGTTGTAATAACTTGTCCAATTCCTCAGAACTGTTTGAGCTACTTGTGTCCTTGGGAGTTTTTAACTCAGTCAAGTCCGAATAGAGCCTTCTCCTCTGTTTAACTTCAGACTCCCTTGTCTGTTCACCACTCTTACTCCTAATACTTTCTCCTACCTCGCTATGTGACCTCTCCGATTTTCCTTCATGCAATTGTTCAAGAACGGCCTGACCCTCACTCACAGCTTTCTGGCATTTACCATCCATTATACACCCCCTCACTAATTTCCAAAGCGGAATGGTACCGCCCTTTAAAATTCCTTGTTTGTAAGCGAAATCCAGATCTTTCCCTAATTTATCCCAACTGGGAATCGTGAGACTCCCTGAAAAAGCAAACCAAGGATCTACAGAGTCAGTCTTTTAAAAACCTCTGTAATGTGCTCCGCTTCACTTTAAGTCCCTTGGAACGCAGTAACCCGTCCAAGGCCAGCAAAATTGGGCTTGAGGAAGTAGCACCCCTACTGTTCCAAGCAGTATTAAGAAAGTGAAAATACAAAACCCCGCTCTCTCCTTATTTACAGAGGAGCGTCTTATTTTATTATTTCCCCCCCCCTCTCTCTTTATCTACAGAGGAGCGTCTTATTTTATTATTTCCCCCCCCCTCTCTCTTTATCTACAGAGAAGCGTCTTATTTTATTATTCCCCCCCCCTCTTTAATTACCGAGGAGCGCCCCGCTTTCATATGCGGATTCCCACTTTACTGGGAACTTACCAGGTGCACCACCCTGACTGCTGAAAGTTCTGGATCCTGGGTCCGAGGGATATTGGTTCCCTGTATGGGCCGCCAACTGCTTACTCCCCTCGCCAGCAAGGAGGACACGACACAGGATTCTTCTCTCAGCAGTTTATTCAGGCCTTTAATTATGTGTCTCTGGAAGCTTCATCTTATTACTACTACTACTACTACTACTACTACTACTACTACTACTACTACTACTGCTACTACTGCTACCACTACTTCTTCTACTCCTACCTCTACTACTACTTTTCCTACTACTTCTTCTCTCCTACTACTTCACCGGAGCGCCCCAGCCTTGATAAAGCACATCAAGCCCCAATGCACAACTGCCACGTGGATCTTTCTCATAGGGTGTTTTACAGCTACGTGCCAACTCTCCCAAAACAAGGAGTTGTTTATCACAGGCCACGGCGCTTATCAGCGCCATCTTGTAATGGCGACCACGGTCCGCTGACAGGGTTCACCACACTTAGCGTATATCTATAAATATAGATACATCAATATGCTAGTAGATAAAAACTGCGATCATACAAAATTTAATACAACTGAATTAACTAAATGATTATAGTGGTTTCACTGTGACTTTTGGAAGGGTAACTAATTTATTTTCTCCACACATTTCATTATTTTAATTTTTCTACAAAGATATATACTATATTTACAACTATATGCTTTGACCTAGATCCTAAAGTCATCATGCACCCTATAAAAGTAGTTTAATTCAGGATTCAATTTATTTCATTACTTAGAATTTGCCAATTTGTAAACACAATGGTGTGAAGAATCTGTAACTGGGCTCTATCTTTCCCCACTTGGGCAAATCATACACATTTTTCTAGCAGGCAGTAAAAAGTCAACCTCTCAATGCCCAACTTGTATTCAGCTTACCAACATTTACATATCACAACTGTCAGCTTTGCACAAATCATTTCTAACCAGATGCTAACTCCATCATTCCTAACAATCTACCCAGACATATTGACTGCTTTGCTCTTCTCACTCTGTGGAACTAATCATTTGTTTTTTATGCTTCTACATATCCTTCTACTTTCTATATTTCTGATTTGTTTTTAATTTTTGCCCTATCATATATATTTCTGGTTGCTTGTATAAGGACATACCTAACAAATCTCTCATTTTTATGTCTATCTTGTGTTGTTTTAAATTTTTCAAGTACTACTATAATTACATAATTGTAATGAGAGTATTGCTTTCTAAAAGTTTCATAATTACCATTAATAGAGTTTCATAATTTAGAGCACTTTAAAGTTCTCCACATTTTCTAGTGTAATTTGACCTAACGCTATTGCCACCCCGTAAGAAAAAAAATAAAAAGTAATATATTTAAGATCATTAAAGTGCATGGAGTTGACCAAAATAGCAAACAAAAAAGTGAAATACATCATCCCAGTCCTTTAGAATTTGGAAAATAAGACACCTGCATACAAAAAAATGTCAATAGTATAGAAAGATTAGTGGGAATTAAAGAGAGACAGCATTTAAACAGGATTGAATAAGTAAAACTGATAGCTATAATAAATGTCCCTTAAGAAACCATAATAGCACTAGTGGAAGAACAGTGGAAAACTAGAAAGCAAAACGGAGTAAATTGTAATGGCCTATAAAAGAAGTCTGGCAGACCAAAGAGATAAGAAAAAATAAAAATGAACACATGGGCTGGAGTTGTGGCTCAGTGATAGAGTGCTTTCCTTGCCTGTGTGAGGCCCTAGGTTCGATCCTCAGTACCACATATAAATAAATAAAAGCTCCATTAACAGCTAAAAATATATATTTTTTTACATATAATGAAAATATTAGAAAGTTGAGGCCTACTTCATAAAGTTATATTATGGACAGAAAGGGACACTGTTTCCAGCTATCTAGAAATTTATAGAATAGATAAAATAATGGCTTAAAAATTTAGAGAATGAGGGCTGGGTTGTGGCTCAGTGGCAGGGCACTCGCTTAGCATGTGCAAGGCCCCGAGTTTGATCCTCAGCACCACATAAAAATAAATAAGAGATATTGTATCCAACTACAATTTAAAAAAAAAAAACAGAATGAAGAAACATGCTAAAAAAGGTATAAGATATGTACATTGAATGTAACAGAGAAAAAGATACCCAAAAATCTAATCACCCTCTGTTTCTTCACATCATTCCCATCACAGAAAACTGAAAGGACAATCATTAGGCATACACAGCAAATAAACTAAATGATATTATGCCTTAATCTATTTGATTTCAGTACCACCAAATTCAAACAGTTTAGCAAGATTTTTTTCATTTAATTGCTTACTGAGGATAATAAGAATCATATGGTGCCACTTTCAATGGTATGGAAAATTAATTTAAAGGGAAAAAAACTCAAAACTCGACTGAAGGATTATAACTTCTATCTGGTATAAAGTGAGGCAAAAAATTGTCACCCATAAAGTAATTCTGAAAAGCCCAGGGACAAGAACCTTACATAAGAATTCTTCTCCAAAATATTTTGTAGTTATACTGATACAAAGGTAAAACCTGAACATATAATAAGACACTTTGGTGGCTTAGAATGAAGTTGGATTTAAACTTGAAATTTATGGTGACCTTAAAAAATATACATTGTTATTGTTTAAGCCAGATACAATGTTCGGTATAGGAGAGTATTTGGCTTTATAATAATTTTAAACTTTGAAAGCCCACACCAAAGTTATAATCATGTTTGTATGTGTTCTTAACTACTTCAAGTCATTTCTGTGGAAAGAAAAAGGCAGGCATTTAAAAACAAACCTAAATATATAAGAACATCTACTGTGATGTTTTCACTTACACGTCCTGATCCCTACTTAAAATATGAAAGTTCAGTAATCAAATTTTTAATGAGATAAACTAAAAGTCAATGTACTTCAAAAACATTTAAGTTCTAAAAGCAAACAACATGGATTTGTTTTTAATTTCATCTTTAAAAAAAAAAATCAAGCCACAAACCCAAAATTCTTTATCATAACATTTGCACTGGTTTAAAATTTCAGGGGGAAGAAAAAGGCTAGCAGCTCGCCCACTCTCCCAATCACCAATATCTGAAATGTAATATCCCAAGTCAGAGAACTACAAGCTCTCTTGCCATGAGTGCCAAAATAGGCACCTAACTCCTATCTACAAGGGTCTGGAAATAGAAGCCCAATTTTGAATAGTAATCAATTTTCTTCCACTTTGAGTATATTATCTTAAAATAACTGCTAATCCATTCCCCCACTCTAGAATATCTAAGATTCACACCTGAAAATAATGCTCTGCATTCACACTAGTACTTCATGCATTTAGCTCTAAAATGAGACAACCCAGAGGGGCCTCATCCTTTTGCTCAAACCAGAATCTGATGCCTCCATTGAAAGATTCCATATTTTATACTTGAAGGAAAGTGATTATAGTTAAGTTTATAAGGTTAGTAAGCTCTTGTCCATAACATTAAATCCAAAGAAACAAGTCTACCTTGACTTTAAACATACAAACACACACACACTCACACAGACACCCCACAGTTAGATATATCATTTTAAAACTTTTTAAGTAACATTTCTTGAACTGTGAATCCTTGAAATACTTGTTAACCATGTTGTACACAACTTTTTCAGCAATTAAAGACTAACTAGTATTAAGTTGCAAATATTAGCAAGAAAATTAAGTAGAAATAGTTCATGCCTTATTCTCACCTAATTATAAAAATTATCTTAAAAGGTTATGTGACTTATTTCAAATTCTATACAGTTAAAGCATAATTACATTTATAATTACATATTTGAACTTAAATTATTTTAAATTAAATATTCTGAACTTAAATTATCTTTATAAATTTTATAATTATGGCATTCTTGTAATTTGTATCAAATTCTTTAAAAATGGTCTAATCTAAACTTTTAAGACTTTTTTAAAAAGTCATTAATTTTCAGTCATCTTTTGATTGGATTGACATTTACATGTAAAAAGATATAGGTTATTACTTTTGCATTTAAGCTCTGTTTAACAAGGATAAATAAAAATCATTAACTAAAGGTTATTTAAAGTTTTTAAAATTAAATAGTGGGTTTCCTAAACTTTGGGATAGTTTTTAAACAAAAAGCATTTACCAAAAATTATCAACTGCCATATAATTACAAATGCAATTTTAATCTATTGCTTAATTTGAGATAATTAAATTCAAAGATATCATGACTAGATATTATAACTTTTAATTACACTGTATTTGAGATACCTAATTTTATATCACTATAAGAAAAAAATTACAGGTCATATACTATTCTCCACTTTATTTTAATGTCAAGATATCTTATCTCATAAAAAATAATCTTTCTATTCTAAGAAAAATTTTAAAGTCTACTGGCTATGACATTAAATCCACTTCCTGTCTTCAAATCATTTATAAAATTTTCACAGTGAAGTGTAACTTATTCAGAAAAATCCCAGTTAAGAATTTTAAGTATATTTTATAAGTTCCTAGAATCACTTGAATTTCATGGCTAGCTAACTGAAAAGATTTTAAACTAATGCAATGAGATTTTTTTTATAACAACAAACATCAATGCAACAAAATATCTAAACAGGAGAAATACTTCAGGTGTCTGCTGAAAACTCAATTATTTCTATATATTCTAATGCCCAAAAACCAAATCATTTTTTTAAAGTTTATGATGGTTTTTCATCTATATGAATTTAGCACAAATTTACTGGTTGATTCCACTCAATATAGTTCCTTCATATTTACACAAGTTAAATAAACAAAAATCTTCATGCTTCTCACAGAAAGCCAAATTAACTTCCTATGTGGGAAGAAATTTAAAAAATACACACATGTAACATGCTATACTAAGTACTATAGAAAGTTCATGGATAAGCTTTCAGGCTGAAATTTTTTAAACTATTAGAAAATAGCAGGGGCTCGAGATGTGGCTCAATGATAGCTCGCTCGTCTGGCATGCGAGAAGCACCAAGTTAGATCCTCAGCACCACATTTAAAAAAAAAAAAAGATACTGTGTCCACCTAAAACTAAAAAATAAATATTTTTTAAAAATAGCAATATTATAAGTATCCATATTCCCACCAAAACATAATGTTCAAATTATACATTTAAATTCACACAAATATGAAATCATATTTGCATTACATATATTTTTAAAAAGTTAAGCCTGCTGTGTACCATCCCCAAAATCACTGTCTCCTCCTTATTAGCAACCACTATTATGATTTTGATATGTCTTCATAATTATTTTCCATCTTTTAATTTACATATCTAAATAGCAGTTGTGTTTTGTATATTTTTCAGTTGACAAATGGTATCATACTAAAAGTACTTGCTTTTAATTCAACATTAATTTTCAAATGTATTGATATCAATATACTTTCTTCCTCTTAACAACTGTACTGGAACATACATGCATATACATTTTAGTTATCCATTTTTTCACTAATGAATATTTAGGTTATTTCTTATTTTTCATTATTATAATACTTTAACAAATATTCTTAAACAAGTCTTTGTCCATACAAAAGTTTATCTAAAGCACTGTTTCTCAACTTTGGCACTACAGATATTTTGGGATGTATCATTGTCCATTGTTAGGGTTTGTCCTATGAATTTTAGGACATTTAGCAAAATACCTAGCCTCCACCAATTAGATGCCAATTATAATCCCCAGGCCTGACAACCAAAAATATCTCCAGGAATTGCCAAATGTCCTCTGGTGATAAGATCACCCCTGCTGAAAACCACTGCTTTGAAGTTTATATAAAATAAAATTGATGGGTTATATGGATATTTTCCATTTTACTGGATACTGACCAAATAGCTCTATCAACTCACATTCCCATCAGCATATTGTATCTCTGGTTTCCAAACACTCTTGCCAAAATTTGATAATGTGTGACTATTTAAGCTTTTCCAATAAAACAAATCATTAATTTTCCAAAGGGCGGACTGCCATTAGAACTAGTTAAGAACAAGTGGTAAACATATGCCACTTTTTAAGAAACATAAAAACCTTAAACTTCAACAAAGAAAAATATCTACATTATTATTCTCCCTTTTCTTCTAGGCCCCTTTACCTTAGCATGCATGCGATTAATATACTGAAATACTCCTAACTATTTAAACTCATTTTGCCTGGAAGCTTCAAAATCATTATATTTGATTTATATTTCCTAATAAAACTTTCAAGGCCAAAGATTTTTGAATAACTCACTTGAAATATTTTGACAGATATCACTTATGGTGAAAATTATACTTTTAATTGCTGGTTTGTAAATATAGAAATATACTACACATAAATAACTATTCATTCACAATGCAAATACCTATTCCCAACTCCCTATCCAAAGAACCTATTAAATAAGCAAACTGGCTCTATAAATGAACTCAGATGGAATAAAAATGGTGGAGTAACCATACATTCTGCCTTCCCCATTCCATACCAAATCCATAGAAATTAGACCCAAAATTTGTAGTTCCTAATTTTCAGTCCTCTGAAAAACTCAATTTTAATTCCTGTTCCTATAAGATGCCTATTCTGTTTATTAAATATAGATCCTCACTTTGTATAAGCAATCTTGTATTATTTCTGTTATTGGCACCTAAAGAACTTGTCTAAGGCGATGGCACATGAAACGATTGATGATTTAACTGATAATGAATCCAACTATAACCAGAAAAGAAAACCAAGGCAGGCCAGAAACTCAGAAGAATACCCAGAAGATAAAAAAAAAAACAAGACCTGATTGAAATTAAAATACACACACACACACACACACACACACACACACACACACACACACACACACACACAAATTGCCACAAAATATAGGAGTATTCCAATAGCAATTCAAATACAAAAAGACATGTATTTGAAGCTAGAGGAAGCCTGAAGACCATCAACAGTATGATTATTAAGACTATCCAGGCATACTTCCCCTTCCCACCTCTCATCACAGTGCCAAGCCCTGGACAAGGTGGCTAGTAGGAGAGTTAACCTATCTCTCTCCTCAAGGAAAAAGCAGTAAGTATGGGCCCTTGATTAAAACCAAACTATCGAAGCCTGATACCCAACCTAAAGAATAGATATCTCAACATTTTATAATAAGGAATCCTTAGACGTTCTGAGGAGTTGTGTAGACTAATCAAAGCAGTGTCCTAGAAATATTAATACAGCATCAATAAGAAAGAACTAAAGAGAAGAAAGAATACAGCCCAGGAATGTCAGTCTGGAAACAAACAAACAAACAAAAAGGCATGCAGGTCCTGAAATACTGATACAGACCCTACAAAAAAATTAAACTGGGTAAGGAAAAAAAAATCAATTTGTTGGATGGCTTAGTATTGTAGGAAAGGAAAACAGGGTAAAGATTGCCTTCAATCATTTATTCTGTTAGACAATAGTTATGAAAAACTTTAATATAATATTTCTAGCACTAAATATTATTAAATTAATATGAGAATAAAGAAGTCAAAATTAACAGTGAGGTTCTGGACCTCAGAATATGGGATGAGATGAAAAGAAATCTGAATTTAAAGATAAATGACTCTCTGCTTTAGAAATGCTGAGGTTTTTGTCCTAAGAATTTCATTAATGTTAAAAAGACACTTTTATACCAAGTATATTTATAAACCTTTTTAAATTTACATTATGAAGTACTTGATAACATGAAGAATAAGATATAGAAGATGTTATAAAACACACAATAAACATGGTAAAACTCATTGCTGAATCCTAGAGCAGAACAATACCACTATCTTCAAGATCCTGGAGTATTCTTGCCCATATCTAACCTTTTGCCCCTCATGCACATAGATTACCACTATCCTGAATGTTTTCTTAACTCTACCTTACTTTATCTTAATTTTTTGCTCAATATTTACATATTAACAATATACTTGTTAATTTATCTTGAAGTTGCCCATCTAAAACAATACCATACTAGATGTATTTTTCAGTGAAGTGATACTATTTCTTCACTAAATGTTAGAGTATTTCTAAGAAAATGTGGACACATGACTGGAGGTCATTCATGTACAATGGCCTATAACATACTTCAATGTATTAAAATGCCACAACTTGTTCACCCTGTCTCTTACTGATGTTACTTAAGTATTCTCAGGTTTTTGTTGTTACAAATAATACTTCCACACAATATTCTTGAACACATCACCTGGTACACATGTCCAAGAGTCTCTCTCAATAACCAGAAGGAAAATTGTGTGATAGGTTATAGGCATGTTCCATTTTACAAATAATGCCAAGTTGTCATTTTGTTATTTACAAAGACACATAATAGAAATAAGAAGCCAATACCAACAACCACCATGTAAAGCACATGCCCAATTAAATTTATATCACATGCAAGCACACAAATCTACTTGCAAAATAATCATCACCATTTTTAATGTCACTACCCAGTATCATAGTTAAAATTATATAAATATCTCAGGAAACTGGCTCTGCACTCATTTCACTTCTCTCAGTGAAACTATTATTTCAATGTGCCAAAGTCTTAGATGAGGTTCTCTGTGTACCAATAACAGAAACTCATACAAAGTTGCTTATCCAAATGAAAAACACTAAAAAGAAATAAAGATATCACACAGAACTGATGAATAGGAATTACAAATGCTGCCAAAAATTAAGGCTATTTTTTTTAAAGAGAGAGTGAGAGAGGGGAGAGAGAGAGAGAGAGAGAGAGAGAGAGAGAGAGAGAGAGAGAGAGAGAGAATTTCTTTTTAATATATATATATATATTTTTTTTTTTTTTAGTTCTCGGCGGACACAACATCTTTGTTGGTATGTGGTGCTGAGGATCAAACCCGGGCGGCACGCATGCCAGGTGAGCGTGCTACTGCTTGAGCCACATCCCCAGCCCAAAGGCTATTCTAATCTCTTAGGGTCCTCACTGGTAATGGGATTCATTTTTCTTTCCACACTCCAAGCCCTTCTGCTTCTCCATAACTATAGGCTTGTCTTATATAGGTTGTCTCAGGCCCAGTTTTTTTACCTATCTTTTACCTATCTTTCCATAAGAAAAGCCTAGTAAACTCTAACTTGTATCTTTGTCATCTAACATTTTTTAAATTATTGAAACACAGCTTAGCCCAATTTAGCACAGAGGTCAACCCAAGATCCTAACAGCTATGTAATGGTAATAACATAAGGGTCCCACTGACAAATCTGCAATGGCTCACCCTTGGCCAGAGATATCACTTCTCAAACAAGAGCCTAACGTTAGCAGACATCTAAAGCAACCAGAAAATTATAGTGAAAAGTGTAATGAAGTGCAACTGAGAAACTTAACCATAATTATGCAACTCACTACAGTACTCACTAGTCATTCTGATAGTAGTTTTCAGTTTATATAAAGCTACATACAACACCCTCCATTTCTAATGCCAAAAGCCATTTCTGACTATTTCTCACATTCTACCTTTTATGCTTTTCCTATTGCTATTCTTATTCAAATTCTCTTTGCAGAACTATCATACAATTAATCCAACTTCAACCTCTTGATTTATCTGGAGAAGTCCTCTCCTGGTTCTTTTCTGACATCTCAAGTTTTCTTCCCTTGTTATTTTTCCTCTGTTTGACCTCTTAGTTTTTAGAAATTATACCAAAAGCACATGCAGCAAAAGAAAGATAAACTAGGTATCAGATTTTAATTTTTTCTGTTTTTCCAAAGAAAACTTAAAAATTCACTTTAACAAAGTAAAAAGAATCTCCCAAAGAATGGAACAAAATGTGTCCAAATCATGTATATGGCACTTTTACCAACATATTAAAAAAAAAACAACAACTTAAAATTCAATAAATGAAAATTCAAATAAAAACAGGGTAAAGGATTTGAATAGAAAAATACTCAAGAGAATATACAAATGGCCAATAAGCATATAAAAGATGTTCAGCATCATTAATCATCAAGGAAATGCAAATCCTAGACACAACAGGAAGTTAGCAAAATGGTAAAGCTAAAAGCTCCAACTTCCTCCTCCCCACAGAAACAAAGTAACAGTAACTATCAGAATCAACTTTCCCAAAACTACAGAGCAAAGTTTTACAACAAAGCACATACTGAAAAAAAAAAGGCAACTCTAAACCTACTTTTTGATATTTTTAAAGGCCCCAGCCCCAAAGCTGATGAAAGAAACAAATCGACATACTCAAGAAGCTCAATGAGCTCCAGGTAAGATAAATTCAGAGATCCACAGAGATGCATGATAACAGAACTGTTAATAAAAAGAGGCCCTAGGAAAGCAAGACAGAAGTGACTCATCATGTACAAAGGATCCTCAATAAGATTAACACCAGCCTCTCATCAGAAACCATGGGGACTAGGAAGCAGTAGCATGATATGATCAAGCACATAAGAAAAAAAAAACTTGGCTAATTGTATGTGTCCACTTGGTTGGGCCATGGGATGTCCAAACTCTTGGTCAAATAGTATTCAAGTGTTATCTCAGAATGTTTAGGATTAGATTACATTTGCATTGACAGACCAAGTAAAGCATGGTGGGAATGCTTCATTCAATCAAAGACTCTAATAAAAGGATTGAGAAAGATAGAACTCATTCTGACTACCCCAAATCAGGACATTGGTCTTTTCCTGCCTTCAGATTCAACTGAAATGTTGGATATTCTTGTGTCTTCCAGTTTTCATACTAGAACTTAAGCTATTGTTTCTCCTGATTTTCAGGCCTTCATTCTGGAGCTTCAAAACTGCAGATCTTGGTACTTCCCAGCTTCCATAATCTTGTGAACCAATTATTTATAAGACCACGCATCTGAGGGTGCAGCTGTGTGGTACAGCATCTCTGTAGCATGCATAGGACCTAGCACCAAAGAAAAATGTGTGCGCGCGTGTATGCGTGGGTGTGGGTGTGCTGTGTGTATATATGTGCATGTGTGTGTATGTGCATGTTCTCCATCCATGTTTTTCTGAGTCTGTTTCTCTGGATACTCCTAATATAGCTATCAATAAAAAAAATTACTTAAAAAAATTCTCTATATCTGGCAAAACTGTCTTCTAAAAAAATTAGGGACAAAGAAAGACCTTTTCAGATAAACAAAACCTTACAGTCATTAGCATTAGATTTATCCTATAAGTAGAACTAAAGGGAGACCATAAGTCTAAGGGAAAAGGCACTGGAAAGCAACTCTAGGCCTTGTAAAGAAATAAATATTCCAGTGAAGGTCAATATATGGGCAAACATGAAGACCACTATTATTGTATATTGTTTTGTAACCTTCTTGTTCTATTCCTATAGATTTTAAAAACAAATACATAAAAATAGTGATAAATCTGTTACTGGACATAATACATAAAGATGTATTTTGTAATAAGAACAAAAAAAGAGGGAGAGGATGGAGATACACAAGTACAAAGATTTATCTACCTCTACAGTTAGGATGGTATCAATTTGAAATTGGCTGTTGTAAATTTAGGATATTAATAGTCATCTTTATGGTAACAACAAAGAAAATATTTTGTATATATTAAAACTTACACAAAAGGAAATGAAAGGGAATAAAAATGATTCACTACAAAAATCAAGTATGAAAATAGTAATGGGAAAAAACAAGGAACAAAAAAGGCATAACTCAGAGAAAACAAATAACAAAATGGAGCAAGTATGATTTCAAGTATCAATAGCGAAGCCAAGTATGGAGGCATACAACTATAGTGCCAAGTACTTGGGAGGCTAAGATAGGAGGAACACTTTTGCCCCACAAATTGGGGACAAGACTAGGCAACACAGTGAAACCCTGTCTCAAAGTATCTGTAGTTACTTCATAATACATTAACATGCCCCCTTAGTATAATAGACTGAATATCATGAAAAAACAGTAAGAAAAAAAAAAGACTTGAAAAACAATACAAACTAGATCTAACATATATAGAACATCACGCCATGTTACAGAAAAATATACATTTGTTGCAGATGCACACAGATCATTTTCCAGAAAGACTCTTCTAGAAAAGACTAACCAAAAATCAAGTCTCAATATTTTTTTAAAAAAGTCCAAAATCATAGGCATTTCTTATAACTACAAAGAAATAAAGCACAAACAGGTAAAAATTAAATACTAGTCTTAGATAACCAATGAGTTAAAAAAAATAGAAAACAACAAAACTTATCAGATGCAGTGAAAGCATTATTCAGAAGAATTTTATTGATTTTTTAAAATAAATGACAGTGGAATGTATTACAATTCTTATTACACATATATAGCACAACTTTTCATATCTCTGGTTGTATATAAAGTGGGTTGACACCAATTCGTGTCTTCATACATGAACTTTGGATAATGATGTCTAGCACATTCCATCATCCTTGCTAATCCCCTGCCCCTCCCTTTCCCTCCCACCCCCCTTCCCTAGCTGGAGTTCCTCTTCCTCCCAGCTCCCTCCCTACCCCACTAAGAATCAGCCTCCTTATATCAGAGAAAACATTCGGCATTTGTTTGGGAATTGGCTAACTTCACTTAGGATTATCTTCTCCAATGCAATCCATTTACCTGCAAATACCATGGTTTTATTCTCTTTTCTTGCTGAGTAAAATTCCATTGTGTATATATGCCACATTTCTTCTTTTAAGCATTCATCTACTGAAAAGCATCTAGGCAGAAGAAATTTTATAGGTGTAAATGACTACATTATAAATAAAATTTCAAATCAATAAATAGCTTCCCCTTCACTACAGAATAAAATTCCACCTCTCTACAGCCTGATCTTCAAAGTCTCCCATGAAATGGATTCAACTCACATACCTAATGTCAACTCTTAAGTTATCCTTGAGCCCTATAAGTCAATCTCTCAATTCTTTTAGAATGTCGTGTCTTTCACATCTGGACAGTTTTTCTTAAGACTTTACCCACTTAACAAACTTTGTCATCCACCCTCCAGGACCTATAGGCTCTTGTTATTTTTCAAACTAACTTTACTCAAATATAAGATGCCAATAAATTTTAAGATATTTGCCAATTTTGAAGGTGTTATGTGGAAAAGAAAATAAACAGCATATAATAAATTTATTCCTCTGAATTCCCTCAGTACAGCATTTATATTTCTTATTTAACTTCTTAGGCTTCTTTGTATTATGACTTAATACTGTCAATCTCTATTAGATCACAGACTCGTGAGGACAAAAATTCTGTCTTACTTATATATAATATTGTAGAAATCTCACTATGGAGTTTCAGTAAGACAACCTGGACTTGAATGTGTTAAGAAAAAAGAAAATAACACTTTAACACTTATCTCACATGTATTATCAGAATAAATTAGTGAATATACATTAAAATCAATTTGTAAAGTGGATCTTATTCAAATGCAGGATTTTGGTATTTTAAAAGATATTTACTAAACTTAAATGTCACACTGCAAATCTGTCCCTCTTCAATATCAAAAGGTACATGAGGGAATACAGGAAATTTTTTTTCAAGTTCCTATAAAGTTACTACATCTCATCATACTTCAATGACATAATAGTTACCAGGATTCAGGAGAGCAAAGAACCCTTCCAACACTCTAGATAATCACTATGCCATGATTAGCAATTCCTATTATTGATTCCAGAGAGCAGGTCTATGACTCACTCCCATTTCTAGTCCCATAAGCAAGGATTTTTCAAAGAGTATCAAAATATCCAAGGAGGGAAGTGCAATCTGAAAACAAAATAGCACTCTCCCACTTTTTATTTGTATTATTTAAATACACTGAATGTTCAAGTAACATAAAAGGGCATATCAAAGTGGGACACCAGCTGAGGAGCATGGCACTGGGAAACACTTCAATAAAAAAGAATAAAGACATAAAATGAAGAAAACTTTGAGTGTTCATGTCCATCACATCTCTACTACCTAAACTACTAGAATAACCTCTTCATAGTTCTCACCTGCAGTACAGCATACTCCTCAACTTATCTTCTATACCATGGCTATGTTCAGCTAGAATAAATCAACACATTCCTACCTTTTCAAGTAGCTTCCTGTCAACTTAAGAATAAAACTAACCTGGTCTCTGCCTGGCTTTCCAAAATTGTTTTATGGTCTTGGATGCCACAAACTCAATGCTCCAGCAACAACTATTCAATCCAAGTTTTATACATATGCTTTAAACTCTTTGAGGCTTTGTGTCCTTGTTCATACCTTCTCCCAGCAATGTCCCTTCTTTACCAGGTCTGATCAATCTTTCAAAACTTGGCTCAACTTTTATGACCTGCTAAAAGTGTTCCACAAATGACAAAAACTGGGCCAACTGCAGCTCCCTTGAGTTCCTACAAAACATGTGCCTATCTCTAACTGAAATGCTAATCTTAATACTTTTTAAGGTATTACATTGCTTAAAACTTTTAGTTGTCCCTGCTCCCAAAATCTTTTTAGGAGCTAGTGCTGCAAACACACATAGGCATATTGATGAATATTACACACTAGCAATGTAGTTGTTGAGCTGGTCAACTAAACTCATTTCGGATCCATTTCCCAAAATTACCCTGCTGCTCTGTATAATATACAAATGTATTTCCCAAGCAATCCTGGGATCTGGCAAAGATTTGTCCAGAAGGATCTGACCAGTGGAGAAGCACTGATGGGTAACTGAAAGACGAGAAGTCAAATTTTCTCCCTTTCTCTCTACTTCCTGTAACATCCCTGACAGAAGCTATGTCCTCTATAACTCCAATTTCCCTCTGATGGCCCAGCTCCCATCATGCAACCATTAAGTTCTGGTTTCCCCACACAGTCTGGTTTTTATAGTCTAGAAACACCACCACACCACCAATTCTCATCTTCCCTCTCGGTTTGAGACACTGGAGGCTTTCTTCTGTAGTTATTTTCTAGGTTATATCACAGTTCTCCATTTGGCTCCTACGCAATTCCATTATCTACGGAACTAGTTCTGGTTAACTTTACTAGATGCTGAAGGACCTACTGTGGTCACTATTTCCTATATGAGTCTTGACTGGTTTCATATGCCATTTTAAAAAGAATATATCAAAAATGTAACACTTCAACATAAAAAGTACAGCATAAAAAGTTTCAACTGAAGAAAGCTTATTACACAAAAACATTATTCAGAATACAGACACAGAGGGAGAGAACATCATGCATTAAATTCTTAAGAGTAAAAATAAAGAATCTAACATTTTATTCATACCGAAGTAATCCTTATTGGGATGAAGTCTAGTCAATTGCAATATTTGCCTGAATTAAGTCAATCACTTATAATAAAAATGTCACTTTTTTGAAACTTATTTAGTAGAGGGGGAAATTGGAAGGATTATGGAATTTGGAGTCACTGCAGGCCAAGACATCTGTTCGGAGGGGAAAAAATGTTAAAGACTGCCTGTCAGTGAATTATCATTCAAATCCACAAAACTCAGTCTTTTTTTTTTTTAGTACAAATCCAACTAATCAGTTAAAAACATCTATGTTTATCCAAACATATTTCATATTTTAAGATTATAAAGTAGTAAAGTTGAAAGGAATCACCTTGAACATAAGGAATAAATGCACAATTTGTAAAGAAATGTTAACAGCTACTTATTATAGGGCTTCTCAACTCTTCCCTTTCGTGTATTCATTATCTGAAATTCCTTTAGAAGAGCAAAACTGATAAAATTTTACTTACTGCCCAAACAAATTTCAGGAAATGAAACACGTCTAGAGGAAAGAACACTATTTTTTGTTTTTATTTTATAATATTTCTTAATCTCTGAACATATATTATTGATCTCTACAAATATATATGTATGTATATGTACGTGTGTGTGTGTGTATTTTCCCAGTGATCTCCAAACTAAAGCAAAAAAATCAATTTAAGATTACAGACTTTGGAAGAATAAGAGATATAAAGAAAGATGGGCCTGACATTAATAACAAGTAAGCCTAAAATTCTAGAAACTTACATAAACCATTTTACTCAAAACCCTAAGAGACAATTTTACAATGAGAAAATAAACCCCAAAAAGATTACAAAATCTTTCCAAGCTACCTAATCAGAAAACATTAAACTCACAATTTAGTTCAGTAGTATCTGGATCTACATTTTTTTTAAGAATTTCTTTTTTAGTTGTAAATGGACACAATACCTATATTTTGTTTATTATTTATGTCGTGCTGAGGATTATACCTAGTGCCTCACACATGGTAGGTGAGTACTCTACCACTGAGCCACAACCCCAACCCCTAGATTATATTCTACTACTATACCTTGCTTTCTCTGTAATGATATGCCTTGAAGATGATTTTTGAATCAGTAAATTCATTTTTTAAAAAAAGTTAAAGCAACAAGACAGTCCCTAGGCTAACATTTTAAGTAATCTTTAATATCATCAAATGTTCACACATTTTTAGCAAATACTTGTATAAAGAGCTTTACAGCATCTACTACGTTCAGCATCTGCAAATAAACAGATATGATTAAGGACCTACCTCCAACAATTTCTAAGTAAATACATATGTTCATGAATACTGTTACTCAAATATGAGATCGGCATATCCAACCCCTCATCCTACCTACTCCCTTCACTTTGTAAATCATATGTTGATAGAATGAACTCATCAGATCTTCTAGGTCAGGTGCTGCTCTTAGTTGTCTCATGTGTGAAAACAGGATGAAATGCTGAATCATTGTCTAAATCTCTTTGTGCAATTTTGATATATGCTTTCTGGACATTATATGGCCACCAATATCCTCCACACTATTACTCAAATCAATGCCCAACTCTAAAGAATAAAATTTTATATTACAACCCCATACACATATACATGCGAATGGGGTTGTAATATAAAACAAGTTTTCTATAAATACCACAATTACTAGGCACAAAGCACTTTACATTTTCTAAATTTTTAAAAATGCTAATAGCAACCCACTAAACTATTCATAAATCACTGGCCTACAATTAGAAAAACACTGCTCTAGAACCTAACCACTCAAAAGGAGTATTAACATGACATGAGCATTAACATGACATGAAATTGGAGGAGAAAAAGTTAATAAGGAGAGGCGGGTGGGAGGAAAGGTGCTCTCCAAACTTGTGAACAGCTAGTTTATAAACTCTCCCAAGCCCCTAAAAATCTCAATGGTTCCCGATAGGAGCCACAAGCTTGTAACATCTAGCCTGTTCTTCCTCCTCCTTTTTTTCTCCTCCTACCCATTACCATGTCATCAAAGGTATTCCCTGAAATTATAGTTTTGGGGAATTAGTGAAATATTTTTTTGCTTTTTTATTGTTTTAAACATGCAGAAAATGTACCATTTAATCATTTTTGTATAATTCAGTGGCATTAAGTATATTTACAATGTACCATCATTACCATTATCTCTACTCAGAATTTATATCATCTTAAACAGAAATTGTACTAATTAATAAATCTTTCAATGCTCCTCCTCTATCCCTAATAACTTCTCATTGATTTTATACTATTTTGTAAACATACACAAAATAAGTGAAAATAGAAAAATGAACCCCAATAGACAGGACTGTCAAATTCTGCTATAATTATTCACCTGTCCTTTTCATTTCACTCCATATATTTAGAACAAATGAACAGTTTAGATTTTTCTCACATAACCACAAAGTCATTATAATACTGACAATAATTTATTGATATATTCAAATACTAAAATTTTAAAAATCAATTTGTTTTAAAATTTCACTAATTATCTCAATTTGGCAATAATTCCTAAATTTCTTACATTAAGTGATTTATGAAGGATAATTATTACTCAAGACAATAGTTTCATATAAAAGCTTTCTACTGACTTCTACCCTGTCAATTACATCACTAAGCCACTGAGAGAATACTTTGCTTTTCCCACTGAAAAACTAGCATCTTATTTCTTATGTCAAAAGTGGAATATTTTCTCAGCAAAGTATCATAAAAGTAACCTAGTAAAACCACTAGCATCATTATTTTAACTACATAATCATGACTAATTAGAAAAGTCTATTTAGTGTTACATTTTAAAATGGATTACTACCTGAACTGGAAAGAAATCTAGATTTCTTTTGTTTAACCTATAAGTTTTTATAATAATTTACAGACTGTGGAGATACAATTTCACCTAAAAATTGTTTCTTTTCCAAAAAAAGTCAAACTAGAGCATGCAAGAGATAGATGAATAATCTTTACTTGACAACAGTAATTTCTACTCCTATGAGGACTCACTTTGATACCTAGAGATTCCATACTAGATGAAAAATACCATTTCAAAATATAAAAGATTAGAGGACATAAAAGATAAAACAGAGGTTCATTCAAATTAAACCTCTAATGTTACACATAGCACATGAGTTAAAATGAAATTACCAGCCTGTGGTATATAAACAACCAAAGCTCAAAATATGAAATACAAAGCCAAATGTTAACAAGAAAAAACCTACAATACCTTTAAGTGTCTTTTCTAATCCTGCATATTTTTACTAATGCAAAATATATCAATTTAGAATGTATAATCTTAATGTTCTTTAAATTTTGTGATTACAAGGGATTACCTCCAAGATCAAAAGCAGCACTGTATGAATACTAATATCACATGATATAATAGTACAAAAATTTGCTGCTGCTCAAGTTCTGCTTCATAAGTGTATAAAGAGAATTAGAAACATTTAAGATGTTTAATAGGAAGCATTTGTGTATGTGTGCTTAGACAAAGCTGTCACTATTTTTATCCAAATCACTTCCAAAATATTTGACTGAAGATATAAGAACTTCCTGAAAGAAAGGCCCCCCTTATTTTAATGTCTCTGTAACCTGAAAAACTCAAAAGCTACAATAACATTTCTGTGAACCAACATTCCAAACATGACATCTTCCAAAAATAACCTCTGAATTGTCTTCATTATTTTTATAATTTTACTATGTTTTTAGAATGCAGTTTTAAAATGTAACCAGCTAGTAGCTTCCACAAGTTATCACTCACTATGGGAAAATGTATAGGTATTGAGTGAAGAAAAACTAGAAAATAATGTGCAAAATATACAAATAATTCCGTACCATAAACCTTCTAATTTTATATCTTCACTATAAACAAGAAAAAGGTCTATAAAACATTTTACAGAAATTGGTATTATCAATTCACATAGTGCCCAATTCATTGAAGTGATCTGATGACTATTTCTCTAAATTATTGAAGATTAAAGAATTTAACTTCTGAAACTAAAGTATAAACCTTTAAGTACATATTTAATAACCACTTTTGGATGAAATTCCTAAAAAATTCAACTTGACAACAGCTGTCATGACTTAAACCTCAAAAATGTGTACACATTGCACTTGGCAATGATTTTAACATATAAACATATAAACACACACACACACACACACACACACACATAAAAATGTTAAGTCACTGATTGCTTCTTGCCTTCTTAGCAATTGCCTCTCTTATACACCATGAAGAATGGGAAGCTGCCCAAACTGTGAGCAGCCTACTTTACCCAAAACTAATCTCCAAATCAACAGGTAAAGCCACATTCTGACACTAGCTTGCCTTCAAATAAAAATGTATCATTATTCAGTATTCTTAATTCTTTAATAGTTAAAAAATATCAATTATATAAAATATATTTTATATAAATTATATATTTTGTAATTATATATCATATAAATGTTATATTTATATGCTATATAGTTTATTTATATTTATATAATTATATGTTATAAGTATATATTAACAATATCTTATGTAAATTGTATAATAAACAATTTCAAATTCTTGGCAGATTAAATTATATTTTACTCAGGAAAAATTTTTAAGCTGCCATATACTAGGAACCTAAGAGTCAAAGACTATATGCAGTGCTTTTATAAACATAACTATGTCCCCTCCTCCCTATGATATACCTGAAAGGTAGATTTACCATTTTACTAATGAGAAAACTAAGTATGAGAAAGGAGATAGACATTTGCTCAAGACCAGTCCAGGTCCACCTAACTTTAACATGTGTTTGCTCTTCCCACTATTTTATGCTCTCCCTTATACAAACCTTGTTCATAGGTTAACAACATATTACCAACTATTATTTCCCCCAAAGTGTTCGGTACTTGGAGAAATAAATTCATTTCTAGGAATGCAAATACTAGGGCATGATGTTTAAAAAGTTCTTCTTGGTTTGACTTTTAATATTTCAAAGATGAATATAAATAATTACATCATTGACAATCTGTTCACCAAGAGTAAATTCACAACTAAGGATGAGGCTCAGTGGTAGAGCATTTACTTAGCATGCACACAGCCCTGGATTCATGCAAAAAAAAAAAAAAAACAATTTTCCAAGAACAAAATTATGTGACACTCAAAACTGCTTAGTTATACTCTCTTGTTTTTATTTATAATAAATGATTTATAATGACTCTAATATAAGTGTTTTCTTTACAGAGAATACTATTTTACACTTCTGTCTGCAACCATTCTTATTTCAATCAATCCTGATAGGCATTTTTGTTGTGTATAGAATTCTAGGTTGGCAAATTTTTCACAGCAATATAACTTCACTGTTTTCTGGTTTTCATTTCTAATCTTCAGCAGTCAACTGTCAGTGTAGTTGCTCAGCTACTCTGAGCATAATCTGTTGCTCTCCCACAACTTTTTAACACCGTCTTTGCTTCTGGTGTTCTCCATTTTACTAAGAAGTGTCTGTATTTACTTTAAGCTATTCTGCTTACAAGTCTTTAAGTTTCTCAAATTTACATTCTTCTATTTTCATCAGCTCTGAAAAATTCTCAATTATCTCTTCAAACACTGCCTCCACCTTTCCTACTATTTTGCCCTTCTGCTCTTGACAAACTGATGAAGTATTGTTAAATTCTCAAATTATGTTTTCTATGAAAGAGGACACATATTTTTTTTAAAAAATAGACATTTGCAATTTTTTTTAGTTGTAGATGGACAGATGCCTTTATTATTTTTAATGTGTTGCTTCGAATTGAACCCAGTACCTCACATATGCTAGGCAAGTGCTCTACCACTGAGCCACAACTCCAGCATGAGTTTACATATCTTAACCTCTTACTTTGGCCCATTCCCTTGACTGTGATATTGTCTTCTCTCCTGTATTTAGTTTATTAAGTCTTACTTGTTTTTTAAAGCTTTTAACCACACCAAGTTTTTTCATTTTAATTATTAAGTTTTATTTTTCATTTGTAGAAGTATTCAAGTCTTTTCAAATGTATTAGGTTGCTTCTTCCCTAAAGATATTTTTCATCTTTTAAACATAGTTGTTTTATAATGTGATAATGACAATATCTGAAGTTTTGAGGATATATTTCTAATAGTATTTCTGCTGCTTCTTAATTATGGTTCCTTTTTTCCTTGTGCAACTGGATATATTTTATCATGAGCTAAGTCTTTAGAAAGTTATTTGTAGGAATTTCCTGTGGCCCATGATAAAAACTTTTTAATCTCAGGATTTTGATTTCCTTCTGCCAGGCAACTACTACCGCTTTAAATTCAAGCTTTGACAATTTGTGGAAATCCAGGAAAGGAAGGCCTGTGGTTATAACTACTTAGGAATGAATAATATTTTTTTCAGGTTCTAAGCAACTGTTGCTGCAGTCTCCTGTGGGCAAGAGCATAAATTCTTGAGAGTTCCAGTTTTATAGGAATTTCCTATTAGACTTCTCTCTTTGGGCCAAAATGGGCTTTAAGTTGTATCTCCTAAGCCATGTGAGACCTTCACATCCAAAGGAAAACTGCCCTTGAGGGAAAAATGTTTTTATATGCTGCTTACTATTCTGAATTCCTGCTTTCACAGATTTTGTTTGGCCATTTCTGTCATGTTATTTCTTAATATCCAGAATTTCTAATTGTATTCAGAAAATTTTTCTGTCCACATATCCTGGCTAACCACATACTCTGTTTGCAATTTCAAAAGGCTTCACAGACTAGGTTTGGTGGTGCACACCTGTAATCCCAGAGACTGATCCTGCTGGGGCAAGAGAATGGCAAGTTCAAAGGCAGCCTCAGCAACTAAGGAGGGCCCTAAGAAAAGAGTGAAACTCTCAGAATAAAAAATAAGAAGACTTGGGGATGTAGCTCAATGGTAAAGCATCCCTAGGTTCAATCCCTGGTACGGGAAAAAAAAATAAAATAAAAGCTTCACAGTTCTATAGGTCAACCCTAAATTTTGTAGAAATCTGTACAAATGAAACTACAAGGGACAGTCTATCTTTATCCAGTTTGATTCACTATCAAGGATAGAATCTTGCCAATCCTAACAGATTCTATTACAAAATTATTATTTAGAAAACTGGATAAGATTCTGTTCTGAAATTAATAGAGCCATGTATAATTGCTATGGAATTTACTGGTCTACTAATTCCCTAGCAATATGTAAACTATACAAAAATCCCATATTTTCAACCACTGGAAGCTTAGGTGGAGTGGCAAAAGATGACAAAGAAGAACTGAATTCAGTTTTATTTCTGCCAAGAAACAAAATTGTAAGGAATAATCAAAATACCAAGAATCACACACAAAGAAATAACCCCAATATTTATTAAACTGTACTAAACAAATCTAGATGACATGAATTATTTTGCTAGAAAAATCTGAATTACTGAAATTGATCCAAGGAATGAAAATTACAATAACTAAAGAAAAAGCTAAGAAACTGCTTTAGTCAAATAGGCTAATAATTTCAATTCATATTCTTTAAATTGTTTCAGAGCACAGCAAAAAGAAAGTTTCCCTGTTCTTTGATGAAATTAGTATAATACTAACTCTAAACCTGACAGAACACATAGGTAAAATGCATGGCTATTATACTTACAAATATGGCTATAATCATCCACAAGAAAGTAATAACAAGTAAAAATCCTTATTAGAAAATATATTACAAACATGGTTTACTACAGAATATAAGAATTTGAAACTAAAAAACTATTAATTTGCCATGATAGCAAGACAAAAAATATGTTCTATCAAGAGAAGGCAAAAGAGGCATTTTATAACAGTAAACAACATTTCCTACCATTAAAATCAGGCACAAAACAAGAGGCCTGGCTGCCATCTCTATTAATTAAAACTATTCTGAAAGTGGTAAACCAAAAAAATTATATAAGCAAACAAAATAAAAGGTATAAATACTAGAAAGGAAGGGGTAATCAACCAGCAATGTTTACAGCTATTTTCTACTTGGAAAACCAAAGAGAACCAGAAAGACTATCAGAAATCAGGAGAATAAATATAGAACAGCCCCCCCAAAAAAAAAATTAGAAAGAATGAGTAAAGTCTGGCTCTACCCAGATATGATAATGCATTTAAAGCTAAAGGAAATTGTTACTGCTGGTAAAGAGACAGCTCAATGGAATAACACCAAAATTCCAAAAATAGACCCAAGAAGACTTGAGCATTTAAAATAAAATTAGTGTTTCAAATCTGTGGTAAAAATACAAACTTTTCAATAAACAATGCTTTTTTCACAATTTGAAATGAATAAATATGGATCTCTACAACCTGTTTGTACACACACACACACACACACACAAATATTTCCAGATGGGTCAAAGATTTACATGTAAAAACATGAAACTAAAAATTTTCCCAATTGCAGTGGTATCGATCAAGTGTTAAGTTTTAGAATCTTGGGATAGAGAAATCTTTCCAACATTATCCCCACACCAAAAACCATAATAAAGTGTAGTAGCTATTCATAAGGATTTTAAAAAGTATAAGAGAAATTTTAAAATAAAGTTAAAAATATTTATAATATATAATAAGCAAAGACTTTTTTTAAAATTTCCAATATATGAATAACTCTTGAAAATCAGTAGGGAAAAAAAGTGAACATCCCCAAAACTTAAGTTTAGGTATTAAAGAAATAAGAATAAAAGAATTTTATCAGTCTTTGCTGCCACACTGACCCAAAATAATGATTTAAAATACCAACTGGTAGCAAGGTTATGGGCAAATGAGTCCTCTCCTGTTCTAAAAGCTATAGTATAAATTACCTTTCTATAAGGCAGTTTGATTGTAAATATCAAAATCTAAATTATCCATAACCTGTAATACAATAATCCCAATTCTACAAATATATTTGAAGTAGCAATATCAATGCATGAGAATTTATGAAAGACAAAATTAAAAGAACACTGATTACAAATTAGAAGCACAGGGTTGGGGTTGTAGCTCAGCTGTAGAGCACTGGCCTAACACATGCAAGACCCTGATTCGATCCTCTGCACCACATAAAAAATAAATAAAGGTATTATGTCCAACTAAAACTAAAAAGTAAAATATTTTTTTTAAAAATGTACAACTTCCATTCAGTTCATCCAGATAGCCTTATGTAGATATACTCAATGACACTAATGATCCACAATATTTAGCACCTACATGATAGCATTAAGCATTTCATACATGCACACAATATTATACATACACGGTCATTCATTTAATTCTCCAAACAATCCTGGGAGGTAGTTACTATTATTAAGACCATTTTAAAGATGAGAAATTGAGGCATTGTGAGGCTAAGTAACTGGATAGCATGGCATTAATAGAGACATAATAAGAGAAATTGTGAAAATATTTACATAATTAATAACTAAAAATATAAATTAGAAGTCTTCCATTATTTAGACAGGCAACAAATGCTCCCTTGAGTTTACAAGTAATGATGTGGCCATTCAGCTGTGAAGTCCAGGAAGTACAGCAGACCAGGTATGGCCATGCACAGCATCAGGGTAAGAAATGAAAAAGCCAGCAAGTGACAGTGCAGCAAGGACAAAGCTACTCCAATTTTCAAAGAAAGAATTTGGACAACTGTGACCAACAATTAGTTTGTTTTCTTTGTGGGATTCAGGAGCATTCAACCACTGAGATACATTACAGTCCTTTTTTTTTTTTTTAATCCTGCTAAGTTGCTGACTGACTGGCTTTGAATTTGGTGCTCCTCCTACCTTGGCCTCCCAAGCTGCCACCTTACTTCTCAGCCTTTTTTTATTATTCAATTTGTATAATGTTTAATGTTACTAAACCATTGCACAGGCATTGTTTTTAAATGTTTGTATGACATCTGTAGAAAGATAAACATTTTCCTAAACATTTAATGTGTTTTTGAGAAAGCATTTTACCCCTGAGATTTGTTTATACCAACTTCCTTCCCAAACTCACAACTGCCCCATTAATAGAGAAAATGGTGCTACTAAAAGGAGCCCACAGTTCCTCTCTTCCTACTCTCCCATTGCCTCCCATCCCACACCCATCAAAAAACTTAACATTTCTCAAGTTCAGTACACACACAGTAGGCACTGCTATCCTAGTGATCTATCCTATCCAAGCTGAAGGAAATGCCTTATCTCAGCTGTAAAAACAAGGAAGTTGAAGAAAGGATAGTATGTTAACATTTTTATGAAGTACAAATTATTTGACTTAAAAGATAATCTTTCATTCTGAGGTTGTCCTTACTTTTTCAGTATTAAAATATAATAATAGCCGGGCATGGTGGCACACACCTGTAATCCCAGCGACTCAGGAGATTGAGGCAGGAGAACTGCAAGTTAAAAGTCAGCCTCAGCAACTTAGGGAGGGCCTAAGCAACTTAGCAAGATGGGGTCTCAAAAAAATAAAACATGGATTTGGCTAAGTGGTTAAGCCCCTTTTCCCCTCCCGTGTGTGTATTAACCATTGCTTACTTTTTATTGTTCTTACTGGCCAAAAAGCCAGTGACCAAGTCAATCCCTGTATCTAAATGTTAATACAAAGAAACTCAGTCAACCACTAAAACCTAAATATTAGGATAAATAATATAGAATAAATAGCATGTATGTGTGCGTGTGTGGAGGAGCATAAAGGATTAAAAACTTGCAAATTCAAAAGGAAGTATATATTTTACATTTAGCAATGAGGTAAAAACCAATTGAAACTGATCCAGCAAAGAAAAAGCAGAATACAACTTTACGAATTTCAGTTTCTTATTCAGAAAAGATTGTAAGCACTGATAATTTTCATTTTTGGTGGGATAAAACAGGAAATAAAACAATGATAACTTTTACTTTTAAAATGAAAGTGAAGGGGCTCAGTGGTAGAGTGCTTGCCTAGCATGTATCAGGCACTGGGTTTGATTCTCAGCACCTCATCTAAATAAATAAAGGTCCCTTGAAAACTAAAAAAAAATTTTATAACAATAAAAAATGAAAGTAAAGTTCATAATTCTCAACAATACTAGAAAAATAATTTAAAACAATATCATTACTTTACTAAATAATAAGGCATCATAGAGAAGATTGTTAGAAACAAATATTCTGAAGTCAAACAGAGCCCAGCTGTGTATTAGCAATGTAAACCTAGATATGCTACTTTACCCTGTTTCCTTAAAGGTTGTTGTGTTAAATGAGTTAAAATATGCAAAGTGCTTAGAGCAGTGGTTGGCACTTAGTAAGTGCTTTAAAAGTTCGTTACACATATAATTTAATAACGTGAAGCACCAAAGGCAAAGTAATGACTAGAATGAAAATGATAAATATTATGGGACTAAAAGTAGTGGCTATTATACTTTCATAAAGTTCTTACAAAATACTTAGCAAGTGTAAGGCCCTGGGTTCAGCACCATTAAAAAAAGGAACCATTTTTATATACATAAAATATATAAGGATCTCTGTGACCTTATACTTTTTATTTTATATTATTAAAATTAGAAAAAAAAAATCTGAATCCAGTTACAATACCCTCAATGACTGTTTACATTATATGCTTCCAAAGCTCAGAAACACACTACCCCAATTGAGTACACTACTGCATTTGAGAGAAAGCAGAAATTACTTCTACCAATAAAAGAAATTTTCATATCAGCAATAACTCAGACACATGATTCCTTGCCTATACACTGACCAAACTTAGTTATTCATATCTGACCAAGTTTTCACACAGCACACCAAACTTCTATAGAGAAGAAGCAAACACCTGAGCACACAGAATAGGCATTAGTACTCCTTCAATTCCTCCCCTGGGATCCAGACTTGGCTTACTCTGCACAAGGGATTTTCTTAAGCAAGTTTTCTTAGTTCACCCTGTCATCTGACCCTTCTTCCAAGCCATGTCTACACCCAGGGTAGATTATTTACTTAAATACCACATCACTATATTTCTTAGACATTCTTAGTACTCAAGAGTAGTTGTCTCCCCAAGCATTACCTTAGAAATGTAGAATATTAAGCTGCATCAACCATCTACTAAATTAGAATCTGCATTTTTAACAAGAGCTCCAAGTGATTCCTATGAACATTCAGGTTTGAGTACTGTTCTGACACTGCTGCAGATCGTTGTGATAATTAAGTGTTCGACTACGTGTGAATTCAGAAATTTGGTATGAAAAATCACCAATACATCTGAAAAGTCCAAAAAACAAATAACCAATCTGAATTGGTTATAAATTTGACACTGACAAAGGTGTTCAGTGATATTTTCAGCAACGCTACGTTTAATGACTCCTGCTTTTATTTTGTGCAATAGCCCAACATTAATAATGTATAGTTTGGAGAGGTGGGGGGACTACATTTTGATGTAGGAAGACTACTACAAAGTGATAGAAATTTCAGAGCGCTCGTAAGTTAAAATTTCGGGATTTACTACAATTCAGAGTTGATAAATACAACTCTGTCCCGAAAGTCATTCTTCAAGGAAGATAACATCTGAAAGATGCAAACTTGGAACAGTTCATATTCCCGGAACTACAACTATTTAGTAACTGGTACTAACCATAACCTTAGGTCACATGTAAGAAAAGAATCTTGTTTGGGAAGGCTGTTGCCAGAAGGGGGAAAAAAAAAAAAAAAAACTTTCACCCTCCGCAAAGTTTCTCCACATGTCCCAATGGATAGGCCTCAAACTTGCACGTTCTTACAGGTGAATAAGCTGAGGTCGTATTACAACAAACCAAGGAAAAGTTAAGGCAAGGTTTCTCTATTCTAAAAGCTGCATTTTAGAAGGCAGAAGAACTCCGGGCTCACTTCGCTTCCGGCCTGCGAAGGAAGCGTGCCTCCCAAGGCTGAAATGAACAAGGAAAATGACCAAGTAGGAAATGAAACCCTACTGCAGCCACCAAGCTCTGCCCTCTAGCAGGCTGGCCTTCCAGACTAGCCCCCGACCTCCCGCGGGAGGGAAGGCAGGCTGGCTGGAGGCAGCACCCCGCCCACCTCCCAGCTGCCTGCCAGAAGCGCACAGACGCGGGGCGGGCGCTAGCTGCCTGGGGCCTTCCCGAGACGGCGGCGGCGCGAGGGGAGGCAGGATCAGTCCTGAGAAGCCGGCGCGGGAGCGACTGCATGTGAGGGGCTGCACTGGAAAAGGCGGAGGGCTTGGGCTTTTTTACAATTATCATCATCATCATTATTTTGTTTTACCGGTGGCGCAGATGGGTTCCCCAGCTCCTATTCCCTGAATCCTCCTCCTCCCCTCCTCTTTCTCTCTGTCTCTCCCTTAGTCTGCCGGGAGCTCGCAGAACCTGCCGGCCAGGCCAGACCTGAAAGAGAACAGGGCGGGAGTGGGTGGCGGCTGTGACCAGCGGCCACGTGACCACGCTCGCGCAGTAACGGCGGCCGTCTCCTGTAGCGCGCCCTCCTGGCGCTCCACCTCTAATAACCCCGCGGCCCACGGGCCTGGAACGCTCTTGCACAGGCGCCTGCGCGGGCACCGGACTCGCTCGCTCTCGGGGCCAGGTGTCAGGGGCCCAAGAGGCCGGAGTAGGTGGGGAGTGAGCCTGAGGCCGGCCGTCCTCCCATCAGCCGGCTGCTAGGGCGCATGCGCGCAGCGCTTCCGCCCGCCTTCCAGCTGCTGGAGGTTGAGTCCGCAACTGTGTCTTCTTTCCAAGTTTGCACCCACCAGAACCTTCATAGTTGGGACTGAGGAGGAGAGAAGTCAGCCCGTGGGACCCGTAAGACTTGGCGCTCCTGCCGAAAATTTTACATCTTCTTGTCCCATGTAAAGGACCTTCCCATTTGACGTTTTTCTGTAGCTGAGTAGTCCTCTGACCCAGGTCGTCTGTCATTCTGAAATTTATCCAAAGCTGTCGGACTCACTAGCACTCTGTGGAAACCTACTTTGTTATAAAATCCATAGAAGTATAACTGTCATAAAAGTTATTTTTTATAAGCCCACAGTGCTAAACTCAGGTTTTATCTTTTCCTTACAACCTAGAACTGAATCTTCAGCCCAGTACTCTCTCCCTGAAGGAATGATGACAGGTCACCTGAAAACAATCAATGTCTAAACCCTTGCCTTGTTGCCCTTGACCTCTGGTTAACCATGATTTAAGATTCCCTTCAGCTGGAGCACGTGGGACCCTGGTGTTTATTTCCCCAATATGAAAATCCTTTGAATTGTAATGCTAATTAGAGTGGTAAATGCTTCACCTAGTAAAAAAGATTTATGATTTTTTATTAAGCTATCTTTACAAAGAGCTCCAAAGGAAATTGATTCTGTTGGTTCCTGAAAAGGGAAACTAAGGCAGAGAAAGTTCAGATTTCCAAAAGTTAGCTACCTTGAGAGGAAGATGCCTGTGTGGGAGACCTTCCTTCATACACAAAGGCTCCACTTCACATAGGGATTTCCTCTTTTTCTGTCACCTTTCTTTCCATTACAAAAACTAAGCAGGTTAAGTTAGAGCCTCTGGCTGGATTTAATCAGGGCTAATAAATAAAATGTATAAACTTCCTAATTGGATGTTCTGGCTAGACTAGTCATTGTTATCATTAACTGGTGGATACTAACCTGATGATGTTCAAGAAAAGAGACTAGCAACAAAACCCTAGGAAATGTTGGGATGTATGCTTAGGAAAAAACAGGCACAGACAGCCCCAATTTATTTTTTTGATGGTGCAAAATCTACTTGCATTCTGTAGAAACTAGTTTGAATTTCAGTCTTCACCAGACTAATGATAAGTGATATGATTATCTTGGTACTGGGCAGCAATAGCCAGCTGTAGTTCTGTCAACCATATGATCATGAAGGTAAACAACCAATGTTCTATAGTGTACCTAGTGGACTTTCTTCTCTTGCCTCCAAAACTTTTCTCACGCCAGATCCTCATCACCTCTTTCCTGAACTACTAAGGATTGAGCCGGTTCTAGGTCACTCAAGCACCCAGGTTACCTTATCAGTTTTTTAGGCAAAAAATGAGGTGTGGGGAACCAGACCAGTCATCCCCCATTACCTCTATCCTGGTGCTTCTCAGACTGGGAAGCCCAGTTAGACCTCATAGAGTGCAACTACAGTGACCCTTTGACCACAACAATAGCTCTAGACAACTATCTTCTCTCTGGCTTCCTACTTCTTATTCCCCAAGAAACAAATTGAAGGGTCTATTAGATCCCAGTTGATACAGAGCACCCCATGAGGCAGAGGGTGGTCTGCAATCTAATCTTGGAAAAAGACACTAAAGCAATACAGCTGACAATTAGTAACCCTATAAAATATAAATATTGTATAAAATTCATCTCAAGTTATGCTACTTATAAGTACAGTTCAGGTACTTAAGGTAGAAGAATTAAATTTGAAGCAACATCAGCATTCTTAGAAAAATGAATATTGTTGCACTTGTTTTTACAGCTACTTGTGTGCTCATTGATTCTCGGCTTCAACATCTAAGTGTATTCTTTGTCTTGGGGCATGGCACAAAGTGAAACACAAAAAAATAAAATGTTCTCTAGGAAAGGTGAAAGCTGAGGGGACAGCCCTTGACAAGACTGGCTTTCCTCTAGAACTCTACCTAAGTGAACACAGCCTGCCTCACCCAGGCTAGGCCACCATCCATATCCCTTCTCCCAGCTCTTTTCTCCCCTATGCCACTGGATTTGCTCAGACAATTTAGCTATCTTCAGATCCTGGAATTACCACAGTTGCCTGGACTAACATAATAATCAGATGTCCATCCTGCAGTATGGTATTGCCAGTGTGAACCGAGAGGGTTGTGGTAAGAATGGGTTATGTGTGGGACTGGAATCAAGGATCATCTCCTTTGCTATCCGTTATGGCACCCATGGAAGTAGCCCATTCAGATCTCCCAGAGTCATCTATTAAAATGCAGCTAATCCCAGGTAGAGAGAACAAACTAAAGCCTTTCACCATTAAGAAAATAAGATTGTTTAAAACTTATTTTAACTATAAATTTGATTAAGATTATAATAAAGATTGTGATTATGAAAATAAAATTACTACATTTTTAGGGTATTCCCTATTCTGTGTTCTTGTAGAAGATGCTTTCGGAAACTTTTTTTCAGTTTGGAATAAAAACTATTAACCATCATCCTTAATTACCTCTTCCCCCTACTCCTAATCTTCCATGAAGGACTTGAAACAAACCAGGCCAATCAACTTCTCTTTCTGAAAAAGTTGATAAATGGGATTAAAAGGCAACTAGTCAATCTTTGTATGTTGTTGGAACTGTAAAACCCAAGAGAGTAGACCACATTATCAGCAAGGTCTAACCAAGAGAAACCATTTATTTATTATACAGGGAATTTAATACAGGGAATGAGTTACACAGGTGATGGACCCAAAGAAGCAATGGGGGTTTTTAGAGATTAGTAACAGCAGGAGGGAACTGTATCACCCCTTTGCTGATAAGATACAAAAAGATACCACGTTACTGGTGGTCCTGGAATGGGGTCATCCAAGGCAATATATAACAGAGTCTGGTTTTATGCAGAGAAAACTATTTAAGGTAGATTTCCTCAGAAGCTAACTTTTAGCACAGCAAGCACTTGTAAGGTTTACCCACCCTTCACCACCAATCTTAAGGAATAGAAGAAAGTCAGTTTCCTAAATAAGAGTCACAGTTATCTGGCAAATGGAGAAGAGGTGTTTGGCAGAAAAAACAATATATGTTTGCTATGTTCCTTTTGCTAAATACCCAGAGCATGTATATACCTTTCTTCTAATATATAATTTCAAAACAATCTCACTTAATATAAAGTAACTATTTACTAATCCTGTAATTAAAGAATGACTATTAATAATACTCAATAATTCCACCATTAATCATTAGGTTTTTGGCTTTAAAGTCATTTTAACTCTCATACTAGTCATGGAAAATAAAATGATATTATTTAGAAAGTCTACCAAAAATTATACTAAAACCAGAAATTGATTTGTATGTAGTGTCTGCATACCTATGTGTGATAGACTGCTGGCTTCTCCTCCCTTCCAAATCTATTTTTCTCTTCTTCCATTGGAATTGAGTTTTAGCTGGGCACACGGCCATCCATCTGGAAGCTACATTTTCCATTTCCCCTCATGGCTGGATGTGGCCACGCAACTCCATTTTTATCCATGGAGCATAAGAGAAAGCAACCTGTACGTTTTCAGCATTGCTTGCTTAGAAGAAAATTGCTCACCCTATGCTACCTCTCCTTCTCCATTTCTGCCCCCTGAAATAGACATGGTGGTGACCCAGCTCCCAATGTGCACAGCCTGACAGAGCAACCAGATGGAAAGAAACTGGATTTCTGGAGTGCTCTGTGGAAAACTGCCTACCGGAACTAGACCGCTCCATTACACCTTTAATTAGAGAGGAATAACTTATGCCTTATTTAAGCCACTAACATTTTAAACTTTACCCTACTTAACACAATATATGAGGCATTGTATTCTGTTAACTAATATGTGGAAATATCATGAGAAACTAGATCAGTTTTTGAAAAATAAATCCATTTGTCCTTAAAAGAAATGATGTCAACATTTTAGATACCTGAGGAATGCCAAATGCCTTGATACTACCAGCTCCTTTTTTCATGCCATCATGCTTTTAATTATCACCAGGGAAACATGCTCAGTTGCTCTTGTAGACATTAAAAGGCAGGATAAATGCACAGACTCAGTAGTAGAATTGCCCAAGTTCAATCCTAGCTGTCTTTATTTGCTTATGATAAAACCTTAACTAAGGCACTTACATTACCTTACCTATGGTATGTCATGTAGAGATTTTAAACACTACTTAATACCAGGAAATTAATAAGTTTTAATATTTTTATTGATAATCTTGCTTTGGTCATTTTCATAACTCAGAACCATTATGGTTTGAGTAATTGTACATTTTGAAATCTTTAGAGGGAAATGAGGTTCTATGTTCAAAACCTCATTTTATAGAATGGAATCTCACATGGTTAAGAATTTTCAGTTGGTAAGTGTCAAACAAAAAACCATGTTCAGAATGAAGTACATTAAATATTTTAGAAAATCAAATAAATGTGCTGGTATGTTCCAATTTATGGTGGCAATTTATAGGCTTGTGAATATAATTCACAAGAATTTGGAAGAATATTTTTATGTATTAGTCCATTCTTTTTTAATCACTAAAAACCTTTTGAAATATCTAATAATGGAAATGTGTAAATTCATTTTTTGCTTAGAGGAACATTCAGGACACTTGAAACCCATCCTTCCCTGGTCATTTTCAGATTTTTTTTTCCAAAATAAAATTTTTCATGTCATTAGCATGCACAGAAATATGTGACCCTAAGACACACAGAGCAATATAAAGCAAAAAAGCTCAAAGCTGAACTTGATTCTTCCATGGCAACATCAGTCAGGGGAAAAAGACCCACCTGCAGGATCATGTGGATTTCCCAGAATGAGAGCTTGGGGTCTGCAGAGAAGTGCATGGGCTCTCTCATCCCTGAGGAGGTCCACAGAACAGGGTAGAGGAGATTGTGACTGTGGGGTCTCTATCAAGTCCTCCAGAGACCAATCAGGAAGCAGGCCTGATTTTATTGTGCAGTTACCATGTATATGTACTCAGGCAGTGCCTAAGCAAAATATAGACAGCCACCAATGCAATGTCTGCTAACTGTCTTTGCAGTGAAAAATCAAAGAGTGGGTGTGCAACACATGGCCTCGTGCCCAGAGCTGTGCCGATGGGGTAAGCAGTTTACCACTCACATGCCTAGCATTTGGAGTGGCCTGCCATACAGACACCCTTAACCTATGCCATGTATGCAGTACTCCATGCACTTGTTTCAACAGAGAAGCACCTCTAGGGCCTCTTCTTTCTTGACTTTTAAGAACAATTTCTCTTCTAGTTCCTTTTGTCAGGATAAATTTAATATAATAGTAATATAAATATAATAGATGTAACTGTGAAACCTGAGCTGTATTTTCAAACCCTGACAATTTACAAAAGCAACCCATGGTTCTCATATCTACTTATCCCAAAGAGCTGCCATTTAGTCAAGTCTTGCCCAGTGTTTGCTCGTTGTGTTACTGGAGTGTGTGTTTGCAGCAGAGGTGCTGGGTGATGGTGTCACCCTCTCTGAGGTGGCAGTCATTTCTCCCTGATGCTCTTTATAGATTCCCAGCACACAAAGAGCCACAGGTCAGAGGTTTCTGCCGAGGCTGACATCAGTCCCAAGCCCACTTGCTTGAAGCAAGACCAGTCTCAATTCTCCATCTCCCTTTTGTCTGTTAGTTTATACAAAAAGGACATGGAGAGGGTTGGAAGTAGTGGTAAAGCTGAGCTGGGTGATGAGGACAACCCCAAGGTGTAAGTGTGCACATGTGTTGTTAGGGGTGACAGATCCTATTTTCTAATCCCTTATGAAGAGCATGAGGCTCACACTGCATATGGGAAAAGAGATGTTTCTTCCTCTCACTTTCACCCTGGAATGTGCCCACCCAGAGGATCCAAATAACCCTAACTTGCAGCAAGGTATCCTTCTCCTGTAATTCTCTCTACTTCTGTCGTGACCACCAGCTCGTGTCCACTGCCTGAGCAGTCCTCACTAGATGGTTGCAACACAGATGATGGTGCATGTGTCATACAGCCTCCCCTGACTTTAGTGACAGCACCATATCTAACATGACTCCTTTTTGGATCCAGATACTGGAGGGAGTCTTTACTATCAGCTCTAACAAACAAAACTTGTGATTTTTTTTGAAAATTTCTTTTTCATGTGTGATCTGTTTTTTCTAATCTCCTCACTTGGCCTTTCCTTCTCCTTACCATATGTGAATCCTTCAAATGTAACCTATTTCAGAAATCTGTGTTAGATTCCCTGTGATTTACATATCCTTCCACACAGAATGCCCACTCTAGGGGGAAGCTTGATTTCTCCAGTGCATAAAGGACATGAGTGCCCAGTACAATAGGGCTTCCGTGGACCAAGCTGGAAGTATCACTCCGTAGACCCTTGTTTGAGAAGTGTTTCTCAGATTACCTCCTTGATGTCAGAGAGCTTGTATTGTGTCTCATGATCTCCTGGACTATCTTGTGCCAGGCATAATGTACACAGCTGGGAAGGTACATAGCTCAGGATTTCAGTCATCTATGAATTATTCCCATTCCCCAGGATGCTTCCTAACAACAATGGAACCTCAGCAGGCACATTACTATAGATATCTCTTCCAAACATTATCATGGTGCATTTACACAATTTTAATCATATATACTTGATGCACATAATTTAGTGATAAGTGTGGTTCAAAACTGGAGCTAGCAGAATGACCAGACTGTGCTTTCTCCTGGCCACTACCTGTATGAAGATTAGGTCTCCTCATTATTGCATGAAATTGTGTCTCTTTTCTTGAGGCATGATATCAGGAAAGGGTCTAAGTTGTTTCCAATACTGATACAGAAATTTACCAACCGGAAACAATTTTCCAACAGTTTCAAGGCAATGAAAAACCCGTCCAAGAGTTCTTGACTATTACTGCAAATTCATGGCACCTGCACACTCCAGTGTGTATGACTGCAGATTCCTCAGTTACACTGACCTTAAATTCATCCAATGGCCCATATTCGAGACCCAGGGCCTGGTGACAGAGGATGTCCATTTGGTAATAGATAAATAATAAACTATGGAAAATAACTATTTCTGACAATCAGCCACATTTTGTTTGCCATATTGCATACAGTTTGACAAATACTAGAACACCATGTCAGTTTTATATAGCTGTCACATAAATGTCATATTTCACATATAAGCATACTTAAATAGTACATCTGCAGAATTTGAAAAAATTAAAATACAGATCAGCACATAACAGACTGAATTACACACCCTGGGTATAGATGATAGGACTCCTCATTATACAGAGGAGAGCCTCCCTCAGGTTCATCTATGATAACACCCCATCAAAATTTCACCATGATTTCCTTTTCATTGCAGACGGGACCAAAGCAAGCAGTTTGAAAATTCTCCTGGAAGCTTGAATTGATATGAAATTAGCCAGGAATTCTGAACTCTAAGAGGAAAAGCAGGAGCTATCATTACCAGGCACTAATGCATATTATAAAATTATCATATTGCAGTAATTTGAGGACCAAAAAAATCACAAAGCAGAAATTTCATAGATGACTCCATATGTATGTGTCATTTTTATTATTAAGTACAATGAAAAAGCCTAGATAAATGCCACCATCTTCAGAAGAGGATTTAATGTGAATGAACAAGACAATCCAACGTGAAGGGAGGAGTGGGAACTGGAGGCGCAGAGCACTGGTAGGGCTTGGTTGCAGGACATGCGTGGTACTGGATTACACTCCAGCATCCCAAAGAAGCACATATTGAGTAGGATTATGTTTCAAAATTATACCAGAATAGGAAGCTCCTGGATTCCCTTTACAAATGCATACACAAAATAAACACCTACTTTTGTTTTGAGTCCCTCTTAAATAAAGTTATACATGAACTGAGAGACCTATGCATTGGACCACTCCGAAAATCTCTACCATCTAAAGGGCAGGCAAAGTTGGGGGACACATGGGCATTAGTCCTGCCTTGAGCCATGTGCCACAAAATTGGGACAGAATACCAAAATCCAGTGTCACCCAGAGTAGAGAAAAACTGATTTGCATCACAAATGGAGCACATGGGACACAAAATAACTTGTAGCTGGAAACAGAATTTGTCTGGTGCTCATAGCAGAAAGAGCTGGATATACACAAGATTCAAAATGAGAGAAAGGGGGTGATTTTCGATGGCTGTGGAGGGTCATGAGCTTTATCCATGGGACAATGGCAGAAGGGGAGTGAGATCAAGGGTCCCGGTTTATCCCTAGAAGGGATTTGCAACATGATCTCTAACTGTGGTTGCTAACAGTTGAGCTCCTCCCTAGTCAGTCCCTAAGGGTAGACAGGACAAATGCAGTCCACCCAGCAGCCCTATCTGAGCCCTCTCCCCCCTATCTCAGTCATAACTCCAGGTCTAGCCAGTTCTTTCTGGAAGAAGAAACTCCAGGCACTCAGGGTCCCAATATTTTTCCCATTCCATGGACTCCATCCTAACCCACCAAGCTTTTGGAGCAGTGACAACTGTGCATGTGCATATCTCAGAAAGGAGGGGCTTCACATTAGTGTGCAAGCACTTCCCTGGACTATGATGCCCCCTCCCAGGAGTGAAGCAAAAGCTGTCAAAAACACAGCTTCCTGTTTCTTTCTAAAATAGGCTCATGACACCTTCTTGCAGTGAGCACAGGCAGCCTGGGTTCTAACCAATTACATCAGGAATTCAGCCCCCAGCCAAGTAGGACAGCTTTTCAATCTGAGTGCAGCTGTGGGAAAGTCTCCCATCAAACAGTCAAAGGAACCAGTCCTCCAATGACATGTATATGGAGAAAGACCCGCTCACATGGGGCTAGAATATATGCTTAGTGCAGCCATTTTCAAAATAACATGGAGTTCTTTAAAAGCAAACAGAGTAACAACCACTCTGGATGCATTTCCAAAGAAACTTTAACGAATGTGTTAATAAATGGCTGCATGTCCATCGCTGGTCCAGGATCCACAGGAGCCAGGATGAGGGAACTTCTGAAGTGGCTTTTGGATAAGGAGACTCCTCCAAGCCTCAGAGCAGTCACCTGCTCCCCTGAGAAACTACTTCCCCTAAATGCACCTGCTCATAGGTCAACATGTGGCTGATATTTACCAGACGCTCAGGCGACCTCAGATGAGCCAGGTTTGGGATCCCTATGTCAGGCAGAGCCAAACCAGGACCAGGAAAATATCACAGAGGGCATGAGACCCCTAGGACATGCAGTCCACAGCAGGGACACTCAGCCCAAAGACATTCTGACAAAGTGTCTGGCCTGGGAGAGAAAGAGGGAGTACACATGCACACACACACAAACTCACAAATTTTTTCAAATGTTAAGTGGTTTTGGGTGTACTTTTCTCTAATGTAAAATGCTCATAAAGTGAAAAAAACCTTTTCTTTTTATTTTATTACAGTGGGGACAGGGGACTGGAATTTGAGGAATTCATTGATACAATTGTACAGATTTCATCTGGGAGACGGGGTTCTGGATCTGACATTTTTCTTCCCTTACATTTAGAACATTCAGGGGGCCCCAGGAAGGAGGGCCACCCCTGTAATCCAAGCCACTCAGGAAGCTGAGGTATAAGTTCAAGGCCAGACTCAGCATCTCAGCATCTGTCAGGAGATAAATGATAAAAAGTACGAGGGATGTAGCTCTGTGGGAAAGGACCTCTGCATTCATCCACTATGCTCCCTATGCCCCCAAAATAGAATGAAAACCTCAGGCTTGAGAAAAACCTGAGACCCCTGCAGATCCCAGCCCACTTTGGTAGGAAAAGGGCCTACGAACTGGTGATTCTCACGGTCCCAACACTCTGAAATCCACCATAGAAGAAATTCAGGAAGAAGACTTGAGCTGCCAATTTGTACAGGAGATACCCATGTGTTTAATAATGAGAATAAAAAGAATTCAACATCTTTAGAAACCCAAGAAATGTAAAATAAAATCCTATTAGAGACAAAATTAAATAGTATCAATGATAATAGGAAACAAAATAATTCTAATAAACTGAAAGAGTTTAAGTGCTTCTTAACTATTTGTAGAAACTGTTTTGCTAATAAAGACACATGATAGACCCCCGCCACAGGGACTTGCTGAAATCAGTTCACAGGACCAGGACAATACATTAACAGTCATGGTACATTCAGCTTAAAAATAGTATAAAATACCATGGGTAAGTTTTACACGGGTGCCATATTCATGAGGTATTACGTATAACTCTGATGCACCAATAAGCAATCCAGAATGCTTTACTTTTAATGGAAGGATCCAGTCTTAAAATTCATCCACAAAGTTAAATATATGTAAACTTAACCAAGAAACTTTTGAAATATAAGAGAAAAAGAGTTATTACCTAACATGTACATTGTGGAGTTGTATTGTTATAATTATTATCTAGGAATCACGATGTCAATAAAGTCCACCCATGAACCCACGTGGATGTAAAAATCCTATACTTAATTGCAACGGAAAAGTCATTATCAATCAAACCCTAACAAGGTCAATCTCAGCAACTTAGCTAGACCTGCGGTCAGAATAAAAACTAAAAACTACCAAAAACTTACTGAGTGGTAAGGCACCCTTCTATTAACTACAAAACAAAAAAACAAACTCCACAAAACTAGCTCAGGAATAAGCGAGGTCCCTGTTCACAATAGATCCCCTCCTGCAAAAAAAAGGGTGTTTGGAGGTTAGAATTTTTTTTTTGGTACTTGGCATTGAACTCAGAGGCCCTCAACCACTAAGCCCCATCCCCAGTCCTATTTTGAACTTTATTTAGAGGCAGGGTCTCCCTGAGTCTCTAAGTGCCTCACCCACTTGCCTAGGTTGGCCTTGACCTCACAATCCTTCTGCATCAGCCCCCTACCCGCAGCCACTGGGATGACAGGTGTGCACCATCCTCTGGCTTGCAGTTGATTATTCTGTGGTTCAACCTGTCAATCACCATAGCCCAGGAAAACGCTGGGCAGCTAAGCTCATCTGCCACTTAGGACTTGAGCAGGGGCTGAGGTTGCCCCAGGGGATGGGGAGGCAGGAGGGGTCCCTGCCACTGTCACACTCTCCACCTGGCTGGCCACAGAGACTGAGGGGTGCTGTCCCCAATGGGCTCAGGCCTGTGGACGCGGAAAGCCCCCGGAGTCGGGGTCGGCCAACTCAGGTTCCAGCACAGTGGGTCCCACCTGATGGCCTCCCTGCCCTGCCTCCCTCCCAAGGCTCCCTATCCAGGCAACTGGTGCCACTGCACACTCACCATTTTCTGGTGCCCAGCAGCCAAGCCTGCCCTGGAGAGCTTCAGCCCCTGCATGGCAGGGCCAACCAGGATTCCGGGCACCCAGCAAAGCCTGGAGGCCAACTGCACAGACCTGGGAAAAATAAATCCCATCCCGAGCACAGAGGCCCGCCCCTGTTTGCTGGCTGTGCTCAGGATTGGACATCTCTTAGCTTGGGGGCTTCTGATTGGACAGGGCGTCAGTCAGTCTCTGCTCTCCCCAGCCTGAGCACAGCAAACCTTCTTTTTGAGTGATAGCAGCAAGAAGGAGGCCAGAATGCCAGGGTTTGAGTGCAGCTTTTTTTCTTTTCCTTTTGAGGTCTTGGCATTGGGTTAGGGTGACCAGAATTCTAAGTTCTGTTGGGTTTTGATGTTAGGAAATTGAAGTCATTTCTTGAAAGTTTCACCACCTGGGCCTCCTCCTACAATAAGACCACCCAGAGCGTCTTCGGGGTGCTGACTTGTCCTCTGTTCATCTGTGCAAAATTCTCCAAGTAGAACTGGCCTTTTGCCCTGTGGGAACTGTCCAGTTCATCATGGCAAGCGCTGGTGGAGGCTCATGGTGGTGGTGGTGGGGGCAGGCCCCATGAAGGAGGTTCCCACCGGGTTGGCTGTATGAGAGCTGATGTTCCTCCAGCTGTTTTGAATCTGTATCTGGAGCCCACATTGAGCTGGAGGCAGAATAAGGAGATCAGCACAGAAGAGACCCCCAGAGCGCAGACCTGGGTAAACCAGCTGTACCCAGGCTTCCTCTCCCTCTGGCCACTGAGGGTTGAATTCAGAGGCCTCGAACTCTGAGCCTCTTTCCCAGCCCTAGCTTGAAGTTTAGAGACAGGGTCTCATTGAGTTGCTTAGCACCTTGCTTTTGCTGAAGCTGGCTTTCAATTAGCCATCCTCCTGCCTCAGCCTTCCTAGATGCTGCAATCACGGGCATGTGATACTTTTTTTTCTTTCTTTCTTTTTTGAGAGAAATACCTGCGGTGGCCACAGGATAACAGCCTTGTGCAGATCAAGGCCACCCTGGGTGCTCTCCCTGGTTCCTACCAGTCCCCTGGATCCCAGGCAATGGGATCTTGCCTCCTCCAAAAACCAGAAACACCCTGCCCAGGTGTGCATCCTTATATCAGCTGAATACTCTGCACTTGACAAAAAGAAAAGAAAAGAAAAGAAAAAAGACAGACCCTACCTGCTTGTCTTGATGCAAACAAAGCCAATGTGTTTCCAAAGAGAGCTCTGGTCTTGTCCCCCCCAATTCAGTGGTGAAAAAAGTCACATAATACAGAGAAGACTTCTCATTAAGGGGGGCTCCATGGTCTGTCTATTAATGAAAAACAATTTGGGTTTTATTGGGAGTCCAGGAAAGCCAATTCCAGGTTTTCCTAATTTGGTAAATAACTCTATAGATTCGAATTCACCCTGCTACTCTCTGCCTTAATTAATCATGGAGACCTCAAAGTTACCTGCCCCCTAGGACCCAAGCTCCTGCACATAAAAGCGGGGGGGATATTTTTTTCTCCATACAGCATCCTGAAACTCCACCTTCCCTTCTGACTCCAACACCTTTGGCAGTATCCAATGGGGGAGCGATTTAGAAAATTCTGTAATGTACCTAAAGATATTTCCTCATCTGAGTGTGATGCTATCAATTTTGTCCTATGGTCCTGTTTAGTATGTTTTATGTTTTTCTATTTTGTTGGTTCTTCTTAGTTATACATGACCAGAGAGTCTATTTTGGTAAAATTATCCAAGCATAAAATATACCTTATTCTCCTTAGGACCCCATTTATGTGGGTGAGTATGATTGTTACTGTATTCTGGATAAATGCCATTTTGACTTGAGTGAAAGGGAATCTCAGTGCAGTTTTAATTTGCATTTTCCTAATTTCTAGATACATTGCCTCTTCAATATTTATTTTTTAAAATATATTTTATAATTCGAGTTGGACCCAATACCTTTATTCTATCCATTTATTTTTTGTGGTCTTGTGGATGGAACCCAGTACCTTGAACGTGCTAGGTGAGCACTCTATGGATGAGCCTCAGTCCCAGCCCCCATTTGCAGTATTTTTTACTTTTGTTTCTCAGTAACAACAGACTAGGTCTTTGGGGAACCAGTTTTGCTGCATTTGTGAATTGAGAACATTTCTTTTGAAGAAAGACTGAGAAGGTCATGGCACATGCCCAGGATTCCAGGGATGAGCAGTACACAGTTGTCTTGCCCAGGATGAGGAGAAGATTATGTGGGTGAGAAGAGGGAAAGAGCTGGGGTCACTTTTGGGCCAGAAACTCTCCTTCCTCCATGAGGGAAATTATTCTTGCTGTTAGTTTTCTTAACCCAAATCAGAGATTTTCCTAAGCTACCAGTGCCACTAGATATAATTCCCTGGATAAAGCTCAGATTTGTCTTGAGAGGCAAGGAAAAGTGAATAACCATCCCAGTGGTTCCAATACCAACAAGCTAGACCTAGGGCTCTTTGGGGGCAAAACACTGGGGTTTACCAAATAATTAACAATTGAACAGCACCTGACACCCAATTAATGGAGGATGGAGAATTGGATCAGTGGGTGTGGGGGTCTATAGGTGGCCACCTGCAGGAGATTGCCTCTGGGGTGCATTCCTTGCATCTGAGAGGTTTTTCAATACCAATGAGATAAATAAAGTGGTGAGAACACTGGCAAAACCTTCTGCAATATTCTAGCCAGGAAAATTCATGAGCACTTTAAAAGCATCTTAATGTTTACCTTCAGTCAAATGTGCCTCAATCCGAATGAAACCATTTGAAAAGTGTTGTCAACAGGAAAAGTTTCTGAAATCTGCTGGTTTGTGGATCATTACAAATCCATATGAGTCCATGGCTAAATACATAAGTAAAAATAGAAATCTAATAATGAGCATTTTTTTAAAACTTCTCTCCTGAAAACACTGCCCTATTTGCTTTGACAACTAAATGATCATTTAATTATTCCTCTAGCAACACTTGAGGTCCATAAAGAACTATGGAACACATCTGGTTGGGGCAGAAATGCTGGGATACAAAGAAGAAAGTTACTCTGAACCTCAAAGGAAAAGAAGTCATAAATCACCACAATGCAGGAATGCCCACAAAAACTAGAAATTGAAAACAAGGGACTGGGGTTGTGGCTCAGTGACAGAGATCCTGCCTAGCTCGTGTGAGACACTGGGTTCATTCCTCAGCACCACATTAAATAGAAATATGTAAAATAAAGGTATACTCTCCAACTAAAAACTATTTTTAAAAATAAACATCAAATTAAAAAAAAAATAAAGCAACTCCTGCAATGCAGCATTTCTTCTAGACCAGCTTCCTGGACCCCCAAATACTAGAATGATATAACAAAGCTTAGAAAAATGGGTGAGAAATTACAGAAGTCTGATCTAGCCCCATCTCTAGTCCAGCCCCACTTAATTGTTCCTCTCCAAATAGCAGCACCTCAGACCACGTATTTGCTGTCTCTCCCTTTAGGGCTTCCTCACATTTTTTCCCTTTCTTTCTTCTTGTGGTGCTGGGGATTGAACCTGGGACCTTGTGCATGTAGGCCAAGCACACAACCGACTTCACTGAATCCCCAGCTCCTCATTTTCTTTCCTGAATGTGAATCTGTTTTCTAAATGGGACTGTCCATGCGCCTGACAAATGAAGTTTTTTTCTGCCATGAAAACCAAAAAACCTACTTTTTCTGAGCTGATGTCTCTCTCTCTCCCTGGAATCCCTTCCCATCATATAACCTCTCACAGCCAGAGTCAGACTTGAGCTTTGGAATTGTGTGGGGTCTTTATTGTTTGGGGTGTGATATCACATACATCACTGGAGGGAGGTAACCAGCAGCTATGCATTTGTTTAATAAGCAAAGGACAAGGTTTGGTAGCACATGTCTGTAAGTCCAGGCATTTAGGAGGATTCTGCAGGAGGATCTCAAGTCTGAGGCCACAGTTGGCCTGTTAGCAAGACCCTGCCTCAAAATCAAATATTCAAAGTTCTGATATTGGGTGAGTCTTCATGAACAATGAAGGGTCAGAATTTCTGTTTCACCAGTCTCCCCTTATGATGCTGTGTGTAGGTGTGTAACTGTTACCTTTCAACTGGTCTTAGAGCAGTTGCTGGTGTCCACCTATATTAATAAATAGATCAAATGAAGAGAGTAAATAAGTAAAGCAATAAAAAATCTGTCATTGTTGCTAGTTGTGATCCCAGAGATAAAAAAGGTTATGTTGTGTTTCTTGAATCTTGTGTTCTTGAAAGAGTGGATTTTAGATAATACATAAAATGTAATCAAAGTAGAGCAAAGCTTATTGACCCAGAAATCACTATCAAGAAGGGGGGAAGAAAACAGTGAGTCTTCTCTGACATCTCTAGGCCTCACACCCCTTTGATCCTCAAGTTTATGGGAGATGCTGTGGGTGACTCCAGAATTCTGCCCATGGACCAATTCCTACTTTTAACTGGCAGTAGGATGACATTGTGTTTGTAGGTTCCTAGTCCACATGGTCTTGTCGAGAGACACCAAAGCAAAACCCAAGTGTGTGTGTGTGTGTGTGTGTGTGTGTGTGTGTGTGTGTCTTTCTAAATTTTACTATAATAAAAATTTTATTATGGCAGCTGTTATGAAGACAAACAACAACAAGTGTTGGTGAGGATGTGGGGAAAATGTACAGTCATACACTGCCAGTGGGACTGGTAATTGGTGCAGCCAATATGGAAAGCAGTATGGAGATTCCTTGGAAATCTGAGAATGGAACCACCATTTTACCAGATATCCTGTGGAGCCAACCTAGAGGCCCTTCAGTGGATGAATGGATAAAAAAGTATGCATTATTTATACACAATGGAATTTTATTCAGCAATAAAAGAATAAAATCATGTGTGTGTGGGAGATTATGGTCTTGTTCTCTTGGTTTCTGACTTTTAGGAAATAGAGATTTTCTGAGATTCTCACCAGAATCTTTGCCTTTGTCAAAGGGGTATGGCAACTTACTTGTGTTTCCTGCTGTCTAACTTTTGTGGTTTTCCAATATGAGTTATGAGGTAGAAGTGAATTTTAAGTGGATTTTTTTTAGAGAGAATGAGAGAGGAGAGAGAGAGAGAGAGAGAGAGAGAGAGAGAGAGAGAGAATTTTTTAAATATTTATTTATTTATTTTTAGTTCTCGGAGGACACAACATCTTTGTTGGTATGTGGTGCTGAGGATTGAACCCGGGATGCACGCATGCCAGGCGAGCGCGCTACCGCTTGAGCCACATCCCCAGCCCTTAAGTGGATATTTTTAATGTAGGAGTTCACTAATTACTATTAGAAGCATCAGATGAGCTGAGAAAAATAATAAAATTTAATATCATCAGTTATTTATGTGCATAAAAAATAAGTAGCACACATAAAATTAAAGACAGTTCTAATGACCATAATATCAAAAGCAAAATACTTGGGAATTTTTCAAGAAATGTAAAAACTTGAACATTTAACATGGCTTGTTTTTAGAAAAATATAACATTATCTCTAAGTCACCTTTTTTTCTATGGTTACCTTAACTCATAGAAAAAAGATAGGAATTAAAAATTTCCCCCTGTGATCCTGAGGGCAAGACTTGGGTGTGGTATAGCAGTGAGCTCTATCATCATCCCATTTTTATTTTTCTTTGAGATACAGGCTTGCCAAGTTAGTGAGGCTGGACCCAAAGTTGTGACCCTCAAGGCTTGACTTCCAGGGCAGCTTGGGTTACATGCATGTGGCATCACAACCCTGGTAGGAATTAGTGGTTTTCTTTTCTTTAGTTGTAGTGGACAGAGTAACTTACTTTATATATTTATTTTTATACGGTGATGAGGATTGAACCCAGTGCCTCACATGTGCTAGGAAGGTGCTGTAACCCTGACCCCAGACCCAGGGATTAAATTCTTGACTTTCATATTAAAGGTTGGCTACGGATAATATCTAAGTTTCTAAACGTGAATAATGTCCCCATTTTGTGAGTAGAAGGTAGAGGCCACAATGAGAGAAAATGTCTATCCTTATTTTTGGAAGAGGTACATCAACTGTGGATTCACTTTCAACTTAGTATTTGAGGATTGCCCAGATATTCAAAATATAAGAAAAAGAGACATGAGGTCAAGGCTCTGAGGGAGGGGGAGTAGGTATTTCAAATTGTTAAGCACCAGACAGAAAAACAAAGCTAAGCTAGCTGGGTATGGAGAACAGTTTTCCTCAGATTTAACTGTAGGATCAGGATCCCAGAAGATATAGAAGAAAATAAACCATTTACTGAGTACATTTTAAAAAGATGATCATGGGTAGGACTTGGTCAGAAGTCATCATTATCACACCCCACCCACACGCCCACACACATTACTTCCCTTTTACCTATTCCCCACTTTAGCAGTCAAGTCAACATCCACTCCTCAAGGTGCATCCTTGAATGAAGAGAAAAGACTGAGCCACAGTACCCTGGGGATCACAATGGGCACATCTTTGCCTAGCTTATGGCAGAAACTAGCAAAGGAATGGCAGAGTTCAGGAATATCTCTGTCTCTTTTCTCTCACAAACAAATAGAGTTTCAATTATAAATTGATGGATGACGTGAACTTGGGAGTATTGGGACAAATATTTGGAAAACTGAAAATATAAATGGTCACCAGCCTAATGTATTATTTCTTATCTATCTTTGTTTTTGTTTTTAATGCTGTGTATTGAGCCCAGGGGCACTCAACCTCTCAGCAACATTCCTGATCTTTTTTTGTAACTTAGTTAGAGACAGGGTTTCACTGAATTGCTTAGTCCTTTCCTAAGTTGCTGAGGCTTGCTTTGTATCAGCCTCCAGAGACACTGGGATTACAGTCATGCACCAGCACACCTTGCTAAGGTTTTATTTCATTATTTGCACAAGAGCAGTTTTTCATGTAATATAACCTACTGAATGCTCTCAAAATATTGCACTTTGTGAAAGATTCAGAGATAGCTTATTAACTTTATATTAACAAACTTAAAGAATGTGATTTTTCTTATGCATTGGCTTCTTTTCACTTGGTAAAATCAGGTTAGGACATAGTTTCCTAGTTTCTTTATTTTTTTGGGGGGGGATATACTAGGGATAGGTCCCAGTATCACTCAACCACAAAGCCGCTTCCCCAGTCATGTTTAATATTTTTTTTTAGAAACAGGGTTTCACTGAGTTGTATAGGTCCCTATTAATTTACTGAGACTGTCTTTGAACTCGTGAATTTCCTGCCTCAGCCTCCCAAGCCATTGGGATTGCAAGTATGTGCCCCCACTCCCAGTTTCTTCATTCTTTTGTAGTTGTTGCTTTCTTTTGTTACATAAATTCAAGATGAATAACAGTATGTTTAACAATTCAGATATAGAGAAAAGCCAGTGGTGTAGGTAAGCAATTGAATATATTCACCAGAAAGTAGATTATATATTCACCATGGTGTATTACTCAGCCATCAATACAAACTCCTCTAATGGTCAGCAAAATAGATGAAATTGGATGATGTCATGTTAAGTGAAAAAATACACAATATTGTCACATCTCATATGTTAACTAATATAATATCATGTGCAAGTACAATAGTGATTATTATGGCTGAGGAGTGTGTGGGGGGGCATCAATGGCAGAAGAGGATGTTTGGATATTATGAATACATGTATCTGCATATATATAAACATCACACTGAAACCCATAAATATTTGCAATTGCTATGTGATGATAAAAACCATAATCTCTCATAATTATCAAATTCTGCACTAAGAACACAATCCTACTGTCTTTTGGAATTTCCAGTATATGATGTGATATTATTGATGATGCTTCCTGATAACAACCAGGCTCTCCCTACACATCCATTCTATTTTTTTCCAGGCTCTGAACATAGAGTATACAATGTATTTCTGCATCTGAATCATCTCACTTAGCCTAAAGTCCTCCAGTTTGCCTGTGTTATTGGAGAATATTCTTTTCTTTCTGGGGTTTGGACCCAGGGTTGCCTTACCTGTGACAGAGATCCACCATCATTATCTTTTTCAGTTTTAAGACAGAATGTTACCAAACTACTAAGGCTAGCCTTCAAATTTTGGCAACGCTGCCATATACATCATCCTTATTTTAAATTTGAGTAATAAGTGAGGTGTGGAGGAACATTTCTTTTGTCATGCTAGGGACTCGATATGCTGAGGAAGGAGAATCACGATCTTGGAGCCAGCTTCACATCTTGGTGACACCCACTGCACCTTAAAAGACCTTGTCTCAAAATAATTTTTTAAATATTGAAAAGGTTATATATTTATGTTGATACATTTGTGTGTAAACACAATGATAAATCTCTCTTTCGCTATTATCTGTAATATACCATAGTTTCTTTTTCCTGAGTTACTCTTTGGATATTTAGGTTGTGATATATTGCAGTTAACTTGGGAGGGTAGATATTCCTAAAGATGGATTTTATTTCCTTCAGTTGTTGAAGTGGTTAATGTCAGCTGTCCATTTGAGTGGATTGAGATACCCCGAGTATTGATGTCTCTGAGTGTGCTTCTAGAAGGCTGAGTCAGAAAGCATGGGGAATACCTTTAATGAACATATATACTGGTGTTAAATAGGTTTGATTTAAAAAAAGCAAGAGAAGCAGTAACTCACTTATGCTCCAATCTTCTTGAAGTCCCCTTTAGGGACTTGCACCATTGGCTCTACCTGGGTCTTTTAAAAATTTTTTATTTGTTTTAATTAGTTATCCATGACAGTAGAATGCATTTATATACGTTGATATATCATACATAAATGGGATGTAATTTCTCATTTTTCTGAGTATATATTGTAGAATCACATGGGTCACACAGTCACATACATACATACATAAAGCAATAATGTCTGTTTCATTCTTTCTTATCCCCACATCCCCGGCCTTCCCCTCCTTTCACTTTCCTCTACCTAATGTAAGTTAATGTGATTTTTTTCTTTTCCATTACAATTCTTAATACACATATATTCCACAATTTTTGTATCTTTTTTATGTAAACATATGTTGACACCCAATTCATTCTTCATACAAGTATTTTGGATGTATGACACATTCCACCATTCTTGCTAATCCTCGTTTTCCTCCCTTTTCCTCCCACCACTCTGCCCTATCTAGAATTCATCTATTCCTTCTATGCTCTCACTGCATACTCCACTGTAAGTCAGCCCCCTTATGTCAGAGAAATATTCAACATTTGTTTTTTGTTTTTAAAGGGGGGTGGCATTGGCTAACTCCAGTTATTATCTTCTCCAACTCCATCCATTTACATGCAAATGCCACGATTTTATTCTTGTATTGCTGAGTAAAATTCCATTGTGTATATATGCCACATTTTTTTTATCCATTCATTCACTGAAAAACATTTATGTTGGCTCCATAGTTTAGTTATTGTGAATTGTGGTGCCATAAACTTTTATGTGGCTGTGTCCTTGTAGTATGATGTTTTCAAACCTTTGTGCTTAGACTGAGGAGAGGGATAGGTGGGACAAATGGAGTTTCCATTCCCATATTTCCAAGAAATCTCCCTACTACTTTCCAAATTGGCTTCATCAATTTGCAGTCCCACCAGCAGTGTATAAGTGTACCTTTTTCCCACATCTTCACCAACACTTATTGTTGTTTGTCTTCATAATTGCTGCCATTCTTACTGGAGTGAGATGATATCTTAGAGCAGTTTTGATTTGCATTTCTCTGATTCCTAAAGATGATGAGCATTTTTTCATATATTCATTGATTGTATATCCATCCTCTCCTGAAAAGTATCTGTTCAGGTCCTTAGCCCACTTGTTGATCAGGTTATTTGTTTTTTCATCTACTGGGATCATATAAATCCTCTATCCTGGACCACAGCTGCTTCATTTGCTTCCTCATATTGTGAAGCTTCCAGCTTCTTGGACTGAGCTGTTACCAGTTTCCCAGTGTTGCCATCCTGTAAGCAAACACTTGGTGACTATTACTCCCATGATTATGTGAGCAAATATATCTTCTGTATACACATGTACATTTTTGTGTATTCTATTTTTATGAAGAATCCTAAATATACAGGAATATTCTCAATGTCTGGGTCATATTGCATCTCTAGTTATAATTTTTTGAAAACCCCCCTTATAGTTTTTTTAATGTCTATTAAAATTTATGTTCCTGGCAAGGATGTCCAAGTGTTTCTTTTTCTGTATATCCTCTGTAGTATGTGTTACCTACCAACATTTTGAGGATTTAGCCCACAAGCGTGTTGTTATATCTCATTGTGATATAACCTGAAAGCATAAAAATTCCAGAAGAAAATGAGAAAAATTTTTTGCCATTGGTGTTGGCAATGGTTTTAGATAGAATATGCAGAGACTGTGCAAGGAAAAACGGCTGACACTATATAAAGCTGAAAATGCTTCTATACAGCAAAGAAATCAATCAATGAAATGTAAAAGTAGACTTGGTTAAAGAAATCCAGTTCTAGCCCCATGTCTGAAAAAGCTCAACATCCAAAATATAAGAAACTTACATAGCTCACCAAAATTTAATATAAACCCCTCATAACCTAATTTAAATATGGTAAAATACTTGGATTCTGCCCTAAAAAATAAAAAAGTGTGTAAAGACATATGAAAGTTACTCAAGATCATGTATTAGGCTACATAAAATGATAATTTAGCTTTTCTTCTTTATTTGTCTCACAGGATTATGGGTGCACACTCTCCATCCTTCATGGGGCATTTGAGATCAATTAGCAAAATGCCAGGTTCTCATTTTCCCACATTATGCTTCCTCATTATTCCATGATAATTGCCAAGAAAATCTCGAGCCTGGAAAACACAAAAATAGAGATAAATTGCTAGATAATCATCAACTTTGAAAATTACTTCAGAAATCAATAAATACATTAGTAGACCCAGATGCAACAAAATATAATATAGACCTACAAATCAACATTTAACTTTTCAACTTCTCAAAAAATACTTGCAGCTATGGTTATATGGGAGCATATGCCACTAGTCTTCACTACTTGGAGGCCACAGCAGGAGGAGTATTTAGGCTAAGGAATTTGAGGCTAACCTGGCAAAAACCCAGCTCTAAAAATTGACTCACCAAAAAACAAAACAGTAATCACATTTTTAAAAAAGGAGCCTTCACGGGTGATTTCTATGAAACATGTAATAAGGATCAGTAACAATAATTCATGATCACGTCTAAATGTAGAAGAAGAAAATTGACTAATTCTTTCTGTAAGGCCAGATATACCAGCTAATACAGCATAAGAATAGAAATTGCAGACCATCTTTTTATAGATGTTGACGCAGATATTCAAAACCCCTAGCAAATTGAGAACAACAACAAAAAGAGTGACTGGACTTCATGACCAAGAGGGACATTGTCATATGGGAAGTTTCCAAAAATCATTTTGATAGAGCAAACCTTTTGTAAAATCACTTATCAAATTACTATAAAACTTATGGCCAATTATGACCAGAGAAAAATTCTTTTTCAATCCACTTAAGGGCAGCTATGAACTGTTTTCATATTTAAAGTTGTTAACTGAAGTGTTTCACAATTTAGTTTTAGAAAAAGATAAAAATGTTTGCTTTTCTGACTTCTAAATATTGTTGGAGAATATTAAACATAATTTTCATCAAAAATCAAATGGCATATGCAGATGATAATATTATTGTTATAATGTCTCTAAGCAATTTCGATAAACTAATGAAACATAAGAATAAGTTCAATAATGTCATGGTCAACATTAAATCATTTAAATTATATACAGTAGCAATGAGCAGTGTTAAAATCACAAATATAGGAAAATAATCTAAATGAAAGTATTAAAGAAATTGTTCACTGCAAAGTAAAATGTAAAGGTGAAAATAAAATGCAAATTAGATCATGGAAACAAAATGGGAAAACTGTTAATATTCAATGATTAAAAGTTTGATTTCTGGTTTTAAGGGTTGATGGGCTTCCTCCAGACTAGCACATGGGGTGGAGCCAGACTTCCTCCTCCCTCTGGCCTGGCATGGTGCCGAGCTTCCTCCTCCGGTCTGATATATATTCTATATATGTCAATTAAGTTATTACTTGTGTTATTGAGCTCTATAGTTTCTTTATTCAACTTTTGCTTGGAAGATCTATCCAGTGGTGAGAGAGTTGTGTTAAAGTCACCCCAGATCACGTTGTGGTCAATTTGACTCTTGAACTTGAGAAGAGTTTGTTTGAACATAGGTGCGCCATTGTTTGGGGCATATATATTTATGATTGTTATGTCTTGTTGGTGTATGGTTCCCTTGAGCAGTATGAGATGTTCTTCTTTATCTATTTTGATTAACTTTGGCTTGAAGTCTACTTTATTTAATATAAGTATGGAGACCCCTGCTTGCTTTCAAGGTTCATGTGAGGGGTATGTGTTTTCCCAATATTTCACCTTCAGTCTGTCTTTTCCAGAGTATCCTGGAGGCAGAATATGGTTGAATTTTATTTAATCCAGGCTACTAGCCTATGTCTTTTGATTGGTGTGTTTAAGCCACTAACATTTAAGGCTATTATTGAGTCATTATTTGTATTTCTAGACATCTTTGTTTATTTTTGCTACTTGAAGTGTTAATTATTTTTTAATTATTAATTTGTATCTTCATATAGAATCCAGCATTTTAATTGAACATGTGAAGTGATCAAATCTGTACCTTCTAAAATATCATTTTGATGTTTGAAACGTGTGAACTCTTTTTAGAATGTCCACAGTCTAATAATTACTTATACAGTTCAAATTATGGGCTATAAAACCTAAGAGTTACTTTTCCCTCTTAACTGCTTTTTGGCACTCCTTGCCAACTGTCTTTTATAACAGATATAAAAATATTTTCTCTTTTGTGGTTCTTTGTGATCAACTTTCTCAGCTTCAACGTATGAGTGCAAACATACATGATTTGTGAAATATGAAAAATCACTAGAAAAAGACAGTCTCCCATGGTAAATCCAGAAAAAAAGAATATAAATTTAAAAACTGTAATCTATAATCCCAGTGCTTTGTAAGGCTAAGACTGGAGAATTCTGAGTTCAAATCCAGTAACAGCAGGTCCCTGAGCAACTTGGTGAGATGCTGTCTCTAAATAAAATACAAAATAGGAGTGGGGATGTGGCTAAATAGTTGAGTGCCCATGAGATTAATTCCTAGTACCCTCCAAAATGTTAGGGTTCACATTTAATCACTAGGCCTTAGTTATTTTTGGTGAGATCTATATATAAATGGCATATCCCAATTCCTATGAATTTATTTTATGTAAGTCAAATATTATATAGATATTTTTATAGTATAGGCTTAAATTGATATACATAATCATGTAAAAAAATAACTTAAAATTGATTTAGATGTATGTGAATTCCTGCAATCCCATTGGCTCAGGAGTATTTTTCTTTCTACAGTCATTATTTTACATTTTTCTAGTTACACTTTTTTACTGGGTATGCAAAACTAAAGAAGTGGTCCCAAATTATGATGTTTTTCCTACACTAGATGTGAGTATAGTCACCTCAGTGATGAAAGTCATAGAATTCATGAAGAACTGTATGGTTTCTTCAGTCCAAGAGTCAGGATTGGACTATGAACCATGTGGATTCCCCAGGAAACATTAAGACTCTTTCCCCCTTCAGCAACCCTCCTTTATTGCCTGAATACGCACCTTGGCTCCTAGTCTTTTTGGTCTTTCTCCTCTCCCTGATTGGGAGCTTGTATAACTCTCCGGAGTTGTAGATCTTTTAGGGGAGTACTGCTAGTCTATAAGGTGAAATTTTAACCTCATGATGAAAACTTGGGATATCTGGGCATTATTTTAGTATCCCTAGGTCCTTCCTATAACTTTCTTAATTTTCCCAAAATTACATACAAGATAGTATATAATTTACATAAATAATATTCTCCAAATAATACTTGATTAAACATATGAAATAATTAATGGAGACGTTATAGCATTATTTACATCATTAAATGCATGACAAGTTTTACATTAAGAAATCCACACTTTATTTAGTATCAAATTGCATCTGTAATGAAATACAAGTAAAAATGCTATGTAAAACAGGCATTGTGAACCATGCCGTGACCCTAGAGATGTGAGAAGCTTTGCAAGTTCAAAGTCATGTTTCATAACTTAGTGAGGACCTATACAACTTAGCAAAACCTGTCTCTAAATATAAAAGAAAAAAATCTGAGGATGTGGTTTACTGATTAAGTGCCCCTAAGTTTAAGAGACTCTTAAAAATCTAAATTTTAAATTTCATATAAATCTTAAGAGACTTCTGAAATAATCAACTCTGAGTATTATTATTTTTCCAGTTGTGAAAAATGAGACTCTTTAGTAATTGTTGATTTATACTAAAATTATATTCTTTTAGGGATGCACAATTCTATACTTGTATTTTCTTATTTCTGCAATACCAGCTAAAGATGTTAAGAAAATTTTCAGCAAATGTCAAAAGCAATTACCCATTTTCTACATTTAAATGATTCTTTTTTCCACCTAGGTCCCAAATACTTCAAGGAATGGGCTATACATGAGAAACTTATTACAATCTTTATATTTGTCAAGCTGTTTTTGTAAATATTTTCCTGTTATTTAAGGTACACACTTTGGACAAATGCTACTTCACATTTGGTACAGATATGAGGTCAGAAATTTAAAAATGTTGGAAATTTGAATAAAGTCTTGGACACATTCTTTGGGTTTCTATATGCTATAAATCCTCCAGTGTTTTAAAAATGTTTGATCAATGGCCAAAAGCTTTGCAAAAATTTTTTCCCATGTTCTCTCACTCGTATTAATTCTGAGGTGCTGAGTGGGGTGTTAACAACTATTGGAGACTCTTTCACCTATTTTACATTTATATGATTTCTGTGCTATCATGTCTCTGGTGTGAAATAGTGTTGAACTACTGTGAAATAAGTGTTGACTCATCCTCAAAGCCACTGATGCAATGTTTTCATTGTAAAACTTCTCTCCAGTATAAAATGTATAATGTTACTAAGATGTGATCTTCAATATTAAAAGCTTTGTCATTCTTCACATTTATAAGACTTCTCTCTAGTATGGGTTCTCTGGTGTCGAGTAAGTGATGATTGTTGATTAAAATCTTTGCCACATTCTCTACATTTGTAGGGCTTCTCTCCAGTGTGGATTCTTAGGTGCTTAGTAAGTGATGATTTTTGACTGAAACTCTTGCCACACATTTTACATTTGTAGGGCTGCTCTCCAGTATGAATCCTTTTGTGACAATTAAGCTGTGATGTGCTATTAAACGCTTTGGCACACTCTTTACATTTGTAGGGCTTCTCTCCAGTGTGGATTCGGTGGTGCCGAGTAAGTGATGATATTTGACTAAAACTCTTGCCACACACATTACAATTGTAGGGCTTCTCTCCAGTATGAATCCTGTTGTGGCGATGAAGATCCGAGTATATATTAAAACCCTTGCCACACACTTTACATTTGTAGGGCTTCTCTCCAGTGTGGATTCGCTGGTGCTGAGTAACTGATGATTTTTGACTGAAACTCTTGCCACACACTTTACATTTGTAGGGCTTCTCTCTAGTATGAATCCTGTTGTGGCTATCAAGATTTGAGTTAGTATTAAAACTCTTGCCACTCACTGTACATTTGTAGTGCCTCTCTCCAGTATGAATCATGTTGTGGCGATTAAGATTCGAGTTTATATTAAAACTCTTGCCACACACATTACATTTGTAGGGCTTCTCTCCAGTGTGGATTCGCTGGTGCTGAGTAACTGATGATTTTTGACTGAAACTCTTGCCACATACTTTACATTTGTAGGGCGTCTCTCCAGTATGAATCCTGTTGTGTTGATTAAGCTGTGAGTTTGTATTAAAACTTTTGTCATACACTTTACAAATGTAGGGCTTCTCTCCCGTATGAATGCTCTGGTAATTTTTAAGACTTGGTTTTTGACTGAAACCTTTGCAAAATTGTTTACATATGTAGGGCATTACTCCAGGGTGTGTCCACTGGTGACAAATAAGATTGGAGCTTGTATTAGAAGTTTTGTCACATTCTTTGCATTTGCATGGCATATCTCCTGTATAAACACTGTGATGTTGAGTAATGTTCTTGAGTGCATTGCATTCTTCACATTGGTAAGTCTTCTCTGCAGAATAAATTTTTTGGTGTTCAGTAAGGGTGAAAAACACTTTAAGGATTTCACACACTTTTTACATTTACAGGTCTCTCCTTTAGTATAAATCTTTTGTTACTTAACAAGTTATAACTTTTCACTAAAAGTTTTTTCACATTCTTTAAATTTGTGGAATTTATCACTGTCATAGTATCTGCTGTGTTTAAAAAATATATCAAAGCATTTGCCTGCTGAATATCTTCTATACATATGGGGCTGTCTTTCCCTATAAATTTTCTTGTATTAAGCAAGCTTTGCACTGTGGTTAAGAGCCCTTTCACATATTTTACACTTGCAGGTTTTGTCTTGCCTAAGAATATTTTAATGAATAATAGTTTTTGATCACTAAAGCAAGACTTTCCTACATGGTCATCTTGGTAAATTTTTTTTAGAAAAGGATTAGGATTTCTCTATATTCATAAATTTTATCACCAAGGAAAATACACTGGTCATTACTCAGGGTAGAGTAATGACCAGTGTATTTTATTGTGTTACTTATAGCATTATCTATATAGTGCACTTTCCAGAAATCTGTATCAGAATTGTGGCTTATTGTGTTACTTATAGCATTATCTATATAGTGCACTTTCCAGAAATCTGTATCAGAATTGTCATTAAGCTATAGTGGGGAAGTAGAAACTTTTCGACAATTCTTAATATTGTTCATTTGGGCACAAGCAGAAATTAATCTTTTGTTTCAGAAAAATGGATATTTTATAAAGAAACTCCCAAAAGAATCACTTTTAGAAATATCTTTTCTGTGCAAATGTTTGACTGGAATTTTAAATTAGTGCTACTTTTATAATTGGCCAAGTTGAAAACTGATGCATGGACTAGATTTCAAATTTTCCACATTGTCTTTTAGTTCAAAAATGGCTGTGAATTTGTTCTTAAAGACATATAAAACTCCTCAAAATAATTGGAATACATTGAATTTTTTTCAGATATTAATTTTCTCTGGTGTCTATTGACCAAAATTTTTTATCATAAATATGAACTACGGATTGATTTTGTCTATTATAATACAATTTTTGAACTTTACTCTCACCTATATTTTCCCATTGTTTTTTTGGTTGTAAATAGTCAAAGTCGCACTTTCCATATCTTCCCTCTCTCTCATTTATTCCCTGCTCTGGGAAAATTTGTCGATGATGATGGGAAGTCATGGCTGTAATAAATAAAAATAACAAACATGTTTATTTACTGAACTGGGCTGAGTGTATTTTTTAGACATAAGAAATTACAGCAAAAAATTACATCAGCAGGGGTGTGGATTATTAAATCCAAGTCCATCATTACTGTAGAAATATATAAATCAAATAAAAATACACACAGAAAATTATTTTGAAGATTTTCCTAATCATCTTTGTGTTCACAGTATCCAAGATGAGTACATTATTATGGACAGTAATATAGTAGAGAAAAATGCATTGTGTTACACAAAGAGTTTCCTCCTTCAGAATACATTTTCAAAATCTACCAACTTTCTTCTGTTTCATTAAAATATAAAAATATGAAACATGTGAATATTTGGGGACTGTTCAAAAAGGGGTCCCTGCTTACAAACAGAAAAAAACATGGCTAAATCAACTGTAAGCAAAGTTATGAATCACTCAAAGGAAATAGTCAATTATCATTTAAAAGAAGTTTACTGAACTAAACTAACACACATAAAACAGAATAAAAATTAGTCAAGAATTGTTAATAGTAATAAGCAGAAAATGTATGTTGAAAGACTTTCTTTAGAAAAGGTCTGAAAGAGTCAGGGGTGGTTGTACATAGAAACATAGGAGGTTGAGCTAGAGCATCAAAATTTGAAGGCCAGACAAAGTAAAAAATGCAAAATGCTAAATCGCCCTTAAGTTCTCTTTCCAGTACAAATAAACACACCTCAGAAAATACGAAAAATGAAACATCCAAGCAGCTCAGTTTTCTACAAGTTGTAAAGATTAAAGTAGGTTGTAAATCCATGTTTAAAAACTCAGGATACTGAGAGCATCCAAGAGAAAAAGAAGGGTCACCTAGAAATGTGTAACTATATAATTGTGAAATCCTTAGTCCAATCTTCACAACACAGGAAGGATTCAAGTCTATCTATATTCAAGGAATGAAAGAATAAAATTATCAACCAAGAAATTATATTCACAGCTACTACCTTTCAAAAGAGAAGGAAAATGAAGACTTTAAACATGTAAACATATACACACTATTCATCAACACTGGATCTGTTCTCCAAAAAGTACTAAAGGTAATCAATCCTTCATAATAAAATGTAAGTGCACAGCATCATAAGTCATATAAAATTTTAAAGATTTCTTGGCAGAAATAATTCTATTTTATTGTAATTACAGGTCTCCAAACATGTAATTTTGCAATAAAATTTGAAAGAAAAAAGCATACCAACAATACTGTTAGTAGGCATATATAACTGTAACAAAAATATGATTTTAAAAGGACACATAAATATATTCAGTTTTTTAATAAAGTGAAGTCAAGTTGATACTCATACAGTATGAGTAGGAGATTCTTCATTTTTAGACTTTTTTTGGCAAATGCAAGATTACAAAATTCTGATTAAAACAAAACTTAGATATCTGAATTCACTCTAAATATTGCAATTGTAGATAGTCTACAGGATACTCTAAATCTAAGAATACACACATACTGAAAGCAAAGAGATATAATAATAACACATACAAAAGTAATTGAACAAAACTTTGGCTGTCTAAATTATAGTACACAAAACATACTTTAAGATAGTTATAGGACATAGAAGATGTTTTAAATTAAAAATAACTTTGAAAAGAGGCAAAAGAGATAAAAGGACCCTATTCCTAGGTTCTGAATTAAGAGTAAATACATTCACTATGTACTTCATACTTTCCAAGCACACAAAAAAAAAACACTGAGAGGGTTGAATGAAAACAAAGAATCACTGTCATGCTAAGAGACATCAATCCCCACTTACTGAAAAGGGAAATACAGTGAAGCAAAATTGTAATTGCAAAGCATAAGACTTTGAAAATATTTTGAAACTGCTATAGACTTATAGAATCCCTGTTATTAATCACAACTGGGATATTATGCTGGCTAGATCAATTTTATATATTAAAACAAGGGTTAATAAAAATTTAAGTGATAGTTATTTTGTAACCAACATGGAATAAATATTTGAAGTCAAAAGTGGTAGGAATTTTTAAAAATCCCTAAATATATGTCAGTTGATTGAACACTCTTGGGCATGCTGTTGTTCAAAATTGAAAGATTAAATTTAAAGATGTTTATAGTATTTAAAGTTAACAAGAGGTTCCATGTAGTATTCGTTAACATCCTATTGTTATAAAAAATTTTTGCAGACAAATCTATCCTTTAAATTGTATAAATATCCCCCAAAATACAAATAAGACTATTTCCCTGCTAAAAAAATGTATTAAAAGTTACAGCATTCAACTGTAAATGCAAACATGGAGTCAGGTAAACGGAGTTCTTAGTGAGTGTGGCAAAAAGCCCTCACATCAATAGCAAATTAAAAACATTGCACACTAGTGTTGTTAGATTGTTATTAAACAGAGCCATCATGGAAAACACAAAACAAATATCCCTTGAAAAGAATGATGAGCCATATTGGAATATAGAAACCATAGAACTTTGAAGTCAAAGAATTTATTCTAATTATATATTTTACAAAATGTATGTACACTAGGTTAACTGATATGTCACAGAGAGAATACTGCAGAATTCTAGAAAGTGAAAACATCTGTAAACTAAAGAAGCAGCTTTCTGAACAAAAGAGAATAGTTTTGTGATGAGATGACAGAAATGAGCCATTGCTTTCTAAGAATTCTTTATTTTTTTTTTGAGATTTAAACTTTTTAGAGATCTACTGCATGAAAATTTGAATTAATGTTACTGAAATGTATATTTAAAATTTTGGAGACAGTAAATTGTATTTTGTGGTTTTGATTACAATGAAAATTAAAAGATAAAGAGAATTGCAACATTTCTCAAAGCTACATTTAAAATTATGTGATCTTTATCCTATAAATAAGAACAAGCTTATCCATATACAAATGATGAGCATGCATGTAATCTCAGCTACTAGGAAGTCTGAGGCAAGTGAATTACAAATTCAAGACATTCTCAATAACTTAGTGAGAACCTCTCTCCAAATATGAGTAAAAGGAGCTTGAGGTGTAGTTCAGCATGAGAGTATCACTGCCATCAATTCCCATTACACTTATGCATAGAAAATTTCAATTTCTATGTACATGGGCAGAATCAAAAGCCAATCAAGATAAAATACAAAAGTCACAGACAAAAGAGGCTTAATATTTATACAAGCAAAAGCACATATAATATTATTAGCAATACAAACATGAATCATACATATCTTAGTTTGTAAAGCAATTAACTGATATGAGAAAACCCAGTCCTTAAGAGGGAACCTACTGTATACAATTAAAAAAGAAAAAAAAAACAATAAAATTGTAAATATCTACCAATGTATTATTTTACAAATCCTCTAACTCATATAAAACTTACACCATCTCTCGAAACAGCAATCTTTGTTCAACTTGACATTCATTCCATGGCAGATAATTTCACAGAAAATCCATTACACATATCATAAAAAACCCTGATAAGGAAATTTTAGTGAAAAAATGTACAATAAGATTAGAGAAACTGACTTATGATAATAAGGTATTAAAATGGGTGGACCTAGAGGTCTCCAGAAATGTGCAAACCTTTCCTGCAAATAATGGAAGAAGGGCTGGAGTTGTAGAGTAGTGTTAGAGAGCTTTCCTAGCATGAGTGAGGCCCTGGCTTCAATTCTCAGAACCATATATGGATAAATAAAAACTTCATTAACAACTAAAAATATTTTCAAAATTATGGAAGAGCTGTCAGATAATATTGACACTCACAAGGCAAGGGGAGTGTTTTGTTGTTAATTTGAATGTATGGAGACATTACTGGAGGAAAAGCAGGATACTACATAATTTTAAAGCACAAAACACAGGACAAGTTTTTCTGATAACAAGAGAAAGAATTCAAAGCTTCTAGAAAATATTTTCTGCTGGATAATGTCTCAATGAACCTTTTTGAATATAGGCTGCCTCCCCTACCTCAACTATGTCCTCTGCTATATGCAGGCCACAGGATTTGACATCATTGCATTCCTCTAAGTCAACCATATTTCAAGTGAAAAATATATATCTTGCCACCAAAAGAAAACATTAATGGTGAAAATAAACATCATTAACATTGTCTTGTCAGCACCAAGAACTACCCCATCTTCTTTATTGAAAGCATAAATCTGCAACACATTTTTGTGGAGAAGTTCCCAAAAGATATACTTCAAGGGAAGAAAATTAAATAATGATAATTAGGAATTTTGAAGGAAAGTTATGCTCACCCACAAAGACTAGGTTGCTGTAGTTCTCTAACATCACTTCTCTATATAAATTCTGCTGAGCAGGATCCAGGAATTTCCATTCCTCCTCAGAGAAATCAATAGCGACATCCCCAAATGTCAATGGCTCCTGAAATAAAAATTGTTAGATCAATAGAACATGGACCAAACCATTATTCAGTTTTTAATATGAATTAAGAGTTAGTAGAACTGACTGTCATGTAGGAGAGTGAATTTAATTATGTAATAAGATACTTTGCATTATCTAATTCAGAGGAAAATACACGAGTCCAAAAAAAGTATATATATTCCATACCAGAGTGAAGTAAAGGATATATACCATAATCCAAGCAATGAATAAAAGCCCAACTTTTTACTTTTCTGCCATCAGTGAATGTGAAATTTGGCAGAAATTCCAGATGCAGATCAGACTTTTCAGAGATATTCTCATAAGGTGATTGTGCACAAGGGAGACAAAAAGACTGGTAAAAAAGCTTTTGAAAACACTGTGGTTCCTATTCTCCCTGCTTTCTATCCATGAGATAGATTGAGATCCCTAATTCAATTAGTTTCAAGTATCATTTATGACACATTCCCAATGTGTAAAATATTTATAAAATATTAATGTTTGGAGACAGGTAAAGTGACACTTCCACCTCGTGAAAAGACTAACTTGTAATATTTCAAGTTCTATAAGCAGTTCAACGAGTGAATCAATTTGGTACAATGGAATTCACAATGGGTTACAGAAGACTTCAAAGAGGAGATTAAAAAATTCTTAGAGGTAAACAAGTTCATAGACACAACATATCAAATCTCTTGGACACTATGAAAGCAGTAGTAGGAGAAAACTTCGTTGCATGGAGTTCATTCTTTAAAGAAGAAAAAGTCAATAATTAATCTCATACTTTATCTCAATGCCCTAGAAAAACAAATCAACAGCAAAAGCAGTAGAAGGCAAGAAATAATTGAAATTAGAACTGAAATTGAATTAAAAGAAACAATTAAACCTTAACAAAAAGTTGGTTCTCTGACAGACTCTATGCTAATTAAGACAAAGAGAGAGAAAATTCAAATTACCAGCATACATGATGAAAAAGGCAATATCCCAACAGACACTACAGAAATAGAGAGGATATTTAGACATTATCTTGAAAATGTATACCCCAATAACATAGAAGACATACAAAGCATCTACAAATTTCTTAAGTCATATGATATGCCAGATTAAATCAGGAAGACATACAAAATTAAAAAAAAACAATATTAAATGATGAAATACAAGATGCCATCAGAAGCTTATCAACCAAGAAAAGCCCAGGCCCAGATTGATACACTGCCGAGTTAAACAAGACATTTAAAGAAGAAATTCAAAATACCAATATTCTTCAATTTATTTCAGAAAATACAGAAAGAAGCAGCACTTCCAAACTCGTTCAATGAGGCCAATATCACCCTGATCCCCAAACCAGGCAGGGACAAATAAAAGAAAGAAAACTTCAGGCCAATATCTCTAATGAACATAGATGAAAAAATTCTGAATAAAATTCTGCCAAAAAAACCCACAAAAACATATTAAAAAGCTCGTGCACCAAGATCAAGTGGGGTTTGTCCGGGAATATACGGTTGGTTCAACATATAGAAATCAATAAAGGTAATTCATCACATCAATAGACTTAAAAATAAGAATCATATGATCATCTCAAGAGACACAGAAAAACCATTTGACATAACACAGCACCCTTTCATGTTCAAAAAATTAGAAAAACTAGAGATAACAGGAACATACCTCAACATCATACTGGCTCTCTACATTAAGCCTAAGGCCAACATCATTCTAAAGGGAGAAAAACTAAAGGCATTCCCTCTAAAAACTGGATCAAGACAGGGGTGCGCTCTCTCACCATTTCTATTCAAAATATTTCTTGAAACACTGGCCAGAGCAATTAGACAGATGAAAGAAATTAAAGGAATAACTACAGAAAAAGAACTTAGATTAGCACTATTTTCTGAAAATATGATTCTATAACTAGAAGACCCTAAAAGCACCACCAGAAAACTTCTAGAACTAAAAATGAATTCAGCAAAGCAACAAAATATAAAATTAACACATATTTAAAAAAAGGCCTTTCTGTATATCAGTGTCACAGCCTAAAGAAGGAAATAAGAAAATCTATTCCATTTACAGTAACTTCAAAAAAAGAAAACATAAGATACTTGGGAATCAACTTAATGAAAGAGGTGAAAGATCTATACAAGGAAACCTACAGAACCCTAAATAAAGAAATCAAAGAAGACCTTAGAAGATGAAAAGATCTACCTTACTCTTGCATAGGCAGAATTAATATTATCAAAACGAGCATACAACCAAAAGCACTGTACAGATTTAATGCAATTCTGATCAAAATCCCAATGACATTTCTCATAGAAATAGAAAAAGCAATCATGAAATTCATCTCGAAAAATAAGAATTCCAGAATAGCTAAAGCAATTATAAGCAGGAAAAGCAAAGCAGGTGCTATCACTATACCAGACCTTAAACTATACTACAGAGTAAGAGTAACAAAAGCAGCATAGTATTGGCAGTAAAACAAGCTGCTAGACCAATGGTACAGAATAGAGGAAACACAGACTAACTCACAAAATTACAATTATTTTACATTAGACAATGTTGCCAAGAACATGCATTGGAGAAAAGATTGTCTCTTCAACAAACGGTGCTGGGAAAACTGGAAATCCGTTTTCAAAAAAATAAAATTAATACCCTATCTCTCACCATGCACAAAACTCAACTCAAATTGGATGAACGACCTTGGATTTAAACCAGAGACTCTGCATCTAATAGAAGAAAAAGTAGGCCATAATCTTCATCACATGGGGCTAGGCCACCCAAACTTTCTTAATAAGATGCCTATAGCACAAGAATTAAAAACAAGAATCAACAAATGGGATGGATTCAAACTAAAAATTTTCTTCTCAGAAAATAAAATCTGAGGTGAACAGAGAGCCTACATCCTGGGAGTAGATTTTTAACCCTCACACATCAGATAGAGAACTAATATCTAGTATATAAAGAACTAAAAATGCTAAGCAAGAAGAAACCCAATAATCCAATCAACAAATTGGCCAAGGACCTGAACAGACACTTCTCAGAAAAGGATGTAGAATCAATCAACAAATATTTTTTTTAAAAAGTTCATCATCTCTTGCAATTAGAGAAATGCAAATCAAAACCACTCTAAGATATCATCTCACTCCAGTCATAAAGACAAACAACAAGTGTTGGCAAGTATGTGGGGGAAAAGGCACACTAATACACTGCTAGTGGGACTGCAAATTGGTGCAAACAACATGGAAAACTGTATAGAGATTTCTTTGAAATTTGGGATTGAAAACATCATTTGACCCCACTATTCCTCTTCTCAGACTATTCTCAAAGGACTTGATAACAGCATACTACAGGGTCATAGCCATTCAATGTTTATAGCAGCACAATGCAGAATAGCAAACTGGAGGAAACCCAGATGCCCTTCAGTGGATGATTGGATAAAAATATGGGTCATATATACACAATGCAATTTTACTCAGCAATAATAAAATCATGGCAATTGGAGGTAAATGAATGGTATTGGAGAAGTGAAGTGAGGCATACCCAAAAAATAAATGTTTCTCTGATATAAGAAGGCTGACTATAGTGGGGTAGGGAGGGGGATCATGGGAGGAATAGATGAATTCTACATAGGGCAGAGGGGTTGCAGGGGAGGGGATGAGGCAGGGAATTAGCAGTGATTGTGGAATGTGATTACAACATTTTCTAAAGTACATGTATGAAGACCCGATTTGGTGCCAACATACCTTATATACAACCAGAGATATGAAAAATTGTGATATATATGGGTATAAAAGAGTTGTATTGCAGAAAGAAATGAGTACATATATAATGGCATTAATTTGCATGAATATACTTTCTATACAGAGATACAAAAATTGTGCTCTATGTATGTAATAAGAATGTAATGCATTCCACTATTGTTGTGTATTTAATAAATAAATTTTTAATAAGAAAGGTATTGAAACCCATTGGGGACACTATAAGCCTACATGGCTATATATTTTTAAAACACAGGGATGGAAAGGAAGATGCATGAAAAACCTGAGAAACCAAGAAAGAATGTGCCTCAAAAAAAGATGCTACATTATTAGAATCCATGGTCAGAATAGCAGGATAAATGGTAGAAGGTACATAATTTTCTGTGAATTAAAGGATGATATGAGAGAAAATACAGGCGGTAAAGGATCATTTTGATAAAGAGTTACATAAGTAAATACAGAAAGCAAAAGATTCCTTCAATAAGGAGATAGAGATTTTGAAAAAAACCCAACAAAACAAAGATCCTTGAAATGAAAGAAACGGTAAACCAAATTAAAAACTCAATAGGAAGCATCTCCAACAGAATAAATCACATGGAAGAAAGAACCTCTGACATTGAAGGCAAAATATATAATCTTGAAAAAATAAAGTTGACCCCAGTGAAGATGGTAAGAAACCATTAGCAGAAGATTCAAGAATTGTGAAATAATATGAAAAGGCCAAATTTAACCACTATTGGGATAGACGGAGGCATAGAGGTCTAATCTACAGAAATGGACAATCTATTCAATGAAATAATACCAGAAAAATTTCCAAACATGTAGAGTGAATTGGGAAATCAAATACAAGGATCATATAGAACACCAAATGAAAAAGATCACTACAGGTCTACACCAACGCACATCATAATGAAAACACCTAGCATACAGGAGGAGCAGAGCATTTCAAAAGCCACAAGAGAAAGTAATCAAATTACATATTGGGAAAAACAATCAGGATCTCTGATTTCTGAACTGAGACCCTGCAATCTACAAGATCCTGCAACAGTATAAACCAAGCTCTGAAAGAAATGGATACCAACCAAGAAGCATACCCAGCAAAATTAAATTTTGATTAGCAATCAGATTTCAATTCAGATTTTATTTTATGACAAAATAAAAACCTTCTATCATACACAAATTTAAAAGAATTTACAACCAGAAACCTGCACTACAGAACATCCTTGGCAAAATATTCCATGAGGAGGAAATGAACAACAATAAAAAATCAGAAAAGGGTAGTATAACTCTAAAGGAAAAACCTATCAAAGAGAAACTAACTTAGTTAGATACCAAAAATAAACAAAAATAACTGGTAATACAAATGTTGTCTCAATAATAACCCTGAAAGTTTAGTTCCAACATAGAAATCAAAAGACAGGCAGATTGGATTAAAAAGACCAACAATATGCTGCCTCCAAGAGACTAATATTATAGAGTTCTAGATCTGACATTTTTCTTCCCTTACATTTAGAACATTCAGGGGGCCTCAGGCAGGAGGGCCACACCTGAAATCCCAGCCACTCAGGAGGCTGAAGTATAAGTTCAAGACCAGACTTGGCATCTCAGCATCTGTCAGGAGATAAATGATAGAAAGTATGAGTGATGTAGCTCTGTGGGAAAGGACCTCTGCATTCAATCCACTATGCTCCCCATGCCCCCCCCCAAAAAAAATGAAAACCTCAGGGGTGAAAAAACCTAAAACTCCTGCAGATCCCAGCCCATTTTGGAAAAATAAAAGGGCCCACGAACTGATAATTCTCATGGTCCCAACACTCTGAAATCCACCACAGAAGAAATTCAGGGAGAAGACTTGAGCTGCCAATTTGTACAGGAGATACCCATGTGTTTAATAATAAGAATAAAAGAATCCAACATCTTTAGAAACCCAAGTAATGTAAAATAAAATCCTATCAGAGACAAAATTAAATAGTATCAATGATGATAGGAAACAAAATAATTCTAATAAACTGAAAGAGTTTAAGTGCTTCTTAACTATTTGTAGAAACTGTTTTGCTAATAACGACACATGATAGACTGCAGGGACCTGCTTAAATCAGTACCAGGATAATACATTAATAGTCATGGTACATTCAGCTTAAAAATAGTATAAAATACCATGGGTCAGTTTTACATGGGTGCCATATGCCGGTGGTATTATGTGTAACTCTAATTCACTAATAAACAATCCAGCATGCTTTACTCTTAATGGAAGCATCCAGTCCTAAAATTCATCCACAAAGTTAAATATATGTAAACTTAATCAAGAAACTTTTGAATTATAAGAGAAAAAGAGTTATTACCTAACATGTACATTGTGGAACTGTACTGTTACAATTATCATCAAGGAATCACGACGTCAATAAAGCCCACCCATGAACCCACGTGGATGTGAAAAACCTATTAATTGCAACAGAAAAGTCATTATCAATCAAACCCTAACAAGGTCAATCTAAACTTAGCTAGACTCGCGGTCAGAATAAAAACTAAAAACTACAAGGGACATGGCTGAGTGGTAAGGCACCCTTCTGTTAACTACAAAACAAAAAAACAAACTTCAGAAAACTAGCTCAGGAATAAGCAAGGTCCCTGTTCACCATAGCTCCCCTCCTGCAGGATAAGGGTGTTTGAAGATTGGAATTTTTTTTTTTTTTTGGTACTGGGCATTGAACTCAGGCCCTCAACCACTGAGCCCCATCTCCAGCCCTATTTTGAATTTTATTTAGAGGCAGGGTCTCCCTGAGTCTCTAAGTGCCTCACCCACTTGCCTAGGCTGGCCTTGACCTCAAAATCCTTCTGCATCAACCCCCTATCCCCAGCCACTTGGATGACAGGTGTGCGCCATCCCCTGGCTCACAGTTGATTATTCTCTGGTTTCACCTGTCAATCATTAGAGCCCAGGAAGACGCTGGGCAGCCAAGCTCACCTGCCACTTAGGACTGGAGCAGGGGCTGAGGTTGCCCCAGGGGATGGGGAGCCTGGAGGGGTCCCTGCCACTGTCACGCTCTCCACCCGGCTGGCCATGGGGACTGAGGGGCGCTGTCCCCAATGGGCTCAGGCCTGTGGACGCGGAAAGCCCCCGGAGTCGGGGTCGGCCAACTCAGGTTCCACCACAGTGGGTCCCACCTGATGGCCTCCCTGCCCTGCCTCCCTCCCCAGCCTTCCTGTCTAGGCACCAGGTACCACTGCACACTCACCACTTCCTGGTGCCCAGCAGACAAGCCTGCCCTGGGGAGCTTCAGCCACTGCATGGCAGGGCCAACCAGGGTCCCGGGCACAAGCAAAGCCTGGAGGACAACTACACAGACCCCAGAGAAATAAATCCCATCCAGAGCATGGAGGCCCTCCTCCTGTTTGCTGGTTGCCCTCAGGATTGGACAGCTCTCAGCATGGGGGCTTCTGATTGGAAAGGGTGTCAGTCAGTCTCTGCTCTCCCCTTCCTGAGCCCAGCAAACCTTCTTTTTGAATGACAGCAGCAAGAAGGAGGCCAGAATGGCAAGGTTTGGCTGCAGCTTTTTTTTCCTTTCATTTTGGGGTCTGGGCATTGGGTTAGGGTTAGGGTGACCAGAATTCTAAGTTCTGTTGGGTTTTAATGTTAGTAAATTGAAGTCATTTTTTGAAAGTTTCACCACCTGGGCCCCCTCCTATAATAAGACCACCCAGAGCGTCTTCGGGGTGCTGATTTGTCCTCTGTTCATCTGTGCAAAATTCTCCAAGCAGAACTGGCCTTTCGCCCCATGGGAACTGTTCAGTGCATCATGGCCAGCGCTGGTGGAGGCTCACGGTGGTGGGGGGGGCAGGACCCTTGGAGGAGGTTCCACAGGGGTTGGCAGTATGAGAGCTGATGTTCCTCCAGCTGAGTTGAATCTGTATCTTGAGCCCACATTGAGCTAGAGGCAGAATAAGGAGATCAGCACAGAAGAGACCCCCAGAGCGCAGACCTGGGTGAACCCCAGCTGCACCGGGCTCCTTCTCCCTCTGGCCACTGAGGGTTGAATTCAGAGGCCTCGACCTCTGAGCCCCTTCCCCAGCCCTAGCTTGAAGTTTAGAGACAGGGTCTCATTGAGTTGCTTAGCACCTTGCATTTGCTGAAGCTGGCTTTCAATTAGCCATCCTTTTGCCTCAGCCTGCCTAGACGCTGCAATGACGGGCATGTGACACTTTTTTTTCTTTCTTTCTTTTTGAGAGAAATACCTGCAGTGGCCACAGGATAACAGCCTTGTGCAGATCAAGGCCACCCTGGGTGCTCTCCCTGGTTCCCACCAGTCCCCTAGATCCCAGGCAATGGAATCCTGCCTCCTCCAAAAACCAGAGACCCCCCTGCCCAGGTGTGCATCCTTATATCAGCTGAATACTCTGCACTTGACAAAAAGAAAAGAAAAAAGACAGACCCTACCTGCTTGTCTTGATGCAAACAAAGCCAATGTGTTTCTAAAGAGAGCTCTGGTCTTGTCCCCCCAATTCAATGGTGCAAAAAGTCACATAATACAGAGAAGACTTCTCGTTAAGGGGGACTCCAGGGTCTGTCTATTAATGAAGAACAATTTGGGTTTGATTGGGAGTCCAGGAAAGCCAATTCCAGGTTTTCCTAATTTGGTAAATAACTCCATAGATTCGAATGCCTGCTCCTCTCTGCATTAATTAATCATAGAGTCCTCGAGGTTACCTGTCCCCTGCAGATAAAATTGGGGGGATCCTTTTTTCTCCATACAGCACCCTGAACCTCCACCTTCCCTTCTGACTCCAACACCTTTGGCAGCATCCAATGGGGGAGCGATTTAGAAAATTCTGGAATGTACCTAAAGACATTTCCTCATCCGAGTGTGATGCTATCAATTTGGTCCTATGGTCCTGTTTAGTATGTTTTGTTTTTCTATTTTGTTGGTTCCTTTTAGTTATACATGTCCATAGAGTCCATTTTGGTAAAATTATCCAAGCATAAAATATACCTTATTCTCCTTAGGACCCTATTCATGTGGGTGAGCATGATTGTTACTGTATTCTGGATAAATGCCATTTTGACTTGAGTGAAAGGGAATCTCAGTGCAGTTTTAATTTGCATTTTCCTAATTGCTAGATACACTGCCTTTTCAATATTTATTTTTTAAAATATATTTTATAGTTGGAGTTGGACCCAATACCATTAATCTAACCATTTATTTTTTTTGTGGTGCTGAGGATGGAACCCAGTACCTTGCATGGGCTAGGTGAGCACTCTATGGCTGAGCCCCAGTCCCAGCCCTCATTTTCAGTATTTTTTACTTTTGTTTCTCAGTAACAGCAGCCCAGGTCTTTGGGGAACCGATTTTGCTGCATTTGTGAATTGGGAACATTTCTCTTGAAGAAAGACTGGGAAGGTCAAGGCACATGCCCAGGATTCCAGGAATGAGAAGTACATGGTTGTCTTGACCAGGATGAGGAGAAGAATATGTGGGTGAAAAGAGGGAAAGTGCTAGAGACACCTTTGGGCCAGAACCTCTCCTTCCCCCACTAGGGCAATTATTCTTGCTGTTAGTTTTCTTATACCAAATGAGAGATTTTTCTAAGCTACCAGTGCCACTAGATATAGGTCTCTGGATGGAGCTCAGAGTTGTCTTTAGAGGCAAGAAAAAGTGAATAACCAACCAAATTGTTCCAATACCAACATCTAGACCTTGGGCTCTTTGGGAACAAAACCCTGGGGTTTACCCAATAATTAACAATCCAACAGCACCCAAAACCCAATTAATGGGTGACAGAGAATTGGATCAGTGGGTGTGAGGGTCTGTGGGTGGCCAGCTGCAGGAGCTTGCCTCTGGGTGCATTCCTTGCATCTGGGAGGTTTTTCAACACCAATGAGATAAACAAAGTGGTGAGAACACTGGCAAAACCCTCTGGAATATTCTAGCCAAGAAAATTCATAAGCACTTTAAAAGCATCTTAATGTTTATCCTCAGTCAAATGTGCCTCAATCCGAATGAAACCATTTGAAAAGAGCTGTCAACATGAAAAGTTTCTGATATCTGCTGGTTTGTGGATCACTGCAACTCCATATGAGTCAATGGCTAAATAAATAAATAAAAATAGAAATCTAATGAGCATTCTCTTAAGACTTTCATCCTGAAAACACTGCCCTATTTGCTTTGATAACTAAATGATCATTTAATCGTTCCTCTAGCAACACTTGAGGTCCATAAAGAAATGTGAAACATTTCTGGTTGGGACAGAAATGTTTGGACACCAACAAGAAAGTTTTACTGAACCTCAAAGGAGAAGGTTCATAAATAACCAGATTGCAGGAAAGCCCACAAAATTTGAAATTAGAAACAAGGGACTGGGTTTGTGACTCAGTGACTGAGCACCTGCCTAGCACCTGTGAGGCACTGAGTTAGATCCTTGGCACCACATAAAAAAGAAATATATAAAATAAAGGTATCCTATCCAAATAAAAACCATTTTAAAAAATAAAGATCAGATTTAAAATACAAAAGAAAACCAACTCCCTACAATGGAGCATTTCTCCTAGACCAGCTTCCTGGACCCTCATATACTAGCATGATATGAGCAAACTTAGAAAAATGGGTGAGAAATTACAGAACTCTACTCTGGCCCCATCTCTAGTCCAGCCCCACTTAAATGTCCCTCTCCAAATAGCAACACCTCAGACCACATATTTGCTGTCTCTTCCTTTAGAGCTTTCTCACATTTTTTCTTTCTTTCTTCTTGTGGTGCTGGGGATTGAACCTGCGACCTTGTGCATGCAGGGCAAGCACACTACTAACATCACTGAATCCCTGGCCCCTCACGTTCTTTCCTGAATGTGCATCTGTTTTCTAAATAGGTCTGTTCACGTACCTGACAATGATGAAGTTGTTTTCTGCTTTGAAAACCAAGGAACCTACTAATTTCCCTCTCTCTCTCTGAAATCCCTTCCCATTACACAACCCAACAAAGCAAAAGTAAGACTTAAACTTTGTAATTGTGTGGGGTCTTTTATTGTTTGGGGTCTGATATCACATATATCACTGGAGGGAAGTAACTAGCAGCCATGAACTATTTTTAATAAGCAAAGGACAAGGTTTGGCAGCACATGTCATTAAGGCCAGGGATTTGGAAGGCTACTTCAGGAGTATATCAAGTCAGAGGCCACAGTTGGCCTCTTAGCAAGACCCTGCCTGAAAATAAAATATTCAAAGTTCTGACACTGTGTGAGTCTTCATGAACAATGAAGGGTCAGAATTCCTGTTTCAACAGTCTCCCTTTAGGATGCTGTGTGTAGGTGTGTGACTGTTACCTTCCAACAGGACCTAGAGCTGTTGCTGGTGCCCTCCCTGTATTAATAGATCAAATGAAGTGAGAAAATAAGTAAAGCAATAAAAAATCTGACATTTTTGCTGGTTGTGATCCCAGAGATAAAAAGGTTATGTTGTGTTTTTTGGATCTTGTGTTCTTACAAGAGTAAATTTTAGATAATACATAAAATGTAATCAAAGTAGAGCAAAGTTTATTGGCCCAGAAATCACTATCAAAAAGGGGGGAGAATACCAGTGAGTCTTCTCTGACATCTCTAGGCCTCACACCCCTTTGATCCTCTGGTTTATGGGAGATGCTGTGGGTGACTCTATAGGCCTGCCCATGGACGAATTCCTACTCTTAAGTGGCAGTAGGATGACATCGTGTTTGTAGGTTCCTAGTCCACATGGTATTGTCCAGAGACACCAAAGCAAAACCCGAGTGTGTGTGTGTGTGTGTGTGTGTGTGTGTTTGTGTGTGTGTGTCTTTGTGAATTTTACTATAATAAAAATTTTATTATGGCAGCTACTATGAAGACAAACAACAACAAGTGTTGGCGAGGATGTGGGGAAAATGGTACACTCATACACTGCTGGTGTGACTACAAATTGGTGCAGCCAATATGGAAAGCAGTATGAAGATTCCTTGGAAATCTGAGAATGGAACCACCAATTTACACAGCTATCCTGTGGAGCCAACCTATATGCCCTTCAGTGGATGAATGGATTAAAAAATATGCATTATTTATACACAATGGAAATTTATTTAGCAATAAAAGAATAAAATCATGTGTGGGGGAGAGATTATGGTGTTGTTCTCTTGGTTTCTGACTTTTGGTTTCTGAATTTTAGGGAATAGAGTTTTTTCTAAGATTCTCACCAGTAACTTTGCCTTTGCCAAATGGTTATTGCAACTTACTTCTGTTTCGTGCTGTCTAACTTTTGTGGTTTTCCAATATGAGGTATGAGGTAGAAGTGGATTTTAAGTGAATATTTTTAATGTAGGAGTTCACTAATTAATATTAGAAGCATCAGATGAGCTCATAACAGTAATAAAATTTGGTATCATCAGTTATTTATGTGCATAAGAAAGTAAGTAGTAAACATAATATTAAAGACAGTTCTAATGACCATAATATCAAAAGTAAAATACTTGGGAATTTTTTCAAGAAATGTAAACACTTGCACATTTAACATGGCTTGTTTTTAGAAAATATACCACTATCCCTAAGCCACTTTTTTTTTTTGTGGTGACCTTAACTCATAGAAAAAAGTTAGGAATTAAATGTTTCTTCTGTGATCCTGAGGACAGGACTTAGGTATGGTCAACCAGTGAGCTCTATCATCATCCAATTCTTATTTTTCTTTGAGATATGGTCTTGCCAAGTTAGTGAAGCTAGACTCATAGTTGTGACCCTCAAGGCTCAACTTCCAGGGTAGGTGGGGTTACATGCATGTGCCATCACAACCCTGGTAGGGATTAGTCTTTTATGTTTTCTTTAGTTGTAGTGGACAGAGTAACTTTATTTTATATACTTATTTTTATGTGGTGCTGAGAATTGAACTCAGTGCCTCATATGTGCTAGGCAGGTGCTCTAACCCTGACCCCAGACCCAGGGATTAAATTCTTGACTTTAATATTATAGGTTCGCTCAACTACACAGCCACTTTCCCAGTCATGTTTAATTTTTTTTAAAAAAAAAACAGGGTTTCACTGACTTTTATAGGTCCCTATTAATTTACTGAGTCTGTCTTTGAACTCGTGAATTTCCTGCCTCAGCCTCCCAAGGCATTGGAATTGCAGGTATGTGCCCCAACTCCCAGTTTCTTCATTCTTTTGTAGTTGTTGCTTTCTTTTGTTACATAAATTCAAGTTGAATAACAGTATATTTAACAATACAGATATAGAGAAAAGCCAGTGGTGTAGGTAAGCAATTGAACATATCCACCAGAAAGTATATTATATATTCACCATGGTGTATTACTCAGCCATCAATACAAATTCCTCTAATGGTCAGCAAAATAGATGGAATTGGATGATGTCATGCTACGTGAAGAAATGCACAATAGTGTCACATCTCATATGTTAATATAATATCATGTGCAAGTACAATAATGATTATTATGGCTGAGAAGTGTGTGGGGTGCATCAAGGGCAGAAGAGGATGTTTCGATATTATGAATACATGTATATGCATATATATAAATATCGCACTGAATCCCATAAATATTTGCAATTGCTATGTGATAATAAAAACCATCATCTCTCATAATTATAAAATTCTGCACTAAGAACACAATCCTGCTGTCTTTTGGAATTTCCATTATATGATGCGATATTATTGATGAAGCTCCCTGATAACAACCAGGCTCTCCCTACACATCCATTCTATTTTATTCCAGGCTCTGAACATAGAGTATACAATGTATTTCTGCATCTAGATCTTCTCACTTATCCTAAAGTCCTCCAGCTTGTCTGTGTTATTGGAGAATATTCTTTTGTTTCTGGGGTTTGGACCCAGGGTTGCCTTACCTGTTACAGAGATCCACCATCATTATCTTTTTCAGTTTTAAGACAGAATGTTACTAAACTACTAAGGCTAGCCTTCAAATTTTGGCAACACTGCCATATACACCATTCTTATTTTAAAGTTGAGTAATAAGTGAAGTGTGGAGGCACATTTCTTTTGTCATGCTATGGATTCGAACAATATCACTACAGGTCTACACCCACACAAATCATAATGAAAACACCTAGCATACAGGAGGAGCAGAGCATTTCAAAAGCCACAAGAGAAAGGAATCAAATTACATATGGAGAAAACCAATCAGGATCTCTGATTTCTGAACAGAGACCCTGAAATCTACAAGATCCTGCAACAGTATAAACCAAGCTCTGAAAGAAATGGATGCCAACCGAAAATCATACCCAGAAAAATTAAATTTTGATTAGCAATCGGATTTCAATTCAGATGTTATTTTATGACAAAATAAAAACCTTGCATCATACGCAAATTTAAAAAAATTTACAACCAGAAACCTGCACTACAGAAGATCCTTGGCAAAATATTCCATGAGGAAGAAATAAACAACAATAAAAGATCAGAAAAGGGTAGTATCACTCTAAAGGAAAAACCTATCAAAAAAAACTGACTTAGTTAAATACCAAAAATAAACAAAAATAACTGGGAATACAAAAGTTGTCTCAATAATAACCCTGAAAGTTTTGTTCCAACTTAGCAATTAAAAGACAGGCAGATTGGATTAAAAAGACCAACAATATGCTGCCTCCAAGAGACTCATCTCATAGGAAAAGACACCCAGAGACTAAACGTGACAGGTTGGAAAAAAATATATTGCTCAGGCTGGGGCTGGGGCTCAGTGGTGGAGCACTAGCCTAGCACATGTGAGGCCCTGTATTTGATCCTCAGTACCACATAAAAATAAATAATAAAGATATTGTTTCCATATACATAAAATAAATATTAAAATCCTACCACTAACATATACTGTGGAGGCAAGCTGGGGTTTCCATTCTTATATCAAATAATGTGAACTTCAAGTGAAAATTAATCAAAAGGGATAAAGATGGATACTTCATACTGCTTAAAGGAACTATACACCAACAAGACAGAACAATTGTAAATATACACACCCCCAAAACAATGGAGCATCTATGTTCAAACGGACTCTTCTCAAGTTTAAGGGCCAAGTAGACCACAAGATAAAAATTCTGGGTGACTTTAACACACCTCTTTTACCACTGGATTGATCGTCCAAACAATATCCAGACAGAAACTATAGAACTCAATAAAACAATCAATAACTTAGATTTAACTGACATACATAGACTATTTCATCCTTCAAAAGGCGAAGACACTTTCTTCTCAGCAGCAAATGGATCTTTCTCTAAAATAGACCATATGTCATGCCAAAAAGGAACTCTAAGCAATACAGAAAAGTAAGGATACTACCCTGCATTCTGTCAGATCATAATGGAATAAAATTAGAAATCAATGATAAAAATAGAAGCTACTCCAACACCTGGAGACTAAATAATATGCTAGTTAATGAACAATGGGTTGCAGAAAACATCAAAGAGGAGATTTAAAACTCCTTAGAGGTGAATGAGGACACAGCTACAACATATAAAAATCTCTGGGACACTATGAAAGCATTACTAACAGGAAAGTTCATTGCATGGACTTTATTCCTTAAAAAAATAAAAAGTCAAATAAATGACCTAAAATTACATCTCAAACCCGAGGAAAAACAATTAATCAACACCAAAAGCAGTAAAGGACAGAAAAGAATTAAAATCAGAGCTGAGATCAATAAAATTGAAACAAAAGAAGCAAATAAAAATTGACAAAGTGACTGGGAATGGTACCAACATTTGAACTAGCTATCCCACTCCCTGGTCTATACCTAAAGGACTTAAAAACAGCATACTACAGGGACACAGTCACAATGTTTATAGCAGCACAATTCACAAGAGTTAAACTGTGGAGCCAACATAGATGCCCTTCAGTGGATGAATGGATCAAGAAAACATGGCATTTGTACACAATGGAATATTACTCAGCAATAAAAGAAAATAAAATAATGGCATTTGCAGGTAAATGGATGGCATTGGAGAAGATAATGCTAAGTGAAGTTAGCCAAGCCCGAAATAACAAATGCTGAATGTTTTTTTCTGATATAAGGAGGCTGACTCATAGTGGGGAAGGGACGGGGAGCATGGGAGGAATAGATGAATTCTATTTAGGGCAGTGTGGTGGGAGAAATAGAGAGGGGAAAGGGATTTGCAAGGATGGTGGAATATAATAGACATCATTATCCAAAATACACATATGAACACACGAATTGATGTCAACCTACTTTATATACAGAGATATGAAAAATTGTACTGTATATGTGTAGTAAGAATTGTAACATATTCCGCTGCCATATATTTTAAAATTTTCAAAATGAAAAGTTGGCTTTTTGAAAAACAAATACATTTGATAAAACTTTATCCATGCTACTGTAGAGAAGGAGAGAAATACTCCAATTACTATAATCCATGATGAAAAAGGAAATATCACCATGAACACTAGAAAAATACAGAAGATAATTAGAAATTATTTTGAAAATTTATACTGCAAAAAAACAGAATATATAGAAGTCATCAACAAATGTCTAGAATCATGTGACTTACCCAAACTGAGTAAGTTAAACAGATCATTTTCAAGCAATGAAACAGAAGATACTATCACAAGCCTACCAACCAACCAATAAATAAATAAATAAATAAATAAAGCCGAGGACTCAATGGATACAAGACTTCAAAAAAAGAACTAACACCTACATTTCTCAAATTATTCCATAAAATATAAAAAGAGAAAGCCCTTCCAAAATCACTCTATAAGGCCAATATCTCCTTGATGCTAAAATCAGACAAACACTGAAAAGAAAGTGTACTTCAGAGCAATATCTCTAAAAAGCAGAAGCAAGAATTCTGAATAAAATTCTGGCAAATCAAATACAAAAACATATCAAAAGGATGGTTCATCATGATGAAGTGCTATTCATCCCAGGGATGCAAGGTTGGTTCAACGTAGAGATATCAATAAATGTAATTCATCACATCAGCAGATTTAAAGATAAGAAACTTATTACCATCTCAACAAATGCAAAAAAAGTATTTGGAAAAATACAGCATCCCTTCATGTTCAAAACACTAGAAAATCTAGGGATAACAGGAACTTATTTCAACATTTAAAAGGCTATCTATGCCACGCCTCAGGCCAACATCATTCTAAATGGAGAAAAACTGAAGACATTTTCTCTAAAATGTAGAAAAGACAAGGATGCCCTCTCTCACCCCTTCTATTAAATATAGTTCTTGAAACACTGGACAGAGCAAGTAGACCGATGAAAGAAATTAAAAAATAAGTATAGGCAAAGACGAACCTAACCTAGCACTATTTGCTCATGATATGATTCTGTACCTAGAAGACTCAAAAAACTCCACTAGAAAACTTCTAGAACTAGAATTCAGCAAAGTAGCAGGATAGAAAATCAACACCAGTAAATCAAAGGCATTTCTTTATATCAGTGACAAATCCTCTGAGAGAGAAATGAGGAAAACTACCACATTCACAATATCCTCAATAAAATAAGATACTTGGGAATCAACAAGAGGTGAATGATCTATACAATGAAAACTATGAAACTCTAAAGAGAAATCAAAGACCTTAAAAGATGGAAAGATTTAACTTGATCTTGAATAGGCAGCATTAATATTATCAAAATGGACCTACTACCAAAAGCACTCTACAGATTTAATGCAATTCTGATCAAAATTCCAATGGGATTCCTCATAGAAATAGAAAAGCAAATATGAAATTTATCTGGAAAAACAAGAGACCCAGAATAGCTAAAGAAATCCTTATCAGGATAAGGGAGGCAGGTGGCATTGCTATACCAGACCTTAAACTATTGTACAGAGCCACAGTAACAAAAACAGCATGGTTCTGGCATCAATACAGGCTGGCAGACAAATAGCCCAGAATAGAGGACACAGAGACCAACCCACTAGACCACAATTATCTTATATTAGACAAAGGTGCTAAAAATATGAACTGGAAAAAAGAGAGCATCTTCAACTAATGGTTCTGGGAAAACTGGAAATCCATATGCAGCAAAATAAAATTGAATTACTCTCTCTCACCATGCATAAAAGTTAACTCAAAATGGATCAAGGGTCTAGGAATTAAACCAGAGACTCTCCAAATACAAGAAAAAGTAGGCCTTATCTCCATCATGTGGGATTAGGCTACAACTTCCTTAATAACACTCCTATAGCACAGGAATTGAATCCAAGTATCAACACATGGGATGAATTGAAACTAAAGATTTTTATCAAAAAAACTCAATAGAATAGAGAGCCTATTTTATGGGAGCAATTTTTTACCCCTCATACATCAGATAGAGCACTAATCTCTCGGGTATATAAAGAACTCAAACGTCTTAATACCAAAAAAAATACTAATAATCCAATCAATAAATGCGCCAAGGACCCAAACAGACACTTCTCAGAAGAGGATATACAATCAATCAACAATTATATGAAAAAATGCTCATCATCTCTAGCAATCAGAGAAATGCAAATAAAAACTAAGATATCATCTCGCAACAGTCAGAATGGCAGCTATTATGAAGACAAACAACAATAAGTGTTGGCGAGGATGTGGGGGAACAACCCATCAAAATTTCACCATGGTTTCCTTTTCATTGAAGAAGGGTTCAAAGCAAACAGTTTGAAAATTCTCCTGGAAGGTTGAATTGATATGAAATTAGCCAAGAATTCTGAACTCTAAGAGTAAAAGCTGGAGCCATCATTACTAGGCACTAATGCATGTTATACAATTATCATATTGCAGTAATTTGAGGACAAAAAAATCACAATGCAGAAATTTCATAGGTGACTCCATATGTATGTAAATGTCATTGTAAGTGCAATGAAAAGGCCTAAATAAATGCCACCATCTCCAGCATAGGATTTGATGTGAATGAACAAGACAACCCAAGGTGAAGGGAGGTGTGGGAACTGGAGGCGCAGAGCACTGGTAGGGCTTGGGTGCAGGACATGCGTGGTACTGGATTATACTCCAGCACCCCAAAGAAGCACATATTGAGGAGGATTATGTTTCAAAATTACACCAGAATAGGAGGCTCCTGGATTCTCTCCACACATGGATACACCAAATAAACACCTACTTCTGTTTTGAGTTCCTCTTGAATAAAGTTATATATGGATTGAGAGACCTATGCATTAGACCACTGAGTAAATATCTACCATCTGAAGTGCAGGCAAAGTTGGGGGACACTTGGGCATTAGTCCTGCCTTGAGCGATGTGCCAAGTAATTTGGACAGAATACCCCAATCCAGTGTCACCCAGAGTAGAGGAAGACTTCTTGGGGTCACAAATGGAGCACATTGGACACTAAATGACTTGTCGCTGGAAACACAATTTGTCTGGTGCTCATAGAAGAACAAACTAGATATACACAAGTATCAGGACTGGAAAAGGGATGGTTTTCTATGGCTGTGGAGGTTCATGAGCTTTATCCATGGGACGAGGGCAGAAGGGAAGCGAGATCAAGGGTCCCAGTTTATCCCTAGAAGGGATTTGCCCACATGATCTGCAACCTGTGGTTGCTAACAGTTGAGCTCCTCTCTAGCCAGTCCCTAAGGGTAGACAGGACAAATGCAGTCCACCCAGCAGCCCTGCCTGAGCACTCTCCCCCTACCTCAGTAATAACTCCAGGCCTGAGCAGTTCTTTCTGGAAGAAGGATGTCCAGGCACTCAGGGTCCCAACAGTTTTTTTCTATTCCATGGACCCCATCCTAACCCACCAAGCTTTGAGAGCAATGGCAACTGTGCATGTCCAAATCTCCCTGGGTCAAAAACAAGTGGCTTCACATTGATGTGCAAGCACTTCCAGGGACTATTTATCACCCCCCCCCACCCCGGAGTGAAGGAAAAGAATGAAAACCACAGCTCCTTGTTTCTTTATAGAATAGGCTCCCACCACCTTCTTGCAGTGAGCACTGGCAGCCTAGGTTCTAACCAACTGCATCAGGAATTCAGTCCCCAGCCAAGTAGGAGAGTTTCTGCTGTCTGAGCCCAGCTGTGGGGAAGGCTCCTATCAAAGAGGTGAAGGAGTTAGTCCTCCAATGACATAGACATGGAGCAAGAGACATGCTGATGACATGGGGCTAGAATATAAGCTTAGTGCAGACACTTTTTAAAAATAGCATGGAGTTCTTTAAAAGCTAACAGAGTAACAACCACTCTGGATTTATTTCCAAAGGAACTTGAACTAGTGTGTTCATAAATGGCTGCATGCCCATTGCTGTTCCAGGATCCACAGGAGCCAGGATGAGGGAACGTCTGAAGTGGCTTCTGGATAAAGAGACTCCTCCCAGTCACAGGGACATCTCCTACTCCCCTGAGAAACTACTTCCCCTCAATGCACCTGCTCATAGGTCAACAGGTGGCTGATATGCATCAGACGCTCAGGAGACCTCAGATGAGCCAGGTGTGGGATCCTAGTGTCAGGCAGAGCCAAACCAGGACCAGGAAAATATCACAGAGGTCATGAGGTGCCTGGCACATGCAGTCCACAGGGGAGACACTCAGCCCAAAGACATTCTGAAAAGGTGTCTGGCCTGGGAGAAGAAGGGAAAATACACACATGTACGCATTTTTACAAATTTCAAGTTGTTTTTAGTGTACTTTTCTCTCATGTGAAATGCTCAAACAGAAAATAAAACTTTTGCTTCTTATTTTATTACATTGGGGAGGAAAATTGTCACTGGAAATGGGGACAGGGGACTTGAATTTGAGGAATTCAATGATACATATGTACAGGTTTCGTCGGGGAGATGGGGTTCTGGATCTGACACTTTGCTTCCCTTACATTTAGAACTTTCAGGGGGCCCCAGGCAGGAGGGCCACACCTGTAATCCCAGCCACTCAGGAGGCTGAGGCACATGTTCATGCCAGACTCATCCTCTGTCTGAAGATAAATGATAAAAAGTACGAGGGATGTAGCTCAGTGGAAAAGAAGCTCTGCATTCAATCCACTATGAGCCCCTGCCCCCCAAAAAAGAAAAGCTCAGGGGGAAGAAAAACGCGAGACCCCTGCAGATCCCAGCCTCCTTGGGTAGGAAAAGGGCCCATGGAGTGGTGATTCTTAGGGTCCCAACACTCTGAAATCCACCACAGAAAAAATTCAGGGAGGAGACTTGAGATGGCAATTCGTCCAGGAGATACCCATGTGTTCAAAAATAAGAATAAAAAGAATCCTACATCTTTAGAAACCTGAGAAATGTAAACTAAAATCCTATCACAGAGAAAAATAAAGTATATCAATGAAGATAGGAAACAAAAGAATTCTAATAAACTCAAGAAGTTTAAGTGCTTCTTAACTATTTGTGGAAACTGTTTTGCTATTAAAGACACATGAGAGTCTCCCACCACAGGTACTTGCTGCAATCAGTTCATATGGCCGGGATAATACATTACTAGTCATGGTACATTCAGCTTAAAAATAGTATAAGATACCATGGGTAAGTTTTAAACGGGTGCCATATGCAGGTGGTATTATGTATAACTCTGATGCACTAATAAACAATCCAGCATGCTTTAATCTTAATGGAAGCACCCAATCCTAAATTTCATCCACAAAGTTAAATATATGTAAACTTAACCAAGAGACTTTTGAATTATAAGAGAAAAAAATTATAAGAGAAAAAAATAATAAGAAGAAGTTATTAGCTAACACGTGCATTGTGAAGCTGTTCTGTTACAATTGTCATCAAAGAATCACGACTTCAACAGAGTTCACCCATGAAACCACGTGGTTGTAAAAATCATACACTTAATTGCAACAGAAAAGTCATTATCAATCAAATCTTAACAAGGCCAATCTCAGCAATTTAGCTAGACCAGCGGGCAGAATAAAAACTAAAAACTACCAGGGAGAGAGCTCAATGGTAAAGCACCCTTCTGTTAACTACTAAAACACAACAACCACCAAAAAAATAATAATAATAATAAATAAACTCCACAAAGCTAGCTTAGGTATAGGCAAGGTCCCTGTTCACCGCAGCTTCCCTCCTTCAGGAAAATGGTTTTTGGAAATTTGATTTTTTTGGGGGGGGAGGGGGGGTGCTGGGCATTGAACTCAGGGGCACTCCACCACTGAGCCCCATCCCCAGCCCTATTTTGCATTTGATTTCGAGGCAGGGTCTCCCTGAGTCTCCAAGTGCCTCACCCACTTGTGGAGGCTGGCCTTGACCTCGCAATCCTCCTGCATCAGCCCCTACCCCGAGCCTCTGGGAATGACAGGTGTGCGCCATTGCCTGGCTTGGAATTGGATTTTTCTAGTGCTGCCACCTGTCAATCACCACAGTCCAGGAAGACGCCAGGCTGCCTCCCTCACCTGCCAGAGAGATAGGACTTGAGCAGGGGCTGAGGCTGCCCCAGGGGATGGGGAGGCTGCCAGGAGTCTCCGCCCCTGTCACGCTCTCCACCTGGCTGGCCAGGGGGACAGAGGGGGCACTGTCCCAATGGGCTCAGGCCTGTGGTTGCAGAGAGCCCCCCGGAGTCAGGGTCGGCCAACACCGGTTCCCCCCACAGCTGATCCCGCCAGAGGGACTCCCTGCCCCGCCTCCCTCCTGAGCCTCCCTGTCCATGCACAAGGTGCCACTGCACACTCACCATCCCCTGGTACCCAGCAGCCAAGCCTGCCCTGGGGAGCTTCTGCCCCTGCATGGCAGGGCCACCAGGGATCCTGGGCACCAAGGAATCCTGGAGTCCAACTGCAGGAATCTGAGTGGAACCGCCGACTGCTGAGAAATAAATCCAATTCCAAGCGCGGAGGCCCGCCCCCTGCTGTTGGCTACGCTCAGGATTGGACAGTGCTCAGCACGGGGACTTCTGATTGGACAGGGAACCAGTCAGTCTCCGCTCTCCCGAGTCTGAGCCCAGCGAGGTTGTGTTTTTTTTTTTTTTTTTTTTTTTTTTTTTTTTTTTTTTTTTTTGAGTGACTGGGGGTGATCTCCGCTCCAAGCAAGGAGGAAACAAAAATGGTGGCAGGGTTTGGGTGCAACTTTTTTCTTTTCCTTTTGAGGTCTCGGCATTGGGTCAGGGTTAGGGTGACCAGAATTCTAAGTTCTGTTGGGTTTGATGTTAGGAAATTGAAGTCAATTCTTGAAAGTTTCATCACCTGGATCTCCTCCTATAATAAGACCACCCAAAGCATATTTCAGAGGCTGACTTGTCCTCTGTTTATCTGTGCAAAATTCTCCAAGCAGAACTGGCCTTCCCCATAGGAACTGCCCTGGAGGAGTTTACCACCCAGTTGGCAGCCTGAGAGCTGATGTTCCTCCAGCTGAGTTGAATCTATTGGAGCCCACATTGAGGCTGGAAGCAGAGTAAGGAGATCAGCACAGAAGAGACCCCGAGAGTGCAGAACTGAGTAAACCGCAGCTGCACCAGGGCTCCCTCGCTCTCTGGCGCACTGGGGGTTGAATTCAGAGGCCTCGACCTCTGAGCCCCTTCCCCAGCCCTAGTTTGAATTTTATTTAGAGACTGGGTCTCACTGAGTTGCTTAACACCTTGCTTTTGCTGAGGCTGCGGTGGCCACAGGATAACAGTCTTGCACAGATCAAGGACACCCTGGTTCCTGACAGTCCCCTGGATCCCAGGCAATGGGATCCTGCCTCCTCCTAAAACCAAAGACCCCCTGCCCAGGTGCACATCCTTAGTATCAGCTGAATACTCTGCACTTGACAAGAAAAAAATGAAACAACAAAAAAGGCAGACCCTACCTGCTTGTCTTAATGCAAACAAAGTCAATGTGTTTCCAAAGAGAGCTCTGGTCTTGTCCCCACAATTCAGTGGTGCAAAAAGTCACATAATACATAGAACACTTCTCATTAAGAGGGTCCCAAGGGTCTCTCTCTTTAAGAAATAACAATTTGCATTTGATTGGGAGTCCAGGAAAGCCAATTCCAGGTTTTCCAATTTGGTAAATAACTCCATAAACTCCAAAGCACCCTGCTCCTCTCTTCCTTTGTTAACTGTAGAGGCCTGGAGATTACCTGCCCCCTGAAACCCCTGCACCTGCAGATGAATGGGGGGGTCCTATCTTCTCCATGCAGTGCCCTGAACCTCAACCTTCCCACAGGCTCCAACACCTTTGGCAGCATCCAATGGGGGAGTGGTTTAGAAAATTCTGGAATATACCTAAAGACATTTCCTTATCCAGCTATGATTCTATCAAGTTGGACCCATGATCCTTTTAAGTACTTTTTATTTTTTTTTATTTTATTCATTTTTTAGTTATACATGACCATAGAGTCCATTTTGGTAAAATTATCCAAACATAAAATATACCTTATTCTCTTTAGGACCCCATTTGTGTGGGTGGCATGATGGACCGATTCACTTAGGTATTTTCATATATTTAAATAGGAAGATTATGGTCGACTCATGCTACTGTCTTTCCTGTTCTTATCTCCCCTCCCTTCCTGTTGTGCCCCTTAGTCTAATTTACTTAACTTCTCTTTGTGCCGCCCACATTCCTTGTGTTGTTGATAACACATGTCAGGGAAAACATGTGACTTTTGGTTTGGGGGGATTTACTTATTTTACTTTAGCATGATAATCTCCAGTTTCATTCATTTACTGGCCACTGTTATGAAGTCATCCTTTTTTAAAGCTGAGTAATATTCCACCATGTATACATACCACAATTTCTTTATCTATTCATCTGTTCATGGGCATTTAGGCTGGTTCTGTAGCTTAGCTATTGTGAGTTGTGCTATCATGAACATGGATGTGACTGTGTCTCTGTAGTATGCTGAGATTAAGTCCTCTGAATATATTCGAAGGAGTGGAATAACTGAGTCAAATGGTGGTTCCAGTCCTAGTTTCTTGAGGATTCTCCATCCTGCTTTCCAGAGGGGTTGCACCAATGTGCAGTGCCTCCAACAAGGTGTGAGCATTCCCTGTCCCCCACATCCTCACAAATTTATTGTTACTGTATTCTTGATAATTTCCATTCTGACTGGAGTGAAAGAGAAGCTCAGTGCAGTTTTAATTTGCATTTCCCTACTTGCTAGATATGTTGCCTTTTCAGTATTTATTTTTTAAAATATTTTTTTCTATTCGAGACAGACCCAATACCTTTATTCTATCCATTTCTTTTTCTGTGGTGTTGAAGATGAAACCCAGGGACTCACACGTGCTAGGCAAGCACTCTACAGCCGAGCCTCAGCCCCAGCCCTTATTTTCAGTATTTTTTACATTTGCTTCTCAGTAACAGCAGCCCAGGTATTTGGGGGACCAGTTTTGCTGCATTTAGGAAATGGGAACATTTCTCTTGAAGGAAAACTGAGAAGGTCAAGCCACATGCCCAGGATTCCAGGGATGAGCAGTACACAGTTGTCTTTCCCAGGATGAGGAGAAGATTATGTGGCTGAAAAGAAGGAAAAAGCCAGGGACTCCCTGGGGCCAGAACCCCTTCTTCTCCCATGAGGGAAATGATTCATTATTACTGCTGTTACTTTTCTTCACCAAAATGTGAAATTTTCCTAAACTACCAGTTCCACTAAATTTAGGTCCCTGGATGGAGCTCAGATTTGTCTTGAGAGGCAAGGAAAAGTGAATAACCAACCCAGTGGTTCTAAAACCAACAAGCTAGACCTTGGGCTCCTTGGAGACAAAACACTGGGTTTTACCCAATAATTAACAATCCAACAGCACCTGACACCCAATTAATGGGGAACGGAGAATGAATCAGTGGGTGTGGGGTCTGTGGGTGGCGAGCTGAAGGGGCTTGCCTCTGAGTGCATTCCTTGCATCTGGGAGGTTTTTCAACACAGATGAGATAAACAAAGTGGTGAGAACACTGGCAAAACCCTCTGCAATATTCTAGCCAGGAAAATTTATAAGCACTTTAAAAGCATCTTAATGTTTATCCTCAGTCAAATGTGCCTCAATCCGAATGAAACCATTTAAAAAGAGTTGTCAACATGAAAAGTTTCTGAAATCTGCTGATTTGTGGATCACTGCAAATCCATATGAGTCCATGGCTAAATACATAAGTAAAAATAGAAATCTAATAATGAGCATTCTTTTAAGACTTCTATCCTGAAAACACTGCCCTATTTGCTTTGATAACAAAATGACCATTTAATCATTCCTCTAGCAATACTTGAGGTCCATATAGAACTGTGGAACACGTCTGGTTGGGGCAGAAATGTTGAGACACCAAAAAGAAAGTTACTCTGAACCTCTAAAGAAAAGATTCATAAATCACCAGAATGCAGGAATGCCCACAAAATATTTGAAATTAAAAAACAAGGGACTGGGGTTGGGGCTCAGTGACAGAGCACCTGCCTAGCACCTGTGAGGCACTGGGTTCAATCCTCAGCACCACATTAAATAGAAATATATAAAATATAGGTATCCTGTCCAATTAAAAACTATTTTTAAAAATAAAGATCAGATTTATAAAAAAGCAACTCCCTGCAATGCAGCATTTCTCCTAGACCAGCTTCCTGTACCCCCAAATACTAGCATGATGTGAGCAAGGTTAGAAAAATGGGTGAGAAATTACAGAAGTCTGCTCTGGCCCCATCTCTAGTCCAGCCCCACTTAAATGTCCCTCTCCAAATAGCAACACCTCAGACCACCTATTTGCTGTCTCTCTCTTTAGGGTTTTCTCACATTTCTTTTCCTTTCTTTCTTCTTGTCGTGCTGGGGATTGAACCTGGGACCTTGTGCATGCAGGGCAAGCACACTACCGTCCTCACTGAATCCCCGGCCCCTCACGTTCTTTCCTGAATATGCATCTGCTTTTCTAAATAGGTGTATCCATGCACCTGACAAATCAAGTTCTATTCTGCCATGAAAACCAAGGAACCTACTTTTTCTGAGCTGATGTCTCTCTCTCTCCCTGGAATCGCTTCCCATCACATAACCTCTCACAGCCAGAGTCAGACATGAGCTTTGGAATTGTGTGAAGTTTCTATTGGTTGGGGTGTGATATCACACACATCACTGGAGGGAGGTAACCAGCAGCCATGCATTTGTTTAATAAGCAAAGGACAAGGTTTGGTAGCACATGTCTGTAAGGCCAGGCATTTAGGAGGCTGCTGCAGGAGGATCTCAAGTCTGAGGCCACAGTTGGCCTGTTAGCAAGACCCTGCCTCAAAATATAATATTCAAAGTTCTGATATTGGGTGAGTCTTCATGAACAATGAAGGGTCATAGTTCCAGTTTCAACAGTCTCCCCTTAGGATGCTGTGTGTAGGTGTGTGACTGTTACCTTCCAACAGGACCTAGAGCTGTTGCTGGTGTCTACCTGTATTAATAAATAGATCAAATAAATTGAGTAAATAAGTAAAGCAATAAAAGATCTGACACTAGCTGGTTGTGATCCCAAGAATATGGAGGTTAGGTTGTGTTTCTTAGCTCTTATGTTCTTGCAAGAGAGGATTTTAGATAATACATAAAATACAATCAAAGTAGAGCAAAGCTCATTGGCCCAGAAATCACTATCAAGAAATGGGGAGAAAAAGAGTGAGGCTTCTCTGACATCTCTAGGCCTCACACCCCTTTAATCCTGAAGTTTATGGGAGATGCTGTGGGTGATTCCAGAATTCTGCCCATGGACCAATTCCTACTCTGAACTGGCAGTAGGATGACATCGTGTTTGTAGGTTCCTACTCCACATGGTCTTGTGCAGAGACACCAAGGCAAAACCTGAGTGTGTGAGTGTGTGTGTGTGTGTGTGTGTGTGTGTGTGTTTGTGAATTTTACTATAATAAAAATTTTATTATGGCAGCTGTTATGAAGACAAACAACAACAAGTGTTGGCGAGGATGTGGGGAAAATGGTACACTCATACACTGCTGGTGGGACTGGAAATTGGTGCAGCCAATATGGAAAGCACTATGGAGATCCATTGGAAATCTGAGAATGGAACCACTATTTTACCCAGATATCCTGTGGAGCCAACCTAGGTGCCCTTCAGTGAATGAATGGTTAAAAAAATATGCGTTATATATACACAGTGGAATTTTATTCAGCAATAAAAAATAAAATCATGTGTGTGTGGGGGGGAGATTATGATCTTGTTCTCTTGGTTTCTGACTTTAAGGGAATAGAGTTTTTCTGAGATTCTCACCAGTATCTTTGCCTTTGTCAAAGGGTTATTGCAACTTACTTTTGTTTCTTGCTATCTAACTTTTGTGGTTTTCCAATATGAGGTATGAGGTTGAAGTGTATTTTAAGTGGATATTTTAAAAGTAGGATTCACTAATTACTATTAGAAGCAACAGATGAGCTCAGAACAGTAATAAAATTTAATATCATCAGTTATTTATGTGCATAAGAAAATAAGTAGCAAACATAAAATTAAAGACAGTTCTAATGACCATAATATCAAAAGCAAAACACTTTGGAATTTTTCAAGAAATGTGAACACTTGAACATTTAACATGGCTTGTTTTTAGAAAATATACCTTTATCCCTAAGCCACCTTTTTTTTTTGTGGTGACCTTAACTCATAGAAAAAAGATAGGAATTAAAAACTTTCCCCTGTGATCCTGAGGACAGGACTTAGGTATGGTCTACCAGTGAGCTCTATCATCATCCTATTTTTATTTTTCTTTGAGATATGGTCTTGCCAATTAGTGAGGCTAGACACAAAGTTGTGAACCTCATGGCTTGACTTCCAGGGCAGCTCGGGTTACATGCATGTGCCATCACAACCCTGGTAGGGATTATTCTTTTTTTTCTTTAGTTGTAGTGAACAGATTCTCTTATTTTATATATTTATTTTTATATGGTGCTGAGGATTTAACCCAGTGCCTTACACGTGCTAGGCAGGTGCTTTAACACTGTCCCAAGACCCAAGGATTAAATACTTGACTTTAATATTATACGTTGGCTGAGGATAATAACTAGGTTTGCAAATGTGAATAATGTCCCCATTTTGTGAGTAGAAGGTAGAGGCCACAATGAGAGAAAATGTCTATCTTTATCTTTGGAAGAGGAACATAAACTATGGATTCACCTGCAACTTAGTATTTGAGAATTTCCCAGATATTAAAAATATAAGCAAAAGAGACATGAGGTCAAGGCTCTGAGGAAGGGGGACTAATTATTTCAAATTGTGAGGCATCAAACTGAGAAAAACAATGCTAAGGTAGCTGGGTATGGAGAATAGGGTCCCTCACATTTAACTGTAGGATCTGGATCCCAGAAGATATATAAGAAAACAAACCATTTACTGGGTACATTTTAAAAAGATGATCATGGGTAGGACTTGGTCAAAAGTCATCATTATTACACCCCACCCACACGCCCACACACATTACTTCCCTTTTACCTCTTCCCCTCTTAAGCAGTCAAGTCAACATCCACTCCTCAAGGTGCATCCTTGCCTGAAGAGAAAGGACTGAGCCATAGTAACTTGCAGAAACAAGCAAAGGAATGGCAGAGTTCAGGAATATCTCTGTTTCCTTTCTCTCACAAACAAATAAGTAGAGATTTCAATTATAAATTGATGGATGGAGTGAAATTGGGAGTATTAGGTCAAATATTTGGAACCCTGAAAATATAAATGTTCATCAGCCTAATGTCTTATTTCTATTTTATCTTTGTCTTTGTTTTTAATGCTGTGGATTGAGCCCAGAAACACTCAACCTCTCAGCATAATTTCTAATTTTTTTTGTAACTTAGTTAGAGACAGGGTTTCACTGAATTGCTTAGTTCTTTCCTAAGTTGTTGAGGCTGGCTTTGTATCAGCCTCCAGAGACAGTGGGATTAAAGTCATGCAGCACCACACCTTGCTAATGTTTTATTTCATTATTTGCACAAGAGCAGTTTTTCATATAATATAACCTACTGAATGCTCTCAAAATATTGCATTTGTGAAAAATTCAAAGAGAGAGCTTATTAACTTTATATTAACAAACTTAAAGAATATGTTTTTCTTATGCCTTGGCTTCTTTTCACTTGATAAAATCACGTTAGGACATAGTTTTCTAGTTTCTTTATTCTTTTTTTGGGGGACAGGTTATAATAGGGATCGGTCCCAGTATCACTCAACCGCAAAGCCACTTCCCTAGTCATATTTAAATTTTTTTCTTAGAAACAGGGTCTCAGTGAGTTGTATAGGTCCCTATTAATTTACTGAGTCTGTCTCTGAACTCGTGAATTTCCTGCCTCAGCCTCCCAAGCCATTGGGATTGCAGGTATGTGCCCCCACTCCCAGTTTCTTCATTCTTTTGTAGTTGTTGCTTTCTTTTGTTACGTAAATTCAAGTTGAATAACAGTATGTTTAACAATACAGATATAGAGAAGAGCCAGTGTTGTAGGTAAGCAATTGAACATATCCACCAGAAAGTATATTATACATTCACCATGGTGTATTACTAAGCCATCAATACAAACTCCTCTAATGGTCAGCAAAATAGATGAAATTGGATGATGTCATGCTAAGTGAAGAAATACACAATAGTGTCACATCTCATATGTTAACTAATATCATGTGCAAGTACAATAGTGATTAGTATGGCTGAGGAGTGTGTGGGGGCATCAAGGGCAAAAGAGGATGTTAGGATATTATGAATACATGTATATGCATATATATAAACATCACACTGAATCCCATAAGTATTTGCAATTGCTATGTGATGATAAAACCCATCATCTCTCAAAATTATCAAATTCTGCACTAAGAACACAATCATGCTGTCTTTTGGAATTTCCATTATATGATGCAATATTATTGATGAAGCTCCGTGATAACAACCAGGCTCTCCCTACACATTCATTCTATTTTATTCCAGGCTCTGAACATAGAGTATACAATGTATTTCTGCATCTGAATCATCTCACTTAGCCTAAAGTCCTCCAGCTTTTCTGTGTTATTGGCGAATATTCTTATGTTTCTGGGGCTTGGACCCAGGGTTGCCTTACCAATGACAGAGATCCACCATCATTATCTTTTTCAGTTTTAAGACAGAATTTTACCAAACTACTAAGGCTAGCCTTCAAATTTTGGCAACTGTGCCATATACACCATCCTTATTTTAAAGTTGAGTAATAAGTGAAGTGTGAAGGCACATTTCTTTTGTCATGCTGTGGACTCGATAGGCTGATGGAGGAGAATCATGGTGTTAAAGCCAGCTTCACATCTTGGTGACACCCACTGGACCTTAAAAGACCTTGTCTCAAAATAATTTTTTAAAAATTGAAAAGGTTATATAGGTATGTTCATACATTTCTGTGTAAACACAATGATAAATCTCTCTTTCACTGTTATCTGTAATATACCATAGGTTCTTCTTCCTGAGTTAATCTTTGGAAATTTAGGTTGTGATAGTATTGCAATTAACTTGGGAGGGTAGATATTTCTAAAGATGGATTTTATTTCCTTCAATTGTTGAAGTGGTTAATGTCAGCTGTCCATTTGAGTGGATTGAGATACCCAGAGAATTTGTGTGGAAGATCTCTGCAGGTGTCTGTGAGTGTGCTTCCAGAAGGCTGAGTCAGAAAGCATGGGGAATACCTGTAATGAACATATATATTGGTGTTCAATAGGTTTGATTTAAAAAAGGCAAGAGAAGCAGTCACTCACTTATGCTGCAAGCTTCTTGAAGTTCCCTTTGGGGACTTGCACCATTGGCTCAACCTGGGTCTTTCTAAAATTTTTTATTTGTTTTATTTAGTTATCCATGACAGTAGAAAGCATTTATATACTTTGATGTATCATACATAGATGGGATATAATTTCTCATTTTTATGAGTTTACATATTGTAAAATGATGTGGGTCACACAGTCACATACATACATAATGCAATAATGTCTCTTTCATTCTCTGTCTTATTGCCACATCCCCTACCTTTCCTTCCTTTCACTTTCCTCTACCTAATGTAAGTTAATGCTATTCTTTTTTTCTTTTGCATTACAATTCTTAATACACATATATACCACAATTTTTGTATCTTTTTTATGTAACATTTGTTGACACCCAATTCATTCTTCATACATGTATTTTGGATGTATGACACTTTCTACCATCCTTGCTAATCCCTGTCCCCCTTCATTTTCCTCCCACCTCTCTGCCCTATCTAGAATTCATCAATTCCTCCTATGCTCCCCCTGCATACTCCACTGTAAGTCAGCCCCCTTAGGTCAGGGAAATATTCAGCTTTTGTTTTTTGTTTTTAGAGTGGGGGAGGCATAGGCTAACTCCAGTTATTATCTTCTTTAACTCTAACCATTTACATGCAAATGCCACGATTTTATTCTTTTATTGCTGAGTAAAATTCCATTGTGCATATATGCCACATTTTTTTTATATATTCATCTACTGAAGGGCATCTATGTTGGCTCCATAGTTTAGGTATTGTGAGTTGAGTTATGGTTCCATAAACATTGATCTGGCTGTGTCCCAGTAGTATGATGTTTTTAAACCTTTATGCTTAGACTGAGGAGAGAGATAGGTGTGTCAAATGGAGGTTCCATTCCCATATTTCCAAGGAATCTCCATACTACTTTCCAAATGGGCTGCATCAATTTGCAGTCCCACCAGCAGTGTATAAGTGTACCTTTTTCCCACATCTTCACCAACACTTATTGTTGTTTGTCTTTATAATAGCTACCATTCTGACTCCAGTGAGATGATATCTTAGATTAGTTTTTATTTGCATTTCTCTGATTCCTAGAGATGATGAGCATTTTTTCATATATTTATTGATTTTATATCCTATCCTGACAAGTATCTGTTCAGGTCTTTAGCCAACTTTGATCAGGTTATTTGTTTTTTCACCTACCAGGATCATAAATGTTAAATAGATCTGCAAATCCTCTGTTTTGGACCACAGCTGCTTCATTTGCTTCCTCATATTGTGATGCTTCCAGCTTCTTGGACTGAGCTGTTACTAGTTTCCCAGTGTTGCCATCCTGTAGGCAAACATTTGGTGACTATTACTCCCATGATTATGTGAGTAAACATAATAAGCTCCCTTCTGTATACACATGTACATTTTTTTTGTGTATTCTACTTTTCTGAAGAATTCTAAAAATACAGGCATATTCTCAATGTCTGGGTCATATTGCATCTCTAGTTCTACTTTTTTGAAAAACCTTCTTATAATATTTTTAATCTCTACTCAAATTTATATTCCTGGCAAAGATTTCCAAATATTTATTTTTCTGCATATCCTCTGCAGTATGTGTTACCTACCAACATTTTGAGGATTGAGACCACAAACGTGTGGTTTTATCTCATTGTGATATAACCTGAAAGCATAAAAAGTTCAGAAGAAAATGAGAAAAAAAAAATTTTTCATTTGTGCTGGCAATGGTTTTAGATAGAATATGTAGAGACTGTACAAGGAAAAACAGCTGAGACTATATAAAAATAAGAATGCTTCTATAGAGCAAAGGAATCAATCAATGAAATGTAGACTGGTTAAAGAAAACCGCTTCTAGCCCCATGTCTGAAAAAGCTCAACATCCAAAATATAAGAAACTTACACAACTCACCAAAATTTAATATAAACCCCTCATAACCTAATTTAAATATGGTAAAATACTTAGATTCTGCCCTAAAATTAAACAAGTGTGTAAAGACATATGAACGTTACTCAAGATCACGTATTAGGCTACATAAAATGATAATTTAGCTTTTCTGCTTTATTTGTCTCACAGAATTATGGGTGCACACTCTCCATCCTTCATGGAGCATTTGATATCAATTATCAAAATGCCAGGTTATCATTTTCCCACATTATGCTTCCTCATTATTCCATGTTAATTGCAAAGAAAATCTTGAGCCTGGAAAACAACAAAATATAGATAAATTGCTAGATAATCATCAACTTTTAAAATTACTTCAGAAATCAATAGAATACATTTGTAGACCCAGATGTGAAGAAATATAAAATAGATCTGCAAATCAACATTTAACTTTACAGCTGCTCATAATAATACTTGCAGTTATGCTGATATGGAAGCATATGCCACTAGTCTTCACTACCTCGAGTGTGGTGAGCCATTTCTGTGAACTGTGGCCGCCATTACAAGATGGCGCTGATAAGCCCTGTGGCCTGTGATAAACAATTCCTTATTTTGGGAGAGTTGGCACGTAGCTGTAAAACACCCTATGAGAAAGATCCACGTGGCAGTTATGCATTGGGGCTTGATGTGCTTTATCAAGGCTGGGGCGCTCGGGTGAAGTAGTAGAAGCAGAGGAGGAGAAGTAGAAGTAGCAGTAGAAGTAGTAGTAGCAGTAGCAGTAGTAGTAGTAGTAGGAGGAGGAGGAGGAGGAGAAGCTTCCAGAGACACATAATTAAAGGCCTGAATAAACTGCTGAAAGAAGATTCCCGAGTTGCGTCTTCCTTGCGGGCAAGGGTTCGCGACACTCGAGGCCACAGCAGGAGGAGGAGTTAGGCTAAGAAATTTGAGGCCAACCTGGCAAACAGCTCTAAAAATTGATCCACCAAAAAAACTAAACACTAATAACATTTTTTAAAAGGTGCCTTCACAGGTGATTTCTACGAAACGTGTAATAAGGAATCAGTAATAATAATTCTTGATCACGTCTAAATGTAGAAGAAGAAAACTTACTAATTCTGTAAGACAAGAATTACCAGATAACACAGCATAAGAATAGATATTGCAGACCATCTTCCTATGGATGTTGACCTAGATATTGAAAACCCCTAGCAAACTAAGAACAACAACAAAAAGTATTATTGGACTTCATGACCAAGAGGGACATTGTCATATGTAAGTTTCCAAAAATAATTTTGATAGAGAAAATATTTTGGCAAATACCTTACCAAATTACTGTAAAACCTATGGCCAATTACGACCAGGGGAAAATTCTTTGTAAATCCACTTAAGGGCAGCTATGAAATGTTTTCATGCTTAGTGGTGTGAACTGAAGTATTTATCAATTTATTTTTAGAAAAAGAAAAAATGTATGCTTTTCTAACTTCTAAATATTGTTTGAGAATATTAAATGGGATTTTATACATCGAAAATCAAATAGCATATGCAGATGATACTATTATTTCTATAATGTTTCTAAGCAATTTCCATGAACTAATGAAACATAAGAATTAGTTCAATAATGTCATGGGTAAAATTGTCAACATTAAATCATTTAAATTATATACAGTAGCAATGAGCAGTGTAAAAATTGAGGCACAATCCATTCACAAATATAGGGAAAACAATCTTAATGAAAGTATTATCAAAATAACTGTTCACTGCAAAGTAAAAAGTAAAGGTGAAAGTAAAATGCAAAATAGATCATGGAAACAAAATGTGAAAACTGTTAATATTCAATGATTAAAAGTTTAATTTTGGGTTTTAACGGTTGATAGGCTTCCTCCAGACCAGCATATGGGGTGGGGCCCAGATTCGTCGTCCAATCTGATATGTAGTCTACATATATGAGTTAAGATATTAATTGTGTTATTGAGCTCTATAGTTTCTTTATTCAACTTTTTTTTGGAAGATCTATCCAGTGGTGAGAGAGGTGTGTTAAAGTCACCCCAGATCACGTTGTGGTCAATTTGACTGTTGAACTTGAGAAGAGTTTGTTTGAACATAGGTGCCCCATTGTTTGGGGCATATATATTTATGATTGTTATGTCATGTTGGCATATGGTTCCCTTGAGCAGTATGAGATGTTCTTCTTTATCTATTTTGATTAACTTCGGCTAAAATCTACTTTATTTAATATAAATATGGAGACCTCTGCTTGCTTTCAAGGTTCATATGAGGGGTATGTTTTTTCCCAATTTTTCACCTTCAGTCTGTCTTTTCCCGAGTCTCCTGGAGGCAGAATATGTTTGGATTTTTTAAAATCCAGGCTACTAGCCAATGTCTTTGGGTTGGTGTGTTTAAGCCAGTAACATTTAAGGTTACTATTGAGGCATTGTTTCTATTTCCAGCCATCCTTGTTTATTTTTTTCTACTTGACTTGAAGTGTTAATTATTCTTTAATTTTTAATTGGTATCTACATATAGAATCCAGCATTTTAATCAAACATGTGTAGTGATCAAATCTGTGCAATTTCTACCTCCTAAAATATCATTTTGATGTTTGAAACCTGTGAACTCTTTTTAGAATGTCTACAATCTAATAATTACTTGTCCGATTCAAACTATGGGCTATAAAACCTAAGAGTTACTTTTCCCTCTTAACGGCTTTTTGGCACTCCTTGCCATCTGTCTCTTAAAACAGATATAAAAAGCTTTTCTCATTTGTGGTTCTTTGTGATCAACTTTTTCAGCTTCAATATGTGAGTGCAAACACAGGATTTGTGAAATATGAAAAATCACTAGGAAAGAGACAGTCTCCCATGGTAAATTCAGAAAAAAGAATATAAATTTAAAAATTTTAGACTATAATCCCAGTGCCTTGGGAGGCTAAGACAGGAAGATGTTGAGTTCAAATCCAGCAACAGCAAGACCCTGAGCAACTTGGTGAGATTAAAATAAAATACAAAATAAATAAAATACAAAATAGGAGTGGAGATGTGGCTCACTGGTTGAGTGTCCATGAGTTTTATCCCTGGTACCCCCCAAACATATTAGGGTTCATGTTTAATCACTAGGCCTTAGTTATTTTTTGCTGAGATCTATATATAAATGGCATATGCCAATTCTTATGAGTTTATTTTATGTAAGTCAAATATAATATAAATATTTTTATAATATAAGCTTAAATTGATCTATATTAGCATGTAAAAAAATAACTTAAAAATGCTTTTAGGTGAGGCTGAATGCCTGCGATCCCATCGGCTCAGGAGTCAGAGGATTACAAGGCCACATATCAGGAACTTAGCAAGATTTTCTCCTGATATAAAAAATGGCTGGTGAGATAGTTTAATGACTAAATGCCCTGGGTTCAATCTGGGGTACAAAGGAAAGGAGGAGGGTTTTTAAATTGCGTTGTCTCAACAACAAAAAGACATGTGAAATTTAAAACCAAAACTGGATTCTATCACTTTTCTGTGACTCACAAAAAAATCTGCTTCAATTCATTTTAAACATTTGAATCGCACACAATATAAGTTTTCCAACACTCAAAAAATGACATGGTTTAATCACGTGTGTCTCCAGGCCATTAAATGAATTTAAGATCAGTGTAGCTGAGGAAAATGCAGTCATACAAACTGGAGTGTGCAGGTGCCATGAATTTGCAGTAATAGTCAAGAACTCCTGGATGGGTTGTTCATTGCCTTGAAACTGTTGGAAAATTTTTTTCTGAGGGTAAATTTTTATATCAGTATTGGGAAGAACTTAGACCCTTTCCTCATAGTATGCTTAAAAGAAAGGGACACAATTTCATGCAATAATGAGGAGAACTAATCTTCATACAGGTAGTGGCCAGGAGAAAGCACAGTATAGTATGGTCATTCTGCTAGCTGCAGTTTTGAACCACAATCACCACAAAATTATGTGCATCAAGTATGATTAAAATTGTGTAAATGTACCATGGTAGTGTTGTGAAGAAATATCTATAGTAATATCCCTGCTGAGGCTCCATTGTTGTTAGGAAGCATCCTGGGAAATGGGAATGATTCATAGATTACTGAAATTCTGAGCTATGTACCTTCCCAGCTGTGCACATTATGCCTGGCACAACATAGTCCAGGAGATCATGAGATATAACACAAACTCTCTGACATCAAGGAGGTAATCTGAGAAACACCCATCAAACAATGCTCTACGGAGTGATGCTTCCAGCTTGGTCCATAGATGCCCTATCCTACTGGGCACTCATGTCCTTTATGCACTGGAGAAATCAAGCTGCCCCCTAGAGTGGGCATTCTGTGTGGAAGGATATGTAAATCACAGGGAATCTAATACAGATTTCTGAAATAGGTTACATTTGAAGAATTCACATATGGTAAGAAGAAGGAAAGGTCAAGGGAGGAGACGAGAAAAAAACAGATCACACATGAAAAAGAAATTTTCAAAAAAAAAAAATCACAAGTTTTGTTTGTTAGAGCTGGTAGCAAAGATTCCTTCTAGTATCTGGATCCAGGAAGGAGTCATGTTAGATACGGTGCTGTCACTAAAGTCAGGGCAGGCTGTGTGATACATGCAGCATCATCCGTGTGGCAACCATCTAGTGAGGACTGCTCAGGCAGTGGACACGAGCTGGTGGTCAGGAAATATGTAGAGAGAATTACAGGAGAAGGACACCCCACTGCAATTCAGGGTTATTTCGACCCTCTGGGTGGGCACATTCCATGGTGAAAGTGAGAGGAAGAAGCATCTTTTCTCCCATATGCAGTGTGAGCACCATCCTGTTCATAATGGGAGAATAAATAGGATCTGTCACCACTAACAACACATGTGCAGACTTACAACTTGGGGTTGTCCTCATCTCACAGCTCAGCTTCACCACTACTGCCAACACTCCCCATGTACTCTTTGTATAAATTAACAGACAAAAGGGAGATGGAGAATTGAGACTGGTGTGGCATCAAGCAAATGGGCTTGGAACTGATGTCAGCCTCGGCAGAAACCTCTTACTTGTGCCTCTTTGTTTGCTGGGAATCTATAAATAGCACTATGGAGAAATGACTGACACCTCAGAGAGGGCGACACCATCACCCAGGCCCTCTGCTGCACAACACACCCTCCAGTAACACTATGAACAAACCCTAGGCAAGACTTGACTGAATGAATGGCAGCTCTTTGTGAGAAGTAGATATGAGAACGATGGGTTGCTTTTGTAAATTGTCAGGGTTTGAAAATACAGCTCAGGGTTAACACTTACAGCTATGATATTTATATTACTATTATTTTAAATTTCTCCTGAGAAAAGCCACTAGAAGAGAAATTCTTCTTTAAAGTCCAGAAAGAAGCAGCCCCAGAGGTGCTTCTCTGTGGGGACGAGTGCATGGAGTACTGCATACAGGGTATAGGATAAGAGTGTCTACGTGGCAGGCCATTTCTCATGCTAGGCATGTGAGTGGCAAACTGCTTCTGCATCGGCACAGCTCTGGGCACGAGGCCATGTGTTGCAGTACCACTCTTTGATTGTTCACTGCAAGGAAAGTTAGCAGACATTGCATTGGTGGCTGTCTATATTTTGCTTAGGCACTGCCTGAGTACATATACATGGTAACTGCACAATAAAATAAGGCCTCCTTCCTGATTGGTCTCTGGAGGTCTTGATTAGAGACTCCACAGCCACTCTCTCCTCTACCCTGTTCTGTGGACCTTTACAGGGATAAGAGAGCCCAAGCACTTCTCTGCAGATCCCAAGCTCTCATTCTGTGAAACCTACAAGATCCTGCAAGAGGGTCTTTTTCCCCTGACTGATGTTGCGATGGAAGAGTCAAGTTAAGCTTTCAGCTTTCCTGCTTTATCTTGCTCTGTGGGTCTTAGGGTCACATTTATCTGTGCATGGTAATGACATGAAAAATCGAATTTTGGAAAAAAATCTGAAAGTTACCAGGGCAGGATGGATTTCAAGTGTCCCGAATGTTCCTCTCAGCAAAATTGAATTTACACATTTCCATTATTAGATATTTCAAAAAGTTTTTAGTGATTAAAGCAGAATGGACTAATACATAAAAATATTCTTCCAAATTCTTGTGAATTATATTCACAAGCCTATAATTTGGCACTGTGGTGAGCCGTGTCAGTGGACAGTGGTCGCCATTACAAGATGGTGCTGATAAGTGCCGTGGCCTGTGATAAACAACTCCTTGTTTTGGGAGAGTTGGCACGTAGCTGTAAAACACCCTATGAGAAACATCCACGTGGCAGTTGTGCATTGAGGCTTGATGTGCTTTATCAAGGCTGGGGCGCTCGGGTGAAGGAGTAGCAGTAGCAGTAGCAGTAGCAGTAGCAGTAGCAGTAGTAGTAGTAGTAGTAGTAGTAGTAGTAGTAGTAAGAGAAGCTTCCAGAGACAAATAATTAAAGGCCTGAATAAACTGCTGAAAGAAGAATCCTGTGTCATGTCCTCCTTGCTTTTTGTTTTACTAAGACAATACAGGCGAGAGTAGAGGTCCTATCCCACTGTGCAGAAGTGGCTGCATAGTATGGCTCAGCCCTAGGGGGGCCCTTCCCTGGATCTGACTCCATATCAGCCGACGCCTTTTTTCGTGGGACGGGGCGTGGACGTCCAACCCGCATGCAATAGGACATGCTCTCCTTGAGGTCCACTGTAGGATCACTCAAGTGCAGTGCCTTGCCTCGCATCCTGTATTGTGACAATGGTGAACATAAGGGGGTAGCTGGGACTACCTCTGTAGGACAACCACAATTAAGTTGGTGACACCCTGAGAGAAAGGCACGGGCTTTAAAGCCATAGCTAAAGACCAGTGTGGAAACCCTTCTGCGTGCAATGGCAACAAGACCTGCAGAGTGCAAGGGCTTTCCAGCACTAGAAGAAAGACAAAAGAAGGACATGTCGAACCCAGTGCAATGTTAGAATAACTTGGGGTGCAACGACCATGTCAAAGGCACTAGTGTGGAAACCCATCTGCGTGCAATGGCAGCAAGGCCTGCAGAGTGCAAGGGCTTTCCAACACTAGAAGAAAGACAATGGAAGGACATGTCATTCCCAGTGCAATGTTAAAATAACTTGGGGTGCAACGACCATGTCAAAAATTTACTGCTTAAGCTGCGCAAGCCAGACCTGAGGCGAGATACCATTTTCTAGAGCTGCAAAAGCTTGCACGATCATAGCCTTATCTTGAGCACTGCGGGCCTTAAGACAACAGAGAAGCCACAAACAAAGTATTACACCAAAGCAACACATAGTACCAAAAATGCCTACTCCCACCCACTCTTTAAAAAAAGAAAAAGCAGAAGATATCCAATTAGTGAATTGACCCAAAGTCACGGGATCAACACGGGTGTTATACAAGACAGCTATCTGAGTCAGTTGAGACTGGATCATGTCTTCCGCCACCATGGACCAATTCCCGGCCAAATAGTCACTGATGATGTGGGAAGCATTCCTGGAATCATTAAATCTAACAGAGGTTATGCATAAATGTGCACGTTGGTCAACGCGACCCAAAAGTATCAGGTCAGACAATTTTTTTTTTTTAGCTGAACTTGAAGTATATCTATTTTTTGGTTAGCAGCCAAAATCCCTGACAAAATATGTTGATTAATTTTGTTTTGAGATTCGAGTATGGTGGAGGTTTGTTGAATAACATTATTAATAGTGGCAGCAGTTTGCACCTGGCTGGCCATGGCTACTCCGGCCGTAACTGCTGCAGCAGCAGCAAGGCCTGCATTAGTTAATGGCCCACCTATCTCTCTACAGACTTTCATCCAAGCCTCTATGCCTTTGTTTTTATAAGGAGTAATAGCTGCCTTACATTCTTTAGTACACTGTTCAAAGACCAATTGTTTAATCAAGGGCATGGCTCTATCGGGATCGCCAAAAATTTTTCCTGCAGCATCCACCATCCTAGCAACAAAGTCTGAGATCTGTATTGACTGTTCTCCAAATTTGAGAATGAAAAGTCCTCCCAGAGCCTTGGACTTCACCCACATATGGGGGCGGAACTACTGGAGGCGCGGGGAAGGGTGGAGCAGCATCAAGTACTGGCTCCTCCTCTAGATTCTCCACCTCCCCAGAACTGGATTTATTACCCTTCTCACAGCAGGCTTTTACATCTGTTGTTTCCCGTTTTTTCTTTTTTATCTTAGTCTTACGTAATTGTTGTAATAACTTGTCCAATTCCTCAGAACTGTCCGAGCTACTTGTATCCTTGGGAGTTTTTAACTCAGTCAAGTCCGGATAGAGCCTTCTCCTCTGTTTAACTTCAGACTCCCTTGTCTGTTCACCACTCTTACTCCTAATACTTTCTGCTACCTCGCTATGTGACACCTCCGATTTTTCTTCATGCAATTGCTCAAGAACGGCCTGACCCTTGCTCACAGCTTTCTGGCATTTACCATCCATTATACACCCCCTCACTAATTTCCAAAGCGGAATGGTACCGCCCTTTAAAGTTCTTTGTTTGTAAGCGAAATCCAGATCTTTCCCTAATTTGTCCCAACTGGGAATCGTGAGACTCCCTGAAAAAGCAAACCAAGGAGCTACAGAGTCAGTCTCTTCTAAAAACCTCTGTAATGTGCTCCGCTTCACTTTAAGTCCCTTAGAACGCAGTAACCCATCCAAGGCCAGCAAAATTGGGCTTGAGGAAGTAGCACCCATATTCTTCCAAGCAGTATAAAGAAAGTAAAAATACAAAACCCCGCTCTCTCCTTATTTACAGAGGAGCATCTTATTTTATTATTTTTCTCCGCTCTCTCTTTATCTACAGAGGAGCGTCTTATTTTATTATTTTTCCCCGCTCTCTCTTTATCTACAGAAGAGCGTCTTATTTTATTATTTTTCCCCACTCTCTCTTTAATTACCGAGGAGCGCCCCGCTTTCATTTGCGGATTCCCACTTTACCTGGGAACTTACCGGGGCACCACCCTAACTGCTGAAAGTTCTGGATCCTGGGTCCGAGGAGGTGTTCCCCGTCCGGGCCACCAACCGCTGCGACCCCTCGCCAGCAAGGAGGACACGACACAGGATTCTTCTTTCAGCAGTTTATTCAGGCCTTTAATTATGTGTCTCTGGAAGCTTCTTCTATTAATACTACTACTACTACTACTACTACTACTCCTACTACTGCTTCTGCTACTGCTTCTTCTACTCCTACTCCTACTACTACTACTACTACTACTACTACTACTACTTCACCTGAGCGCCCCAGCCTTGATAAAGCACATCAAGCCCCAATACACAACTGCCACGTGGACCTTTCTCATAGGGTGTTTTACAGCTACGTGCCAACTCTCCCAAAATAAGGAGTTGTTTATCACAGGCCACGGCACTTATCAGCTCCATCTTGTAATGGTGACCACAGTCCGCTGACATGGCTCACCACAGCAGAATAATTCTGTACTTATACTTTAAATTACTATACTATTCACTTATATGTTTTCAGAGTACATATATCCTACCTAGTGTTCTTATTATTGTGCAAGGGAGAAAGGGAGGATAAAAGTGATGGATGGAGGGAAAGATGATATAGAGAGAGGAGGTGGCAGAAGGAAGAAAAAGGAGGACTAGCCCCATGATGCTCTTCCTTCACAGTCAGAATTCCTGACATTAGGCAAGAGACCCTAGGCCTATTACAAGACAAGACATGTCCAGTGCTCCATCTTGTCAGTGTAGGAACTGAATTCCTCAAAAAGACTTTTAAAGCACAAGAAGTAAAACAAAAATCAATAAATGGGGTGCTATCTTTATATCAAAGGAAACCATCAAGAATGTGAGTAGACAGCCTACAGAATGGGAGAAAATCTTTGTCACTGACACCTCAGAGAGAGCATTAATCTCCAGAATATATAAACAACTCAAAAATTAACACATGCACAAAAAGACACCCCACAAAAGAATTTTAAAAACACCAAATAACCCAAATAAAAAGATGTGCAAACAATTAACCAGTATATGAAAAAAAGTTCAACATCTTTAGCACTTAGAAAAATGCAAATTAAAACTACTCTGAGATTCCATGTCACTTCAGGTAGAATAATAAATATAAAGAATGCAAGTAAAGGGCTGGAGATGTGGCTCAAGTGGTAGCGCGCTCACCTGGCATGCGTGTGGCCCAGGTTCGATCCTCAGCACCACATACCAACAAAGATGTTGTGTCTGCCGAGAACTAAAAATAAATATTAAAAAATTCTCTCTCTCTCTCTCTCTCTCTCTCTCTCTCTCTCTTTCTCTCTCTCTCTCTCTCTCTCTCTCTCCTCTCTCACTCTCTCTTAAAAAAAAAGAATGCAAGTAACAATAACTGTGAGAATGTGGGGAAAAGATTCACTCATACATTGCACCAAGCAATCACTCAGGAAAGCAGTATAGAGATTTCTCAGAAAACTTGGGATGGAATAACCATTTGACCCAGTTATTCTGCTCCTCATTGTATAATGAAATGAAACTATAGTGACACAGCCACATAAATATTTATAGAGCTATTCACAAAAGCTAAGCTGTGGAACCAATCTAGGTGCCTTTCAATAGATGAATGGATAAAGAAAATGTGTCATATATATACAATAGACTCAGCCATGAAGAATCAAATTATGTCATTTGCCGGTAAATCGATGGAACTGGAGATTCTCATGCCAAGTGAAATAATCAAGTTCTCTAACTATGAAGTCTGAATATTTTCCTTAATATGTGTATGCTAACACACACAAAGGTGGGAGAGGAAAGAATAGAAGTTTGTTGGATTAGACAAAAGGGAATACAGGGCTCGGAGGGGAGAGGAAAGACAGTAGAATAAATCTGACATTACATTCCTATGTTCAAAGGTGAATACAGGACCAGCAAAACTCTGCTAAATTTTTGACCACAGGAATGGGATCTTTAATAGAAGAAGTTATATGCTATGTATATGTAATATGCCAAAACAGCTCTACTATAATGTATACCTAAAAGAATAAATAAAATAATAATAATTCACTATTTTTCATGTTGATCCACTTATAGGATCATATGATCTACACTTTAAACAGTGAAAAATTCCAAATATTTTATTATGAGCCTATCTGTTGGGATGGTTTCAGTGGTAAATAAAAGAACATTTAACTTGAAGAAGAATAAATTTGCAATCTGACACCTCATGAATTCAACCAGCCCATAGTAAAAGCCTTAGCTCTACATCTACTGAGACATACAAAAACTCCCCAAGGTCTTTTCCCAAAAATATTCCTACCATATTCTGTTTTTTTATCATTTTGTAGCCAGGAATGAGAATTGCATCTATTGATAAATGATAAATGTAGGAACAGCATTAAATACATAATGTATATCAATGAACAATGTATCACAATTCTGAAAAGGAGCACAGGCTAAAAACAGGTAAGGGATATGATTTTCTGAGTCTTTTGCTTCTGCTTTTAGTGTTCATCCACAAAGTCAGTTATTTCTGTCCTGTGAATAGAAATCCATCAAAGAAGGCCTGTGTTTCAAAACACAAATGACAAATGAGGCAAAATGTGTAAGGCTATACTCAGAAAATCCTGAGATTTCTACTCAGTAGCATTTGTTTTATCTCAGTGAAGTTTGAAACATGAATCAATATAAAATAAGGGAAATAAACAGATCTTATGTATTAGGAACAAATATTAACCAGTAACTTATTTTTAAGAATATATTATGGTATGCCTTTGTTTTTAAAGTTGTTTTGTACTCAAGTAGGAGATTACTTGGAGCAAAGTGTTTGTTTCTCTTCTCAAAAGTGAGAAAATTATATACAAAACCTGGTATTTGCTGGCCTCTTTTTTCCTCCTTTCTTAAAAGTGGAAGTAATAATACATATTAACACAACAAGAAAGTGAAGTCACTTTCCCAAAATAGATCCACTATTAGAAGCAAGAGTTTTGAGATTATAGAAAAATCATCTATTCTTGTGAAAAATATTAAGTCTTTTCTCTTTATAAGGCTTCTCTGAAAGTCATCATGGGACTGCTGCAGAGAAATAGAGTTGAATTAAGAACACTACTTAATTCAATGGGACAAAAAATGCCACACTCACCTCCAAAATATGTACATTATGGTTATAAATATATGGATTTAAAAAACTCTTTACTTTCCCATGATTAATAGAGTTAGTGTTTAACTATGTTACACACACACACACACACACACACACACACATACACACACACTGACTCATTTGAAAACAGAAAAAAATAATTCAGGAAACATTTTCTTTCGCACTAGTCTATTTATTTTTGTTTAAAAGATATATTACTGAAATTTCATATTGTACATTCTGGCATTCTGGTCTCATGGATATTGTCTGTAGGTTTCATTTTTCTCTGCTAAAATCTACAAATTAATTCCTGCAAGGTTTTGACTGTATTTTAGCAGGTGATAGCAGTCTAAAAGCTTAATTTAAGAGTGGGAAATTCAACATTAAAAATAATTCTAAAAGGTAGATTTATTCTTTATGAGTACATGTCTTACATTTAAATTGCACATATGTCAGATAAATTTGGGTGAGTGAAAACATTTCTTTAATACAGGCAGAAATGTAATTGTGAAACACTTTACAAAAAATGTTTTAACTAGTTGCATAGCTATTTAGTCTGTGTCTTAAAAACTTCTAAATTGGTATTTATGACAGTGATTAAATTAAACTTCTTCATTCAGGAAACAACTGCTGAACATCTAACAGAAGCTAAGATTTGCTGTAAATAGTTTTGTCATAAATGTCATAATTTAATTTTAGAATCAGATAACATTGTGTTTAAAATGAAAATAGTAGTTCACACCCCACATACCAAAGCATTGGGAAACAGTAGACTGCATATAAATAGAGGTTCTGTAAGTCTGTATTTCCCGGCATTCTGGGAGATGTCTGGAGTGTGTGGAAGTATACACACATGATGATTGCATGTTGGTGAAATTCCCAAAAATCACATTCTTCAGACCACATTGCCATCATTAAGTGAAACATGGCCACATAACATAAGTTAGAAGGATTTTATGATGAAATAAAGTAAAAATTTAAAACTTACTGAAGGTTCATTTACCTGATTAAAATGAATTCTTGTAGTCTTCAATTCTGTATCTATAGTACAAACAGAGATTCCAGCTTGCTTTTTCACTTGATCCTCTTTGTTAATTCTGTTTCTTTTTCTTTTAATGGGTTCTTTTTTTTAATTTTTAATTTTTTTTTATTGGTTGTTCACAACATTAAGTGTTCTTATTTTTTTCATGTAACATGTCATAATTTTTTTCTCTTTGTCTCATCTTCTTTTAAGATATATATGAAGTTAAATATGGTTACCTTTTAATGGATTCTTCCAGAAAACAAAAAAGTCTTTTTATGTTCTGGCTCTTTGTATGCTGATTTAGTATACTAATAAAAATTATATGCTCTCTGAAGATTTTCTAGATTAATATTTTTAATTTCCCCTTTAATCTTGTCTAAAACATACATAATTTAAAGTCAATAATAAAAGTCTATTTTGTTATTTGATAAGTTTCTATTACTAGCAAATCTTTTAGATACTACAGAAAAGAAATTTTGAAATGATTTGGTAAATTGACAACTTTAAGTTGATTTTTTTTGAACTATTATAGATCCTCCCCAGTTCAAAAGATAATTTCAAGTAAAATAAGTTTTAAAGACTTATTGTTTATATGCAAACTTATGAATTCATTAGTAATATGATGTATCTTCATAAAATATGCCAGGTATACCTACAATTGGCTTACAGTATAACAGGATATTCAGAAATTTTTCTTTCAATATGTATCTTTTGCGGCTTGGGCTGTAGCTAAGTGGTAGAGCACTTGCCTAGCATGAGTGAGGTGCTGGCTTTGATCCTTAGCACCACATATAAATTAAAAAAAAGATATTGAAAATATGTATTATTTGTATTACTATAATCCAAAACTGGAATTAGAAATGTAATACCTGTTATAACACTTTTTATGTCTCTTTTATGGTTACAATTTCAACTCACCTTGTTGATCATTATGTATTTTACAAACACCTTAAAATCCACTTTTGAACAAGAAAGGACCTAATATTTAATCCAATAATGAAGAGTAATGTCTTTCAACAGGTGAATGGATAAATAAAATTATACACACACACACACACACACAGACACACACACACACACACACACACACAATGGAATATTATCCATAACAAAAATAACTTTATGTCAACATATAGTCTACTGTCATGTATACCTAAAAAACATTTAAAAGTATATGTTATTTCAATGTAAAAATCTGAACAAATTTAATTTATGAATGAGAGTGAATTTGAATAAAATAATTTATAATCAGTTTTCATTTCATTTTTAAATGAATGTTAATGTTAAATGTGTAGCTGAGGGCCTAGCTCAGCACTAGCATATCACACTAGTCACAAAAAACACTGGGTTTGATCCTAAGCATCAGAATAAAAATTATAAATGTATAAAAACATGCTACAGGGCAGTGAAAAATGCCTCACTGGTGGAATACAAACTTTCTTGAGAGCAATTTAAAAATTCTGAATTTTTTTTAATGTTTCCCAACTTTAAAAAAATATTTCTATATTGAATTCTTTTCAAAAGTAAACAGAAATATAGAAATTATTTTTTTCTTTTGTTCTCACCCTCATCTTTGGTACCAGGGAGTGAACCCACAGAAGCTAAATCACTCATCCACATCTCAAAGCCTTTTTCATTTTTTTTATTTGGAGACAAGATCTCAATAATATTCATAGGACCTTGCTAAATTGATGAGGCTTGCTTTAAACTTTTGATCCTCCTGTATCTGCCTCCCCAGCTAATGGAATTGTAAGAACTTGCCATGGTTTCTGAGTAGTAAAGGATTCTTTTTTTAAATGATATTTTTTGAAACATTAATTGTGAGTGGCGGGGGAAGGCACCGGTGGGGCCGACTGGCTGGTTGAAGGAGGGAAGCGGGCGAGGAAGTCCCAGTGCGCGCTGCAGCGGCCCGGGTACCCTCCCCTTCCGGGCTTGAGGCGCTGTGAGAAGAGTCGAACCGAGTGGACCAGCACCGGCAAGGTGCCGCTCTCGCTGCCCGAGCCCGGCCTCCCTTGGCTTCCGCGATCCGGATCCAGGCCCGTGTTCCTCAGCACACCCAGCACCAGCCGCCCCCAGAGCCTCTCCCTAACCCTTCGGAAGCCCCAGCGCCAGCCCGGGCCATTGGCGGGGAGGATGACGGAGCTGCAGTCAGCGCTGCTACTGCGAAGACAGCGGGCAGAACTCAACAAAAATCCAGTGGAAGGCTTTTCAGCAGGTTTAATAGATGGCAATGATCTCTATCGATGGGAAGTCCTTATTATTGGTCCTCCACTTTATGAAGGTGGTGTTTTTAAGGCTCATCTCACTTTCCCAAAAGATTATCCCCTCTGGCCTCCTAAAATGAAATTCATTACAGAAATCTGGCACCCAAATGTTGATAAAAATGATGATGTTTGCATTTCTATTCTTCATGAGCCTGGGGAGGATAAATATGGTTATGAAAAGCCAGAGGAACGCTGGCTTCCTATCCACACTGTGGAAACCATCATGATTAGTGTCATTTCTATGCTGACAGACCCTAATGGAGATTCACCTGCTAATGTCGATGCTGCGAAAGAATGGAGGGAAGACAGAAACAGAGAATTTAAAAGGAAAGTTGCACGCTGTGTATGAAAAAAGCCAAGAGACTGCTTTTGAGTGACATTTATTCAGCAGCTAGTAATTTCACTTATTTCAGGGTCTTCAATTGAGAAACATGGCACTGTTTTTCCTGCACTCTACCCACCTATATTGCTGGACTTTTGTTGTAACAAGTTGGCAAAACACTGGCTGGAACTGGGCTGCAATAAAACATGCCAGTTATCAATGCTGACAAGAGCCTAACAAGTGCCAACTTACAGATGATTATGCATTTTGAATTCTAATGAACTGTTTTAACCTTCAGGAAGAATTGTAAAGACGTGTACATAGCACAAAATGATCCAGATAATATATATACTGTTCATGTACATCCACAAATACACCTTGTACCAAATAATGCTTTCTTGAAGTAGAATAAGAATCGTGTAAATTCTAAAAAGATTTTAGCAGGTTTTCTTTCCCTATTTATTGTTTCTTATCAGTTTAAAAAGACTCTTTAAAGCATGTCAGATGAAAAGCAATTAGGATTAAAAGTTTCCATTTAATTTCCTTTAAACCATTGAGGCTTCATTAAACCCTTGTCACTTACTAAACTTTTGTATCTTCTTTGTTTTGACAGTCCCCTTTGCTTTTATCTCTTCTATCTGCCAGAAAGTTCTCGGATGATTTAATTCAAATACTGAAATACTTAATAAGCAATTACTTGATTTTTAATGATGACTTCAGAGGAATGGTCATCACTAGGTGCTTTGTCTTTTTGTATTCTAGTTGTACCCATCTCTTGGATTGGATGTAGCAATAACATTTTCTGGCTGTTGAGGGCTCTTGAACCTAGACATTATCCCAAGAACTTTTTTTAAAAAAAAGTTGGTTCTAAATTAAACTTACTGAAATTTACCCCAAATAATACAAAATTCTGATTTGGTTTTATTTTTGCCCTTCAGTTGATTTAATGTAAAGTTTGGATAAATAAAGCATGCACAACTACAAGCTTTTTACTTCTTGGTTTGCTATTAAGAATGCTATTTGCCCTTATATCCTCATTAATCCTTCATATTTCTTTGTCTCTATTCTTCAATACTAGAGATTTTTCCTCACCTATTGTACAAAGAAATTTCGATGTATATTTTCATGTAATTTGATTTTGGAATTCTGTCACCTTATGTAGTGAGTTCTTCCAAAATATAATTTTTTTCCAATAATCGTCAAGTTGTTAGCTTTTATTGTATTGAATAAAGGTTTTAATACTGAATGCTAGAGAAGTGCAGTTTAGAAAAATCTCAGGTTGATTCCTTATGCAAACAAACTTAATACTTGAAAATCACATGGCCATGGCAGTGTAAGTATTGGGTTTCATCTAGATTCTTATGTGAGTCTAAAAGTATTTTAGAGGTAAATGCTTTGCTATTTGACATACAGATTCTGTCACTGACATAGCACACTTGGATTTGATTATGAGCATAAGTATATTTCATATTATAAATTTTTCTAAACTTTAGCAGTTGGTGATATGAGCATGTGCACTGTTAGACGTCCTAGCCTTCTCTCTATTTATTGTGAGGTTGAGAGTGAGAAGCAATCTTTGGCATATAAGGGATAGAACTTGAGACAGTACCAGATCTGGTATGGCATATGACTGCGAGAATTAGTGAGAATTGGTGCATCCCTCCTCTGTGGGGTTTGGAGAAATGCTTTGGCAGAAGAGAAAAAGGAATCCTGTAAATAATGTAGGCTTCTACCAGTTTGTCAGTTTTTTTTAAGAAAAGGTAAAATGGTTACAGATGTAGTCCCAGTGAAGAGTGATTTTTATAAATCCCAGTCTGTTCTTCATTCAAGTATTGTAGAAACCCATAAATATTATTAAAAACCCTTACATGTTCAGTGACTATAAAAATTGATTTGATTCATTGGAGCCCAATTTTCTTCAAGAACTTAATGACTTTTGTCTTTCCCAGAGACTTTACAAATTTTTTTTTACAATTTTTACAAAAATTGTTGCCCCAAAGTGCTTGCTAGACTGCACTCCTACTAGGGACTTTGAATGCAATCTCCTTCACTCTTAAGTCAGAAATCGTCCACATAGTAGTTGCTTGTGAAGTTGGAATTTTGCTCTTATGGCTATAATTCCACTAGCAATCTGTTGAGTTAAAACCTGGGATTTGACTGCTCAATAAGTAGCAAATGACCTAGTGACTCGGGGACAACTCTTTCTGAACAAAACTTTAAGTGCCACTTTAATGCATTTATGTTGGTATGACTGGGTGGTTTTTTAGGGTGTAGGGGAATAGGAGAGGCAGGAGCGAGTGCCTCTCTTCCTCATACTCATTCCAACTATGTCCCCTCACCATACTACAAACTGAAACACAGGCCTTGATAGATGGAGGACTCCTTTTCCTCTGTCAGAGATGTCATCTGTGCCTTTCCCAGTGTTCATCTGACCGTGAATTTAAATGCCTCTACATTTGATATCTAAATCACTCAGGTGACACTGAACTAGGTGGCTTTTGTCCCACCAGTGCCTCATCATTAGTTTGAGGTGATTCTTCTCTGCTTTAGGAAAAGGACCCCCCCTCAAACCCCAACTTTGTGCCAACCATTAATATCTGCATAGTCCTTTGGGTGTAGAACTGTTGGCTCTTACTAAATTTATTCCAAGTTTTTTGAGAAACTTGTAGATTTTAGCCTGTGTTCATAACAGAAAGGATGATTTCAGTGGCTTTCTGGACTCTGAGTTTAAAATCCATATGTGGTTGATTTTCTTGTCATTGTAAGGTAAATATATTTGTGAGGTCATTCCACTGATTCTGTGATCACTTGGATGTCATAGTATCTTTAATGGCCTTAATTCCCAGTTGTGAAATTTTATTTTATATGCTCGCTCACCCTTTACAAATATGTTCACTTCGGGCTGTGATGTCTGTGTATCTTTGCCTGTCTGATCTCTAGTTGGTGAAATTACCTTCTTTGTACTGCCAATTCTCAGCATCTTTGAAATTTGACATAATATTGCTTCATTCCAGTTTTTTTTAGTTCTGTAATTTGTTGATTGTATTTAACTATGTGAGTTCTGTTGTGATGTTTACTGTATTGTAAAGCACCTCAATCATGTGATGGGTGCTCTATAAATCAATAAATGATGACTTAGAAAAAAAAGTAACATTCATTGTAATAAAAAGTTCAAAATACAAACAGATAAACATCTCAAATTCTGTTTGTTAAATAAATAGATTCCTAGAAGATGGGGTTCTATAGAGCCATTAAAATTATGATGGGGAAAAATATGCACTTAGTTTTGTAGGAGTAATTACATTTAATAATATGCTATCATATTTGTAAGAATTTTATGATTGATTCATGATTTCTCCCTTGAAAAGTGCTAACAGATGAGTCAGCAGTTAAAAAAATCTTCTTATTTCTACTGGAATAAAGGAAAGGATTCCATCCCTTCTTTCAATCTAGGATATAATACTTCAAATTGTGGAGTTGTTGATTCAATTCTGTATTTTCTTGCTTAAACTCTGATATCCTCTTTTTGAGCTCATTTTCCAGTTGTGCATTTTTAACATGTAGTGAACACTGTGTGCAGTGACTTTTTTGCATTTTATTATTTTTGAAGTGATAGTACTGCTTTCTGGGGTTTTGACAGGCTAACAGAATCTGTAAGGGAAAAAAGAAAATAGAAATAAAATATGTGCTTGAAAAATATATTATTTCATGTGTAAAATTGTTCTTGATTAGAACTATTAATACCAGGGCTGGGGAATATGGCTTAAGTGGTAGCGCACACGCCTGGCATGTGTCTGGCCTGGGTTTGATCCTCAGCAACACATACAAACAAAGATGTTGTGTCCGCCGAAAACAAAAAATAAATAAATATCAAAATTCTCTCTCTCTCTCTTTCTCTCTCTCTCTCTCTCTCTCTCTCTCTCTCTCTCTCTCTCTCTCTCTCTCTCATAAAAAAGAACTCTTAATACCAGAAAAGGAAACCATGCATTAATATAGCATAGTTAATCTTTGTCTTATATTAATGGGGACTTTGGAGTTGGAATCAAACTATACTGAGATTCAAATCCTAACCTTATCATTTCATTTTTAAGTATGTATTTTTCATTTGTAGTTGAACACAACATCTTTATTTCACTTATTTATTTTTGCATGGTGCTGCAGATTGAACTCCAGGGTCTCGCACGTGCGAGGTGAGTACTCTACCACTGAGCCACATCCCCAGCCCCTGACCTAATCATTTTAATAGCATTGTACTATTAGAATTGATATTAGAAGAGATTATATTCATCTTCTTTTGCTTGTTATCACTATCATTAATAAAAAGAAGATAATAACAATATCTATTCCAGGGGATTATTTTAAGGATTAAATGAGCTCATATTTCTAAAATTTTAGGCAAGGACTTGACGTGTATTGACTTTTCAATGAATGGTACCTATTAGTTTTAATTTTTTAAAATTTCTAATTTCTAAAATTAGATGCTTCCAATTAAACTGTATTGTCAGTAATATAACTTCATGGCATTACTATCTGATCAGCAAAATATCAAAAGAAAATACTATGACAATAAAAAGCACATGTGACTATAGTTTCCATGGTCTTTTAAGTTGAGTTCTCAGTTCTTATCTGTATTTTCTGTCCTTACAAAACATTTTATATGTATATATTTCTATTTTTTTAATTTGTTTTAATTAGTTATGCTTGAAAGTACAATGACCTTGACATGTCATACATTTGAATCACTTGGGATATAATTTCTCATTTTTCTGAGTATACAGGTTGCAGAATTACATTGGTCATTCATTCATACTAGTATCCTTCCTATCTCTCTAACCCCTCCCCTCCCCTCCTATTATTTCTCTCTATCTAATCTAGGGTAACACTATTCTTTTTTTTTCCCTCACATCTTTATACATGTACTTTGTATAACAATGAGGTTCTCTTTCCACCATTCATGCAATTCCCTTTCTCCCTCTCTTTCCTTTCCAGCCCTCTTCCCTATGTAGAGGTAATCTTCTTCCCATGCTCTTCCCCTCTTCCCCATTTTGAATTACCCACCTTATATCAGAGAAGACATTCAGCATTTTTTTTGGGGGGGATTGGCAAACCTTACTTAAGATAATCTGCTCTAATGTCATTCATTTTCCTGCAAATGCCATGATCTTGTTAGTTTTTAGTGCTGAGTAATATTCCTATATATATCTTGCTAATTTGTTTAGGGCCTTATTAAGTTGCTGAGCCTGGCTTTGAACTTGTGATCATTCTGCCTCAGCCTCCTGAGCCACTGAGTAAAACAAGATTTTGATGCCATTTTTAGCTACCAACTTTCTGTTCTTTATATAAGCATATAAATATATGTGTATATGCATACATATTTAACCATCATTAAATAAAATGAAAATAAAGTAAAACTGATATAAGAATGTTCACTTCCTAAACTTTCTGAAGAAAAATTTGCCAAAATTTTGAAGTATGTGTGTACTTTCATTAAACTGTATACTTTTGATCTAGTAATTCTAATTTCAATCATTCTTGATATTCAGGTTAAATATTTATATGAAAATGTGTTCTATAATTTAAGTTATATGAATTATAAATAATAATATATTGGTTAATATCTTATAATTTATTACTATGATAGTATATGGTAAAATAGTTTCAAATTATTTTTGAAGATTATTGATTTGGAGAGACATTAGATTACAAATGCTCAAGTTAAAAAAGTATAAAATATGTTCATTGGGTGTTTGGTTGTAAAGGTAATTTCATTTTTTTCTTGGTAGGGTTTGTGTGCATCAAACAAGAGGCCAAGATTTTACTTCGATACAATAGTGAGAAACAGACCATGTAATATTAAATAGCTTAATGGTGCTTTACTGAACATGATAACTTTTATTAGATATTAAATTACTATTATCAGATAAGTTGTGTTTTATTAAGAAAAATATAGCAACTGACCAAAAATTTCTTCTCTACATGATTTATTGAGTCAACACTCAGGAGATTAGTTCCAGGACTCCATGTTGATACCAAAATCTCCAGATGCTTAAGTCCCATATATAAAATCAAGTAAAATTTGCATAATTTTATATATATATGTATATATATCTGTAAACTTTAAAATATCTCCAGATTACATATAATACATAATTCAATGCAAATGTTATGCAAATAACTGTAATGCTGCATTGTTTAGGGTATAGTGACAAGAAAAATGTTTCTACATGTTCAGACAGACATAATTTGTTTTTCAAATATTTTCCATGTATGGTTGGTTGAATACCTGGGTGTGGAACCCATGGATATAAATATGAATGGTCCACTGTAACCTCATTCACTTTTGTTTGGAGGAAGCATTTTTAAGTGTTAACCAAAGTATATTTTTTTCATAATTATGTTATGAAATTGCTTGATCATGTTATACTAGATATCTGATAGTACTCTAAAAGTAATAATAATTAATATATACCTGTTAAATATATCAATGAACATATTTATATTTTAACTTGAATTTATAAAATATTCTTCATCATCTCCAAATAAATGACCCATTATTGTAAGGGCAATATTGCACATGTAAGATGAAAAACACTAAGCAACTCAGTCTTTCATTTTAACAGTCATGGTAGGGCTATGTGGGAAAAGGAAAATAAGCTCTCTGGACACAATTTTATTCTCCAAAGACAATTTTTGTCAAATAAGAAAAACAAAAAGCACCATCTTTTAAGAATTTCTAACTATAAAACCTTAATAACCCTTCCCAATAACAGTTTCTGGAAAAATGAAATGCTTTCTAATACAGAAATATTACAAACAAACTTTAACTAGTAAGCACTAAACACCAATCATTTGTAATCCCTTTTGACCTTGACCAGATGCCATGAATAAACTCCAGGTAAAGAACACTGATTCTGAAGTGTCCTCTGGTGTACAAAAAAAGAGGCAATATTAGGAGGCTTATATATGTTTTCCTAAGGTGTTTAGAATGCAATGTTTTCATTAAAACATAAAGAATATATTATAAAATTGTTGAAAAATTTAAAATCTACTTTTATTGAACTTTTCTTATTTGTTTCTTTTTCTTTTTTTTTTCTTTTTTGTAGTGTGATGGTTAATAACTCAGTGGCAAGAATCAAATTTCTTAAGTTAAAACCTTGCCACATCACTTGCATAAACATTCTGTTTGAATTCTTAGTACCTCAATTTTCTGTTAAGATATTTGGGAAGCATAATAATAGAATGTGTTCCAGATGATTTATGTAATGATAAAATGAAGTAATGCATGGTGAACATCACAAAAGTACTTGGCACACAGTAACACTTCAATATTTTTCTGAAGGCAAGAGAATCTTGACTTTTTCCTTCTAAATAATGTCAGGGGTCATATTTTGTTTATTTGTACACTAATTAAACAATATATTCTGGCTTCATTGGTAAGCATTGCAACTATTATTGTGGTAATTAAAGTTAATCCTAATGTGTTTTTATATGAAACTACATTTTAAAATATCTCTATTATTATTTAATGAGGTATGTGGAAAAGTACTGCTGGTATATAATAAGCTCTCAAGAATTTAATAAATTTTAATTCAATAGTTGAGTTATATTTTGACAGAATTAGCCTATTATATTTTAATACAACATTTTGTCCTAAGAAATAATTTTACTTTTGGTAAGATTAAATTCCACCATAGCTTAAAATTCCTGATTTAACTTATATTTTAATGTTCATTACAAGTCACACTTGGCTAAGTAATGATAGTTTTCCCTTAAAATAATCATTCTACTTTTTCCATAATTAATACTAATACACATTTTTAAAGGCATTCATTCACAAAATTAGGACCCATAACAAAACAACAGCAAGCATAACAACAGAAAATACACAGTTGCCAAGACAAGAATTGGTGTGAACATACTTTACATACAGAGATATGAAAAATTGTGCTCTTTGTGTGTAATAAGAATTATAATGCATTCCACTGTCATGTATTTGAAAAATAAAATCAATTAAATATTTTTAAAAAGAATATTGTGTACCACAGATCACTAGTCAAAGAAAAGATCAAACTTTAAAATTTGAAGTATGAACTGTATGGAATATTTAGTACTTTTACCGTATCATAAAGTCACCTTCAGCCAGATAATCATGCTTCCCTAAAAATACTTTTTAAAGTTACCTAATGATTAGCTTTATAATAAAAAGCACTGTTAAAGAACTTTGATTAATCAATCAATGTTTTTATTCCTTCTTTGCAAGTAAAGAACTATCACCCTCTGTTTAACAAAAGATCAGAGATATCACTTATTATTAGTTTCCAATACATAGTTTTAATATGAATACAAATGGCAATTAAAGACATATAATGCACACAATTATAACATTGTTATATTTAGTACTAAATAAGAGAAATAGTAAAACAACAATAAGAATCAAAGAAAGAGGGAATAGAAAGTAAACAGATACACGTTAAAATGTCCTTTCAACATCCCTCAAATGAAGCTTTACTGGATGTGTTCTGTTTGCATAGTCTTTTCTATCTCCGCAATCCTGAAGAAAACTCTATGTTCATTTAAAAATTTTTCACTTGATGTGTTATATTGCCACTTAAAATGTTCCCCTCCCAGTTAAATATACCCTAATTTCAGATACTTATTTTCACATCTTCCATGACATATAGATCTCAATTATTTAAAGAAGAAAATCTAATATAGCAGGTTATATCATTCCAAGGCTTGCTATATTTCTACTCATTCAAATTATTTTATGACCTCTTATGATATTAAAAAAACTGCTTAAGCCTGGTCAGTAATTAGAACTACTATAAAATATTTCACCACCATCTCTCTCAATACATAAGCTCTTTACCACCTAGGTTCCCTATTCATTATCTCAAATATTGGCTATGCCAATTTCCTCTAGTTTATTTGTTCATCATTTCCCCATCATGTGCTCTGGTTTTATGGTGCTCACTGGAGTGCAGAACCTTGCAAATTGGTATAGCATCAGATTGCTTACTGAGATATGCCAAATTGCATTTTGATCCCAGTGGATGGATTTATTCAAACTTTTTTGTAAGTTTTTTTTTTGATGTTTACAGAAGGCTTGCTCAGAGAAGGAATTGTAGAAATGGAGGAAACTCATTGATGTTCATTCCATCTTCTTCATAATACAGAGGTAAAAATATCTCAAACCTGAATATGTGACTTTGTTTATCTTAGGTTAGTGACAGAGCTGAGAACAGAATTTAGCTTTCCTAGCTCCCTCTCCAATTTTCTGTGACAGTTTTTTTCTTTTCCCAATGGACACAGCGTAGGAGATAGCCAGCTGATTTAAACAAAAACAACAACAAAACAATATTCAGCAACTGAGTATACAAAAGGGTTCTTTATGAAGGCTTCAACCCTAAGCAATTCCAGTTTCACAAACATTATACAGAACATAACATGCTTTCCTCAGGAGGTGTACACCCCGCCATGTGATCAGACTGAAGGGCCACAACAGAAACCAGAAAGGATTATGGTTTTTAATAAGAATAGATTGAAAAGAAGCTGTTGCAGCTGCCCAATTGGTTGCACCCACAGGTGGCACCCAGAGCTTAGCTCCTCACCCAGTGAAGTGGTCAGGATCAGGAGGGGAGCCTCCCCAAGACCTGTAGCTTATGATTGGCTCTCTTAGCTTCCTGGAAGTTAAAGTCATATCCTCTTGGTCACTTAAGCCCCCTTTGTGGTTCAGGGAAAGAAACACTGTCTCAGAACTCTTCACTTTAATTGGAGACTCTGGTTAAAATTAAGAACTTAAAAGCCTAGATCTGAAAAAGTGAAACAGATTGTGGTGAGCCGTTCCTGTGGACTGTGGTTGCCATTACATGATGGCACTGGCTCCGCTGTGGTCTGTGAAGGACAACTCCTTATCAGAGAGAGTTGGCGTATTGTCAACTCCTTATCAGAGAAAGTTGGCGTGTCATTCTCTAGCACCCTGTGAGAAGGGTCCACGTGGCAGCTTCGCATTGGGGTTCGAGGTGCTTTATTAAGGCTGGGAGGGGCATCCAATTATGATTCCAGGATTAGAAGAATTATTAGAAGAATATCAAGGGCCTGAATAAACTGCTGAAAGAAGATTCCTGAGTCGCGTCTTCCTTGCGGGCAAGGGGGTCGTGACAAGTGGTGCCGAGACCCGGGAGAAAAGAAGAAAAAAGAAAAACCCAGGAACCAGAACTTTCAGCAGTCAGGGAGGCGCGCCGGTAAGTCCCAGGTAAGGTGGGACCCGCTGTTAAAAAGCGGAGGCTCCTCTATACATAAAGAGGGAGCGTTAAAAGGTACCTGCTCCTCTGTAAATAATGAGAGGGCGTTACATCTCATAGCAATTGCACTCTGTATTTTCGTTTTGTTTTCTGTGTATTTTCGTTTTGTTTTTGTGTACTTTCACTTTCGATTTCTGTGTTTTCTTGTGTTGCGTCATGGGTGCTGTGACTTCAAGTCCACTTCTTCTGGCCCTAGATGGCCTCTTACATTCCAAGGGACTGGAGGTGAAACGCAGTACCTTAGAGAGATTTTTACAGAGGGTAGATACAGCTGCACCGTGGTTTGCATTTTCAGGCAGCCTCACTACACCCAGCTGGGATAAATTAGGCAAAGACCTTGATTTTGCTCGTGAGCAGGGCATGTTAGAGGGCGGGGTGATACCCCTCTGGAAGATGGTCCGTAGTTGCCTTACAGATGGCAGATGCCAAGAAGCGCTTGTTAAAGGGCAAGAAGTTTTAGAACAATTACATGAAGAAAAATCAGAAACAACAGAGAGTGAAGTGTCTCAGGAAGAGGGGAATGTGCGGGGCGTGGAGAACGGGAGGAGACTGTATCCAGATCTCAGTGTGCTACGCATGCCCCCATGCGAAAGTGGGTCAGAGGTAGAAGATAATGAAGAGGAGGAGCTGGAGACGCTGTCTCGGCAGCTAGGGAGTTTAGCTAAAGGAAACAGAGATAAGCAAGGGCTCAAGGACGGACGGCCTCCCGATCCGCCTCCGTATGGCGGGGGTGTTTCGGGACGAAGTTTCCACGCCCAAACATGGAGGGCTGTTAACGCTGAGATGGGTCTTGCTTATCCAGTTTTTCAGGATGATAATAGGGGAAGATTTCATGAGCTTTTGGATTTCAAAATTGTAAAGACCCTGGCAGAGTCTGTGCGCACTTATGGGGTTGATGCCGCTTTTACACTAACTCAGGTAGAGAATCTGTCTAGATACTGCATGACTCCTTCTGATTGGGCTAGCCTCATTCGGGCTTGCGTCTCCCCAGGCAAATATTTGGACTGGAGAGCATTTGTGCTACAGGGCACAGCAGAGCAGGCCGCCCAAAATCATGCAGCAGGACACCCCCATTGGGACACAAAAATGCTTTTGGGACAAGGGAGATTTGCTACTGTTTCTTTTCTATTCCTTTGCATCCTAAAGACTCACAGCATTTTCCCTTCACCCTTCCCTCGTGTAATCACGAGGAACCAGATCAAAGGTTTGAGTGGGTTGTTTTACCACAGGGAATGTCTAACAGTCCTACGATTTGTCAGATGTATGTAGGGAAGGCACTCGCACCTCTCAGACAAAAATATCCTTCCATCAAGATTATTCATTATATGGATGATGTATTATTGGCAGCCAAATTAGAGCAGTCAGTTAATGAGGCCTATAAAGACTTGGTGAAGTTGTTAGCTCAATATGGATTACATATTGCACCTGAAAAGGTTCAAACAGGGGATTCTATTAAGTATTTGGGAGCGACGATTGGATATGACATGTTAAAACCACAAAAAGTTACTATAAGAACTCAAGATCTCCAAACTCTAAATGATTTTCAAAAACTGGTGGGAGATATTAATTGGATAAGAGGTTATTTACATATTCCTAATATCGTGCTCCAGCCTTTGTATGCTATTCTTAAGGGTGATCCAGATCTTACTTCCCCTCGTACCCTCACTAAAGAGGCCAGAGCGGCCCTTATAAAAGTAGAAGAAGCTATAGAACATGCTACTCTATGCAGGCTCCAGAGTGATAAACCTTTCCAGTTATGTGTGCTTGCCACTATGCGGCAGCCTACTGGAGTACTGTGGCAAGATGGGCCTTTACTATGGATCCACCCACATGTATCCCCAGGAAAATCTTTAAAATACTATCCTGATGCTGTTGCAGCATTAGCACTTAGAGGGATTCAACAGAACATTCAATTTTTTGGACAAGCACCTTCTTCTCTTATCATACCCTATTCTAAAGTTCAAATTAATGTTTTGTGTGCTACTCTAGACAACTGGGCCATTCTATGTTGCTCGTTTCAAGGGGATATTGATAATCATTACCCTTCTCATCCATTACTCCATTTTGTTAAAGAGCATCCTATCATTTTCCCTAGAGTAACTTCGCCCACTCCAATTTCGGGGGCTGTTAATATTTTTACTGATGGCTCTAAGTCTGGAATGGGAGCTTATGTGATTAATGACTCTCCCCCTGTCCAGCATCAATTTGCTCCTGGAAATCCACAATGGGTAGAACTACAAATTGTCATTGAAGTTTTTAAACAGTGTTCTTTTCCTTTCAATCTCATTTCGGACTCCATCTATGTGGTGCAGGCGCTCAAAATTCTGGAGGCTGTAGGAGCTATTAGTGACACCCGTACTGTGTCTGCTTACTTTAATCAGCTTCAACAGCTTATCCGTAGCCATACTGCCCCTTTCTATCCAATGCACATTCGGGCTCACACCTCTCTTTCTGGCCCGTTATCACAGGGTAATGCCTGTGCTGACTCGGCAACTAGAAGCCAGTTGGTATGCTTGGCCTCCTCCTTAGAAGAAGCTAAATTGTTTCATAACAACTTTCATGTCAATGCTATGACACTGCGTAGATGTTTTTCCATCTCCAGAGCAGATGCTCGTCAGATAGTATTACAATGTCCCCATTGCGTCACATTTCTTCATCCTCCTACTTATGGTGTAAACCCACGAGGATTGAAGCCATTGGTCGTCTGGCAAATGGACGTAACTCACGTGCCTGACTTTGGTAACCTCAAATATGTACATGTTTCTATTGACACATACTCTGGAATTATTCATGCTTCTGCTTTATCGGGAGAAAAGGCACGTAATGTTATTACTCATTGCTTAGAGGCATGGGCAGCATGGGGTGCACCTGCATCCCTTAAGACTGATAATGGACCTGCTTATACTGGCAGACAGTTTACATCTTTTTGTTTTACTATGGGAGTACAACTTGCTCATGGGTTGCCTGACAATGCTCAAGGGCAAGGCATTGTTGAACGTGCCCACCGCACCTTAAAAGAAACCTTAGAAAAACAGAAAGGGGGAATATGAGTTGACCACACTCCTAAAGAACGCCTGTCCTTAGCTCTTTTTACCATTAATTTTTTGAATTTGGATATTCATGGCCGCTCTGCGGCCGATAGACATGTGTCCCCTCAGCCCTCTGTGACTGGCTATGTTAAGTGGAAGGATGTTCTTACGGGCCAATGGAATGGCCCTGACCCCGTGCTGACATGGGCACGAGGATCTGTATGTGTTTTTCCCCAGGATCGCAAGGAGCCGCTGTGGATCCCTGAACGCCTGACAAGAAGAGTCTCGAGATCAACTAACCAGCAGCAGGAGGTGCCACAACAGTCCCATGATGAGGAGCTTCATTCTGATGAGTGCTCTGGCTCTGATGCTGGTGCCAACGGTACAGATGGCACCAATGCAATGGTGGGCAGTGGCACGGGCATGGCCAATGCCAATGCCAGTTCATAGTAATTCTAGTGTCCTCCCCACTCTTTTTTCTACCTCATGTGAGATGTCTGCTCCTTGTACCTCTCCTAGAGGGGACATGGAAAATATTTTTAATCAGTCTCAAGTTAATCTCACAGGAGTTTTTTGTTTCAGTCTTGGGAACACTAATTGTATTAGCCTTAAGACCAAAAATTTGACTAACTGGGAGGACCCATTGCGGTCCAGTCGAGTCTCAGGGAGTATTCTCAGTGCTGTATTGAGCCAAGTAGTTTCAGGGAAGCAATCAGGCTCAGGGACCCCCGCAACTAGCTCTGTTTTAAACATAACTACTTTAGCTATTATCTCCGAGGTATTAATCCCAATGCCTCCTTCTTCTAATAGTACTTGCTATGCCACTCATTTCAAGGCCTCTCCTTACTGTACCCCTAATTTTGGTTTTCCCCCGAGATTTACGCCTTGTCAGGATCATTCTTGGGAGAAACATCAAGTTGCTAAAGGTTTATCCTTTCCCCCCCCTCTGAAGAGATATGTTTATAACTTTAACAACAATGCCAACTCCTCTACAGGAACAGGTTGGTCCTGGTTTCAATGGCTCATTTCCAATGAGAAGGGGGCTTCAGCCGATATTTCCACATTGGCTCAATTACTAAGAGCCAAAAGTTGGCTGACTAATGTTTTTGGCACTACTAAGGAGAGTGAACGAGGTAATAGGCTTACATCTGTTTCGTTCAAGTCTCTGTTACATTATGCCACATTGCCTCCTGCAATGGTCTGTATCCAATCCCCGTTCCTGTTCCTTTTAGCTAATCACACCTCATCAGGGATGCTGGATTGTTCTATTATTACCTGTTTCTTATCTGAGTGTTGGAATGGTTCTTAGACTGTAGCAGTGATTATGAAAATTCCAACTTTTGTCCCAATCCCTGTCACTGCGGATCCAGATAAATTTCCTATTGTAGAGCTACTTAGAGTCCGCAGAGATTTTGGAATCACGGCAGCTATAGTGACAGCCGTGGCGGCATCTGCTGCTGTAGCAGTTACGGCCGGAGTAGCTATGGCCAGTCAAGTACAAACTGCTGCCACTATTAATCAAGTTGTTCAACAAACGTCCACTATACTTGAATCGCAAAATACGATTAATCAACATATTTTGTCAGGGATTTTAGCTACCAACCAGAGAATAGATTTTCTTCAAGCTCAGGTAGAAGAATTGGCTGACCTCGTACTTTTAGGCTGCATTGACCAACGTGCACATTTATGTATAACCTCTGTCAGATTTAATGATTCCAGGAATGCTTCCCACATCATTGGTGGATATCTGGCCGGAAATTGGTCCATGGAAGTGGAAGACATGATCCAGTCTCAACTAACCCAGATAGCTGTCTTGAATAGTACCCGTGTCGATCCCGTGACTCTGGGTCAATTCACCAATTGGATATCTTCTGCTTTTTCCTTTTTTAAAGAGTGGGTGGGAGTAGGCATTTTTGGTGCACTGTGTTGTTTTGGTATGTTCCTCTGTTTGTGGTTTCTCTGTCGCCTTAAGGCTCGTAGTGTTCAAGATAAGGCTATGATCATACAAGCTCTTGCTGCTTTAGAAACTGGCAACTCGCCACAGGTCTGGCTTGCGCATCTTAAGCACTAAACTTTTGACATGGTCATTGCACCCCAAGTTATTATAACATTGCACTGGGATTGACATATCTTTCCTCGTTATTCTCTTAGTGTCAGAAAGCCCTTGCACTCTGCCGGTCTTGCTACCATTGCACGCAGATGGGTTTCTACACTAGTGCCTTTGACATGGTCGTTGCACCCCAAGTTATTATAACATTGGACTGGGTACGACATGTCCTTCTTTTGTCTTTCCTCTTAGTGCTGGAAAGCCCTTGCACTCTGCGGGTCTTGTTGCCATTGCACGCAGAAGGGTTTCCACACTGGTCTTTATCTATCACTTTAAAGTCCGTGCCTTTCTTTCAGGGTGCTGCCAACTTGTTTGTAGTTGTACTTCTGCATGGCCACAGTTCAACCTCAGCTATTCCCTCTTACTCACCATTGTCAAGATACAGGATGCGAGGCAAGGCACTGCACTTGAGTGATCCATTGAGAAGAAGGACCTCAAGGGGAGCATGTCCTATTGCATGCGGGTTTGACGTGTCTCCGCCCCGCCCCACGAAAAAAGGCATCGGCTGATATGGTGTCAGTTCTGGGGAAGGCGCCCCCTGGGGCTGGCCCATACTATGCAGCCACTTTTGCACAGTGGGATAGGACCTCTACTCTCGCCTGTATTGTCTTAGTGAAACAAAAAGGGGGAGCTGTGGTGAGCCGTTCCTGCGGACTGTGGTCGCCATTACATGATGGCGCTGGCTCCGTTGTGGTCTGTGAAGGACAACTCCATATCAAAGAGAGTTGGCGTGTTCCCAGCTCCTTATCAGAGAAAGTTGGCGTGTCATTTTCTAGCACCCTGTGAGAAGGGTACACGTGGCAGCTTTGCATTGGGGTTTGCGGTGCTTTATTAAGGCTGGGAGGGGCATCCGAGGGAGTAGAAGAATTATTAGAAAAATATCAAGGGCCTGAATAAATTGCTGAAAGAAGATTCCTGAGTCGCGTCTTCCTTGCGGGCAAGGGGGGTCGTGACAATGAGGATCAGCAGCAACAAATTGCATATGATCCTGGTGTATACGCAAAAATTGCTGCAGATGCGGTTAGGGCATGGAAGACATTACATGGGCATGGAGGTTTACAAGGTCAATTATCTAAGGTAATACAAGTAGCTAATGAATCTTATGCTGAATTTGTAGATAAACTTATTCGAACAGCTACCAGAGTTTTTGGGAATACAGAACAAGCAATGCCATTAATAAAACAACTGTCTTATGAGCAAGTGAATCATTGGAGCAGAGAAGTCATTAGACCATGAAAACATGAAGATTTAAACACATATATTAAATTATGTAGAGACATTAATGAAAAAGGGCAAGTCGTGGCAGCTGCAGTAAAACAGGCTTTAGATGCCAGAGACATTAATGAACAAGGGAAAATCATGGCAGCTGCAGTAAAACAGGCTTTAGATGCCAGGCCAAGAACATGCTACAATTGTGAACAAACAGGACATTTTAAATGGAATTGCTCCATAGGAGGATTGTTTAACAAAACTAGGTATCAAAGAAGTAGAATACCGGGTATTTGCCCACGATGTTGTAGAGGGAAACATTGGGCTAATGAATGCCGTTCTCAAACCACCATAGAGGGTACTCCATTATCAAAAAATGAACAAGAACCTGGTGTTTATCCACGATATCATGGAGAAAGGTATCAGGCTCCATTGCCAAAAAATTGACAGGGGGGCCCAATGCTCCTGGGTTTAAAACCACAAATATACGGAGCACTGGAGAAACCCAGCAACCCCATCAGGGTAGTGCCCAGGACACATTGTCCATCAGATCCATCATCAGACAAACCAGAGGGAGTGCAGGGTTGGACATCTGCGCCTCTGCCAGATCAGTACTAACTCCAGAGATGGGAGTTCAAATCATTCCCACAGGGGTAAAAGGACCTTTTCCCAAAGGAACAGTAGGCTTATTATTGGGATGCAGCTCTTCTACTCTAAAAGGACTTATTATAAGTCCTGGGGTAATTGATCCCGATTATGAAGGTGAAATAAAAATTATAGCCAGTTCTCCAAAGGGTATATCAGTAATTTCACTAGGAGATAGAATAGCACAGTTACTAATAATGCCTAGCCTACATGATAAATTTTCCAGTCGTAGTGTAGAAAGAGGTCCCAAGGGATTAGGCTCCACAGGTGTAGATTGGGCTGTGCTTTTTTTAAATTTAGATTCTCGCCTAATGCTAAAACTAAATATTCAAGGACATGAATTTAATGGGCTACTGGATAAAGGTGCAGACCTTAGCATCATCTCTCATCAAGAACGGCCGAAACATTGGCCATTACAACAAGCCACTCAAACACTGTGAGGCCCAGGAGTGGCAACTAATCCCCATAGAAGTACAACGGTATTAGATTGAAAGGGTCCTGAAGGAAATGAAGGAACTTAATAGCCCTATGTATTGGATCATCTTCCTATAAATTTATGGGGATGCAATGTCCTAGATCAATTAGGTTTGACATTAACAAATAACATCAATCAAAATGCACCCACTATTATACCTAGAAAAGGTTTTAGGAAAAGAAAAAGATTAAAAAAACAAGAACAAGGTATAGCAGCACCAATACAAATAGATCAAGGAACGGAGAGACATGGGTTGGATTTTCAGAAAGGGCCACTGAGACAATAAAAAATTACTTGGAAATCAGAAAGACCAGTATGGGTTCCTCAGTGGCCCCTGACTGAAGAAGATACAAGCAGCCCATGACCTGGTCAAGCAACAATTAGCGTAAGGACATATACAACCTTCTGTATCTCCTCATAATACTCCCATTTTTGTCATCAAAAAAAAATCTTGTAAGTGGAGATTACTGCAAGATTTAAGAGCCATTAATAATGAAAAGGTTATTATGGGACCTGCTCAATCGGGGATTCCTCAATTGTCTGCTTTGCCAAAAACCTGGTATGTTTTAGTCATAGATATTAAAGATTTTTTTTTCAATTCCAATTCATCCTGAGGATAATCCACGTTTTGCATTTACTATCCCTGCACTGAATCATGAAGGTCCTGATCAGAGATATGAATAAAAAGTACTCCCTCAAGGGATGGCTAACAGCCCAATTATGTGTCAAATTTATGTTAACAAAGTAATCCAGCCACTTAGAAATCAAAATCCTGAACTACAAATATTTCACTATATGGATAATGTATTATTAGCACACAAAGATAAAAACACATTGCTAGAATGTAATGCCACACTCACAAACTTATTAAAAAATTATAATCTAGAGATATCAATAGATAAAGTACAATTAAATTTTCCAATTAATTATTTAGGAGTTTTATTATCCTCAACCGTGGTTTGTCCACCAAAAATTCAAATACGAGTAGTTCAACTCAAATCACTTAACGACTTTCAAAAGTTATTAGGAGACATAAATTGGATAAGGCCTTATCTAGGTATACCAACAGGAGAGTTGGGACCTTTATTTAATATCCTAAAAGGTCCATCAGATCCAAATTCACCCCGAATGTTAATGCCTGAAGCAAGAAAGGCATTAAAAATCATTGAAAAATATATTGAAAATAGGCATTTGGATAGAATTGATATAAGTTTGCCTTTATTATTTATTGTACTACCAACAAAAAATATTCCTACAGGAGTATTTTGGCAAGAAGGTCCATTATTATGGATACATATATCTTATTCTCCTAACAATATTCTTACTAGGTATCTTGAGGCTATAGGACAATTAATACTCAAAGGAATAAAAGCAGCAAAGGGAGTGTTTGGAATTTCTCCCAATAAAATGATTACTCCATAAACTATGAATCAAATTGATGAGTTAGCTAATGAGTTAAATACTTGGGCAATAATCATGTGCAAATCTAATGTTTCATTTGATAACCACTTACCATCTAATCCTTTATTGTCTTTTTGGTCATCGCATCCTGTAATTTTTCCAAAAATGACAAGAAAAACACCTATCATGAATGCTCCAAATATATTCACTGATGGGTCAAATAATGGTACAGCAGCAATAGTTACACCTGATCAAACTTTTACATTTTTAGTACCCAAACAATCAGCTCAAAAGGTAGAGCTTAATGCAGTATTACAAGCTTTTGTTATGTTTAAAGATTCTGTATTTAATTTATTTTCCGATAGTATATAGTTAATGCTATAGTATCCCTTGAAGATGCTGGTAGGATTTCCCCTTCCTCTACTGTTTTCTCTTTGCTTTCCACTATACAAAGTCTAATCTGGGACAGAAAAGATCCATTCTTTATAGGACATATCAGGGCACATACAGGATTGCCTGGAGCTCTTAGTTTGGGCAATGATTTAGCAGATAAAACTACACATGACATACATATTTTCCCTATACTAAAAGCATCTACAAATTTTCTTAAAAAGTTCCATGTCAATGCTAATACTTTACAAAAGTGGTTTAAAATAACTAAGGAACAAGCTAGACAAATGATAAAACTATGTCAACATTGTGTGACCTTTTTATCACAAGTTAATCTTGGAGTCAATCCTAGAGGACTGATACCTAACCATATTTGGCAGATGGACGTCACACACTTGCCAGAATTTGAAAAATTAAAATATTTGCATGTTACAGTTGATACTTCTTCTGGATTTTTGATGGGCTCCCTTCGTGCAAGAGAAAAAACTAAAGATATTATAGCTCATTGCTTACAAAATTTTGCCACTGTGGGCATTTCAAAACGGTTAAAAACAGATAATGCCCCTGGTTATAATTCTACCTCTTTAAACAATTTTGCTCAACATTTGGCATTGCTCATATAACAGGAATCCCATACAATCCACAGGGACAAGACATAGTTGAAAGAACTCATCAAACTATTAAAATGTACTTATTAAAGCAAAAAGAAGGAATTGGGAAGGAGTATATATTCCCCAAAGTTAAACATAAAGTAACCCCTTTTACTCTAAACTTTTAAAATTTGGATTCATCAGGGCTTAGTGCTGCAGAAAGGCAGATGTGTCCAAAAAATGTACATAAGCCCAAGGTAATTTGGAAGGATATTCTAACAGGACGATTAAAAGGTCGTGACCCAGTAATTGTCTGGAGTCGGGGGGGTCTGTTTATGTGTTTCCACAGGGAGAACAGCAGCAGATTTGGATTCCAGAGAGAATAACTAAAGCGATTTTTTTCTTTCTTTCTTTTTTTTTGAGAGAGAGTGAGAGAGAATTTTTTAATATTTATTTTTTAGTTCTTCGGCGGACATATCATCTTTTGTTCTGCTGAGGATCGAACCCGGGCTGCATGCATACCAGGTGAGTGCGCTACTGCTTGTGCCACATTTCCAGCCCTAACTAAAGCGATTTCTACAGACCAAAAAGAAGATGATTTGGCTCAAATCTATAACAGCTGATATCCAGAATTCCAGTTTGGCTACCCTTACATCTGCAACAGAACCAGGATGCTCTTTTCAATGTCTATTTTATTATTGCCCTTTCCCACATCTTGAAGTTTTATTTTGTTTTTTGAGCTCATACAGACCTAGGTTAATGTTTTGCTGATCAGTTCTATTTTTTGACTATAGAGTTTTTAAACATTGCAATGGAGATTTCACCTGTAAAAAGTTATAAGGCCTTTACTTGTTATGTGTTGTGTGCACACTTGTTTTTTATGTTGTATGTTTGTATGTACGTATGTCCATGTATCATATATGATGAGCACTCATGAAAAACTGGATTCAAAATTTTTTTCCACGTGATTTAAAAGGTTTATTTTAAATTGGGTAAACAACTGTTGAGGATTCTTTTAATATGTGAAAAAAAAAAGTAGATTAACAGATCTGTTTGTTTACTTTCACCTTTTCTTTTCATTATATTTAATAATTCTCTTCAAGATAATGTAAATTGTTAAGAAAATTGTTTTCTTTTAGTGCCTTCTGCAATGTTACATAATTGCCAGAATTCGTATCTTCTTCCCAGTGCCGGTGAAGACAAAGATAAAACCAATCTACAGATTCTGCAATAGCCATCACTGAACTGCTTGCAGAACTTGCCTGGACTATGTATCACTTGTATGCATTGTGAACTCACCTGTATGCATTGTGAACTATCTGTTGGTGCAGTGACTTGTGGTAGTGTTGGGGTCTTTTTGCTGATGATGTCATCGGTGGTACAATTTTTCCAAAAGAAGCCGTCAATTGGCTTGGTGTGTCTTCCTCCCTTCTGCTTGTCATGATCGTTCAGCTAAAATTTGGGGGCCAACAGAGGTGAGGCAAAGAACCCCACCCCCCTGCTGGTACAAAGACCTATCCATAGGTGTGGCTGTATACTGGACCAGTAGTCAGTGACGGGTAAGATCCAATTGCAAGGGTACCACCCTAAGATGGGTAAGAACCTCACCCCCCTCCCCCACTGGTACAAAGACCTATCCACAGGTGTGGCTATATATTGGACTGGTAGTCAGTGATGGGTAAGATCCAATTGCAATGGTACCAACTTAAGATAACGGGTAAGGACCATATGTACTATTGGACAACCTAAGGCAGGCACGGTCCCTAAGCCACATGCTTGTTGTTTAAACAGAGAGGGGGATATTTTGAGAGCCACAGCTGAAGGGGCCCCAGCAAACTTTCAGACTGCCAGCTAATGATTGAATCACAGTGGTCCCAGTAAATTCTAGGTGATTGGCTCCTCTGCGGTGATGCTCATTGGGCTGTTTCCCTGCCCTTTCAGACTTCGGAGCTGCTCATTGGGGGACTTTTTTGGCTCCGCCCACGTGACCCCGCCAATCAACCTCAAGAGCAGGAGGAGTGGGGGAGGTTGAGAGGCTTGTGAGAAGCCGGTGGTGGCAGTTGGGCTCTGAAGGTTTTTTCCTGAGGAGCTTTTTTTGTTTGCCATGTGTGGTTCTAAAAATAAAGTTCGTTTCTTTTGACAAGTGGCTCTTGAATTGTGACCAGCCAGACTGCGACAACCTACCTGTGGTTAATTTAGGTTTACCTTGCTCTTCTTTCTCTGGTTTTCTGAAGTGGCAGTTTCATTGGTTGCTTTTAGCTCTTCTTTTCTGAAATATGTGTTGGATGACTTAGACACCACTACATCGCCACCTCCGGTGTTCTCTATGAATTTCCTATGATGGACTTTTACATTTTTTTCTTTCAAAATGGTCACCTTTTCTCTTGAGTCACCTCTTTGTCCTGTGTCTATTCAGAGCCCTGTGTTTCATGTCCCCTTCCCTGGAAGCTTTTCAGTTTTTTCTGATCTGATTTCTGGTTTAGCTCTCATGTTCTTTGAGCATGCATGGGATTTCACTGGAGGTGCACTTGTAGGGGTGTGGTTTATGTCCTGTAGAGTGTTGCTGTGACCCTGAGACCTCAGTGTGCTTCCTGTTTGGTTGAAGGTCCATGAAGCCCTCCTGTCTGTATCATTGTCCTGACAGATTTGGGCTGATGTCTCTGAGGATAATTGTGGGTTCTTCATTGTTTGGGGTGGTTCTGTATGGTTTCAGTCCTTGAGTATGCTTCTGTGTAAGTGGCAGGGACATTTTCTTTTTTTCTGTTCCTTCACTGTGCAGACATCATAGCATGCTTACAGATGTGAATGGTGGCCTCTTTCACATGCAGACTGTATGGGATAGTTCAGAATTCTGGGTTACAAACTTGTTGCTTTACCACACTGTGGAAGAGCTTCTGCCTTAGGTTTGTTTGCACCACCTTTGCTACAGGCACAAATAATCACTTTCACCACAGACAACCATTGCATATGTGGCCCAACCTTGATCAAAATGTACTTGAGCAGAACATTGGTATATGTCTCATGACTGTACATCATGGTAGTGAACTGGCTGCTGTTAAGAAAAGTTTGACAATCATTGGACATTCATTGTTACTGTGAGACTTAGAAAAATAACACCTGCTGTTTATTAAGAAGATTGTTTTGAGAGTTATAAAATTTGTAAAGCTGTTGTTTGGAGAAGGTGATATTTTTTTTTCTTTAGAGAGAGGGGAGAATTTTTAAAAATATTTATGTTTTAGTATTCGGCGGACGCAACATCTTTGTTTGCATGTGGTGCTGAGGATTGAACCTGGGCCACACACATGCCACGCGAGCGCGTTACCGCTTGACCCACATTTCCAGCCTATGGTGACATTTTTGGGTCATAGAGTTACTTCTAAGACACGTGCCATCTTTCCACTTACCTCAATCTGCTTTGACAGTAACCACAAAAAATTATCAAATTGTTGTGTTTATTAATATATAAATTAAATTATTCAAATAGAGAACTCATGTTTGTTTTGGTCATTTAATAGTGAGGTAGTTGACTAAATTTGTTCTGGAGTAAAGCACCTGCAAACTTCTAGTTGTTCTTAGTGTAATCACACAGAATGAGCTCAATCTCCAGTTAACACATTGTGACCACCTGTGTGAAATGTTGTCCAAGTGTTGTCTATGAAAGAATCTCCTTAGTGACCCCATGCCCAGAGGGTGGGAGTGGGGGCTTGTTCTAGGCATTTCTTTAAGTATAGAACAATAGACCTTCAGAGGAAACAAGACATCAGTAAATACCATGTTGCCTATATTAACCTTGTAGGTACAGGGAGCCACTGTCGTTGACAGGATCTCTCTCAAATGCTTAGTTTCATGCTTCCTGCATTTTTCTACTCATCACCTTTCTTTTCTAAAGATAAGTACTATCAGAAGTGCTTATGTTAGCTCTGTACCACACAGGACATTTGTAGGACATGTAATAGAGGTGCAACCATTAAAAAAGTTAGGAGTGATCTGGGAGCCTGCCTTACTTCCTGTGAACTCACCAAAGGAAGGGTATAAATCACTATGATGTTTGCCTTCTGAGTAGCCAATTTTTAGTGTTGGAATGGGTGTAAGAAATTGAGTGCAGTAAAGATTTGATGGACCAAATCATGAAATTAATCAGGAGGCCAGGGAATAATGTGAACATCATGCATGTTGAGTGCAGATTTCTCATGCTTTCATTCTCTCCTGGCCTCCACTATACATTTGTGGGATATTTCAGATCTCAGAGACCTTTGAGGATGTGGCTGTGAACTTCACCAAGGCTTTTCTGGATGCTTCCCAGAAGAACCTTTACAGAGATGTGATGCGGAAAGTCCTCAGAAACCTGGCTTCTATAGGTAATAATGATGGTTTTAAATATTAATCAAATAGAGAACCTCATGTTTATTTTGGTCATTTATGTAGAAGGTGAAAAGGAAATCAGTTGGTGAATTATTGAAGTATAAATGGCACCTAAAATTTGGCAAAGCATTTCTAGGTCCTAAATATTCGTAAAGATTGTTATGTTGTCTCATTTTAGGAAACAAGTGGGAAGACAAGACCACTGAAGATCAGATTGAAAATTGTGGAAGCAACCTAAGGTAACTGTACTCACAAGAGGAATTTGTGAGGGAATCTGAGAACTGTCATATAATTTTTAATGCAAACCAACCAAAGAAGTATGCATAATTTGAAATGTATTTATTTTTATAATATTTTTTACCAGAAATATATACTTATCTGTAACAGGTATTCAGTCTTTTCAAAGTATTTGACATGCAAAAAGGACTATGAAATTGCATATGTGAATATGACTATGTGAATAATAGCCATAGAGAAGCTGTGTTGCAAAGAATTGTTTTCTTTCAATCTCTTTATTTTCAGGCAAATTTAACAAGTCAGAAAATCTAGCTTTTACTTGATGTTGGTAGAAATGTAAAGACCTATAAATAAATAGAAAACTGTGAATGAGTTAGGTATCAATTATGTGCTGGTCACTTCTTCTACAAAGAATTCCTATGGTAAACTTCAAACTTTCTTCACAGAATAGTGTGGGGAAACCTTCAAATTGATTTCAATTCTTAACCAAAGACAAATTTTAATAGAGTAAATTCATGTGACTTCATTATGTGTGCAAAAGATTTCATATGTCCTTCTTTCCTTCATAGGCACATCACATCTCACTCTGGACACAAATAATATAAGCATGAAGAATGTGAAGAGAAGCCATGTGAATTTAAACAATATAGGAAATCTCTGGTTTCTCTCAACATTTGTTCACACACAAATGTTGTTACAAACTGGAGATAGACCACATGAAAGTACAGTACGTGGGAAAGTCATCAGTTCTTCCAATGACATTTAAAGACATGAAGAAACTCATACTGGGTGGCAACCCTATGAAAGTCAACAATGTGGTGAAGCCTCTTCTTCTCTCCCAGGTGTTCAAAGACACATGATAACACACAGTGGAGGTAAACCTTTTCAATGTGAGGTATGTGGGAAAGCCTTTCATTTCTCCTCTTTATTTAGAAGACGTGAAAGAACTCATTCTGGAGAGAAATTCTATGAATGTAAACAAGATATTCGAACCTTTATTTCACAGACAAGTCTTCAAAAGCACAGGGTCACACACACAGGGAATGCACATTTCAAATGTAAGGTATGTGGGAAAGACTTTGCTTATCCCAGATTACTTAGAAAACATCAGAAAACACATACTGGAGGGAAGCCCTATGAATGTAAGCAGTGTGGCAAAGCCTTTGCTAGATCTGGTGACCTTCACATACATGAAAGAACTCACACTGGAGAGAGGCCCTATGAATGTAAGTGGTGTGGAAAAGCCTTCACTCAGTCCTCTCACCTTCACTCACATGAACAAACTCATACTGAAGAGAAGCCCTATGAATGTAAGCAGTGTGGCAAAGCCTTTGCTAGATCTGGTGACCTTCACAGACATGAAAGAACTCATAGTGGAGAGAAGCCCTATGTATGTAAGCAGTGTGGCAAAGCCTTTACTACATCCCGTCAGCTTCATGAACATGGAGGAACACATACTGGACAGAAGCCTTATGAATGTAAGCAGTGTAGAAAAGCCTTTGCTAGATCTAGTCACCTTCAGATTCATGGAAGAACACACACTGGAGAGAAGTCCTATGAATGTAAGCAGTGTGGAAAAGCCTTTGCTAGATATAGTCACCTTCAGATTCATGGAAGAACACACATTGAAGAGAAGCCCTATGAATGTAAGCAGTGTGGAAAAGCCTTTGCTACATCTAGTTGCCTTCAGATTCATGGAAGAACACATACTAAAAAGAAACCCTTTGGATGTCAACAATGTGGAAAAACATTTGCTTCATCCCGTTATCTTCACATACATGGAAGAATGCATACCAGAAAAAAGCCCTATGAATGTGTACAATGTGGAAAAGCCTTTACTTCTGCCTCTTACCTTCAGATACATAAACGGACTCATACTGGAGAGAGGTCCTATGAATGTAAGCAGTGTGGCAAAGCCTTTGCTAGATCTTGTGCCCTTAGCAGACATGAAAACACTCATACTGGAGAGAAGCCCTATGTATGCAAACAATGTGCAAAGCCTTCACTCAGTCCTCTTACCTTCACTCACATAAACAAACTCATACTTGAGAGAAGCCTGATGAATGTCAACAATGTGGAAAAGCCTACACTACTGCCTTTTACCTTCAGATGCATAAACACACTCATACTGGAGAGAAGCCCTAAGAATGTAGGCAGTGAGGCAAAGCCTTTGCAAGATCCAGTCACCTTAACAGACATGTAAGAATGTATACTGGAGAGATGCCCAATGAATGTCAACAACGTGGAGAAGACTTTGCCACATCTTGTCTGCTTCACACATGTGAAATAACACATACTGTATAGAAGTCATATGCATGAAAACAATTGGTAAACTCTTTTGTTATTAATGTTTCACTCATATACATGTAGAAAGTTTACTGGAGAAAAATCCTTTGAATGTGAAATATGGTAAATCACATTTCATATCATCCTCAAAGACAAGAGAGACTCACACAGCTGAAAATGTGTGTGTGTGTGTGTGTTTGTGTGTGTGTGTGTGTGTGTGTGTGTGTATGAATGTGTGTGTGTGTGAGAGAGAGTGATCCATCAATCAATCGATCCACTGGGGATTCAGCCTGGTGGTGCTCTACCACTGAGCTACATTCCAGTTCCGTTTTACTTTTTATTTTGAGACAGGGAGTAGCTGAGTTTCTTAGGGTCTTCCTAAGCAGCTGAGGCTAGCCTCCAACATTGATTCTTCAGAATCAGCCTCTCGAGTCTCAGGAATTAAAGGCATACACCAACACATCCAACTGAATAACTCTTTAAATGTGAAAAATGTCACAAATCATTCCCTTGTCCCTGTTGCCTTCAAAGCCATTTCACTCACATTGAAAAACAATCCCTCTGAATTTGGGGGATTTGCTACATTCTGTCAGCTTCATTTCCTTTCTTATATATGAAAACATTCATGCAGAGAAGCCCTGTGAATGTGAGAAATGTGGGAAATCTTCTAGTTTTCTCATTTTTTTCCTAAGGACTGGGAATATTGTTTTGGAATAAAAAGAATAAATCCTATGCAAGTAAGAAATATAAAGGGTTCAGCTGTTCTAGTTTTGTTCAGTTGTATGAAAGGACTCATACTGTAGAAAATGCTGAGGATAAGCCATGTGGGGCAGTATTCAGCTTTGAGAGTTTTCTCCAAAGGCACAAAAGAATTCAAATCTGTGAAAATCCCCTTTCTATCTTTAAAAATTGCAGTAACACTTTCAACTGTCCAGGTCCCTTTGAACAGCATTTAAGAAATCACACTGGAGAAAAGCCCTGTATGTAGAAATGTGGTGAGAACTTTGCTTGTTTCAGATCCATTTGAATTTGTTCAGACATGAGGAAAATTTTATTTTATTTCATTTTATTTATTTATTTTGAGATAACCACTGTAGCTGTGTGAAAATGGTGTGTGCCTTCATTTCTTTTTTTTCTTTATTTTTTTTAAGTACTCAGAGAAAACAAAACTACACCCTGGGTTGGAGGGGAACATTGCATCAGCATGAAGATTTGAAAGAAACATGTTTCTCTGGGTTAAATCTCTCTTATTGTTAGATTCCATTTTTCCATATTTTAAGTATTTTGTGTCTGATGTTTTATTACATATTGTGTATGTTAGTTTAGGCCTCTCTACTCCAGCCTTTGGTACAGATTGGTGAAATGGCCCTTCTGAACTTTTTTCCTCTCTTTCTTTGTTCATATTTCACCCAGGAGTGCTCTAGCACTGAGTTTCTCCACAGTCCTTTTAATTGTTATTTTTTGAGATGGGGTGAGGCTGGCAGCTGGGACTATAGGGATGTGTCTGTGTACCCTGCAGCTGCCCTCTTTTTTTGACTTGATTGCTTATTGATCTATTGATGACTCTGGGACAATCACTCTTGTCACTTGTGCTTGTTATAAGGCTCATGTATTGTGCTGTATGTAGGCACATTAAAGAGAATTATAAAACAATGTCATTTGTGTATATTGTTTAGAGAGGCGCTTTCTCAAAATATATTTTGCCCTATACTTGAGTTGCTTTCTTATTTCTATTCCCAGTCCTGGGGACCAAATCTTGCCTTGTGCATGCTAGGCAGGCATTCTAGCACTGAACGCTTCATAGCTCAGGTGGTGAGTTTGCTGCAGCTGTGAGTGTGGACCCCACAAATAACCACATCAGCAGATGTAGCTCTGCAGGTGTTTCCTCCACAATTGCAGCTGATCTCTTCCTTTTTAAAGGTCTTTTATACCAGTGAATTTTTTTTAAAAAACTACATCCAATTTAGGTTTTCTCCCCATTAATAATACTTAGGTGGAATATGCCAGAAAACCCAGGCTTGATTTTTCTCTGTGTTTTAGAGTACCTAAGTAGGCCTGGAAAAAATTGTGTGATGTTTTTTTTAACACACACTACATGACCAAAGGCTTGGTAAGGAGCATCCCATTCTGATGTCCTAATATAGCGGCTCTCCCTTCTCCACCAAATAATCTTAAATAAGCTTCTTAAGAGACCTTCACCATAATTTTCTTTCAACAGAATGTCAGAAAATGATTTTGCAAATATCTCAATGTGGGTTATAACACAGACTTCTGCTTTTGTGGCAAAGCTTGGAAGACCTCTGACCAATCTTACAAGTGGTACAGAAAGCACTTTCTGTGAACTAATCAAAACAACAACAACAAAACCTTTATGTATACCAATACAAAAAATATAAACCTCCATCCGTGTCCCACTGGATGTAAATAAAGATCAATGTAATTCCAAGCAGTGAACCGAAAAAATTTAAGTGATACCCCTCAGAACCTAATCAATGTGCTCCTGGAACATTCCTTGGGTGTCTAGCCTCATGTGCCCTACATCACTAATAAAGCTACAGCCTCCAATCAGGTTATATTGTGCAGTACTTGCTGTGGAGTGGGCTGTTTCTGCTCAGGCTAAAGGATTCAGTTACTTGTCCCAAAGATTCAAAGCCTCCTGAGCAAAACCTCACCCACAACCTATTCAGGTGTCATGGATCATGTGTGATTATTGGTAAGAGTTCCTTACATACATGTGTCCAAATGTTGAAGTTTGCCAACATGCCAAAGATGGGTTGATTGTCACTGCTATCTCTGTTCCAGTCTTTTGCTGTGTCTTAGTGCTCATTTGGAAAGGAAGGCAAAAAGAGTGTGCTGTGGCCCTTCTTTTTTTCATAAATACAGCAAAAGCCATCCAGTAAAACTTCATCTTTAAAAGATAGTTTTGAACGCTTCCCAAAATTTCCAAAAACTTTCTTTGCAGCCAATGAGTCAGTGTGGCAATTTCCTAGTTTTACAACTTTGATTTAGAAGAAATATTGAATAGAGGTGTGTGAGCACTTGACACAGTCTGGACTTCTTTGTAATAAATCCATTTGCCAAAGGCAGTAGTTGCAGGCTTGCTCCTAGGCAGTGTGAGGGACTGGAGTGAATGCAGCTGTTTTGGGGTGTGGGCATTGTTTGTAGGAGTTCAGTCTTGGTGAGTACATCAGTGTAGGAATCAGACTTATAGGAAGGCTACAGAATCTCCTGACAGAACCTGCCTGTCGCTTTTGGACAGTAGTGTTGTCATGTGAGCTGGCAGGTAGGTGGCTACCTTCTGATGGATTTGGGTTTGTAGCTAAGCAAATAGTGAGAATGTACAATGATTAAATGAGAATTAAAATATTCTTTGTCATACCGAAGACATAATTTGGGGGCCTGTCATAATACCAAGTAACCTCTTGGATCTTGAACCACATATTTTCCTTCATGTATGCATTTTCTTACAAACATTTGTTGTGTGATGCTTATGTGGAACAAACTGAGATAAAATGGAGAGGTTTATTTAATGGTGCAATGTACTAGAAGTTTTAAAGACTTGCAGTAGGCTTAGATTCCAATATTGTTAAAATTTTATGAAAGACTCTGAAATTCTCAAATTCTTGAGAATCCTCAGGTGCTTGCGCATATACCTGAAGTACCAGTGGCTCAAGATTCTGAGGCAGGAGGATTGTGACTTTTTTTCACTATTTTTAAGGAGAAAGAATTTTTTAATATTTATTTTTTAGTGTTCAGTGGACACACCATCTTTATTTTATTTTTATGTGGTGCTGAGGATTGAACCTAGCACCCCATGCATGCGAGGTGAGCACACTACAATTTGAGCTATATCCCCAGCCCATCTTTTCATTAAAAAAAAAATATATATATATATATATATATATATATATATAATTTTTTTCCCTAAGAATTAAACTTAGTTCCTCCCACATGCTAGGCACATTGTCAACCACTGAGCCACAACCTTAGCCCAAGGATTGTGATTTGAGAGGTGGCCCCCCTGGATAACAAGGAGTAAAGAACTCAGTGAGACCCTGTGTCTAACAAGTAACTCAAATAATAAATGAAAACAAGACTAGGAGGTGGCTGAGTGGTTGAGTGCCACTGAGTTCAGTTCCCAGTATCCCCAAGAAAAATGAATTAGAAACCAAGTTTTAATAAACCATATGATGGGTGGATGGGCTTGTCCATTATATTGTTTTCTTCTTTGGATTCTCAGGCATGGTTTATTAATTCAGGAACTCTGTAAAATTCACCAATTCAATTAAAATTAAGTGTATGATTTTTAAAAAGTAATGATGTAGCAAGGTCCATGAGGAGCAGCTTTCTGCTCTGGGAACCCTCTGTAATTAGTAGTCATCACAAGTGGCCATAATGTCCTCATCATAAAGAGTTTGTGAAAGCTTCTATTTTGCAGGAGTCTCTGAAGGTGCTAAACGTGCCTGTCTTTTCAGAGCCTTTTGGTAGAGGAATTCCATATGGAGGTCTCTGATTTATAGATAATGTCATTGAGGAGCTCAAATAAAACTGATAATTGAAGAACACATTACCACCTGGTCCAGTGCAGTCTAAAAGGTGTCAGATTATCCTGTCTTTAAGGAATGTCAAGCAACCTTGGAGAAGGATGTCAGCAATTTACGATGTGCTCCTGCAAAAAACGTGATGCTGTGAGTCTCTGCTCAGGTCATTTGTGAAAAGCTGATGAGTAGTTTGAGAATTTATTTGGTCCTGTTAGTGATAAGGACAATTTGCATTAGAATGCTATTAAAATAGAGAAAACAAATTTTAGCCAATTCTGAGGCCAAAAATATATACCAGTTGTTGATGAGATAGGATTAGTAACTTTCATTATATTTGGAATTGGGTATGGATACTTACAGACGGGACCAGATTATCAAAGTAGCAGTAATCTACCCAAGGCTAATGTTGAGATAGAGAATATCTGTATTTCTGTAGTTGGTATTTTATTTTCTCCTCTTTCATTATCAGTGACTATGTTTAAACATTTCAGGATGCCCAGAGAGAACTCTGATTTTTTCATATTTAATGAATTAGAAAATGTTAGACTATTAAATATTCTGAGAAGCACATTAGATTTTATAAGAATTTTTACTTTTTATGTACCTTGTTTTAACATATCAAAAAACATATGAAGTGATTTAATTAGAGATTGATGGTTTTTATTTATTTATTTTTGCTACTGGGGATGGCTGTGACAAGTGTGGTTAAACTAGCATGTTCTGTCAGGGTTTGATAGGACATTGGAAGAAATAAAGAGTCACACACGCAGAAGATGCAACATCTGGGATCGGGTGGAACACTGCTCTATGATGGAGCAGCAGGTCTAAAAAATTATATCAGGAGGGCTGGGGATGTGGCTCAAGTGGTAGCATGCTCACTTGGCGTGTGTGCGGCACTAGGTTTGATCCTCAGCACTACATAAAATTAAAATACAAGATGTGTCCACCAAAAATTTAAAACATATATTAAAAATTATCTCTCTATAAAAAAGGAAAAAAGAATTACACCAGCAATCTTTATTGTGTATCTTTCATTGATCATATTAAAGACTATGTAAGCATTATTCTTTGTATTTATGAAAGTTACAAAGTTAGCAACAGTATGCAGCTATTTTCTCAGTTACATTCTATAGTTGGAATGTGTAATGTTAAGAGAACCCTGCAGCTCTCAAGAAAGTCCATCCTTTAAAGTTTTTTTAAAGCTTCTTTTAAAACAGTGGAACTGGTGAACCATGTGGTTGACTTAGCAAGGAACTTTGTGTCTGAGAATAAGGTCAAAGCTGAAAAGTCTCCCACAACAGAGTCTTCCTAATGGAGAGCATTGCCATAGCAACCAGGCATCCTATACTTTTGCATAGAAACTTTTCCAGTCACCAAGCATGCCACTGCCATTAAGTCATTAGAGACCTCCATCTCAGACACTTGTCTCCCAATCACTGTCACTGGTCTCCACAGGGGATTGAACTCAAGGCTGCTTTACCACTGAGCTACACCCTCACCAAGGCTCCCCCTCTTTTCTTTTTCTTGAGACAGTGGTGGACTCGGTTGCCCAGGCTGACCTCACACTCATCTAAAAATGAAGCAATGTAGTCTCTGAACCTTTACCCCAATGGCAGTCACATTTGCTGGGAACACAGCTGAAGTGGTTCAATTAAAGTAATAACTTTGGTGGGAAGGGGGCGGCTCCGCCCCTCTGCAGGCCGCTTGGCCTGATCTGCCTGTGGTCACAGTTCCGCCTACATTGCAGGCAGGGGGGGGGGAGGGGGGGCCTTGCCCCTCAGCAGGCCGCTGGACCTGTTCTGCTGGTGGGTTGCACATCCACCTACCCTGCAGGAGCGTGGGGCAGCTCTGCCCCTCAGCAAGTTGCTTGGCCTGACCTGCCCAGTGGGTCCCAGGTCCGACTGCCTTGCATGTGCGGAGGAAGGGGGCGGCTCCGCCCCTCAGCAGGCCACTGGGCCTGATCTGCCAGTGGTCACAGTTCCGCCTTATATTTGATAAAGGGGCTAAAAGCATGCAATGAAGAAAGGATAGCATCTTCAACAAATGGTGCTGGGAAAACTGGAAATCCATATGCAACAAAATGAAACTGAATCCCTTTCTCTCGCCATGCACAAAAGTTAACTCAAAATGGATCAAGGAGCTTGATATCAAATCAGAGACACGGCATCTGATAGAAGAAAAAGTTGGCTACGACCTACATACTGTGGGCTCAGGCTCCAAATTCCTCAATAGGGCACCCATAGCACAAGAGTTAACATCTAGAATCAACAAATGGGACTTACTCAAACTAAAAAATTTTTTCTCACCAAAAGAAACAATAAGAGAGGTAAATAGGGAGCCTACATCATGGTAACAAATCTTTACTCCTCACTCTTCAGATAGAGCCCTAATATCCAGAGTATATAAAGAACTCAAAAAATTAGACAATAAGATAACAAATAACCCAATCAACAAATGGGCCAAGGACCTGAACAGACACTTCTCAGAGGAGGACATACAATCAATCAACAAGTACATGAAAAAATGCTCACCATATCTAGCAATCAGAAAAATGCAAATCAAAACCACCCTAAGATACCATCTCACTCCAGTAAGATTGGCAGCCATTATGAAGTCAAACAACAATAAGTGTTGGCGAGGATGTGGAGAAAAGAGTACACTTGTACACTGCTGGTGGGACTTCAAAATGGTGAGGCCAATTTGGAAAGCTGTATGGAGATTCCTGTTAAAGCTGGGCATAGATCCACCATTTGACCCAGCTATCGACCTTCTTGGACTATCCCCTGAGGACCTTAAAAGAGCGCACTATAGGGATACGGCCACATCAATGACTATAGTGGCACAATTCACAATAGCTAGACTGTGGAACCAACCTAGATGCCCTTCAGTAGATGAATGAATTAAAAAAAAAATGTGGCATCTATACACAATGGAGTATTATGCAGCACTAAGAAATGAGAAAATCATATAATTTGCAGGGAAATGGATGGCATTAGAGCAGATTATGCTAATTGAAGCTAGCCAAGCCCTAAAAAACACATGCCAAATGTCTTCTTTGATATAAAGAGAGCAACTAAGAGCAGAACAGGAGGGAAGAGCAAGAGGAAAAGACTAACAGTAAACAAAGACGAATGGGGGGAGAGAAAGGAAGAGAAAAGGGAAAACATATGGAAATAGCAGGAGACCTTCAATGATACACAAAATTATAAGAGGTTATGAGGGGCAAGAGGGAGGAAAAAAAGGGAGAGAATTGAACAACAGCAGAGGAGGTAGACAGGGAAGATGGGAGGGGAGGGGAGGGGGGATAGTAGGGGATAGGAAAGGTAGCAGAATACAACAGTCACTAATATGCCATTATGTAAAAATGTGAGTATGTAACAGTTGTGATTCTGCAATCTGTATTTGGGGTAAAAATGGGAGTTCAAAACCTAACTGAGTCAAATGTATAAAAGATGATATATCATGAGCTCTGTAATGTTTTGAAAAATTAATGAAAAAAGGGAAAAAAAGAAAATTAAAAAAAATAAGTAATAACTTTGGAATTCTATGGGATGGGACTACTGTTTCCAATTCATTCTACCAGGCCTGGTAGAAATTTGCAAGTCCATTTTTATGTCTCCAGATCATAAGAAAAAATATTTTTTTTCAAATTTTCACCGATGTACCAATATCAACAGACCCTAAGTACTTGGTAATGAGGGCAGGAGTTATGGGAAACTTGTTGGAATTGTGTGGATCCATCCTGCCTTCTGATTTGTCTTCCTATTTTCTCTCTCACTCCTTTTAGTACAAGGGGTTCTTAACCACTAAGCCACATTCCCAGACCCTCTTTCATCCCCATGACAGTAAAATGCATATATATATATACACTTTGGTATATCATACTTGTACATGTTGCAGAATCATATTAGGCATGTAGTCAAATATATATACATCCAGTAATGATGTCTGTTTCAATCTACTACTATCTTTCCTATTCCCACATCCCTCTTTCCTCTCTCTCATTACTTTCCTCAACCTAATGTAAGATAAAGTCATTCTGCCTCAATGCCCCCTCCCTCCTGAATTAGCATCAGCATAATAGAGAAAACATTTGTCTTTGATTTTTGCGAGACTGGCTTATTTCACTAAGCATGATATTCTCCAACTCCAACCATTTACTAGAAAATGCCATAATTTTAGCCTACTTTCAACCTGACTAATATTTCATTGATTATATATACTGCATTTTCTTTAAACATTCATCTTTCGAGAACCACCTAGGTTGGTCCAAAGTCTAGCTATTGCAAGTTGAGCTGCTATAAACATTCATGTGGCTGCTGAGGAGGTCATACATGTGAAAATATTTTTCAAAACAACAAGTTGCTGAGCAGGAGAGAATATTTTACATTACATATTTAATTATTTCATAGTATTCAGAATATAAAAGGAACTCTAGTGACTCCATAATAAAATGATGAACAAATTAAAAAATGAATTCCGAGTTCTGAACCCCTCAGATATTTCTGCTACTCTTTATGGTATTTTTTTGAGAATGATCTTCAAAATGCTAATTGTTACTTTTTGCTCCCAGTCATCTGGAATTTTCTAGAGAAAGTTTCTAGTCATCTGCACTAGGCCTAAGTTCCAGTGGTTTTGCTAACTTCTGTTGGTGGAAGAATTGTTTCTCTCTCAACTCATTTATAAGTATCAAAGGGGAAAATTAAACAAACAACCGATAGACTCAAGAATATTTCAGCACTTTCTGAGCCCTGTCTTACCCTTGTTCATCCCAGTAATAATTCCAGGCCTTCCAGTTTTTTTCAGAAGTAGTTTCTCCATGTACTGAGCATCTAAAATTAGTGACTTCTGTTTCAGAGAGTGTATCCCAAACATCCAATTTCTATAAGCAACAGAGACTGAGCATGTGCAAATATTCATACATTACAAATAGTTGGATTTGCATTGTTTGTAACTACTTCCAAAAACTAAAATTTGCAGCAGTAGTGTTAAAATTGTATTAGAAATTACAGATTCCTGTTTCACCACAGAAAATACAGTACACTCTTCTTCTAGCTACTTGACAGCCTGGAATATAACACACTTGCCTCAGAAATTTAATGCATCAGTCAAATGAAAACTTTCCTTCACCCTAAGCAGTCTTGTCAGAATGCGTATGATAAAAATCTGAAATGTAGGGGCTGGGGTTCTGGCTCAGTTATAGAGTGCTTCCCTAGCACATGGGAGGCACTGTGTTCAAGCATCAGAACCACATAAAAACAAATAAATAAAATAAAAGTTATTTGTCTATATGACTAGTAAATAAATAAGTAAAATATTTAGAAGTAAAAAACAAAAATCTGAAAGTTAGTAGGTAATCCAGAGCATATGAGCATGGATATAAAGATTCACTTGTAAAAATGCTGGTGAGAATATAAATTGAGTAAAGTTATTTTTGAAAATGGTATTAAGGTTCTTCAATAAGTTAAAATAAAAATGTCATATGATTCAGTAGTAGTAATTCTGGGTATGTATCTAAAAAAATTGGAGTCATTAGATAATAGAAAAGACTATATTTTCATTGTAGTATTTTTTACAGAACCTGGTAAAAGACCTGAAGTACCTTTAAGGTAAATGGTAGGTTGGGCATGGTGCCACATACCTGTATTCCCAGCAGCGTGGGAGGGTGAGACAGGAGAATCATGAATTTAGAGCCAGTCTCAGCAAATCAATGAGATCTTGTCTGTAAACAAAATATAAAAAAGGAGCTGGTGATGTAGCTCAGTGGTTGACTAGCTCTGATTTCAACACACAGCATAATAAATAAATAAATAGGCTCAACACATTGACCCTATGCTATATTTTCCAAGAAGCAATTTACTTGCACCCTTTCTGGATTAACTGGACAGAATGTGTTACATTCGTTAACAAATTATTATCTGCAGAAGAAATGCAGTTTCAAAATAATGTTTGCAAGAGGAACACAAGTTACACTAAAGGGGAGACTTTTGTTACCTTGTTAAAGACCAGATTGTGGAACTCAGGGAAATAAAGATAATTCCTACTAACCATAAAATCTGCCAGAGTTCATGATTAAGAATTCAATTATAAATCATGAACATGAGGCTAATTAACCTAAAGTTTTCATGGCACTGGATACTTAAGAGTTTGATATTATCCTGCTTTCAGGCCAAAGTCAAGAAGTGTACCTTGGAAGGATTCTTTAGAATCTTTTTTTAGATCTCTAATGAAATTGGAGAGAAGGAGAGCCATGCTCTTCTCTTTACAGAGAGGACACATTCTCTCTTTTCAAAGTGTCACCTTTTTCTTCCTTCTCATCACATCATTGTGTCTGCTTTTTTCCTCATGTGAAATGCTTATAAAGAGAAAGCAAAATCTATAACCTGTCATCTAGTTCTTGGAGAAAAAATTAGAAATACTGCATCCATTTGAAATATAGCATAAAAATAGTTGATGAGGCAAAGGGGGAATGCTGGCATTAAAATTTTGAACAGAGCTGAGTTCAGTGGTGCACTCCTGTAATCCCAGGGTCCTGGAAGGCTGAAGCAGAAAGATCCTGAGTTCCATGCCAACTTCAGCAAGGGAGAAGTGCTAAGCAAATCAGTGAAACCTCTTTCTTTAAATAAAATACAAAATATTGCTGGGGATTTGGCTCAAGGGTCGAGTGAGCTAATAAGTTCTAGAATGACTTGTTTTCCAGTGACAATAAATTGACCCATTATAGGCTGGAACTCAAGATTCAATCACAAGTTCTACAGAAGTCATATTGAAAATAGCTGGTGTCTTATAGATAATGTGGTTAAGTTGTTCCTGCACCCTCTGTCTGATAGGGTCACAGCATGGGAGATGCCGTGGCAGAGCTACACCATTTCGAAACTGAAACCATGTGGAGGGTTAAATGTATTGTTTATGATACTCATAATATGGAAAATAGGGTATACATCAATCAATAATAAAAGTACATGTTAACGGAAATGACAGGAAAATTTCCAAAATGAGACTAAAGATACAATTAAGACATGCCTGGAGATGTGTTTTAAAATCTCTCAGGATTGAAACAATAGTGTTATTCCTCAAAAATTTATGAAGAAAAGCTTACAAATCTCAAGGTTCTTGAGAAAAACTTAACAATTTGCACTAAGCCCCACATTCTAAATCTATAATATGTGCAACATACATTTCCCCGCACTAACAGGCCCTCCTTTGCCTTACACAGGAATTCATAAAAATGGGAAACACATTGTTAATATTAATGGTAAATGGGTTGTGTTGAAGAGCCTGCTCTTTTGTTAAAGATTACAAAAACATAGAAATAGTTGTATTTTGAAAAAGTATCAAAGAAAGTCTTAAAAGAAAGCAGTTAAATAGGTCATATGAAAAAGAAAATTACCTTTTAAATTAAAAATAGAATAATATAAAATTAATATACATAAATTTTGGAAGCACTTCAGAAAAGTGCTTTTAAGTAATAGGCTTTAACTACTTTAAGTGTTTTATTGGGACTTTAGAAGTAAGAAATCTTACCAATAATCATAGGTATGCTTTAAAGTTAAAGGTTAATGATATAATTATCTGTATGCTTTAAAATTAAAAGCTATTAATAGGTCGAGGTACATGTAGTCGAGATGTGTAGTCTAGCACTTATTGATTGAGGTGAAAATGTAAAAGCTTAATCGTGATTGGCTAAGGTTACAGGAAAATATTTTAAACAATGTACTCGATATCTTAGGTGACTAATATATATCTGAAAATATTGCACTTTTCTGAAGTGCTTCCAAAATGTATGTATATTAATTAATATATATCTGAAAATATTTAATTCTTAAAAATTATGTAAGTCAAAGAAATTTTGAGCTTTGAAGCTATCCATTAACTACATGAAAAAACACATGTAAAAAATGTTTAAAAATTAAGGCCCCTCTAGGGGCAGCGAGTACTTCCTAAGGCTGCTCATAACTTGCAGCTATAGTCCTGTCTCCTCTTCTTTCACCTAAGCCACTCATCCTTCAGAATCCCTGGATCTCTGGTAGCTAGGGCTTAACCTAAACAATGGAGATTTAATTTTTTTCTTTTAAAATTAATGTTGAGTTTGTTTATGGGCTGTATTGAAATATATATAAAATCTGTGATTTGTGCTCATATTCTCATAGTACCCCTCATAATCCTACCAATATGCTCAAGGCAAAATTGCAAATAAGTCTGTTTTTAATTGCTTATATTTCAGAGTCTAGAGATCTGGCACCCTCCATCTCTTTTTCATTTTTATCGTTAATACTAGAAACTTTAAATATTATTAGTACTTTTCAAGTACAGCATAAGGTGTGTAGAAATGGAGGGTATATTTTTGACTGGTCTCCTAAAATTGACAAAAGGCAGTTATGCAAGGGTAATGCCATGAATCCTGGAGGATTTGTTAGTAGCATCCTTACCTTCAGGGAAAGTGGCATTGAGTAAAATGTTTGGCGCTAAATTGCTGCCTCAGAATTCTTACATTTTACTGACAAAGCTTTACCAGACTTTGTAGGCAAAAACTGTAACAGGAAGGTTCTTGCTACAGCTTATGGGCCTGTCTTCAATCTCCTTATGTTTTAATTACAGGAAATGTAAAAGTTAAAAGGGAAGATGATAGATATTTTGTAACATGTAGTAAATGTAATTTAACTAATTATATCACCAGAAATAATAGAGAAAAAGGAACGATGATGCTCCATCAGCCCTCCTTTATTACCAGGAAATATTTCAGAGCCATGGTAGGCTGATGCTGCTTTTCAAGTCTTACAACAAATACACGCCCAGCTAGCGAGACCTAAGTGTGCTCTTGGACTCATAATAGTGAGAGTTGTTCCCTTAGTTTTTTTTTTATTGCTTCCATGGTGACAGCTTTGGTGGCCTTACCTCAAATATTCAACATGCACATTTCCTTAATTATTTGACTCAAAATACTTCCAAGGCTCTTCACAATCAAATAAATGTTAATGAAAGGATTGAGACCAAGCTAAATGCCTTAGAGACTGCTGTCATGAATATAGATAATGAACTTTCCACTTTGAAATTCAAGGAAAGACTTAAATGTCATGCTAGCTATAAGTATGTGTGTGTTACTGCTGCCAAATGCAATGCTTCTTAGTGGTATTGGAAGAAGCTTCAAAACCATTTGTTGGATATTTGAAAGAAGAATGCTTTGATCTTTTGGAGCTGCATCATCACATTCAAGATACAAAAATGTAAGATTGATTTTTCAGATCCTAATTTTTAGCTGATCAAATACTTAGAGTTAAACAGCTTTAACCCTGGAAAACATTCTTAAACACTCTGCATGGTATATCTTTGTATTGTTCTCATTGCTACTTATTCTCTCTTGTGTTGTAATTGCAGGATGTTGTGCCCCTAGAAGAAGAATTCAGGGACTCAAAATAATGACCCATCAACTTCTTTTTCAAAGAAAGAAAAACAGATATGTGGTAAGCTCTTCTGAGTGACCCATGCCTTCCAGTCCTGAAGCAGGAGGCTCTGACCAGTCACTACATTTGTGATGACTTGGGCATTGTCCCAGCTCAGATAGAGAGGGGGGTCTTCAGATGTAGGCATTATTCATGAGGATTTATTTACCCTCATGGTCCTTGTAACCCTGCCCCTCTGGCCTTTTTTGAATAAAACTTTCTAAGAACAAGAGTCCTCCAATAAAAGCTCTCTTCTGAATGTGGTCACTTTCTCACCAGCCTCTCATGACTTTCTCTTGCCCTTCCTTTTGGGGAGCCTGAGGCCAAGAGCAGAGAAGAAGTCCTGAAGCTTGTGTAAAGGTAAAATGTGACTATGTTATTTGGTGTTCCTGGAAATTCACATGAGTGCCCTTAAGTTCAGCTGACTTTGCAGGTCCGGGGTGGCAATTTATAACTGCGTGGGCAACAATTTGCCTGACCTGCATGGGCAGCAATTTGTAACTAGTGTTCAGAGGGATTACACAGACACACATGCGCACACACACACACACACACTGCTTATATTTTTTAAGAGTAAAAGCTGAAGCAAAAATGCCCCTGAGATTACTAGATACCCACAAAAAGAAAAGATGTATTTGGATACGTACCTCACATCATGTACAAAAGTAAAATTTAAAAAGGATCAAAGTTCTTTGTGTAATAGCTAGAAGCATAAAAGTCATAAAAACAGTTGAGGAAATTTTCATAACTTTGGGTGTGGTTTTTGCTATATAATATTTGTATTTATTTTATTCATGCCACTCATATAGAATAATCCTCGTTTAAAAGTGGTATGATTCATGTCAAAATAAACATTAATGTTATTTGTAACTGAAATTCAAAAATAAAAAATAAAATTTAAAAATGTAGCTCAGGGGTAAAGCACCCCATAGTTCAATTTCCAGTACCAACAAATAATTAATAAAGGAACAAAGACATTTCTCAATGTAATAGGCTTAATCTTGACTCTTTTAGCACTTCTGTGAGTTCGGTGAAAATGAGAACCTTTTTTATGATAATTCATAATTTGTTAAAAATATGCCCACAAAATTATAAGATTTCTCTTTTTGTTGACTCAACAATACATTCATGACTACATGAAGAAGCGACAAGTATACAGATGTTATTAGGGGTCAGAAGTTAATTAGTTAATATTATTTCTTTTATAGCCCTTCAGCTAATATGATTCCACACAATGCTATGGATCATTTGGCTCTAGAGGAATAATCTTTACTCTTGAGAAATTTCAATTTTAGTTAAGTCTATAGATTAAGAAAAATGTATGTCCAGGTTTGACTTCTACAAGGTAAATGTGTTTGGACTTTTTCAGATAGAAGTCCCCATTGGGAACAGTGAAATTTCAAATAGTATATACGAAAGGCTAGATGAAGTCTATAGTTTAAGAAAACATATTGGCTAAATTATAAATATATTTTTCTTTACCCTTCACAAAATTTATTATGCCACATCATAAACCTCATATCTAAAATCCTGTAGATACTTTCTAAATATGTGGCATTATAAGCAGTATCTTTTGGCACCTGCCTCTAATCCCAGCAGTTTGGGAGGCTGAGGCAGGAGGATCACATGTTCAAAGCCAGACTTAGCAATTGGGCTCTAAGTAAAATTTTTAAAAGGGCTGGGAATGTTTCTCAGTAGTTAAGCTCCCCTGGGTTCAATCTGTAAGGGTCCAGCGAAATGTCGGAGGAAGAGACCACAAGAGACTGTCTTATGCAACAGCAGAAGGAAGGGTTTATTTGGAGACCAGCATGCTAGGGCTCTCTCTATATAAAAGAGAGATAGAGCTCTGAGAACAGCTTAAGCAGAGTTTATATACTTTTCTTGGAGAGAGCAGGGAGGGAAGTTACATTTTGTAGTTTGGCAGTTGCGGACAGCTCATTCTGGGAATAAGATTAACAAACAGTTCACAGTTGGGGACAGCACATTCTGGAAACAAGATTAGCAAACAGTTATTAAGATTTCAACAATGTTTTGTTAAGCATATCAAAAAATGGTGTGACAAGTACCTATTTTATTAACCTTTCAAATCCCTTTTACCAAAAAGAAACAAAGAAAATTTGTCTTTACTAAGAATCTATTGTTCAATGCAGGATCCTGAGGTTTTTACATGTTTTCTGCTAAGAATCTTGTAGTTTAAATTCTCATATTTACACTTTTCTTCATTTAAAATTAATTGTGAAAAGTGTGAAATAGTGTTTGAGATTGTGTTCCATGTTTTATATGGATTATTGTTCCAGATGATTTGAAAACATTTTTCCTGTAATGTCTTGGCATTCTTCTTGAAAAATAATCGACCATAAATATAAGGATCTATTTCTAAATTGTATTCTTATTTCTTTTTGCAGTAATGAATTTGAATCTAGGAACACTCTACCACTGAGATATATGCCAAGTTCATTTTTTTTTTTTTTGGTTTTGAGACAATATTTTGATATGTTATCAATGGTGACCTAAAATTGTCAATTATCCTTCCTCAGTCCCCTGAGTTGCTGGTACTATAGGAATCCACAACCATGCCTGGCAATATTATTCCATTTAATCATTTTGTAAGCATGACTCAGTACTGATTACAGTAACATTTTAAAAATAGCTTTGTGAAAATGTACTATATATACATAATAAAGGGTCTCTGCTTAGTATTTTAACACATATGCCATATCCACTGATGAAATCTCTTTCTCATTTTTCACTTCCACTCTTTAACCTTTAAAAATCACCAACCTAAGTTCAGGTTTAGCCTCCCCCACATGCGGGACAGCATGCAGTGTTTGTATTTCTGTGTCTGGTTTTATTTCATTTTACCACACTATCCTCCAATTTCACCCAATTGTTGCAGGTGGCAGCATTTGACTTTTATGGATGTATGCCTAGATATATGCCATATTTTCTTTATCCATCTGTCCCAGAATTCCTAGGCGATTCCATATCATTTTAACTGGGAAGTGCCTCAATAAAGATGGGCATCCAGTTATCAGATGAGTGTTTTATTGTTTTCATTACAAACCCCCAAGTGGGATACCTGAATCACAAGGTAATTCTATTTTAGTATTATTTAGTTGAGATACTGAAGACTTAACCAAAGCCTCATGTGCTTGGCAAACATTTGACCATTAGACTACATGACAGTGCCTTATTTTTATTATTATTATTATTATTATTATTATTATTATTATTATTATTAATTTATTTTGAGAGAGCATTACATTAAGTTTCTTTAACCTCACAACACATTCAGGATCCTCCTACTGTAGTGTCCCAAGTTGCCTACTTTACAGGCATTTATCACCATTTCTGGCTTCCAGCATATTTCTTTTTTATTGGAGACAGAGTTTTGCCCTCTTTGACCTTGAACTTGCACAAGTTGGCCTTAAACTTGTAATCCTCTCCTTTAGCTTCTTAAATATATAGGATTAGTTGTGTGCCACGATCCCAGCTATTGTTAGTTTTCTGAGTAATATGCATAGTTTTTTATATCAGCTACCCAATTTACTTGCACACACCCATGCATAAGTGTTGATTTTTCTCCACATCAACATCAGTGGTTGTCACATTTCTAAGTTATCCATTTTGACTGGGATGTGATTATACCTCATGTATTTTTTTTTCTTGTGGTGCTGGGACTGAATTCAGGGCCTTGTGCATGCAAGGTAAGCACTCTACCAAGGAGCTATTTCCCCAGTCTTCCACATTGTATTTTTGATTTGCATTTTCCTGAAGGCTTATTATATTGAGCATTTTTCTATATGTTTACTGGAACTTTTTGTTTCTTCTTTTGAAAACTGTCTACTTTATTTGCCTACTTTTAAAAGGCATTACTTAGTTTTTGATTGTTTGTTTAGTTTTATTATTTTTGTGTTCTTTATGTATTCTAAATATGAAGCTTATATCAAATGCATACTGGGCAAAGAGTTTCTCCCATTTTATAGAGTTTCCACTTTTTTCTTTGCTATAAATCAAGTTTTTAGTTTAATGCCATTTTTATTTTATTTATTCATTTTTTGATTTTGAAATTATTTCCAAAACATTTGTTGTCTTTACCAGAGCTTAAATTGCTTTCTCTTGTTTATTTTGTAGTTTTACAGTCAGGTCTTTTACCCTTTTTGAATTAATTTTGAACAGGGTGAGGAATCAGGATCCTCTTTCTTTAGAACTAAAACTTTATACTGAGCTTTAAAATTGGGGAGTCTTCCAATTTTGTTCTTTATATTTATCTTGAAGAAAACCTATAGTTTATATTTGAGGTTGACTGAACTTCTGTGTTCACTTTAGGCTTACCATTCCATATTTTTCAAAAATGACATGTGGGAATTTTGGTAAGGTATACATTGGTATGTAAATCAACTTGCATTTTACTACTTCAGCAACATTAAATCTTATGAATAAATAGTGGATGCCTACTTAGTCTTTTAAACATTTTGTATAGTATTTTCTGCTTGGAAGACATATTTGTAATTTTTTTGCTATGAATTTAATGTTTGATACTACCATAAATGGAAATTTTAATAATTTTGCTTTGAATATTTATTGTTCAGCTTCAAAAATTATTTTGATTGATTGGGGCAATATGCTGCATAAAGGCTGAAATTTTTTATTTAAATAGTTCTTTGGTAGAGACATTAGAATTTAATTCACATAAAGCCATATATCTGCTTTTAGTTTGATTGTTTCACTTCACATTTCTAATAGGATTTTTGTTGTGGTTGTTTGGTACCATATTGAACTCAGGGGCCCTTGACCACAGAGCAAGATCGCCAGCCCTATTTTGTGTTTAATTTACAGACAGGATCTCCCTGAGTTGCTCAGTGCCTTGCTTTCCTGAGGCTGGCTTTGAACTCATGATCCTCCTGCCTCAGCCTTTTAAGTCACTGGGATACAGGCATGCGCCAACAATGCTCAGCTCTGATACGGATGTTTTTATTGTGTTTTTTACTGATTCAATCTCTTATTAAGTCTTTTTAGACTTTCTATGTCTAAGTCAGTTTTGATGGAAGTTTTATAGGAATTTGTTCACATTTAGTTGTTCATAATACGCCCTTAAAATTCTCTAAATTTTTTTGTGCAGTTTGCTTTGATGGTCTCACTTTTACTTTTCATATTTATGAACTTGAGTACTCTCTCTCTCTCTCTCTCTCTCTCCTTTCTTGGTTAATTGAACAATCAATTTTCTAAATCCTTTGAATAATGAAGATGTTTTCTTAATTCTTTCTTTTTTATATTTCTTTTATTCTTGCTCTATTCTTTATCAAAATTCATTCCCAGTGCAATTTGATTACAGTTTACTTTTCTTTGTCTAGTTGCTGCATAGTTAGGTTTTGGTTTGGGCGGTTTTTCTTTTATAATGTAGGCTTTTGTGGTTATGAATTTTCTCCTGAGGGCTACGTTAGCTGCACCTCATAAATTCAGGCATGTTTGCTTTCATTTTTTTCCACCTAAACTATTTTTTATTTTTTTCTTCCTAAAGAGTACACTGTCTAATTGCTACATGTTTGCAAATTTTTAAATTTTGTGTTTTTTAACTTAATTTCATTGTAGTTACGAAAGATCATTGTCCTGATTTCAGTGCTTTTAAATTTATTGATATTTTTTTGGCTTTAAAATGGCAAGTCCTGTACAATGTTTTCTACACAGTGGAGAAAAATATGTATTCTACTCTTTGGGGCAGAATATTTTGTATAGTTTTGTAGACCTAGTGTAGTTATATTGTTGTTCAAGTCAGTTTGTTTTACATGGATTTTTGCTAGTCATTTCATTCTTTCTTGAAAATGGGATATCACAAATTACCCACCACTTTTTGTAGATTTTTTTCCCTTTAATCCTGATAGTTTTCACTTCACATATTTTGGAACACTGTTTTTAGACATGTATACATTTATAACTTAGTTTGTGAGATTGCCCACTTTATTGATATATATTATATATCTTAATTTTTATCACAAATATGCATATATTTAATATATAATCTATGTAATTACAAGTATATATCATATTCTTGCCTCTATCTAACAATTTCTGTTACAGATGATTTTGTCTCACATGTGCAGAGCCCTCCAGCTGTTTTCTTTTTGTTTTTATTTGTTAGCTTGTTTTTTTCTTGTACTGGTGGTTTTACCCAGGAGCACTTTACAACTGAGACCTGTCCCCAGCCATTTTTATATTTTATTTTGAGGTAGGGCCCAAATAAGTTGCAGGGAGTCATCCGTAAATTACTTGGGTCTTGTCTCATTATGGGGCCATGGAGATTTAGGTTTTACCTTGGGAAATATCAGCAGCACCCCCAAGCACAATAGATTGCCCAAGGCACATGGCATCTAAAAGTTTCTAGGTGATATTCATTGGGTGTGACCAAGTTTAAAATTAGCCACTGCATATTTCAGTCCTCTGTTTCAGATTGCCCAGGGAGATCCTTCTGTACTTTCTTATCAACTTATGGCAGAAAAAAGGATTAACATACCAAAGGTTGAGTCTGCCATGGAGACTGCACAGCTTACTAGAATTAATCCACAAGAGCCTGTATATTGTCTAACATTTCCCAATGTTCATACTCCTACAGGAGCAATATGGCAATAATTGGGAATTATTGAGTGGCCTTGCCTACCTCATTCTCCTCAAAAGTCATCAACTCATTTCCATGGCTTTATTACTCAGTAATTAAAGGAATGAAATGTGTTTTTCAGATAGTTGGGTCATAGCCTAATATTATTGTTGTTCCTTTTTCTACTCAAGAGCATGATTGGCTTTGGCAGTCTTCTAATAATTGCAGATAGCTTTTGCTAATTTCCTTGGTCAAATGGAAAGCCATTACCTTCATGATAAAATTATTTAGTTTGCTCTTGTGACTACATTTATTTTCCCCAAAATTGTATGTGCTTAACCAATAGTTGGAGCACTAACAATATTTTCTGATGGATCAATTTCAGGAAATGTACGTTTCTATAGCCATGATCATACAGAGATAATACAGACATCTTATACTTCTGCAAAATGAGCAGAACTTAAAGCTCTCATTTGTACTTTAATTCATTTTTCAAATGAGCCAATCAATCAATGTTTATTCAGATATTTTACATGCTGTTTGTGTTACAAAAATATTGAAACATCAACTAATGGGAACACATCATTGCAAGAGTTATTTAATTTGTTTCAGACCTTACAAAAGACAATTCAAATGTGTCACTATCCATGTTTCATTAGCCATATAAGTAGAGCACATTCTCATCTTCCAAGTCCTTTAGCATCAGGTAATGATACGATTGATTAACGTGTTGCTGTTTGTGAATAAATATCTTTATATGATTGTGCACAAGCCTCACATTCTTTACATCATCAGAATGCTTCTTCTTTATATAAAAAACCTTAATATTCCTGGGAAATAACTTGTCAAATTGTTCATCAAATCTCACAATGTTTTAAACAATTTATCTTTACCAACTGGGGTTAATCCCATGGTTTATTATTAAATCAGTTATGGCAAATGAATGTAACTCACATCCCTCAATTTGGCAAACAGTGTTAAGTTCATGTTATTGTTGATACTTACTCTAAATTTATTTTGCCACTGCCTGTGTATAAGAAAATACTCAGCATGTTATTTCTCACTGTCTAGCTATTTTTGTAGCATTAGAATGTCTTTTACAGATTGAAATTGATAATACACTAGCTTATACCAATTTTTCTTTTTAGCAGTTTTGCCATCAATTTTGTATTGATCATAAAACAGATATTCCATAGGAGCATCAAGGTCAAGCCATTGTAGAATAAACTCATTTATCTATTAAGCTACAATTATTAAAAAAGTGGGGGATAAGACCCCAGAAAATAACTTTAATCATGTTTTGTTTTAATTTTTTTATTGTGACTCTGAAAGTCACACTGCAGCTGAAAAACACATTTTTTTCCACTGCAGCAGGTCCCTTGAGTCATGTTTGGTGGAAGAATTTACAAACATAACAACAGAAAGGATAATATTCAGTGATAATGTGGGGTAAAAGTCATGCTTGTGTTTTCCCAGAAAGTGCCTCTCATTCTATTGGGGTACCTGAATGTGATATCAGACATGGAGGACCCAGAACCAAGGTTCAGATTACTGAAGATTGATCCAGAGATGTCAGCCCTTGTGGAAGGCCAACCTTACAGGTGACTGAGTTACACTCCCCAGCTGGGTGCTGAGGTGCTCAGTCACAGAAATGGGTGTGTCTTGCTATAGTCTTACGGGTGAAGCTATGCTCACCTGTTCATTTGTAATATAACCCCTTGCCCTATTTAAAATAGAATCTTCCATGGAAGTGCCTTGTGTGTGTCCCCTCCTCTTACTGTGCCCTTGGGTGTGGCCTTCCCAGGTGTCAGACAACCTGCTGACAGTGGACATCATGAAGATAGACTCAGCCCCTGAAACCTGACCCCTTGTCTTATTTGAATAGCTTCTCCTCAATAAAAGGGGTCAGCGTGTGCTCTCTCTCTCTCTCTTTCTGCGGACCCTTAAGGTCAGAGGAGCTGTCACAGCAACCCCCCAAAAAAAGGTATTTGTGTTTCTTGTGTGGTTATTTCATGCAGCCCAGTTAGCCCAGTTTAACTAGAGTGACCCCTGAGCCTTTTAGTCTCGAGAACAGAAACCTGGCAATTGGTGCCCAACGTGGGGCGAAAGGTCTGTGTCTTTAAGCCCCTGGGACAAAAGGGACAAATGCTGGCTCCTAAGCGGACTCCAATTTAAATATTAAAGAAAGTGAAGTTGAAAGTTGTCTCCAGAAGTTAAGCATGCTTAGGATTGCAGAGTATTGTGGGTAAAATTGTAGAAAGTAAGTGAATTAGACAAAAGGAAAATCTGTGACGTTAAAATTTTTAATATTGGGGTATAATTGTAGAGACTCTAAATAAATATAGTTATTAAGATGATTGATGGGGTATGTTGTTGAGTTGAGTCCTCTCCATGGAAAGCGCACTTTTGTGGATTTTTTAAAATGTTTTTTAAACTTTTTGTTTATTGGTTTTTCAAAAGATTACAAATCTCTTGACATATTTAAAATTGTTTTTATAAATCTGTATAAAAGATTTTTTGGGGGCTAGAATTGTTGCTCAGCGGTAGAGTGCTTGCTTAGCATGGGTGGAACATGGGTTCTATCCTCAGCATTGCATAAAAAAAAAGAGATTTTTTTGGCCTTTATGTTCTAGAAGTTTGCGCTAGAAGAGTGAGATAAAGGGAGAGAAAATGTGATGTTTACTTGGAGAGAAATAAGTTTCAATTTTCTATTGTTTTTGTCAATACATACTCAGAATGTATGAATGGACCTTTTTACTACTTGATTCTCCTATGAATCAGAATGGCTGTAACTCAGCTGCTGGGGACAAAAAACTTTTGCTGCTGCTGCTCCCTGCTTGCTATGGGGTCCTAGCCCCTGCAGCCAGCAGCTCTTTTAACCCTTGAATTACTTGACCTAAATGCCAAACACAGACTAACTTAAGATCTGATGGTAATGCTAGCATAAAAAACCTTTGGAGCACCCACATGCCACAGAAAAAAGTGCAGAATGTACAGGAGCTGCAACCGCAGGTGGAAGAGACAGAACAAGCTGCTACTGCAGTGAGATTGTGGCCAGGTGGGGGGAAATGCAGACAAAATCAAATAAAATGCAATCAGCTAGGAAAACTTGGGGAACTTTTGCTCTAACAATGGGCAGTGGACTCCATGTTTTTTGCATCACCATGGTAACCAGGGGGTGCCTGGCCAGAAGTGCAGGCTTCCTGGTCCCACCTCCCATACTTTTGCAGGCTTCTGATTTGTTCTTTCACAGTCACTCAGACAGGACTTCTAGTTTCGCCTTCCAATGACTAACCTGTATTACTGTGTTTCAGATTTCTATCGAGCTGTTCAGAGTCTATTTTTAAGAATGCCTACCTGTAAATGTTAACAAAAGATATCTTTTTCAGACAAAATTTAATTCCACAGGTTTCTATGTTGCAGCCCTAAATTTAAGTTAGTTCTGAGTTAAATAACCTGACTTTTCTCTATAGTTGTGTTACTAAATAATGTTCTATTGATGAGAGATATCAAACAGGCTTCTTTATATTTTACTTTTAATTTTGGAGGTTATGAGGATGCATTTGCTCGAAACAGGAATAAAGCCAGCAAAGTTTCTGTGATGACCAAAAAATCCTTATTGTCATTCTAACTGTAAAAATAAATATGTATACTCAAGGATTTATTACAGTTACATCAAGTGATGTCACATAGAAGAGTGCACTCCTAGTTAAGAATAAATTAAAATGGATCCAAATGTTTTAAGACCACGTGGTTACATAAAGTTAATATAATTATAAGTTATGTTCTTATTCTTAATATATATTTTTTTAGATATTTAGATAACCTATATTTGTTAATTGTTGAGATCCACAGCCAAAGGGGCCCCAGCAAACTTCCAGCTGCCAGCTGATGATTGGCTCAAAGCGGCCCCAGCAACATCTAGCTGATTGGCTCCTCTGCGGTGATGTTCATTGGGCTGTTTCCCTGCCCTTCAGACTGCCAGCTGATGATTGGCTCACAGTGGCCCCAGCAACATCCAGTTGATTGGCTCCTCCACGGAGCTGCTCATTGGGGGATTTCTTTGGCTCCACCCACGCAACCCAGCCAATCGGCCTCAAGAGCAGGAAAATTGTGGGAGGTGGAGAGGCTGGTGTGGGGGTGAGAGGCTTGTGGGAAGCCAGTGGTGGCAGTTGGGCTCTGAGGGTTTTTTCCTGAGAAGCGGTTTTGTTTGGTGTTTGTAGTTTTAAAAATAAAGTTAGTTTCTTTTGACAAATGGCTCCTGAATTGTGCCCAGCCAGACTGCGGCAGTTAATCTATAAAATAATTAGCACATGCCTAATTGATTAGTTAATATATATTTGCCTAACTGTTTTTCTTCAACAGAAAACCCATAATTTATGCTTTATATTTACATTTATCAGATACTCTCCCTTTTCAGTTACAGATATTTGAGATAAATGTGTTTACTATAAATTTGTTTTTAAGTGAAAATACAATCTTCAAGTGGTTTCTAATTCTCAAAGTTACTGTTCAAACTCATAAGATGATAAATAATTATGTCTACAAAATATCTAAGGATTTTAATTATATTTTCATTGATATTTCTTATCAAAGTAAAATAATTTGTTTATAGATCCTAAGGTTTTCAGAAATTTTTCCAAAGTATAGCCAAAAAAAGAATTTCTAAAAGAAAAAGATGCTTCAACAAAGACAAAGCACACATGGATCCTAAAAAGAAGAAAGAAATCATCTTTAGGTAAAACAAGGTTTTTATATTCATTTTCCTAAGTAAAAAAAATTTTTATATTGTTATCTAAACAGATGATGTAAAAAGTTAGAACAATTTAAAAAGAGATCTATATATACTAAACTGACTATAATTAATTTAAGGGTATTTAAGGTTATTTTCCTAATTTAATTATACTAATATGAGCTAAGATTTTGTCCATATTTTGACATGATAAACTACCTATTAAAAAGTAAGTTTATTTCTTTAAAGTAAGATCCTTATTGCCTAATAGTTCTTACTGTTTAAGACAAAGATTAGTTTTGGTAAATAAATTCACATTGTTGATTAAACATTAAGTATATTGAACTACTAACTTAAATCCTGATTTTAACAATTGTCCTTAGAGACTAAAATTGATTGATTCTAAGACACTGAGATACTAATTTTTACATATTTTGTTTGTTAGATAATTATAAAATTTAAAAAAGTTTTATTAAGACTAATGTTCTCCAAATTAAAGTTATATATTAATTTTAAACAATAACGGTTACAAACTTGAAAAAAAATTATTGATATTATATAAGTTATCTAACTAGATCTTTTGTCCATAAAAAATACAGTAAGATTTATATACTGCTTCCTACACAGAAAATAACCTTCATCATATTTTTTAAAGGCAATTAAGAGATACCTATTTAAAGGATAATATTCTAAAATATAGAGATTTTGAAACCTTCTCTCAAAAAGATTGAGGATTCTTTCTAAATTGTTAGGATGGATCGACTAGTCTATATTAAAAATTTTAATAATCAATAAAAGGTAAATCTATTCTTAGTCATTTAAATACTTGTACTATTATCTATAACTTAAACTAATAATACTATGACTTATGCCAAGCCTTTACTCAATTTTATTAAATAAAAAAAAGGGGGGATACAGGATCCCAGAGAGACACTAGATTTTACAAATACCTTAAAAGTTTTTTCTTAAATTGTATTATTGAGAGTCTTAGTGTTACTGAACATGATTCAGTAAATTTAATCAGATATCAAAGGAGAGTTTAAACCAGTTATCATTATAATAAGTGAGAAACCTGGCCCAGGAAGGTCAATTTCCAGCTACAAAGTTTATAGCCATGCAGCTTCACGAGCTTGTCACGTAAATAAAAATGATGAAAAGACTTGTATGGACCCATTTTCCAGGTTCACCTTTAAAGTGTCTTGCAGTGTGGACTGGAAAGTCCACCCATGAAACTAAATTAATTGCCTGACTGTAATGGTCAGTTATACCTATATATTGATTCTATGGTAAACAGACTGTCTGGAAGTATCTTTTGAGAAAAAGAAAGTGTTGAAATAACGGATTGTTCTGCATCCGTGTGGATAACAGCTATAGACCAGATGTGAGTAACACCAATTAAGGGCCAGTTCTGTATGAGGGATCTACTCTTCGTCTGTCTCTCTCAGCTTTGTGACTATATTATTGTTTGTCTTTCTATGGCCTGTCTCCTTCCTTCCTGAATTCATCCCCACCATCCCGGTGCTGTGAGCTGGGCCCTCCATGGAGAAGTAACCTGAGTTTGCTGATCCTAGGGTAAATGCTGGCATGGAGGCCACGGGGGCATTATCTATCAAGGAGACATAGAGCCCTCTTGGGGACGATGCCATGAACACTCCACATCACCCTGTTTGGCCCCAGAGAATGGCTGGTTAGCCAATGACAGGTAAGATTCCTCAAGGGAGAGACAACCAAAGACAGGCACAGTCGCAGAGAGGCCATCAGGAGAAAATTTGGGGGCCAGCAAAGGTGAGGCAAAGAACCTCACACCCCCGAGGTGCAAAGGCCTAATTCTTCTTCCCTTCTGAGAGAGGTCTCTTGCCCCATGGTTGCTTTGCTCCCCACATCCAGCTCAGATCAGAACCCTAGTGACAGAGACCTAGTCAACAGTGACTGCCTGCTCACCACAGCAGGAGACAAATGCAGCTACAGTAATAGGCCATGACTGGATGCTTTTCTCTTTCTTGGTTCTCATTTTTTTTCTATGCCTTTTCTTTTCCTTTTTTTTTTCTCATCAGGGTTCTCCTTTGACAATAAATTTAATAGAAGAGGGGAAAATGTTAGAATAGCCTTCAGTTGCAACTAACAGCTATGAGCACATAGAGTTTCCTCACAGTATGGTTACACTAGACAGAAGATGATTGGCTTATGGATATCATCTTGCTTATGTAGATTGACAGGCACGCCCCACTCAAACCCTATAATAGTTGTGTATATTGAAAAAAGAAACTGAGCTACTGGACATTGACTTGAGGTTTGTCACCAGCCAGTTATCACCAGTTCTTGGGACTGAGGTAGCCAAATAGCAGAGCAACAAATTGAGCACACCAGTGACAGAAACTTATGCTAGACAGCAGATAAAAAACTCAAGCCAGCCAATTTTGCTGGACTTTAGTGACCAAGACTACATTTACCTTTATGGACAATTGTTGGAAAGATTATTAAAATAAAATTTTTCAAGGGTATTTTATTACTGACAGAACTAATTAACTCCTTATATATGAGAGTGAAGAGAAAAAATAATAAATATCCTGTAGCCTAAAAGAATACAACTTACTGCCTCATTAAATATTGCCAGCTAATATTTATGAAGTATAATATGCTGAAGTTAATATTCAGGCTTTGAAAAAGGTGTATGTTTATTAACCAGACCTAGCCAAACTGCTGGTCTCATAATCCCTAAAGTAACTACTTTAAATATTATTTCTTGCTTATTCAATTTCGGCCTTTGTGGCTATGTCTTAAAACTTACAATGTATGGATTTTCTTAATGTTTGACTTAAATTGCATCCAACTTCTTTCATGGTCAGATAAGTGCTAATGGAAGGATGAGAACTAAGTAATGATGTTCTAAAAGACAATGTAATGTCCTTTGCCCTATGGTTTATGGAGAGGCCTAAATGTCATGGCAATAAAAATGTGTGTTATTATGGCCAAAAACAATGTGTCCCAATAAAATTGGGAAAAGATTAAAAATCTTCTGATGAGTGTTTGGCAAGGTAATAATAATCCAGATTATTATGTTGACTGTTATGAAGATAATATGTTTTCTACTAATTCTTTTTGTGTTTCAATAGCAGATTGTGATGACCTTGGACCAAGAGCCAAGTGACTGAAAGAAAATTTCCTAGTTACATTCCTTTTTTTATATTAGGAAAGGGGGAATATGTGGGAGGCCAACCTTATGGGTGACTGAGTTACACTCCCCAGCTGGGTGCTGAGGCACTCAGTCACAGAAATGGGTGTGTCTTCCAGGGTTGTGCCTTGTGTGTGTCCCCTCCTCTTACTGTGCCCTTGGGTGTGGCCTACCCAGGTGTCAGTCAACCTGCTGACAGTGGACATCATGAAGATAGACTCAGCCCCCTGAACCCTGACCCCTTGCCTCATTTGAATAGCTTCTCCTCAATAAAAGTGGTCAGCGCATGCTCTCTCTCTCTCTCTTTCTGCGGTCCTTTAAGGTCAGAGGAGCCGTCACAGCAACCCCAAAGAAAATGGTATTTGTGTCTTTTGTGTGGTTATTTCATGCAGCCCAGTTAGCCCAGTTTAACTGAAGTGACCCCTGAGCCTTTTAGTCACGAGAACAGAAACCCGGCACTCACCCATTGTTGGTGGGACTGCAGATTGGTACAACCACTCTGGAAAGCAGTATGGAGATTCCTTAGAAAACTTGAAATGGAAGCACCATTTGACCCAGCTATGCCACTTCTCGATTTATATTCAAAGGACTTAAAGATCAGCACACTACAGTGACTCAGCCACAAAGATATTTCTAGCAACTCAATTCACAATAGCTCAACTATGCAATCAGCCTAGTTGTCTCCCCCCACAAACATACACACACACGAAGATTGAGGAGGGAAAAAATAAAAGCCTATTGGATTAGATAAAGGGAAATTATGGGAAGGGAGGGGAGTGGTATAGGAAAGAGAGTAAACTGAATGGAACACATTTTTATGTTCATATGTAACTACAGACCAGGGTAACTCCACATCATGTACAACTAAAAGACTAGGATCCTAATCAGAATAAGTTACACTCCATGTATGTATAATGTTTCCAAATATACTCTAGTGTCATGGAACACAGAAATGCAAATACTGAAATTACTCAAATTATCAGGACAAAAAAACAAGAGGGAATTTTGGGGATCTTGAGAGAGGAAAGATGTCTTAGAATCATACTGAAGATTCAATCAGAAACCACTTTTAAAAATTTTTTATTTTTAATTTTATTTTCTTGGTATGGAGGATTGAACCTATGGGCACTTAACCACTGATCCACATTCCCAGCTCTTCTTTATATTTTATTTAGAGACAAGATCTCACTGAGTTGCTTCAGGCCTCACTAAGTTGCCAAGGCTGGTTTGAAACTCGCCGTCCTCCTGTGCCAGCCTCCTGAGCTGCTGGGATGACAGGCATGAACCACTACACCAGCAAGAACAGAAAATTTGATAAAGAGTACCTCATCAAATTGATAAGAATTTTCTCTTCAAACACCATAAAGAATGTGAAAACAGTCTCTAGACTGGAGCATTCCAAAATCTATGCATACATCAATATAACATGATTTTACTAATGAATGTTTTCCAAAGGTTATTGATATGTCCTGTGAAAATACCCCCATCTCTGAAATCTGGGGGATCTTAGAGTGTGTCTCCACTTGCTGCTCAGGTGACACAATCTGAGGCTAACAGGGACCCTAAGAACTCTGCAGCTGCATGTTCCTGCAAGAGCCCGGCAGGGGGCGCCCTTCCCACACACTCTACCCTTCTCCTGCAGGATTTTTTTAATTGGAGGAGGAATGATGGGGTCTGACTCTCATTCATGCTTTTCCTTCAAGTAAGGATACAGAACAACTCCAAAGCTGAAACCAAGCCTCTTGTGGACAAGACATCAGGAAGCTAGACTCAGCCCTCTGAAACCTGACCCCTGGCCTCATTTGAATGGCTTCTTCTCAATAAAAGGGTTCAGCCTGTGTGTGTGTGTGTGTGTGTGTGTGTGTGTGTGTGTGTGTGTGTGTGTGTGTATTTTCTGAACCTCCTACCGGATCAGATGACTGTAACTCGGGGATGCATTTGCTTATCGCAGAAACAAAGCCATCCATGTTCCTGAAATGACCCCCAAAATTCTTCTTCTTGTTCCTGACTATATAATTACAAGAAATAAATAAATGTATACACAAGGATCATCAGCTACATCATGTGATGTCACATGCAAGCGTGCACTCCTAGTTAAAAACAAATTGAAATGAATCCAAAATATCTTAAGAACCACGTGGTTACATAAAGTTAATCAATTCTACTGTGTTAATTATAGGTTATGCCCTTATCTACAGAAATATCCAAGCACTTTAACTATATTTTCATTGATATCTCTTTTCTTTTTTTAAAAAAAATATATTTTTTAAGTTGTTGATGAGCCTTTACTTCTTTTTATTTATTTGTATGCAATGCCAAGAATTGAACCCAGTGCCTCATGCATGCCTGGCAAGCATGCTACCACTGAACCCCAACCCCAGCCCTCATTGATGTTTCTTTTTTATCAAGGTACAAAAGTAATTATCTTTCAAAAATTATTTTCATAAATCATTTCAAAGTGTAACCAGGAAAAATTCTAAAAGGAATTTCAACAGAGGAGAAGCACACACTGGAGGTCCTAAGAAAAAAGAAATCATCTTTGGGTAAACCAAGATCTTTAAATTCTAGATTTTTATGATAAAAATATTTTTCTAAATAGAAATATATTTATATTATTAATTAGACAGATAATATAAAAATGTAAAAATAAAGATTTGTATATACTGGACTGACTAAAAGTTTTAACTGATTAATTCAAGGATATTTCAGGCTATTTCCCTGATTTTACTCTATATGCTGATACTGAGCTAATATTTTTTTTTCATATTTTGACATGATAAAGACCTATTAAAATATTAAGTTTAATTCTGTTAAGCAAGGTCTTTATTGCCTAATGATTCTTATTGTTTAAGGCAAGGATTAATTTGGGTGAATAAATTTACATCCTTGATTAAACACTAAATACATTAAACTGCTGACTTAGATTCTAATTTTTACAATTCTCCTTGGAGACTAAGTTTGATTGATTCAAAGACTGTCCATTCTTGCATATTTTGTTTGTTGAATCATCTTGAGTTCTGGGAATTTTATTAGGACTGAGCTTCTCCAAATTAAAGTTGTACATTAGTTTTGAGTAATAAAAGTTGTAAACCTTGTTGAAAATTCATGGACATGATAGAAGTTCTCTGATTGGACCTATTATCCACAAAATTTGGTAGGATTTATATAATGCTTAGTGACATATTTTAAAAGACCATTGAGAGAAACCTATTTAAAGGATAATATTCTGAGCCATAAAGATATATTGAGACCTTCTCTCAGAAAGAGATTGAGGATTCCTTTTAAATTTGTTAGGATGGATCAACTAGTATTTATATTGGGAAATTACAATAATCAATTCAAGGTAAATCTGATCATTTAAATACTTGTACTACTATCCATAACTTAAACTGATGATACCATGGATTATGCCAAGTCTTGACTTAATTTTATTAAATAAAGAAAAGAGAGAACACAGGATCACAGAGGCACACACTAGATTTTACAAAATATTTAATTTTTATCTTAATTGTAATATTGAGAATCTCAGGGGATATAGCTCAGTTGTTAGGGTGCTTTGCTAACATGCACAAGGCCCTGGATTCAATCCCCAGCACCATCAAAAAAAAATTGAGACTGCTCTTGAATTTACAGAATCATGTTGACTGCTGCTGAATATGATTCAGTAAATTAAATCAAATTTGAAAATATAGAATTTAAACTTATCATCATGAAAATGACTGAAAAACCTGATACAGGAAGGTACATCTTCCAACTGCAGAGTTTACAACCACGCAGCTTCATGAACTTGTCAGGTAGGTAAAAATCATGAAGAGACTTCTATGGACCCATTCCTCAGATCTATTTTTTTAAATTTGCTTTTTACTTGTAGATGGAAACAATACCTTTATTTTGTTTATGTTCTCATGTGGTGCTGATGATCAAACCCAGGGCCTCACACGTGCTAGGTGAGCACTCCGCCACCGAGCCACCACCTTAGCCCTCAGATCCATTTTTAATGTACATTGTAGTGTGGACTGGAAAGTCCACCCATGAAACTAGATTAATCTTACAGACTGTAGTGGTCAGTTATCTGTTGACCCTATGGCAAACAGGTTGTCTGGGATTATATTTGAGGAATAGTCACCATATGAGAAACCTAAACCAGACAATCATGCTGCCCTTAGAAATTAGATCTCCTTATCTGGACCATTGTCCAAAGAGAAAGATTGTTGAAACAGAATTTTTTTCTCTACAGGCCAGTTATTTACACAAGGTATCCACCAATGTAGGGTTGTCCTGATCATTCTACAATAGAAACTGGCACCTTTCCTAAGTATTATTCCTGAGTATTCCTGAGTATTATGCAAATGTCTAGTCAGGACCACACAAGAGTTCTAGAAATAGTGCATGCATTTAGGCTGGCCTCCTAGAGTGGACAAGAACAATTACAGGAGGATGCCTGTCATCTGGAGGTTTTACTGGTAATACCCTAACCCTCAGTGAGATGACACCCCAAAAAATGTTAAGATGTTTGTCTTCTGCCTTCAGAATATCTGCCTCACTGACAGACCTAACAGACTCCTTAAATGTGAGAATTAAGAGAAAGGATGATGACTATCCTGTCGCCTGCATGAATACAACTCATCTTAGTTATTGCCAGTTGATATTTCAGAGCTACACTCTGCTGAAGTTAAGGTTCAGGTCTGAAACAGGTGCATGCTAGTTAACCAGACCTAGGCCAGCTCCTGGTCTCATATCTTTGAAGTGACCATTTTAAATATTATTCGTTGCTTCTACGATACAGTCTTTATGGCTCTGTAAAACTTACAACACAGGGATTCTCTTAACGTTGGACTTAAATTCCTTCCAAGAGCTTTCCTAGTCAGATAAATGCTGATGGAAAAACTAGAACTGAGTTAAAATGCTCTAAAAGGCCACTGTGATAAATATTGTGACTGAGCCCTCTGCTCCGTGGTTTGTGGAGAGCCTGAAGCGTCATGCCAAATGACAATGTCTATGTTACCATTGCCAAGTGCAAGGCTTCCCAATAAAACTGAGAAAAGATGAAGAATCTTCTGGTGAGTGTTTGGCAGAATAATAATAATAACAACAACAACAACAACAACAACAACAACCTGGATCTTCCAAGTTGGTTATGTCCTAGAGATAGTATGTTTTCTACTAATGCCTTCTGTGTTTCAATAGTAGATCATGATGACCTCGGACCAAGAATCCAGTGACTGAAAGATATAGTTTCCGAATCACCTTCAAATATTAAGGAAGAGGAAATAAGTGGGGAGCCACTCTGAATGACGCCCCCGGTTTCCAGTCCTGAAGCAAGAGGCTCTGACCGATCACTACATCAATCCCTGAAACTATCTCTCTCATTCTTTCTCTTTCTCTCTTTCTGTGAACCCTTAAGGTCAGAGGAGACATCATAGAACACAAAGAAAAAGGTATCATGCAGCCAGGAGGGATATCTGGGGCAAAGATGGGACTAGTTTCATCATTACATTTCCTGATCTGGGTCTCAGGTGCGTAGAATTGGACATTGTTTTTATTTATTTATTTTTTCTGATGACCTCTACCTTTGGATAGGATCGCTCAGTCAATTCTCATATAATGTCACTGTTAATGTCGTTAGTTTTATTTCTGCCCTTTTACATTCTATTTTCTTATGTTTTTTTGGAGGAAGGGTGGGGACTGGGGATTGCACGCAGGGGCACTCAACCACTGAGCCCAATCCCCAGCCCTATTTTGTATTTTATTTAGAGAAAGGTTCTCGCCAAATTGCTTAGGACCTTACCATGGCTGAGGCTGGCTTTGAACTCACGGTCCTCCTGCCTCAGCCTCACAAACTTCTGTGACTTGAAGTGTGCCCCGTCATGCCCAGCCCTCTGAACTACATGCCCTGAACTTCATCTCTATTGCAAGTTTTATTTTGAGACAGAGTGAAGCTAAATTGCAGAGGCTGGTCTAGCAGGTTACTGATCTATTTTTGTTGTTGTTGTTTGTTTTGTTTTGCTGTTTGTTAATGAAGGTTTCTGATTTTTTTTATTTTAGAGAGAATGAACTCATTATAGAGCTGGGACCTCCTGAGAAACTGAGGCAGTGACAAGACCCCCTTGAACCTTTGATTTTTGCAATCACATCAGAAAGTTTTCAGACATGTCGCCCTGTAACAGGCATGAACTTCTTGAAGGGGAAGGGGACATTCTAAAGGGCGAGAGTGGGTCCTCTCAGACAGCAGAGGGACTCTGTGCCTCTTCTGCACTCTAGTTTTATTGGAGTCCGTGGGAAGTTTCCAGAGAGTCCTGCCCAGGTGCACGTTTGGACTTTTGACAGCAGGGTGACATCATACTTTCAAGTCTCAAGGGTCATGGAAACTCTAAGTCACCTTGGCCCATGCTGAGCCATTCTAATTGGATTCTTATTCAAAGAATTATCCTTTCTTCCAAAATCTGGTCTGTGGAAAGAGTCACAAAGTCTGTCCCTGCATAGTCACTTGGGTTCCTCTTAGGGGGTTTCCTGCCTTTCTCATGCAGATCACAGGCAGTTGGCTGAGGAATGTGACATCTCCTGTCCACTTGGGCCAGGCAGAGTTGCAGGTAAATTGCTTTTTGGAAATCATGCATTTGCAGGTCAGCACAGCGGGCCCATTTTACAGGGTTATTCTCTTAACCGTCTGTTCCCACCATTCTTGCATGTGTCCCCTAAAAGACTAAGAGACACAGGTACAGAAAAAGCACAGCTTTTGCTGACAGTGTGACAGGATGGAACATCTGGGCGAGTAGGTAAGTTGCAGTCAGCATTCTATTCTCTAGTTCACAAGGGTCCCCACTTCCCACCCCAGTTCCTCTTTGGCAAAGTACTATGGGGTGCACCAACTTCCAGATCTTCACCTGGGTTTCCCTGTGTCCCACTGGGCCGTTTAAAGAAGCATGCTGCAGGGCAGAGTAGCACATGCCTGAAATCCCAGTGGATTGGGAGGTTAATGCAGGAAAACTGCAAGTTGGAAGCCAGCCTCTGCAGCTTAGGGAGGCTCTAAGCCTCTTAGCCAGACCCTGTGTAAAAGTAAAAAAGAGCTGGAAGTTTGGCTCAGTGGTTAGGCAGTGCTCAGTTAAATCCCTGGTATCAAAACCCCCACATATTTTCATATAAAGCAATAAACCCTTAGTTGTCCCCAACTCCCTTTGTCCTTTTGTGCCAGGAAAGTCTTCTTGGATTTAGTGCATTTTGGACCTAGACACTTTGACTTTACCTAAATCAACACTGCTTCTTTCTCTCTTGGTCAGGCTGACCCCTCCCCGACCTCCTGTGGGTCCAGGGTGGTTCAGGTGCACGGACTCGAGATCTTCCACATCCACAGTCTGAGGCTGTACAAGTGACTCTCCATTTTGCTCTACTTGCCCTCAGGCTGCCTTTCTTATATCTCAATTTTACATTTAAGGCAAAATACTATATTCTCACACCCAGCCATGTTTGGTATTTTATTTAGAGTCAGGCTCTCATTGAGTTGGTTAGCACCTCATTTTTGCTGATGGCTAGATTCGAACAAGCAATCCTCCTGTCTCGGCTTCCTGAGCCTCTGGGATCACAGGCATGAACAACCATGCTTGGTCTCACCCTCTGATTTGTCAACTTCCTCATTGGATTCATAGTAGCTTGGAGTCACCATCTGGAGTTATTCTCTCAGGCCCATTACAGTTATGCTCACACCCACCTTCTTTGAACCACAATAAAAGGGATGCTCAGTGGCAAAGCGCCCCTGCCCTCAATTCAATCTTTACCATGGGGGACAATAAAGGCACCTGGAATTCAATTCTCAGCCCTGGAAGCTATATGTCCACTTTTCCACACATTGTGGGAATACGACTTTTTACACAATAGCCCCCCCTTGGCCATGGGCAATATTGTTAGGTAGAATGAACTTGGGCCAGTGAGCAGGATGTGATAGACTTCACAAAGCCTAACTTAAGAGTAGAGAAAAAAAATGTACTTAATTTTCAAGAGGGGGATAGACATGACAGGCAGTGTTGGCCCCAAGTGGCAATTTTTTATGGTTTATATGCAGGGTTAATGGGCCCAGGAGAACAGGGATTTGGTTTCTTTCTGGTTGGACTATCAGTTGAAACCCAGGATGCTGAGAGTGCTGGGTCAGCTCCTGGGGCTATGTTGCTTCCTATGGCTTGTGGCTTTTGTTGAAAACCTTGACATGAAAAGAATACACTGGAGGGGGACTTCCTCCTGACAAAGTGAGGTCAGTCTGTGCAATAGAGTGACATGCGTCCAGGGGGCAAGTGAGTGTGAGTTCACAGATAGGTTATAAGACCACAGATGCCTGAAGCTTAAATCCTACAGATAATACTAAATCCTAGATACAATCTCCCCTATCCATACATGCCTATGATTACCCTTTCTACAAACCTCAAAGTCCTTGTCAGCATCTGAAGACAGGGTAAAGACAAGGTTTCCTTGTCTTCCTGGTGTAGCTGCACTGGTCAAAGTTTCTTTCCTACTTTGCATCATAACCTTATCTGTTTGGTTGTGGGTGAACACCTGACCAGACCTGTGGGGTCACCAGAGTCACATCTCTGCAGAAGACTTCCTAGTGTCGAAGTAGAACATCGACACTAAGCACAAAGCACCCATTTTATTTTCACCCCACATTGCTGCCCTAGAGGATTGCCCTCCTTCCTCCCCACCCTTTCTGCTGGGGAGGGAGCCTTGGGCATCAGAGCCAACCCCAGTTGCTTCCTTTCATAGATCAGGAGCCTCCTCAAAGAAACAGAGGCCAGGAGATTAGGAGAGTGACTAAATAGTTTTCAAATTGTTTTTATTTTTAGATATTATATATGAGTCATATATATATGATATCTTTAAAAAGCGTTTAAAAAATTTGGAGACCGTGTCTTTCTAAATCACTTGAGGTCGCATCAGCTAGGGAAAAAAAAAAAAAAAAAATATATATATATATATATATATATATTTATATATATATATATATAAATAAATATAAATATAATATATATGTATTATATATATTATATATAATATATTATAGATAATATTCTGATTAGATGTATTTGGTGTGAGAAATATATATATATTATATATTTTATATATATAAATATATATTTTACATATAAAAATATATTTTATATATATAAAATATATTATATAAAATATCCATTTTATATATAGAATATATTATATAAAATACATATTTTATATATAAAATATATAATATATATATTTTATAAAAATATATGATATATATTTTATATATACAAAAAATATATAAAGTATATAGTATATATATAATACATAATAAAATATCGTACTTTCTTTTTTAAGGTACTGGGGAATAAACCCAAAAGGGCTTGACCCCGTCCTCTGAGCTCCATCCCTACCCTTTTCATTTTATTTAAAGACAGGGTCTCACTGTTTTCAGATGCAGTCCTGACCTTGGGCTCCTCCAGCCGCAGCCTCCTGGAGAAGCTCTGCTTTGCTTTTGTGTTGAGGTTAAACCTAGGGCCTGGCCATGCTCGGAAATCACTCTATGGCTGAAGCCCAGCTCAGCGCCAGGCTTCACCTCTGTCACAGAGCCTAAGCCAAGGCTTCCCACCTGGATTCCTTCCCAGCACAGCCGGGAAGCTCCTCCTGAAAAGGGCAGGGACCAAGAATCTGTCACTCTACCCAATTTCAGCCAGTGATTGGACGATTTTAGCCGTCAGTCACGATCCAGAGGCGGGCCTGAAGGCCATCCATCCAGGTCGCTGGGGGGAACTGTCCAATCAGTGCGCAGAGGGAGGGGAAAGGCGGGCTTCCGCAAGCTCGTGGGCTTTTCTTCCTCACCGACTGGGCTACTCCTGCTCCAGGCCCAATGTTCTCTGCTCCAGGGACCCAGGTGACTGCGCTGCCCCTGTTCTCGGGGATCTCGGGTGCCCAGAGGATCCTCCAGAGGACGCCAGGTCACCAGAGAAGCCAAAAATGGTGAGTTCGTTGAAGATAGGCGGTCAGCACCTGCCTTGGCGCCTGGCGGGCGGGTGATCTGCGGACTGGCGCGTGGAGTCGCCGCTGTCGGGTGGCCCTGGGCCCCGTCCCCTGGTTCCCTGGGTTTCGAAGGGTGGCTCAGGTCCCAGGTGTCCCCTTTGCTCTCTACCTGTGGCCCGCACTCACTTTTTCCCAACGTGTAGAAAGCAGGGCCACAAATGCACCTTCCTTCTTCCAGTGGAGCTCCACCTAGAGTCACATCAAATTGCAGGCGCCTTCTGCCTTCTAAAAGGCCACCTCCCTCCACCTCACAGCTTGGCCACACATTCTTCTTCCCACTCATTTCAAATAGACACCGTCTGCTAATTGTCATTATCACTTAGTGAAATATTGGAAAGAATCAATCAATCTTCCTCCCCCCGTCCCTTCCTCCCTCCCTCCCCCCTCCCTTCCTCCCTTCCCCTTGTCTTGGAAGCTGGGCTGGCCTCCAATTTGTTATCCTCCTGCTTCAGTCTCCCACTTAACTGGAGTTACAGGCCTGTGCCAATGTCCCTGGCAAGAAGAACACTTTTGAAAGCATTTGTTTTCTATTTGTGAATATTATCCTTGAGGGGAAAGAATGATCACTTAACACTTCCTTGTGTTTGGTCAGAATAACTGCTTTAAAGGGAATAAGGGTGTTGTTTATACATCCCAGGGATATGGAATTCTGGGCTACATCAATAGAGTATAACTGCTCCCTTTTCTGAGAGTGTATGATGTAGAGTCACACCAGTCTTGTACTTAGGTAAGCACACAGGGTAATAATGATGTAGGGACAAAGGAGGCAAGGCACTGAAGGTAGCAGGAAACAGTTTTATCTGGCTGCAGCCATTCTCAGAGGGCACTGTTTTCGCTATAATCAATCTATCCATCCCCTGAACCCCGAGTTCAGGTGGTTTCAGAATTTTATACCCAGCATGTAAGGGGAAGGGCTCAGAAGTTCACATTGTAATACCAGGACCCCCAAATAACTCTCAGACCACACAGTCTCATTCCAGTTAAGCCTTTATTTCTGGCCAGTGGCAGACACTGTGCTCTCGAAAGAATGAGATGGTCAGAGTGGTGCCCCTGCCTTCAGTTGGCTCCATATTTAAGCACAAAAACCACAAAACGGAATTTTGGGTTTTCAGGCAACATAAGCAATCCTGAAAGTTGTGGTCAGTTAGTCTCCAGTTGGCACCATAGATCATTCTGTGTTCTTGGGGAATTTTCATGAACAAAAGATTCCAAACTGCCCCAGTCATGAGCTTTTTGTGTATCATGGCTGAGTTCACAAAGTGGAGTCACCATAGTCAAATTGTCACATCACTCACATAAAAGCAGGTTTTTCTTTCTCTATTCTGGCTAAGTTAACCCTTCAAGGACAGTACCTGAGGAGGGGAGAGCTTCTTCTCCCCTTTCTTTCCTCCCCCACCAGCTGTTATCATGGAGCCCAGTTGGTGACTTGTCTGTGAAGCCCAGCTCAAGGCCAGAGGCCTTGTTTGCACATTTCTACAAACTACTATTCTGAATATAAGTGTGTTAAAAACTAGTAATGGGGAGTCCAGCACCTGGAGTGTTGATTTCTTTTCTTTTTTTTAAAATTTTTGTTTTAGAGTGAGAGAGAGAGAGAATTTTTTTAATATTTATTTTTTAATTCTCAGCAGACACAACATCTTTGTTTGTATGTGGTGCTGAGGATCGAACCCGGGCCGCACGCATGCCAGGCGAGCGCACTACCCCTTGAGCCACATCCCCAGCCCAGGAGTGCTGATTTCTTCCAGACTAGCAGCTCAGTAAAATAGGGCAACACAAAAATAGGAAGTTTATCTACACTGAATTTTTTTGTGGACACTCTTTTGTTGACAGTCCTAAAATTAGCCATGGTGAAGATTTCTGGAGAAACCCAGTTACAATTTTCTGTGAAAAAAGAGGATGCCACTACAGTAATGTCTGATTCCTTTACTGTCCTTCATCCCCAGCTCTTTTCAGTATGATTTTCAGAAAGGATCTGGCTATGGTGCCCAGCCTGGCCTGAAAGCTGTGATCCTCCTGCCTCAGCTTCCCAATCTGTTGGGTTTAAAGGCATCGACAACCCCAGCTAAAGAAAATAGTTTGTTTTAACCCAAATATTAATTATCATACTAAGGAACATGGATTCGAGTTACCCTGAATGATGTGTGTGACCCTGCTTGGAAGAGATTAAATCACTTCTTTTTTTTTTTTTCTTTCTCTCTTTCTTTCTTTCTAATTTTCTTTCTTTCTTTTTTTCTTTCTCTTTTTTTAATATACCAGGGATTGAACCCAGGGGCACTGAAACTCTGAGCCACATTCCCAGTCCTTTTTATATTGTATTTTCAGACAAGATGTCACTAAGTTCCTGATGGGTCTCACTAAATTGCTGAGTCTGGCTTTGAATTTAGCAATCCACTTATCTTTGCCTCTCATGGTGCTGGGATTACAGTTGTGTGCCAGTGTGCCTGTCCTCCATGTACTTTTATAAAAGAAACTGTGTATTACTGCATCAACCAGTTGCATTGGTAGGAACATCAGATTGGTGGGGTACAGAAAAAAAATAAAGAAAATTTCTTCTTTATGTCTGTTATTGCATTGTGAGCTTTGGTAGATTTTGGAGACGTCTGGTAAGGCTAGTGATTTTTTCTGAGAAGTTGTGAGATTGTGGTCTGATACAGAAATTAAGGTGATTGGCTGTTAAAGGGCTTAAGATAGCCCAAGTTAATGTTTGCTCTGCATACAGAACCCTGCCTTTCCACCCTCATGGTGGTCTAGTTAGCCAAAGTCAAGAACTCTGAAGGTTCTTTGATGTAGATGCAACTGTATAGAGAACTTTAGTTCACAGCTGTAAAAATCTTGTGCTTTTTCTTTTATATTCCTTAGGTGTAGGCACCATGTCAGATTTCTTGGGCAGAGGTTCCCTTTGGACACCTCCCAGAGTCCCATGTCCTCAGCCACTATCCTTTCCTGCAGCTGCCACAGAGTGCCCACAGCTGCCCTGTGCCATGCAGGGTGAACAGAATTTCAGGCCCTGGGTCAGCTGCTCCCAGAGGACAGGCTGAGGTGTGAGGTGCAGCCTCTCGGGGAAGCTGCTGGGGGCCCTGGGCTGAGGAATCTTCTGGAAAAGGCCTCATCTAAACAGCTACTTCCTTGGGACCTTGTTTTCCCCAAGCTCTGTTCCTATTCCTTGGAGACAGGTGGACAGTCAGCCTGTGGATGCTGGTGCTGAGGGGCCAGGTGAGCAGTGACTCCTGCCCTTTTAGTCTCTCATGGTGTGAAGGAGCAAAACCTCTCCTGGAGCATAAGGACCACCCACCCCAGTGCAGAGGTGTGCAAAGCTTAAAAGCCTCATTGACTGGAGTCATTGTACAGGTGCCTGGGAGGGTGATCCTGGATGCTTTTCATGAGCAAGACAAGAAGGAAGCATGTCCCAGCTGTCAGGGACCTTCCCTGCCCCTTGAACCTGACACACCTGTGCTCCCTCAGCACCAAAACTTTCTGTGTATCACTTTGAAATGATGTGATCACTTATCTGAGGCCCAGGTTTATTTATTCAGAGCCAAATGAAATTGACTATTATTAAAGAGGCAAGAGAGAGGCGGATTAAAATCCACCTTTTTTGTTGTTGTTGTTGTTAAAAATCCCAGCTTACAGCCAGATACAGTAGTGCACACCTGTGATCCTTCCTGCTCCAGAGGCTGAGACAGGAGTGTTGCAAATTTGAGGACAGCCTTAGCAACTTAGCAAGGCTTTATGCAACCTGGTGAGACTGCGTCTCAAAATAAAAAGTAAAAATGACTGGGGATGTGACTCAGTAGTAAAATATCTCTGGGTTTAATCTCCGGGGTATCAAACAAAAAAGAAAAAAAGAAAAAGAAAACATTTAATTACCTAATTTATCTTTTGCTACCCCTGAGTATGTATAGAAAGTTTGTAAGATTCAGATTTGTCTTTTCAGTGGTTTCAAATTGAAATCCAACACTGGATTCCTAAATACCACGTAAGATACAGAGAAAGTCTGTCTTGCATTATTGCTGCAGAATTTGAGTCCAATTCTACTAAAATAGTGGTGGACAAATTTATGAATGTGATTTCATGAAAACTAGTATCTGTCCTTCACAAGGTGATGAATTTGACAAAGGACGACAGTTTTTCACCGTTGTTGTCTGACCTTGGCAGGTTCATGTTAACTGTGTGGTTTTTTGTTATCAGAAATGGAACCCAGAGGTGCTTAACCACGAGCCCCTTTTAGATTCTTTGTTTTGAGACAGAGTCTTGCTACATCATCTAGGGTCGCTGGGGTTACAGGTGTGCACCATCACACCTGTCTTCATTGTAATTTTTATGGACAATTTTGGCAATGCCTTGAATACCCAATTGTAATCATTTAATCACTGAATATCAGTGAAAGAGTAAATGACACCTGTTTTCTGCAAAGGAGAGATCCATGTGACTAAATAAGGGTGGTGATCCCCTCACCATGTCACCTAATTCCTGTTCCCTCCCAACTGCCTCCTCTTAGGGCCACCCCTTTGGGAGCTAGCCTTTTAGCTTATGAAACTTGGGTGTAACATAAATGCTCTCTCTATTCTCTCTGTCCTGTACAACATTTTGCCTGGTCTTAGATACAGTTTACTGTTTCCAATTTTTTGAAGAATATTTTTTGTTGTTGCTGTCGTTGAACACAATACCTATTTATTTATTTTTATGTGATGCTGAGGATCAAACCTAGGGTCTCTCACGTGCTAGGCAAGCACTCTACTGCTAAGCCAGAATACCAACCCTCTTATTTCCATTTTTAGATATAGTTTTTCTTTCTTTTTTTTTTAAAGAGAGAGTGAGAGAGGAGAGAGAGAGAGATAGAGAGAGAGAATTTGTTTTAAATATTTTTATTTTTTAGTTCTCGGCGGACACAACATCTTTGTTGGTATGTGGTGCTGGGGATCGAACCCGGGCCGCACGCACGCCAGGCGAGCGCACTACCTCTTGAGCCACATCCCCAGCCCGATATAGTTTTTCTTAAGTTTACCTCCAAAATACAGTAAACCATGCCCTAAATTTCACAGAATTTGCTGAATAGCTCAGTGTTTTTTCACAGAGTTTAGAACATGGGAACATTCAATCTTCTTTGTGAGAAAGTGTGGTGTCTTTCTACTGATTTTGTTTTGTTTTTATTCCTCTAATTGTGTACCTTTTGTATCATAATCATTTTTTTCTCTCATTACATGTATTTTATCAAGCTACTCTCCAGCCCAAGAGAATTAGTATTGTAGACTGTTGTTTATTTATTTGCTTCCTTATTGAGTGCTGGGAATTGATGCCATGTACTTGCTCATGCTTAGTTATCTTCCAGAAATAAATTTCAATTTGTGAGGAATGTTCTGGAGTTGTGCAGGCGTTTTACTGGGGAATAAACCTACAGGCACTTGACCACTGAGCACATCCTCAGCCCTTTATTTATTTTTTCTTTTTCCTTTTTTAAAATATTGTATAGTTGTAGATGGATAGAATACCTTTATTTTATTTATTTTTCTGTGGTGCTGAGGATCATACCCAGTGCCTCACACATGTTAGCAAGTGGTCTGCCACTCAGCTACAGTCCCAGACCCCCTTTTTATTTTTGATGAAGACCAGTCTCACTAAATTCCTGAGTGTCTTGCTCTGTTGCTGAGACGGGCCTCAAACTTTTGCCATTTCCCTGCCTTGACCTCCCTAGTGGCTGAAATTACAGGTGCACACCACTACACCAGAAGTTGGAGTGAGTTTTGAAGAGTTATCATCCAATTTCTTTTCAGATGAAAATAGTATTGAAAATCAGTTTTCTTGCTTTTGTTCATACTTTTGAAATTTGTAACTATGACTCTTCCTCTTTGCTTTATTTTTGCATTAATATGAAAAAGGTATTTAGCATATCATATTGTTTCTTATGTATACATTTTTAAAACTTCATGGCTTGGTTGTGTATTTACTTCTTTATTAGATAAACTTTGTTTTTATGAGCAATTTTAGGCTTACATAGTTTATTAGTTAGTGTTCTCTAGAGTAACAGTATCTAGAGGAAGTATGATTATCAAAGGGGATTCATTAGATTGGCCTAATTGACCCAAAGGTGGATGTCCACAGTGGTCATCTGCAGGCTGGAGAGCTTGAGAAGTGGTAGCTGCCGAGTTGCAGAGGCTGAATCCTCAGAACAAGGGGGATCAATGGTGCTGCCTTAGTCCAGACCAAAGATTCTGGAAACTCACTAGAGAATCATTGGCAGAGTCCACTTTGGGAGAGTGAAGAATTTTGTTCCACCCAAGACACCATCCTATTTGATGGTGCTGCCTAGCTTAAGGAGGTTCTCCAGTTTGGCTCACTTTCCCATATACCCATCATTTGTAGACACACCCTCATGGACACACCCAGAAGCTCATTAATCATCGGCATCCTTTAATCCAATCAAGGTGACAATTAAACGTGCCATTACACATAGTATCAAATACCCCTTCTCTCCAGCTGATACTCTCCACTGTTTTCAACATATTGCATTGGTGTAGGGTGTTTGTTAGTTACTAAACCAGTGTTGAACATTTGATAAAGAGAATGGATGAAGCAACATTTAGGATAAGCCAAAGTTCATCCTTTACTTTAGGGTTCCTCTTCCTTGTGATGTGATTGTGTGTGTCACATCGTATACAAGATAATGTCATACAGAAGAGTTTCACTGTTCTGCTCCCTAAGTCCCTGGCACCCATCAGTTCTGCTAGTGCATCTATAATGTTGTCTTTTTCAGAATTTTCTTGACTTGGAATCTTACTGCACTTGGCCATTTCAAACTGGCTTCTCTCACTTACCAGTGTGCCTTTAAGGGTGCTGTATCTTTCCAGGCTGCAGAGCTCATTTTCTGGGTGATGCTCTTTGGTGTGGTTAAACTTCAGCTTGTCCATTCAGTATTGAAGGTGCATCTTCCTGTCCTCTAGGTTTGGGCCGTTGTGGATATGGCTGCTGTAGTCACTGCAGTGAGGGTTCCTGTGCCCATAATTTTCACATCATTTGCATAAACATTTGGAGTGTGATGACTTAATCGTACATTTTTTTGCATTTATGATTAAATTTTGCATTTATGATCATGAGCATCATTCATAGTTTTCTATTCAATACTTTTCTTTATTTAATTTGGATAATATGGTAACTTATGCCTCAGGAAGACTTAGGAGGTGTTAACTCAGCTTCTATGTTCTGGAAATAAAGTAGAAAATTAGTGTCAGTTCTTATATGTCTCATGGAAGCCTGTTTGAGATGTCAGAGCCTTGCCTTGCCTTTTTGGGAAGTAATTAGTTATTGAGTCTGTTTTTCTCAGCAGCCATGGGCTCATCTGTTTTGTGTATTTCCCCTTGTGTGTAAGTTGTAGGAGATTGTCTCTCTCAAAGAAATGGTCCAATTTCTGTAAGTTGTCTAATTTGTGTCAAGCACATTTATGATAATCTGAAGTCCCAATGCATTGTTGACGATGACACTTTTAAATGTGTTAGTAGGTTTTCAGTCCTCGTTGTTTTTTTCTTTAATATTATTGTATATTTTACACTTTTACTTTTTTTCCTTTTATGTGGCAGTGAGGATTGAACCCAGTTTTTCCCAAGCACTAGGCAAGCAGTCTTCCACTGAGCCACAACCCCAGTCCCTGTTCTCTGTATTCTTAGCCTCTGGTTAATTAATCAGTGATGCTGTTGTTCATGAAGAACTTGATTTTGCAGACTGCGGATTTCCTGATTGTGGTTTCATGAACACTTTCTCTGTTACCTACTGTTGAGAGCCACAGCCGAAGGGGCCCCAGCAAACTTTAAGACTACCAGCTGATGATTGGCTCACAGTGGCCCCAGCAACTTCTAGCTGATTGGCTCCTCTGCGGTGATGCTTATTGGACTGTTTGCCCGCCCTTTCAGCCTACGGAGCTGCTCATTCCGGGACATTTTTGGTTCTGCCTACGCGACCCAGCCAATCGGCCTAAAGAGCCGGAGGAGTGGGGGAGGTTGATAGGCTTGTGGGAAGCCGGTGGAGGCAGTTGGGCTATGAGGGTTTTTACTGAGGAGCTTTTTTGTTTGGCGTGTGTGGTTCTAAAAGTGAAGTTTGTTTCTTTTGACAAGTGGCTCCTGAATTGTGCCCGGCCAGACTGCGGCAAACTACCTGTGGTAAATTTAGGTTTACCTTGCTCTTCTTTCTCTGGTTTTCTGAAGTGGCAGTTTCATTGGTTGCTTTTAGCTCTTTTTTTCTGAAATGTGCGTTGGATGACTTAGACACCACTGCATCGCCACCTCTGGTGTTCTCTATGAATTTCCTATGATGGACTTTTACATTTTTTTCTTTCAAAATGGTCACCTTTTCTCTTGAGTCAACTCTTTGTCCTGTGTCTGTTCAGAGCCCTGTGCTTCATGTCCCCTTCCCTGGAGGCTTTTCAGCTTCTTCTCATCTGATTTTTGCTTTAGCTCTCATGTTCTTTGAGCATACATGGGATTTCACTGGTGGTGCACTTGTAGGGGTGTGGTTTATGTCCTGTGGAGTGTTGCTGTGACCCTGAGACCACAGTGTGCTTCCCGTTTGGTTGAAGGTCCATGAAGCCCTCCTGTCTGCATCTTGTCCTGACCGAGTTGGGCTGATGTCTCTGAGGGTAATTGTGGGTTCTTCATTGTTTGGGGTGGTTCTGTATGGTTTCAGTCCTTGAGTATGATTCTGTGTAAGTGGCAGAGACATTTTCTTTGTCTATTCCATCACTGTGCAGACATCATAGCATGCTTACAGATGTGAATGGTGGCCTCTTTCACACAGAGACAGTGTGGAATAGTTCAGAATTCCGGGCTACAAACTTGTTGCTTTACTACACTCTGGAAGAGCTTCTGCCTTAGGTTTGTTTGCACCACCATTGCTACAGGCAGGATGAATCTCTTTCACAACAGACAATCATTGCAAATGTGGCCCACCCTTCATCAAAATGTCCTTGAGCAGAACATTGGTATGTGTCTCATGTCTGTATATTATGGTAGTGAACCGGCTGCTGTTAAGAAGAGCTTGACAATCATTGGATATTCATTGTTGCTGTGAGACTTAGAAAAGTAGTGCCTGCTATTTATTAACAAGATTGTTTTCAGAGTTATAAAACTTTGTAAGGCTGTTGTTTGGACACAGTGACATTTTTGTTTTTCGTTTTTTTTTTTGGTTTTTTTTAGAGAGAAGAGAATTTTTTTTAATATTTATTTTTTAGTATTCGGCAGACACAACATCTTTGTTTATATGTGGTGCTGAGGATCGAACCCGGGCCGCACGCATGCCTGGCGAGCGTGCTACCGCTTGAGCCACATCTCCAGCCCATGGTGACATTTTTAGGTCATTGAGATCTTTCTTTCTTTTTTTTTTTTCATTTTTTTTATTTGTTGTTCAAAAAATTACAAAGCTCTTGACATATCGTATTTTATACATTAGATTCAAGTGGGTTATGCACTCCCATTTTTATCCCAATTACAGATTGCAGAATCACATCGGTTACACATCCACGTTTTTACATGATGCCATATTAATGACTGCTGTATTCTGCTATCTTTTCTATCCTCTACTATCCCCCGTCCCATCCCCTCCCGTCTTCTCTCTCTACCCCATCTACTACAATTCATTTCTCTCATTGTTTTTTTTCCCATTCCCCTTAAAACCTCTTATATGTAATTTTGTATAACAATGAGGATCTCCTTCCATTTCCATGCAATTTCCCTTTTCTCTCCCTTTCCCTCCCACCTCATGTCTCTGTTTAATGTTAGTCTTTTCCTTCTGCTCTTCCTCCCTGCTCTGTTTTTAGTTGCTCTCTTTATATCTTTTTATATCAAAGAAGACATTTGGCATTTGTTTTTTAGGGATTGGCTAGCTTCACTTAGCATAATGTGCTCTAATGCCATCCATTTCCCTGGAAATTCCATGATTTTGTCATTTTTTAGTGCTGCGTAATACTCCATTGTGTATAAATGCCACATTTTTTTTTTATCCATTCATCTATTGAAGGGCATCTGGGTTGGTTCCACAGTCTAGCTATGTGCTGCTATGAACATCGATGTGGCAGTATCCCTGTAATACGCACTTTTAAGGTCTTCAGGGAATAGTCCAAGAAGGGCTACAGCTGGGTCAAATGGTAGATCTATTCCCAGCTTTCCCAGGAATCTCCATACAGCTTTCCAAATTGGCAGCACCAATTTGCAGTCCCACCAGCAATGTATAAGAGTACCCCTTTCTTCACATCCTCGCCAGCACTTGTTGTTTGACTTCATAATGGCTGCCAATCTTACTGGAGTGAGATGGTATCTTGGGGTGGTTTTGATTTGCTTTTCTGTGACTGCTAGAGATGGTGAGCATTTTTTCATGTACTTGTTGATTGATTGTATGTCCTCCTCTGAGAAGTGTCTGTTCAAGTCTTTGGCCCATTTGTTTATTGGGTTATTTGTTTTTTTTTTTTTTAAGAGTTAGAGAGAGAGAGAGAGAGAGAGATAGGGAGAGAGAGAGAGAGAGAGAGAGAGAGAGAGAGAGAGAGAATTTTTTTAAATATTTTTTTTTTTTTAGTTTTCGGCGGACACAACATCTTTGCTTGAATGTGGTGCTCAGGATCGAACCGGGGCTGCATGCATGCCAGGCAAGCGCGCTACCGCTTGAGCCATATCCCCAGCCCAAGAGAGGAGTTTTAATATTTATTTATTTTAGTTCTTTGCAGACACAACATTTTTGTTTTGTATGTGGTGCTGAGGATCGAACCCGGACCGCATGCACGCCAGGCGAGCGCGCTACCACTTGAGCCACATCCCCAGCCCTTATTTGTTTTCTTATTGTTAATTTTTTTGAGTTTCCCAGCACCATTTATTGAAGATGCTGTCCTTCCTCCATTGCATTCTTTTAGCCCTTTTATCAAGTATAGGTTAGTTGTAATTTTGTGGATTGGTCTCTGTGTCCTCTATTCTGTAGCATTCGTCCACCCGCCTGTTTTGGTACCAGTACCATGCTGTTTTTGTGACTATTGCTCTGTAGTATAGTTTGAACTCTGGTATCGCTATACCGCCTGACTCACACTTCCTGCTTAGAATTGCTTTTGCTATTCTGGGTCTTTTGTTTTCCCATATGAATTTCATAATTGCTTTATCTATTTCTACAAGAAATGCCTTTGGGATTTTGATTGGCATTGCATTGAAGCTATAGAGAACTTTGGATAATATTTTCATTTTGATGATGTTAGTTCTTCATATCCATGAACAGGGTATATTTTTCCATCTTCTAAGGTCTTCTTCTATTTCTCTCTTTAGGGTTCTGTAGTTTTCATTGTATAAATCTTTCACCTCTTTTGTTAGGTTGATTCCCAAGTATTTTATTTTTTTTTTTGAGGATAATGTGAATGGGGTGGTTGTCCTCATTTCCATTTCAGAAGATTGGGAGCTGATATACAGGAATGCCTTTGATTTATGTGTGTTGATTTTATAATTGCTGAATTCATTTATTCACTCTAGTAGTTTCTTTATAGACCCTGTTGGGTTTGTTAGATATATTATCATATCATCCACAAATAGTGATAATTTAAGTTCTTCTTTTCCTATTTTTATGCCTTTAATTTCTTTCGTCTGTCTAATTGCTCTGGCCAGTGTTTCGAGAACTATATTGAATAGAAGTGTTAAGAGAGGGCATCCCTGTCTTGTTCTAGATTTTAGAGGGAATGCCTTCAGTTTTTTTTCATTCAGAATAATGCTATCCTGAGGTTTAGCATATATAGCTTTTATGATGTTGAGGTAAGATCCTGTTATCTCTAGTTTTTCTAGTATTTTGAACATAAAGGAATGTTGTACTTTGTCGAATGCTTTTTCTGCATCTATTGAGATGATCATGTGGTTCTTTAAGTCTATTGATGTGGTGAATAACATTTATTGATTTCCATATATTGACCCAGCCTTGCATCCCAGGGATGAATTTTACTTGATCATGGTGCACAATTTTTTTGATATGCTTTTGTATTTGATTCGCCAGGGTTTTATTGAAGATTTTTGCATCTATGTTCATTGGAGATATTGGTCTGTAGTTTTCTTTCTTTGAAGTATCTTTGTCTGGTTTCGGTATCAGGGTGATGTTGGTCTCATACAATGAATTTGGAAGATCTCCTTCTTTTTCTGTTTCTAGAAATAAGTTGAAAAGTATTGGTATTAATTCTTCTTTGAAGGTTTTGTAAAACTCTGCTGTATATCCATCTGTTCCAGGGCTTTTCTTGGTTGGTAGTCTTTTGATGGCTTCTTCTATTTCCTCCTTTGTCATTGGTCTATTTAAATTGTGTGTATCTTCCTGACTCCATCTGGGCAAGTCATATGACTTAAGAAATTTATCGATATCTTCACTATCTTCTATTTTATTGGAATATAGGGTTTCAAAATAATTTCTAATTATCTTCTGTATTTCTGTAGTATCTGTTGTGATATTGCCTTTTTCATCCTATATGTTGGTAATTTGAGTTCTCTCTCTTTTTCTCTTCATTAGCATGGCTAACTGTCTGTCAATCTTATTTATTTTTTCAAAGAACCAACTTTTAGTTTTATCAATTTTTTCAATTTTTTTGTTTCAATTTCGTTGATTTCCATTCTGATTTTAATTATTTCTTGCCTTCTGCTACATTTGCTGTTGTTTTGCTCTTCCTTTTCTAGGGTTTTGAGATGAAGTGTGAGTTCATTTATTTTTTGTTTTTTTCTTTTTTTGAGGAATGACCTTTAGGCAATGAATTTCCGTCTTAAAACTGCTTTCATTGTGTCCCATAGATTCCCATATGTTGTGTCTATATTTTCATTTATTTCTAAGAATTTTTTGATTTCCTCCTTTATGTCTTCTGTAACCCATTGATCATTCAGTAACATATTGTTCATTTTCCAGGAGATGCAGGATTTTTCCTTCCTTCTTTTATCATTGATTTCCAGTTTCATTCCATTATGATCAGATAAGGTGCATTATATTATCTCTACCCCTTTATATTTACTAAGAGTTGCCCTATGGCATAATATATGGTCTATCTTTGAGAAGGATCCATGTGCTGCTGCGAAGAACGTGTATCCACTTGATGATGGTTGATATATTCTATATATTTTTGTTAAGTCTAGGTTATTAATTGTGTTATTGAGTTCTACAGTTTCTTTATTCAGCTTTTGTCTAGTGGATCTGTCCAATGGAGAGAGCGGTGTATTGAAGTCACCAATAATTATTGTGTTGTGGTCCATTTGACTCTTGAACTTGAGGAGAGTTTGTTTTATGAACGTTGCAGCACCATTGTTTGGTGCATAGATATTGATAATTGTTATGTCTTGTTGGTGGATGGTTTATTTTAACAGTATATAGTGGCCTTCTTTATCCCTTTTGATTAACTTAAGTTTGAAGTTGATTTTATTCGATATGAGTATGGCCACTCCTGCTTGCTTCCGAGGACCATGTGAGTGGTATGATTTTTCCCAGCCTTTCACTTTCAACCTGTGTATGTCTTTTCCTATCATATGAGTCTCCTGAAGGCAGCATATTGTTGGATTTGTTTTTTTTAATCTAGGTTACTAGCCTTTGTCTCTTGATTGGTGAATTTAAGCCATTAACATTTAAGGTTACTATTGATATATTGTTTGTACTTCCAGACATGCTTATTTATGTATTTATTTTAATATGGCTCGTTTTTCCTTTTTGGTTATATATTTTGTTCTTCTTTTTACTGGGTTACTTCCCAATGTTAGTTTTGGGTGCTGTTTTTCAATTCCTCTTCTTGTAGTGTTTTGCTCAGAATGTCTTGGAGTGCTGGTTTTCTGGCTGTGAATTATTTTAACTTTTGTTTATTGTGAAATATTTTAATTTCATTGTCAAATCTGAAGCTTAATTTTGCTGGATACTGTATTTTTAGTTGGAATCCATTATTTTTCAGCGTTTGAAATATGTTGTTTCAGGATCTTGTTGCTTTCAACGTCTCTGATGAGAAATCAGCCATTAACCTAATTGGTTTACCCCTGAATGTAATCTGCCTTCTTTCTCTCGTAGCTTTTAATATTCTCTCCTTGTTCTGTATGTTGGATATCTTCATAGTTATGTGTCTTGGAGTTGGTCTATTAGGGTTTTGTATGTTTGGGGTCCTGTAGGCTTCCAGGATTTGGCAATCCATTCCACCTTTTATATCTGAGAAGTTTTCTAGGATTCTTTCATTCAGTAGGTTGTTCATTCCTTTGGTTTGAATCTCTATACCTTCTTCTATCCCGATGACTCTCAAGTTTGTTTCTTTTTTATAACATCCCATATTTCTTGGATAGATTGCTGGTGATTTTTAGGATCTTTTCTGTGTTGACTATATTCTTCTGAAGTTGATACACTTTGTCTTCATTATCTGATGTTCTGTCTTCTATTTGATGTAGTCTATTTGTAATATTCTCGTTTGAGTTTTTAATTTGGTTTATGGTTTCCTGAATTTCTAGGATTACGGTTTGATTTTTTTTTAACATCTCTATCTCCTGGTATAGGTCATTCTTTGCCATTTGAATTTGCCTATTTAATTCATTGTTTGGACTTGCTGTCAAAAGTCTTCTCTAAGATTTTGTTCCATCTGAGTTAGGTATGCCTTGAGTTCTTTCTCTGTCCATTTTTCTGAAGCCTCTAGGTTCTCCTGTGAATTTAAGCTTTCCTGCATTGTTTGTAATCCTTTTTTCCCTTGTTTTTTCATGGTGCTCACGTTGCTTTCCAACTCTGTTTGACTGCTTTGTTTCTGTTTTCTTCTTTAAATTTGTTTTGGTTTTCATAGTTCCAATATATCTCCTTTATGTTGGGAGACAATGTTTAGAGATGTTGGGTTTAATTGTGCTTAAGGTAAATTCATTAGTTTCATTAGAGGTCTACAGAATTTGATGGAATGTACAAAACTGAGGTTTGAACTTAGGATTTTATGATGAGGTCGGGCACTTTGATGATATTGAGGTTAATATATGTTAGCTTCTTTGGGGGGTTGCTCAAATGCAGGCGGATATTAATAAGAGAATAGACAGGAGTACTTGGGGGTAGTTAAGGGCTTAGTCAGACTATGGACTGTTTCATAGTATTCATCTATTTTCATCTAGTAAGTTGTATGTAATTTGGGTGGTCATGCTTAAGAGGAAAGATGGGGAAAAAATAAGGAAGCAAACCAAGAGAGATAGAGGGAGAGAGGAAAGAAAGAGAAAAGAATAGAAAAGAAAAGGAAAGATAATAAAAAAAAATAAAATGCAGTAAAATAGAAATTACATTTAAAAAATAATAGTATAATTGTAGAAAAGAAAAAAAAATAAAATTAAAAAAAATTTTTTTAAAAATTAAAAGAAAAAGTGACACTGTTAGGCTTCTATTTTCTTTACTTATAATAGGTGGTGCTGTGCTTTCCGGGCCATGATTTTGTCCTCCGGCTATAGGAAACAGTCTGTGTGAGGCCTCTCCCTCCTCCCCCCACTGGTGTCTCTCAAAACCTGTTAGCTTAGGTTAATTCCTGGTTTCTACTCCCCTGGCTTCTCCTGTCAGCCAGGTCTATCCCCGTGTGGTACCTCTCGGCAGTTCAAACTACACTCTGTGCCTGCAGTTCAAACTACACTCTGTGCCTGCAGTTTCCTGGACGTTGAGTGCGGCTTTTGGGAACCGGCACCTTATTGTTTTGATTTCCTCCGATAGCCCCTCCTCCTAGAGCTGGCGAACAGGTTTTGTTTTCGCTGCTGGTGGGAGGGAGTAGTTGGGGGTCAGGTGCCTTTACTTTCCCCCCCCACTGCTACTCAGATTCACTGTTAATCACGCCCCCAGAAAGCCGGGGAGAGATTTTATGTGATTTCCCCTCTGTACGGAAAATGGTTTTAATGTCACAGACCTGTTCTATCACTGAATGAGATGCGATTAGTCGAAAATTGGCGATGGTGACGTCAGCTCTTTAAGATGGTGGCCGCTGGCTTCCTCGGTGGTCTGACAGTTGTGGAGGAGAGGACTGGACTGCTTCCTTCCCCTGTCTCAAACCTAGAATTCAGCACTGAGCACAGTGAGGGCACAGCTGGAAGGCGCCCGCAGAATCAGCAGCGCCTTATCTCTGCATTGCTAGCTCGCCATTTCCCGTCGAGCTCCGCAGTCTCTAGCAGCGGGGCAAGTCGCTGAATAAGCAGCTTGAATCTCTGTGTGGACAAATCGCTCTCTATTGAGCCCCAGTAACCGATCCTCGGGCGATGGAAATCCTTCCTCTAGGTTTTGGTGCACCCCAATTTTGCTGGAAATTCCTAACAAGATAGCATTTGGCCGTTCTAACTTGTCATTCACCTGCATAGTGACGCAGTACACAGGGGTGATGCACTCCATCCACCGCCATCTTCCAAGTCCTCATTGAGTTATTTCTAAGACACATGCTATCATTCCACTTACCCCATTCTACTTTGTCAGTAACCACAAGAAACTATCAAATTGTCGTGTTTATTAATACATAAATTAAATTAATCAAATAGAGAACTCATGTTTGTTTTGGTCATTTAATAGTAAGCTAGTTGACTACATTTGTTCTGGAGTAAAGCACCTGCAACCTTCTAGTTGTTCTTAGTGTAATCACACAGAATGAGCTCAATCTCCAGTTAACACATTGTGACCACCTGTGTGAAATGTTGTCTAAATGTTGTCTATGAGGGAATCTCCTTAGTGACCCCATGCCCAGAGGGTGGGAGTGGGGGCTGGTTCTAGGCATTTCTTTAAGTATAGAACAATAGACCTTAAGAGGAAACAAGACATCAGTAAATACCGTGTTGCCTATATTAACCTTGTAGGTACAGGGAGCCACTGTCGTTGACAGGATCTCTCTCAAATGCTTAGTTTCATGATTCCTGCATTTTTCTACTCATCACCTTTCTTTTCTAAAGATAAGTACTATCAGTAGTGCTTATGTTAGCTCTGTACCACACAGAACATTTGTAAGACATGTAATAGAGGTGCAACCATTAAAAAAGTTAGGAGTGATCTGGGAGCCTGTCTTACTTCCTGTGAACTCATCAAAGGAAGGGTATAAATCACTATGATGTTTGCCTTCTGAGTAGCCAATTTCTAGTGTTGGAATGGGTGTAAGAAATTGAGTGCAGTAAAGATTTGATGGACCAAATCATGGAATTAATCAGGAGGCCAGGGAATCATGTGAACATCATGCATGTTGAGTGCAGATTTCTCATGCTGTCAATCTTTCCTGGCCTCCACTATACATTTGTGGGATATTTCAGATCTCAGTGACCTTTGAGGATGTGGCTGTGAACTTCACCAAGGAGGAGTGGGCTTTTCTGAATGCTTCCCAGAAGAACCTTTACAGAGATGTGATGCTGGAAGTCCTCAGAAACCTGGCTTCTATAGGTAATAATGATGGTTTTAAACTAATCAAATCAAAGAACTCATGTTTATTTTGGTCATTTATGTAGAAGGTGAAAAGGAAATCAGTTGATGAATTATTGAAGTATAAATGGCACCTACAGTTTGGCAAAGCATTTTTAGCCACTAAATATTCATAAAGAGTGTTATATTCTCTCATTTTAGGTAACAAGTGGGTAGACAAGACCACTGAAGATCAGATTGAAAACTGTGGAAGCAACCTAAGGTAACTGTACTCACAAGAGGAATTTGTGAGGGAATCTGAGAACTGTCACATAATTTTTAAAGCAAACCAACCGAAGAAGTATGCATAATTTGAAATGTATTTATTCTTATAATATTTTTTATCAGAAATATATACTTATCTGTAACAGGTATTCAGTCTTTTCATAGTATTTGACATGCAAAAAGGAGTATGAAATCGCATATGTAAATATGACTATGTGAATAATAGCCATAGAGAAGCTGTGTTGCAAAGGATTGTTTCCTTTCAATCTCTTTATTTTCAGGGAACTTTAACAAGTCAGAAAATCTAGCCTTTATGTCATGTTGGTAGAAATGTAAAGACCTATAAATAAATAGAAAACTGTGAATGAGTTAGGTATCAATTATGTGCTGGTCACTTCTTCTACAAAGAAGTCCTATGGTAAACTTCAAACTTTCCCCACAGAATAGTGTGGGGAAACCTTCAAATCGATTCCAATTCTTAATCAAACAAAGAAAAGTTTTAATAGAGTAAATCCATGTGACTTCATTATGTGTGCAAAAGATTTCATATGTCTTTCATTCTTTCATAGGCACATCACATCTCACTCTGGGCACAAATACTATAAGCATGAAGAATGTGAATAGAAACCATGTGAATTTAAACAATATAGGAAATCTCTGGTTTCTCTCAAAAGTGTTCACACACAAATGTTGTTACAAACTGGAGATAGACCAAATGAAAGTACAGTATGTGGGAAAGTCATCAGTTGTTCCAATGACATTCAAAGACATGAAGAAACTCATACTGGGTGGCAACCCTATGAATGTCAACAATGTGGTGAAGCCTCTTCTCTCCCAGGTGTTCAAAGACACGTGATAACACACAGTGGAGGTAAACGTTTTCAATGTGAGGTATGTGGGAAAGCCTTTCATTTCTCCTTTTTATTTAGAAGACACGAACTCATTCTGGAGAGAAACTCTATGAATGTCAAAAAGATGATCAAACCTTTATTTCACAAACAAGTCTTCAAAAGCACAGGATCACACACACAGGGAATGTACATTTCAAATGTAAGGTATATGGGAAAGACTTTGCTTATCCCAGAATACTTAGAATACATCAGAAAACACATACTAGAGAGAAGCCCTATGAATGTAAGCAGTGTTGCAACGCCTTTGCTAGATCTGGTGACCTTCACATACATGAAAGAACTCACACTGGAGAGAAGCCCTATGAATATAAGCAGTGTGGCAAAGCCTTTGCTACTTCCCATCAGCTTCATGCACATGGAAGAACACATACTGGAGAGAAGCCCTATGAATGCAAACAATGTGGAAAAGCCTTTGCTACATCCTCTGAGCTTAAGAGACATGGAATAACACACACTGGAGAGAAGCCTTATAAATGTCAACAATGTGGAAAAGCCTTTGCTAGATCTGGTGACCTTCACACACATGGAAGAACTCATACGGGAGAAAAGCCCTATGTATGTAAGCATTGTGGAAAAGCCTTTGCTAGGTCTTGTGAGCTTCGCACACATGAAAGAACTCATACTGGAGAGAAGCCCTATGTATGTAAGCAGTGTGGAAAAGCCTTTGCTAGGTCTAGTTCCCTTCAGATTCATGGAAGTACACATACTAGAAAGAAACCCTTTGGATGTCAACAATGTGGAAAAACATTTGCTTCATCCTGTAATCTTCGCAGACATGAAAGAATGCATACCGGAGAAAAGCCCTATGAATGTGAACAATGTGGAAAAACCTTTACTGCTCCCTATTACCTTCAGATACATAAACGAACTCATACTGGAGAGAGGCCCTATGAATGTAAGCGGTGTGGGAAAGCCTTCACTTGGTCCTCTCACCTTCACTCACATGAACAATCTCATACTGGAGAGAAGCCCTATGATTGTAAGCAGTGTGGCAAAGCCTTTGCTACATCTAGTAAACTTCAAATACATGGAATAGTGCATACTGGAGAGAAGCCCTATGAATGTAAGCAGTGTGGCAAAGCCTTTGCTAGATCCAGTGAACTTCAAATACATGGAAGAGTGCATACTGGAGAGAAACCCTATGAATGTAAGCAGTGTGGCAAAGCCTTTGCTACATCTGGTGTCCTTCACAGACATGAAAGAACTCATAGTGGAGAGAAGCCCTATGTATGTAAAGAGTGTGGCAAAGCCTTTGCTAGATCTTGTGACCTTCGCAGACATGAAAGAACTCATACTGGAGAGAAGCCCTATGTATGCAAAAAATGTGGCAAAGCCTTCACTCAGTCCTCTTACCTTCACTCACATAAACAAACTCATACTGGAGAGAAGCCCTAAGAATGTAAGCAGTGTGGCAAAGCCTTTGCTAGATCCACAGACATGGAAGAATGTATACTGGAGAGAAGCTTAATGAATGTCAACAATGTGGAGAAGCCTTTGCCACATCTTGTTGGCTTCACACATGTGAAAGAACACATACTGCATAGAAATTGTATGAATGAAAACAATTGGTAAACTCTTCTCTTATTACTGTTTCACTCATATACATGTAGGAAGTTTACTGGAGAAAAATCCTTTGAATGTGAAATATGGTAAATCAATATTTCATGTCATCCTCAAAGACAAGAGATGCTCACACTGCTGAAAATGTGTGTTTGTGTGTGTCTGTGTGTGTGTGTATGTGTGAGATAGAGAGAGATCGATCAATCAATCGATCCACTGGGGATTTAGCCTGGTGGTGCTCTACCACTGAGCTACATTCCAGTTCCTTTTTACTTTTTATTTTGAGACAGGGACTTGCTGAGTTTCTTAGGGTCTTCGTAAGGTGCTGAGGCTAGCCTCCAACATTGATTCTTCAGAATCAGCCTCTGGAGTCTAAAGAATTAAAGGCATACACCACCACATCCAACTGAATAACTCTTTAAATGTGAAAAATATCACAAATCATTCCATTTTCCCTGTGGCCTTCAAAGCCAGTTCACTCACATTGAAAAACAAACCCTCTGAATTTGGTGGATTTGCTACATTCTGTAAGCTTCATTTCATTTCTTATATATGAAAACACTCATGCACAGAAGCCCTGTGAATGTGAGAAATGTGGGAAGTCTTCTAGTTTTCTCATTTTTTTCTTAAGAACTGGGAATATTGTTTTGGAATAAAAAGAATAAATCCTATGCAAGTAAGAAATATAAAGGGTTCAGCTGTTCTAGTTTTTTTCAGTTGTATGAAAGGACTCATACTGTAAAAAATGCTGAAAATAAGCCATGTGGGGCAGTATTCAGCTTTCAGAGTTTTCTCCAAAGGCATAAAAGAATTCACATCTGTGAAAATCCTTTTTCTATCTTTAAAAATTGCAGTAACACTTTCAACTTTCCAGGTCCCTTTGAACAGCATTTAAGAAATCACACTGGAGAAAAGCCCTGTATGTAGAAATGTGGTGAGAACTTTGCTTGTTTCAGATCCATTTGAACTTGTTCAGACTTGAGGAAAATTTAATTTTATTTCATTTTATTTATTTATTTTGAGATAACCACTGTAGGTGTGTGAAATGGTGTGTGCCTTCATTTCTTTTTTCTTTTTTTCTCTTTTTTCTTTTCTTTTTTCTTTCTTTCTTACTTTCTTTTCTTTTTTATTTATTTATTTATTTATTTTTTTAATCTATTTAGAGCTAACCAAAACTGCATCCTGGGTTGGAGAGCAGAATTGCATCAGCATTAAGATTTGAAAGCAACATGTTTTTCTGGGTTAAATCTCTCTTATTGTTAGATTCTATTTTCCTGTATTTTAAGTCTTTTTAGTCTAATGTTGCATTACATATTGTGTATGTTAGTTTAGGCCTCTCTACTCCAGTCTTTGGTATAGATTGGTGAAATGGCTCTTCTGAACGTCTTTCCTCTCTTTGTTCAGATTTCACCCAGGAGTGCTCTAGCACTGAGTTTCTCCACAATCCTTTTAATTGTTATTTTTTGAGATGAGGTGAGGCTGGCAGCTGGGACCATAGGGATGTGTCTGTGTACCCTGCAGCTGGCCTCTTCCTTTTCCTTGTTTGCTTATTGATCTATTGATTACTCTGGGACCATTACAGTTGTCACTTTTGCTTGTTCTAAGGCTCATGTATTGTGCTGTATGTAGGCACATTAAAGAGCATTATAAGATAATATCATTTGTGTATATTGTTTGGAGAGGCACTTTCTCAAAATATATTTTGCCATATACTTGAGTTGCTTTCTCTTTTCTTTTCCCAGTTCTGGGGACTGAAACCTGCCTTGTGCATGCTAGGCAGGCATTCTAGCATGGATCGCTCCGTATCTCAGGTAGTGAGTTTGCTGCAGCTGTGAGTGTGGACCCCACTGATAACCACATCAGCAGATGCAGCTCTGCAGGTGTGTGCTCCACAATTGCAGCTGATCTCTTTCTTCTTAGAGACCTTTTATACCAGTGATTTTTTTTTAAAAAACTACATCCAACTTAGGTTTTCTCCCTATGAATATTACTCAGGTGAAATATGCCAAAAAACCCAGGCTTGATTTCTCTCTGTGTTTAGAGTACCTTAGTAGCTCTGGGAAAATTGTGTGATGGTTTTCTTAATACACACTGCATGACCAAAGGCTTGGTAAGGAGCATCCCAGTCTGATGTCCTAATACAGCGGCTCTCCCTTCTTCACCAAATAATCTTAAAAAAGATTCTCAAGAGACCTTCACCATAATTTTCTTTAAACAGAATGTCAGGAAAAGATTTTGCAAAGATTTCACTGTGGGTTATAACACAGACTTCTGCTTTTGTGGCAAAGCTTGGAAGACCTCTGACCAATCTTACAATTGGTACACAAAGCACTTTCTGTGAACTAATCAAAACAACAAGAACAACAACAACAACAACAAAACACCTTTATGTATACCCCTACAAAAAATATAAACCTCCATCCCTGTCCCACTGGATGTAAATAAAGATCAATGAAATTCCAAGCAGTGATCCAAACAATTTTGTGATACCCCTCAGAACCCTGCAGCTAATCAATGTGCTCCTGGAAAATTCCTTAGGTGTCTAGCCTCATGTGCCCTACATCACTAATAAAGCTACAGCCTCCAATCAGGTGATATTGTGCAGTACTTGCTGTGGAGAGGGCTGTTTCTTCTCATGCTAAAGGCTTCAGTTACTTGTCCTAAGGATTCAAAGCCTCCTGAGCAAAACCTCACCCACAACCTATTCAGGTGTCATGGATCTTGTGCGATCATTGGTAAGAGTTCCTTACATACTTGTGTCCAAATATTGAAGTTTGCCAACATGCCAAAGATGGGTTGATTGTCACTGCTATCTCTGTTCCAGCCTTTTGCTGTGTCTCAGTGCTCATTTGGAAAGGAAGGCCAAAAGAGTGTGCTGTGGCCCTTCTGTTTTTGATAAATATAGCCTAAGCCATCCTGTAAAACTTCTTCTTTAAAAGATAGTTTTGAACACTTCCCAGTATTTCCAAAAACTTTTTTTGCAGCTAATGAGTCAGTGTGGCAATTCCCTAGTTTTACATTTTTGATTTAGAAGAAATGTTGCATAGAGGTGTGTGAGCACTTGACGCAGTCTGGACTTCTTTGTAATAAATCCATTTGCCAAAGGCAGTAGTTGCAGGCTGGTTTTTGGGCAGTGTGAGGGACTGGAGTGAATGCAACTTCCCTGGGGTGTGGGCATTGTTTGTAGGAGTTCAGTCTTGGTGAGTACATCAGTGTAGGAATCAGACTCATAGGAGGGCTACAAAATCTCCTGACAGGACCTCCCTGTCCCTTTTAGACAGTAGTGTTGTCATGTGAGCTGGCAGGTGGATGGCTACCTTCTAATGGATTTGGGTTTGTAGCTGAGCAAATAGTGAGAATGTACAATGATTAAATGAGAATTAAAATATTCTTTGTCATACCAAAGACATAATTTGGGGGCCAAACATAATAACAAGTAACCTCGTGGACCTTAAATCACATATTTTCCTTCATGTATGCATTTTCTTACAATCTTTTGTAGTGTGATGCTTATTTTGAACAAACTGCGATAAACATGGAGAAGTTTATTTAATGGTACAGTGTACTAGAAGTTTTAAAGACTTGCAGCAGGCTTAGATTCCACTATTGTTGAAATTTTATGAAACACTCTGAAATTCTCAAAATTATTGAGAATTCCCACGTGCTGTGGAATACACCTGAAATACCAGTGGCTCAAGATTCTGAGGCAGGAGGATTGTGATTTTTTTTCACTTTTTTTTAAAGAGAGAAAGAATTTTTTAATATTCATTTTTTAGTTTTCAGTGTATACAACATCTTTATTTTATTTTTATGTGGTGCTGAGGATTGAACCCAGCACCCCATGCATGCCAGGTGAGCACGCTAACATTTGAGCCACATCCCCAGCCCATGTTTTCATTTTTCTTAAAAATTTATATATATGAACTTTTTTTTTCCTAAGAATCAAACCAGTGCCTCCCACATGGTAGGCACATTGTCAACCACTGAGCCACAACCTTAGCCCAAGGGTTCTGATTTGTAAGGTGGCCTCCCTGGATAACAAGGAGTAAAGAATTCAGTGAGACCCTGTCTCTAAGAAGTAACTCAAATAATAAATAAAAAAGAAGGCTGGGAGGTGGCTGAGTGGTTGAGTTCCACTGAGTTTGATTCACAGTACCCTGAAGAAAAATGCATTAGGAACCAAGTTTTAATAAACCGTATGATGGGTGGATGGGCTTGTTCATTATATTGTTTTCTTTTTTGGATTCTTAGGCATGGTTTACTAATTCAGGAACTCTGTAAAATTCACCAATTCAATATAAAGCAAGTGTATGGTTTTAAAAAATAATAATATATCAAGGTCCATGAGGGCAGCTTTCTGCTCTGGGAACCTCAGTAATTGGTAGTCATCACAAGAGGCCATAATGTCCTTATCATAAAGAGTTTGTGAAAGCTTCTATTGTGCAGGAGTCTCTGAATGTGCTAAATGTGCCTGTCTTTTCAGAGCCTTTTGGTGGAGAAATTCCACATGGAGGTCTCTGATTTATAGATGATGTCATTGGGGAGCTCAAGTGAAACTGATAAGTGAAGAACACATTGCCACATGGTCAAGGGCAGCCTAAAAGGTGTCAGATTTTCATGTCTTCAAGAAGTGTGTCAAGCAACCTTGGAGGAGGATGTCAGCAATTTACGATGTGTCCTGCAAAAACGTGTCTGCTCAGGTCATTTGTTAAAAGCTAATGAGTAGTCTGAAAATTTATTTGGTCCTGTTAGTGATAATGACAATTTGCATTAGAATGCTATTGAAATAGAGAAAACAGAAAATATTAGCCATTTCTGAGGCCAAAATACATACCAGTTGTGATTAAATAGGATCAGTAATTTTCATTATATTTGGTATTGGGTATGGATACTTACAGTCGGGACCAGATCATCAAAGTAGCAGTAATCTACCCAAGGCAAATGTTGAGCTAGAGAATATCTGTGTTTCTGTAGTTGGTATTTTATTTTTTCCTCTGTGATTATCAGTGACTGTGTTTAAACATTTCAGGATGCCCAGTTAGAACTCTAATTTTTCAATATTTAATGAGTTAGAAAATGTTAGACTATTAAATATTCTGAGAAGCACATCAGATTTTATACGAATTTTTAGTTTCCATATACCTTGTTTTAACATACCAAAAATATATGAAGTGATTTAATTAGAGATTGATGGTGTTTATTTATTTGTTTTTGTTACTTGTGATGCTGCGGCAAGTGTGGCCAAACTAGCAGGTCTGGCCAGGTTTGATGGGACATTGGAATAAATAAAGAAGATACAACATCTGGGATCGGGTAGAGCACTGCTTTATAATGGAGCAGAAGGTCTAAAGAATTATGCCAGGGGGGCTGGGGATGTGGCTCAAGTGGTAGCCCGTTCACCTGGCATGTGTGGGGCACTAGGTTTGATCCTCAGCACCACATATAAATAAAATACAAGATGTTGTGTCCACCAAAAACTAAAAATATAAATGAACAAATATTAAAAATCATCTCTCTCTTTAAAAAAAAAGAAAAAAAGAATTACACCAGCAATCTTTATTGTATATCTTTCGTTGATTATATTAAAGACTATGCAAGCATTATTCTTTGTATTTATGAAAGTTAAACAGTTAGCAACAGTATGCAGCTATTTCCTCTGTTACATTCTATAGTTGGATTGTGCAATGTTAAGAGCTCTGTGCAACTCTCAAGAAAGTCCATCCTTTAAAGTTACTTTAAAGCATCTTTTAAAGCAGTGGAACTGGTGAAATATTGTGGTTGACTTAGCAAGAAACTTTGTGCCTGAGAATAAGGTCAAAGCTGAAAAGTCTCCCACAACAGAGTCTCCCCCATGGAGAACATTGCCATAGCAACCAGGCATCTTATAGTTTTGCATAGAAACTTTTCCATTCACCAAGCATGTCACTGCCATTACGTCATTAGAGACCTCCATGTCAGACACTTGTCTCCCAATCACTGTCCTGGTCTCCACAGGGGATTGAACCCAAGGCTGCTTTACCACTGAGCTACACCCTCAACAAGGCTCCCCCTCTTTTTTTTCTTTCTTGAGATAGTGGTGGACTCTGTTGCCCAGCCTGACCTCACACTCATCTAAAACTAGAGCAATGTGGTCTCTGAACCTTTACCCCAATGGCAGTCACATTGCTGGGAACTCAGCTGAAGTGGTTAAATTAATGACGTTGAAATTCTATAGAATGTGACTACTGTTTCCAACCCATTCTACCAGGTACTGTTTCCAACCCATTCTACCAGGCCTGGTAGAAATTTGCAAGTCCATTTTTATGTTTCCAGATCATAAGAAAAAATATTTTTTTTTCAAATTTTCACAGATGTACCAATATCACACAGACCCTAAGTACTTGTTTTTAGGGCAGGGATTATGGGAAGTTCGTTGGAATTGTGTGGATCCATCCTGCCTTCTAATATGTCTTCCCTGTTTTCTCTCTCACTCATTATAGTACAAGGGGTTCTTAACCACTAAGCCACATCCCCAGACTCTCTTTCATCCCCATGACAGTAGAATGCATATATACATATATACACACATTTTGGTATATCATACTTGCATGGGATATCATTTCTCATTTTTCTGAGTGTACATGTTGCAGAATCATTTTAGTCATGTAGTCAAATATACACATACAGTAATGATGTCTGTTTCAATCTACTTCTATCCATCCTATTCCCACATCCCTCTCCCCTCCCTCCCATCACTTCCCTCAAGTTAATGTAAGGTAAAGCTATTCTGGGCCAGTGCCCCCTCCCTCCTTAATTAGAATCAGCATAATAGAGAAAACATCTTTGGTTTTGCGAGACTGGCTTATTTCATTAAACATGATATTCTCCAACTCCAACCATGTACTAGAAAGTGCCACAATTTTAGGATACTTTCAAACTGACTAAAATTCCATTGATTATATATACCACATTTTCTTTATCCATTCATCTTTCAAGAACCACCTAGGTTGGTCCATACTCTAGCTATTGCAAGTTGAGCTGCTATAAACATTCATGTGGCTGCTGAGGAGTCATACATGTGAAAATATTTTTAAAACAAGTTGCTGAGCAGGAGAGAATATTTTACATTACTTATTTTATTATTTCATAGTATTCAGAGTATAAAAGGAACTTTAGTGACTCCATAATAAAATGATCAACAAAATAAAAAATGAATTCTGAATTGTGAACCCCTCAGATATTTCTGCTACTCTTTATGGTGTTTTCTGAGAATGATCTTCAAAATGCTAATTGTTACTTTTTGCTCCCAGTCATTTGGAAGTTTCTAGAGAAAGGGTGCCCCTTTCCTGCACTAGGCTTAAGTTCCAGTGGTTTTGCTAACTTCTGTTGCTGGAAGAATTGCTTCTCTCTCAACTCAATTATAGGTATCAAAGGGGAAAATTAAACAAACTACCGATAGACTCAATAATATTTGAGCACTTTCTGAGCCCTTACCTACCCTTGTTCACCCCAGTAATAATTCCAGGCCTTTCAGTTGTTTTTAGATGTAGTGTCTCCATGTACTGAGCATCTAAAATTAGTGACTTCTGTTCCAGGGGGTATGTCCTAAACGTGCAATTTCTATAAGCAACAGAGACAGAGCATGTGTAAATATTCATACATTACAAATATTTGGATTTGCATTGTTTGTAACTACTTCCAAATACTAAAATTTGCAGCAGTAGTGTTAAAAATGTGTTAGAAACCACAGATTCCTGTTTCACCACAGAAAATACAGTACACTCTTCTTCTAGCTACTTGACAGCCTGGAATATAACACACTTGCCTCAGAAATTTAATGCATCAGTCAAATGAAAACTTTCCTTCACCCTAAGAAGTCTTGTCAGAATGCCTATGATAAAAATCTGAAAGATAGGGGCTGGGGTTCTGGCTCACTTATAGAGTGCTTCCTTAGCACATGGGAGGCACTGTGTTCAAGCATCAGAACCACATAAAAACAAATAAATAAAATAAAAGTGATTTTTCTATCTATGACTAGTAAATAAATAAGTAAAATATTCAGAAGTAAAAAATAAAAATCTGAAAGTAGGTACTCCAGAGCATGTGAGCATGAATATAAAGATTCACTTGTAAAAATGCTGGTGAGAATATAAATTGAATAAAGCTATTTTTGAAAATGGTATTAAGGTTCTTCAATAAGTTAAAATAAAAATGTCATATGATTCAGTAGTAGTAATTCTTGGTATGTATCTAAAAAAATTGGAGTCATTAGATCATAGAAAAGACTATATTTTCATTGTAGTATTTTTTACAGAACCTGGTAAAAGACCTGAAGTACCTTTAAGGTAAATGGTAGGTTGGGCATGGTGCCACATACCTGTATTCCCATCAGCGTGGGAGGGTGAGACAGGAGAATCATTAATTTAGAGCCAGTCTCAGCAAATCAATGAGATCTTGTCTGTAAACAAAATATAAAAAAAGGAGCTGGTGATGTAGCTCAGTGGTTGACTAGCTCTGATTTCAACACACAGCATAATAAATAAATAAATAGGCTCAACACATTGACCCTATGCTATATTTTCCAAGAAGCAATTTACTTGCACCCTTTCTGGATTAACTGGACAGAATGTGTTACATTCTTTAACAAATTATTATCTGCAGAAGAAATGCAGTTTCAAAATAATGTTTGCAAGAGGAACACAAGTTACACTAAAGGGGAGACTTTTGTTATCTTGTTAAAGACCAGATTCTGGAACTCAGGGAAATAAAGATAATTCCTACTAACCATAAAATCTGCAAGAGTTTTTGATTAAGAATTTAATTTTAAATCATGAACATTAGGCTAATTAACCTAAAGTTTTCATGGCACTGGATACTTGAGAGTTTGATATTATCCTGCTGTCAGTCCAAAGTCAAAAAGTGTACCTGGGCAGGATTCTTTAGAATCTTTTTTAGATCTCTAATAAAAATGGAGAGAAAGAGAGCCATGCTCTTTTCTTTACAGAGAGGACGCATTCTCTCTCTTTAAAGTGTCACCTTTTTCTTCCTTCACATCACTTCTAATAATCTCATTGTGTCTGGTTTTTTCTCATGTGAAATGCTCACAAAGAAAAAGCAAAATCTATAAACTGCCATCCAGTTCTTGGAAGAAAAATTAGAAATACTGCATCCATTTTAAATATAGCATAAAATAGTTGATAAGGGAAAGACGGAATGCTGGCATTAAAATTGTGAACAGAGCTGAGTGCAATGGTGCACTCCTGTAATCCCAGGGTCCTGGAAGGCTAAAGCAGAAGGATCATGAGTTCCATGCCAGCTTCAGCAAGGGAGAAGTGCTAAGCACTTCTTTAAACAAAATACAAAATACTGCTGGGGATTTGGCTCAGGGGTAGATTGAGCCAATAAGTTCTAGAATGACTTGTTATCCAGGGACAATTAATTGACCCACCATAGATTGGAACTCAAGATTCAATCACAAGTTCCACAGAAATCATATGGAAAATAGCTGGTGTCTTATAGATAATGTGGTTAAGTTGTTCCTGCACCCTCTGTCTGACAGGGTCACAGCATGGGAGATGCTGTGGCAGAGCTACACCATCTGGAAACTGAAACCATGGGGAAGGTTAAATGTATTGTTTATGATACTCATGATATGGATAATAGCGTATACATCAATCAATAATAAAAGTACATGTTGATGGAAATGGCAGGAAAATTCCCAAAATGAGACTAAAGATACACTTAAGACATGCCTGGAGATGTGTTTTAATATCTCTCAGGACACAAACAATAGCGTTATTACTCAAAACTTTATGAAGAAAATTTTACAAATCTCAAGGTTCTTGAAGAATAACTTAACAATTGGCACTAAGCCCCACATTTTAAATCTACAATCTGTGCTACAACTTATGGGCCTGTGTTCAATTTCCTTATGTTTTAATTACAGGAAATGTAAAAGTTAAAAGGGAAGATGATAGGTATCTTGTAACATATAGTAAATGTAATTTAACTAATTGTATCACCAGATAATATAGAAAAAGGAACCATGATGCTCCTTAAGCCCTCCTTTATTACCAGGAAATATTTCAGAGCCATGGTAGGCTGATTCTGCTTTTCAAGTCTTACAACAAATACACGCCCAGCCAGCGAGACCTAAGTGTGCTATTGGACTCATAATAGTGAGAGTTGTTCCCTTGGTTTCTTTTATTGCTTCCATGATGACAGCTTTGGTGGCCATATCTCAAATATTCAACATGCACATTTTCTTAATTATTTGGCTCAGAATACTTCCAAGGCTCTTCACAATCAAATAAATGTTGATGAAAGGATTGAGACCAAGCTAAATGCCTTAGAGACTGCTGTCATGAATATAGATAATGCACTTTCCACTTTGAAATTCAAGGAAAGACTTAAATGTCATGCTAGCTATAAGTATGTGTGTGTTACCGCTGCCAAATGCAATGCTTCTTAGTGGTATTGGAGAAAGCTTCAAAACCATTTGTTGCATATTTGGCAGAAGAATGCTTGGATCTTTTGGAGCTGCATCATCAGATTCAAGATACAAAAATGTAAGATTGATTTTTCAGATCCTACTTTTTTAGCTGATCAAATACTTAGAGTAAAACAGCTTTAACCCTGGAAACATTCTTAAACACTCTGCATGGTATATCCTTGTATTATTCTCATTGCTACTTATTCTCTCTTGTGTTGTAATTGTAGGATGTTGTGCCCCTAGAAGAAGAAATCAGGGACTCAATATAATGACCCATCAACTGCTTTTTCAAAAAAAAGAAGAACAGATATGTGGGAAGCTCTTCTGAGTGACCCATGCCTTCCAGTCCTGAAGCAGGAGGCTCTGACCAGTCACTACATTTGTGGTGAGTTGGACATTGTCCCAGCTCAGATATAGAGGGGGGTCTTCAGATGTAGGCATTATTTATAAGGATTGACTTACCCTCATCGTCCTTGTAACTCTGCCCCTCTGGCCTTTTTTGAATAGAACTTTCTAAGAACAAGAGTCTTCCAATGAAAGCTCTCTTCTGAATGTGGTCACTTTCTCACCAGTCTCTCGTGACTTTCTCTTGCCCTCTTTTCTGGGGATCCTGAGGTCAAGAGTGGAGAAGCCGTCCTGAAGCTTGTTTGAAGGTAAAGTGTGTCTGTGTTTTGTTTGGTGTCCCTGGAAATTTACATGAGTGCCCTTAAGTTCAGCTGACTTTGCAGGTTGGGGGTGGCAATTTGTAACTGCGTGGGCAGCAATTTGCCTGACCTGCATGGGCAGCAATTTGTAACTGGTGTTCAGAGGAATTACACACACACACACACACACACACACACACACACACACACACACACACACACACACGCAGACACACTGCTTATATTTTTCAAGAGTAAAAGCTGAAGCAAAAATGCCCCTGAGATGACTAGATATCCACAATAAAAAAAAGTATTTGGATACGTACCTCACATCATGTACAAAAGTAAAATTAAAAAAGCATCAAAGTTCTTTGTGTAATAGCTAGAAGCATAAAAGTCATAAAAACAGTTGAGGAAATTTTTATTACTTTGGATGTGGTTATGGCTAAATAATATTTGTATTTATTTTAATAATGCCACTCAGATAGAATAATCCCCGTTTAAAAGTGGTATGATTTCATGTCAAAATAAACATTAATATTATGTGTAACTGAAATTCAAAAATAAAAAATAAAATTTAAAAATGTATCTCAGGGGTAAAGCACCCCAGAGTTCAATTTCCAGTACCAACAAATAATTAATAAAGGAACAAAGACATTTCTCAATGTAATAGGCTTAATCTTGACTCTTTTGACACTTCTGTGAGTTCGGTGAAAATGAGAACCTTTTTCATGATAATTCATAATTTGTTAAAAAATATGCCCACAAAATTATAAGATTTCTCTTTTTGTTGACTCAACAATACATTCATGACTACATGAAGAAGCGACAAGTATACAGATGTTATTTGGGGTCAGAAGGTAATTAGTTAATATTATTTCTTTTACAGCCCTTCAGCTAATATGATTCCACACAATGCTATGGATCATTTGGCTCTAGAGGAATAATCTGTACTCTTGAGAAATTTCAATTTTATTTAAGTCTATAGATTAAAAAAAATGGATGTCCAGGTTTGACTTCTACAAGGTAAATGTGGTTGGAGTTTTTCAGATAGAAGTCCCCACTGGGGACAGTGAAATTTCAAATAGTATATACGGAAGGCTAGATGAAGTCTATAGTTTAAGAAAATATATTGGCTAAATTATAAATATATTTTTCTTTACCCTTCACAAAATTTATTATGCCACATCATAAACCTCATATCTAAAATCCTGTAGATACTTTCTAAATATGTGGCATTATAAGCAGTATCTTTTGGCACCTGCCTCTAATCCCAGCAGTTTGGGAGGCTGAGGCAGGAGGATCACATGTTCAAAGCCAGACTTAGCAATTGGGCTCTAAGTAAAATTTTTAAAAATGCAGGGAATGTTGCTCAGTAGTTAAGCTCCCCAGGGTTCAATCCCTGTTACCAAAAAGAAACAAAGAAAATTTGTCTTTTCTAAGAATCCATTGTTCAATGCAGGATAATGAGATTTTTACATGTTTTCTGCCAATAATCTTGTAGTCCCAATTCTCATATTTACACTTCCATTTAAAATTAATTGTGTAAAGTGTGAAATAGTGTTTGAGATCATGTTCCAAGTTTTATATGGGTAGTTGTTCCAGATGATTTGAAAGCATTTTTCTTATAATGTCTTGGAATTCTCCTTGAAAAATAATCGACCATAAATATAACGATCTATTTCTAAATTATATTCCATTTACTTATTTCTTTTTGCAGTAATGAATTTGAATCTAGAAACACTCTACCACTGAGATTTATCCGCAGTTCATTATTTCTTTGGTTTTGAGACAATATCTTGCTATGTTCCCAAGGGTGACCTCAAATTGTCAATTCTCCTTCCTCAGTCACCTGAGTTGCAGATATTATAGGCATCCACAACCATGCCTGGCAATATTATTCCATTTAATCATTTTGTAAGTGTGTCTCAGTACTGATTTCAATAACATTTTCAAAATAGCTTTGATGAAAATGTACTATATATACATAATAAAGGGTCTCTGCATAGTATTTTAACACATACTCCACATCCACTGATGAAATCCCTTTCTCATTTCCCGCCTTCACTCTTTAACCTTTAAAAATCACCAACCTAAATTCAAGTTTAGCCTCCCCCACATGAGGGACAGCATGCAGTGTTTGTATTTATGTGTCTGGTTTTGTTTCATTTTGCCACTCTACCCTCCAATTTCACCCAATTGGTTGCAGGTGGCAGGATTTTATTTTTATAGATGTATGTCTACATATATGCCATATTTTCTTTATCCATCTGATCCAGAATTCCTAGGTGATTCTACATCTTTTCATTTGGGATATGCCTCAATAAACATGGGCATCCAGGTATCAGATGAAGATTTCATTCTTGTTCATTACATACTCCCATGTGAGATACCTGAATCACAAGGTCATTCAATTTTAGTATTATTTAGTTGAGATACAAAAGACTTAACCAAAGCCTCATGTGCTTGGCAAACATTTGACCATTAGACTACATCACAGTGCCTTATTTATTATTATTATTATTATTATTATTATTATTATTATTATTAATTTATTTTGAGAGAGTGTTACATTAAGTTTCTTTAACCTCACAGCAGATTCAGGATCCTCCTACTGTAGTCTCCCAAGTTGCCTACTTTAGAGGCATTTATCACCATTTCTGGCTTCCAGCATATTTCTTTTTTATTGGAATCAGGATTTTGCCCTCTTTGACCTTGAATTTGCACAAGTTGGCCTTAAACTTGTAATCCTCTCTTTTAGCTTCTTAAATATATGGGATTAGTTGTGTGCCATGATCCAAGCTATTGTTAGTTTTTTGAATAATATGCACAGTTTTTCATATCAGCTACCCAATTTACTTGCACACACCCGTGCCTAAGTGTTGATTTTTTTTTACATCCACATCGTGTTTGTCACTTTTCTAATTTATCCATTCTTACTGGGATGTGATGCACATGCAAGGCAAGCACTCTACCTACTGAGTTATTTCCCCAGTCTTCCTCATTGTATTTTTTATTTGCATTTTCCTGAAGGCTACTTTTATTGAATATTTTTCTTCATGTTTGCTGGAACTTTTTGTTTCTTTTGAAAAACTGTCTACTTCGTTTGCCCACTTGAATGGCATTACTTAGTTTTTGATTGTTTGTTTGGTTTTATGATTATTTTTGTTCTTTACATATTCTAAATATGAAGATTGTATCAAACACATACTGGGCAAAGATTTTCTCCAATTTTATAAGGATTCCCTCCCCCCTTTTTTCTTTGCTGTTCGTCAACTTTTTAGTTTAATGGAATTTTTAATCTTTACTTTTTGTGATTTCAAAATTCTGTCCAAAACATTTGTTATCCTTACAAGAGTCTTAAATTGCTTTGCCCTGTTTATTTTGTAGTTTCACAGTCAGGTCTTTTACCACTTTTGAATTTATTTTGAACAGGGTGAGGAATAGGGATCCAGTTTCTTTGAGTACTGGAAGTTTATAATGAGCTTTAAATTTGGGATGTGTGAGTCTCCCAATTTTGTTCTTTATATTTTTATTGAAAACAAACAAACAAACAAACAAACTGTATTTGGTATTTGAGGTTGACTGAACTTCCATATTCACTTTAGGCTTATTATTACATCTTTTTCAAAAATGACATGTGGGAATTTTGGTAAGGTTTACATTGATATGTAAATCAATTTGCATTTTACCATTTCAGCAACATTAATCTTATCAATAAATAGTCATTGCCTATTTATTCTTTTAAACATTTTCTATAGTATTTTCTGCTTACAAGACATATTTGTTAATTTTTTGCTATGTATTTAATATTTGATACTACCATAAATGGAATGTTTTAAAGTAATTTTGCTTTTAATATTTATTGTTCAGCTACAAAAATTATATTGATTGGTGCTATATCCTGCACAAATGCTGAACTTTTTTATTTAAATCATTCTTTCTTAGAGACCTTAGGATTTAATTCACACAAAGCTATCTATCTGTTTTTCGAGTTAGATATAGTTTGATAGTTTCACTTCACATTTCTAATATGGAATTTTGTTGTTGTTGGGTACCAGTGATTGAACTCCAGAGCCCTTGACTCCCGAGCCACATCCCCAGCCCTATTTTGTATTTTATTTAGAGACAGGGTCTCACTGAGTTGCTCAGCACCTTTCTTTTGCTGAGGCTGGCTTTGATCTTCCTTCCTCAGCCTCCCAAGTCACTGGGATACAGGTGTACACCAACCATGCTCAGCTCTGATATGGATGTTACTATTGTGTTTTTTTACTGATTCATTCTCTTATTAAGTCTTTTGATATTTTCTATGTCTAAGTCAGTTTTGATGGATGTTATGTAAAAATTTGTTCACATTCAGTTTTCATATTTTGCCCTTAAATTTTTCTCATTTTTTTGTGGAGTCTGTTTTTATTGTCTCACTTTTTTTTGATATTTATTAACTTGAGTACTCTCTCTCTCTCTCTTTGCTTGGTTAATTGAACAATCAATTTTGTAAATGTTTTGAACAATCAAGTTTGTTTTCTTAATTCTTTTGTCTATTTGTTTTATGCTTGCTCTATTCTTTATTAAAATTTATCCTCTGCAATTTGATTACAGCTTGCTTCTCTTTGTCTAGTACTGTGTAAATTTAGGTTTTTGTTTGGGCAGTTTTTTTTTTATAATGTAGGACTTTGTGGTTATGAATTTTCTTCTGAGGGCTACTTTAGCTGCATCTCATCAGTTTTGGCATGGTTGCTTTCATTTTCATGTTTGATTTTTATTTTTATCTATTTAAACTAGTTTCTATTTTTTTTCTTTTTCTTCTTCCTAAAGAGTTCACTGCTACATGTTTGTAAATTTTTAAGTGTTTTGTTTTATTAACTTTAGTTCATTGTAGTTACAAAAGATACTTGTCCTAATTTCAGTGCTTTTAAATTTATTGACATTTTTATGGATTTAAAATGGGAAGTCCTGCACAATGTTTCCTACACACTGGAGTAAAATGTGTACTCTACTCTTTCGGGCAGAATATTCTATGTAGTCCTGAAGATTTAGGTTTAAACTTGGAAAGTATTGCAACTCCCCAAGGTGCATTAAATTGCCCAAGGCACATGACCTCTAAAAGTTACTAGGTGATATTCATTGGATGTGACCTAGTTTAAAACTAGCCACTGCAGATTTGTGTCCTTTGTTTCAGATTGCACAGGGAGATCCTTCTCTACCTTCTCATGAACTTTGGCAGAAAAAAGGATTGCCATAACAAAAGTTGAATCTTCAAGGATTACTACACAGCTTACTAGAATTAATCCACAAGAGCCTATATATTGATTAACATTTCCCACTGTTCATACTCCTACAGGAGCAATATGGCAATAATTGGAAATTATTGAGTGGCCTTGCCTACCTTATTCTCCTCAAAAGTCATCAACTCCATACCGTGGCTTTATTGCTCAGTTAGTTACTAAAGGAAGAAGACGAGTTTTGCAGAGAGTTGGGTCATAGCCTAATATTAATATTGGCCCTTTTTCTACTCAAGAGCATGATTGGCTTTGGCAATCTTCTAATACTTGGCAGATAGCTTGTGCAAATTTCTATGGCCAAATGGCAAGCCATTACCTTCATGAGAAAATTATTCAGTTTACTCTTGTGACTACATTTATTTTCCCCAAAATTGTATGTGCTTAACCAATAGTTGGAGAACTAACAGTATTTGCTGATGGATTGAGTTCAGGAAAGGCAGGTTTCTATAGCCATGTTTATACAGAGATAATACAGACGCATATACTTCTGCAGAATGAGCAGAAATTTAAGCTCTCATTTGGGCTTTAATTCGTTTTGCAAATTAGTCAATCCATATTTATTCTGATAGTTTATATTGCAGTTGGAGTCACAAAAAATATTAAAACATCAACTACTGGGAACACACCATTGCAAGAGTGTTTCAGACCTTATAAAAGACAATTCAAATGTGTCACCATCCATGTTTCATTAGCCATTTAAGGGCACATTCTAATATTCCAGGTCCTTTAGAATCAGATAATAATAAGATTGATAAACTTATTGCCATTTGTGAATAAATGATTGTGCAGAAGCCTCACATTCTTTACATCATCAGAATGCTTCTAGTTTACATAAAAAATTAATATTCCTGGAGAAAAACTTGTCAAATTCTACATCAAATCTCACAATATTTTATACATATTTTATCTTCACCAACTAGGGTTAATCCCATGGTTTATGACCAAATCAGTTATAGCAAATGGATGTAACTCACATCGGTCAATTTGGCAAACAGTGTTAAGTTCACGTTATTGTTGATACTTACTCTAGATTTATATTTGCCACTGCCTGTGTAAGAGAAAATACTCAGCATGTACTTTTGCAGCATTAGGATGTCCTTTTACAGATTGAAATTGATAATACACTAGCTTATACTAATTTTTCTTTTCAGCAGTTTTGCCATCAATTTTGTATTGATCATAAAAATGGTATTCCCCATAAGCCTCAGGGTCAAGCTATTGTAGAATGAGCTCATTTATCTATTAAGCTACAATTACAAGGCTTCACAAAATAACCTTAATCATGCTTTGTTCTAATTTTTTTTAATTGTGACTCTGAAAGTCACACTGCAGCCAAAGGACTCATTTCTTCTACTGCAGCTGGTCCCTTGAGCCAAGGTTTGTGGAAAGATTTACAAACATAATAACAGAAAGGATCAGATCCAGTGATGATGGGGGGTAGAGGTCATGCTTGTGTTTTCCCAGAAGGTGCCTCTCATCCTATTGTGGTACCTGATTGTGCTATCGAACATGGAGGACCTAGAACCGAGGTTCAGATACTGAAGATTGATCCAGAGATGTCAGCCCTGATCCCCAGCAGGAAGTGAGAGCTACAAAGGAGGAAGAGGATGAAGAAGGCCCTGAGAGACTGAATGTTGAAACTACCATCATGGAGGCAACTGTAGAATCTAGCGCTATAGCCTCAACAGATACTTTGACACAAGGAGGAACGAACTCTGCAGCAACAATGTTTGTGGCCATGTTAGCTCTGTTGAGCTGTCCAGTAAATGGGGTCCAGGGAGAAACCAATTGGACATATTTCCAGACCCACCTTTGGTACACCCTGTGGTGTGGACCGGAGAATCCATCCCAGAATTTATGAATGATACTCATGTACTGTGTGGTTTTACAGATAACTCGGATTACACCCAACACTGTGACTGGATTTAGTTATACTGGTTACAGTGGACAACTACGTATATATTAATCCCATGATAAGCATGCTGGCTATCTCAGGGTATCTTTTAAAAAAATACAGCATATCTGGGGTCTAGGAAAGCCAATCGTACTGGACCCTGGGACTGTAAGTAATATGTCCAAACAGTTATTAAAATGAGTCTTACTCATAAAAAGCTAATTATTGTCACAGAATGTCTGCCAATACCTTACTGTCCTAATCATTCTGCAATAGAATTTGGCATCTTTCCTAAATGGATAGACTGTGCAGATGTCTTGCCAGTGCAACAAAAAGGTTCTAGAAATAGTGGATATATTTTAGGCTGGTCTCCAAGAATTGACAAAATCAAGCATATAAGGATGCATGATCCCTGGAGGTTTTGTTGGTAATATCCTAACCTTCAGTGAAGTCGGTATCCAAAAAGATGTTTGGTGCTTAATTGCAGCCTCAGATTTCCTATATTACACTGTCAACCCTATGCCTGACTTTGTAAGCAGGGGGTGTAAAGAGGGTTCCTGGTATGGCCTGCCGGCTGTTTTCAATCTCCTTATGTTTTAATTACTGGAAATGTGAGAGTTAAAAGAAAGGATAATAAATATCTTGTAGCCTGTAAAAAGTGCAATTTACCTAATTGCATCACTAGATATAACAGAGGGGGAAAGGAACATTAATCCTTCACCAGTCTTTCTTCATCTTACTACCGGTCAACATTTTAGAGCCATGGCATGCTGATGCTGGTGTTGAGGTTTTACAATAGATGCATGCTCAGGGGACCAGACTTAAGAGAGCTCTTGGACTCATAATTCTTGGTTATATTTTTTATAATTTCATTTAATTTAATGCATCATTTCTATGGTTACAGCCTCAGTGGCTAGATCTCAGAACATTCAACATGCAAATTTTCTTAATAATTTGGCTCAAAATACTTCCAAAATACTACCTATATGTCTTTGGTTCAAAAAGCCCTCAATAATCATAAATATGATGAAAATATAGAAAATAAATTGAATGCCTTAAAAACTACTGTCATAAATATTGGTAATAAGCTTTATGCTCTCAACTTTAAGGAAAGGCTTAAATTCCATCTGACTATGAAGATCTGTGTTACTGCAGCCAAATATAAGCTTTCCTAATGGATTAGGAAAAGTTTAAATCATCTAATGGGTATTTGGCATAGCAAATAATAGTAGCCTGGATCTTATGGAGTTACAACACAACATCCAGGATGTTCAAAAAAGCAAAATTGAGCTTATGGATCCTACCTCTCAAACTGGAAATACTTCAAGAATGGAATGGCTTTAACCCTGGAAACACGCTGAAACACTCTGCATGGTATATTATTGGAATGAGGTGTTTGCTCCTAGTTCTTTTTTGTATTGTGATAATAGGTTGCCACACTATCAGAACAAAAATCCAGGAACTTGAAATAACAGCTCATCATTTTCTTTTGCAAAGTAAAAAGGGGGAATATGCAGAGTGCCACCCATGAATTACTTGAGGGTCTTCTCTGGGTATGGAGCCATGAAGAATTAGGTCTTACCTTGGAAACTATCCACATCCCCCCAGAGTGCACTAGATTGCCCAAAGCACATGACCCTCTTGTAGCTCCAGAGTTAGGCATAACACATTGGGAACTGCAAAACCCACCTTCTACCTTACTTGGCAAAGAACATTCTATAAAAAACCTTTGATATTCCCTGATATAAATAAAGCAAACAGGGGCTCCATTTTGCTCTTTTGAGTGTGGAAGCTTCATCGCTAAGATCAGCTAGCCCACCCCATCCCCGCTTTTAAAATTACTTTCTGTATCTTGTGGGTTATTCCCCCTGCTTTACCTTTCTTAGCTTTTATTTTGCAGCCAGACCATTCCACCAAGAGGAACTCTATTTATACCACCTGCAGTTTTGAATTCATGATCCTTTTGCCTCAGCTTCCCGAGTCACTGAACTACTGTGGTGGGCTCTTGATTGCTATTTTTATATTTTTTATATATATTTTTATTTTCATCCTGTCTTTGTCTTGTAATCTAAAGTGAATCTGACGTAGACAGCAGAATAATTTTATTTGGTTCCAGGTCTTATGCCCAAGGGTGTGGCTACATCCCCAGCCACTTTTTAATATTATTATATTTTATTTTCAGACACTGTTACACTAAGTTGCTGAAGCCAGCATCTAATTTGTGATACCCTAGCCTCAGTCTCACAAGTAGGTTAGCGACAGCATTGCACCACTGTGCCCACATGATGATGAATTATACAGGCTCTCCATACGTCATTAAATTTGCCGTCAAACTTGCAATCCTCTTACCTCAGCCTCCTGAGTTTCTAGAGTCACAGATGTGTGCTGCATGCCTAACTTGATCAATATGTTTTCTAAAATTGGAACAAATTGGATCTATATGCAGTAATAGTCATGAAAAAAGTAATAGTAATGAACCAAATGCTTCTTCTATGTCGCCACTTGTTTTCTACCCGTATGTTTTTGGTTCATCAATTTTTACATTATTGCCTATTAATGATTCATTTTTCTTCTGTACCATTTTTATTTTATTTTCTTCTTTTGGCACATGGTTTAGTTTTTCCTTAGTGATTGTGCTGGGAACTCTAACATCTTAAATTTATGACAATCAGTTTTTATGCATGACAAATTAGTTTCAATAGTATAGAAAATTTTTGCTGATCTTACAGATTTGTGCCTCAGAATTGGTTTCTATCTTTGTCATAGACTATAACTTCATGCATCGTGTGTCTTCTATGGCTTGGATATCATTTGTCAACAAACAAGCTTAGGTTTTGGATACTTGGTCCTCCTTATGGTAGCACTGAGGCAGGGGAACCTTACAAATGTGCTGTCTACTGGGTGTTAATTCAGTGATTGGGGACACCACCCACAGGAGGAATGGACACTAGTCTCTTGGAATGAGTTTTTGAGAAAACGAGTTGTTATGAAAACTCAAGACTGCCCCTCTCTGCTCTTTGGCTTGTATTGGTCCATAGGATTTTTCCTCTTCCACTTGGCCCCACTCTGATGACAGCCACCATGCTGGAATAGAGCAAAGTGGGTACTCCCCAGAAGCCAAGTGGATGGCATGCCTTTATCTTGGACTAAAATTCTGTCCTAAATGACTTTTTATTCACAAACTACACATCCTTAATTAGTTCCTGATAGCAATGAAAAATGGAGTCTTGTAATCATTCAACATCAATGTTTGTTTGGTTCTAAGTGTTATTTTTATGTTATAAGTGTTATTTTTGTGTTCTAAGTGTTACTTTTGCACTCATTTATTCTTAATTGTTTTTAATTTTATTTTTTAAAATACATTACAGTGCAATTATTATTACACATATAGAGTACAATTTTTTACACTTATATTTTTAAAACACATAGAAAAGAGTTAGAAACTAAATACTCCATGACACTGGCTATATTTAGCTACCATATTGAGCTACTGAGCTATATCTACCACTATTTCTCATTATTTTATGTTGGCTCAAGGTTCTGTCTTTTTTCATTTTCTTTATCCTTGATGGCTCTATTGGCATTTCTGGAAGAGTTGTTTACTCACTGCAAACCTTTCCTTGTACAAATCTCCCCTTTATCTTTCGAAGCACAGTTTTGCAAGATATAAAATTATTGATTGTTTATAAAAACAAGTTCCATCATGTCCTCCCACTGCCTTCCAGCTTCTTAGATTCTCTAGGGAAACCCACTAATGCTGTCTTGTACGTGAACAACTGTTTCTCTCCAACCACTCACGAGATTGCCTCTTGGTATTTGTTTTACAGAAATTGGACTATCATAGTTCCGCTTATCTATGGTTTCCCTTTCTGTAAGCTGTAGACAATTCCAGAATGAGCAACTAATGAGTTTTAAATTGCAAAGTGTTCTGAGGAGCATGATGCAATCTCACCCCACCCCACCCCAGCCCTCCAGGGGCAGGAGCCTCTGCCTTCTCCAGCAGTTTCCCAGTTGATATACTGTTTTTGGATACCTTCCTGTTAGTTTCTAGTTGCCATCTTTATTGAGAGACTGACTGTCATGATAGTGCTCCACTTGTGTAGAAGAGAACATCTCTCCAATTACTCATGCACCACATTCTGTTTGTGCCCATGTTGTATGTTAGCACTTGGAGCCTAAGAATAACAGACATACCTTGACCCTCTCCTAATGGAAAACATGATTTCCCATGAGACTCTGACCCAAGAAGTTGAGATGTGTTTAAAAAGTTTAGAACGAACCCCTTTCACAAATAACCCCAAGAAAAAGTGCCAGTGACTAGGAAGTCAATTCTACTTCGTTGTAATGCTAAAATGTCCACCAGGAAGGAAGTTGAACCTCGTTTTCATAGTATATGGTTGTATGCCAAAGTGTCCTTTAAGAATGGCTCATGTGTCAACAAGGCAGTCTGGTGTATGCTTAACGCCCAGGATTGAACCTAATTTCATCTGACAATACAAGGTAACCCCTCCCCCCAGTGCCACTATGATCTGAGGGATGAGGTATCAGTCCCTAGGCATAATGAGGAGCCAGTGGAGGTCCTTGTTCTCTACAAAAGGAAAATGCTGTAGTCGTCATCCATAGAAAAATTTAAGCCTCATTCTCATACAATATAATGTATGCAGAAGCACATATTTTTCGTGATCCTGTGCTAACATTTTGTAACCTCTACTGAATACTAGGCTGTGAAAGTTTGAAAGTTTCTTAGAAGGAATTTTAGTGGTCAATTCAGCTCATTATTTATTTAATTATTTTTGGCACCAGGGATTGAACCCAGGGCTGCTTAACCACTGAGCCCCATCCCCAGCCTCCCCTTTTAAAAATATATACTTTATTTAGAGACAGGGTCTCCCTGGGTTGCTTAGTCCTGATTAAGTTCTGAGGCTGACTTTGAACTCGTGATCCTCCTGCCTTAGCCTCCCAAGTTGCTGGGATCATGGGCATGCAATATTCTGCCTGGCTCAGTTAATTTTCTTTAATGATAAAAATAATGATTGTTTCAATGATTAGTGTTGAAGTCAAGAAGTGAGAGAGAAGTTGTTTTTGATTTGTTTTTTTCCCCCACCAGTTTAAGCAAGAGCCAGTAAGGGTTCATGCCAGTTCAGGATGAGAGAGAGTTGCAGAAATACTTCCATGTGAATGATTGCAAGTAACAGAATAGATAGCTGACCAAGGACAACAAGTCAAAGCCACTTTAAAGTTCTTGGTGACAAAATGTGAGAACCCAAATTAAAAAAAAGTTTGTGGGAGGAGAAAAGTGAAGACTGATTTCAGCAGTGGAAATGTCTTGCAGTTTTCATTAATCATAGGTGGGTGACTGGTTCCAGGCCGGCAATCCCCAAAGCATTGCAAAGTGCATCAATTTATGTATACAGTTTGCAGACAGCCTGCTCACCTCCTCCTATAATTTAAATGATCTCTGGGTTACTAGTACAATTTGCTACATGGCTGGGGCTGGCGATCAATGGCAGAGTGCTCACCTAGCACTTGTGAGGCACTGGGTTTGATCCTCAGCAACACCTGGAAATAAATAAATAGAAAATAGTTATTCTGTCCATATACAACTAAAAATATTTTTTAAAAAAAACTGGTACAAAGTAACCACTATGTAAGTAGCCATTATGCCATTGTCGTTACTTGGGAGAAAATCTGTACATTTACTTGGTACATGAGCAATTCATTTTCAAATCCTTCCCATCCACCAGGGTTTGAGAACTTGGGTGCAGAATCCATGCATATGGCCACAGGTATGGATGGGCAGATTGTCTAAAAAAGGCTTAGAAATATGTTGTAACAATTCCAATAACATCTGGACCAGAGTGAGAGAGGCAAGTAGAGGGTCAGAGATGACACCTGGGAAAGCAGGGGGTGACAGGTGGAGCCATAGGTGGCGAGGTGGCAAAGAGGACAGGCAGAACCTCTGGGGACACAGGGGCATGGGAAGATGTTGAGACCTGGAAACACTGAATGCTTGGGGAGGCAGACAGAGAAAAAAGATGTCACCGTTAATATAATAAAAAATGGGGACAGAATAGATTTAAAAGCTCAGAAAGTTTTGACCTTCAAACTTCTTCTCCATTCCAGAAGATTGCATTCCCCTTTCTGAGCAGAATGCCCAGTGGGGTTATTTGTTTTGTTTTTGTTTTATGTTTGTTTTAGAAAACTGATAAAATGTTCTCTGGTTTTGAAAGATGATTTATGGCCCATGAATAAAAGTTTTCTTGAGTTTCTGGTCACACAATATTGGTCTCTACTTTTTTCCATTTTTGATGAATATTTAACAACTGGCCTACCAGTGGATACTAAATTTATATGCCCATTATTGAATTTTTAAAATGCAAAATTATTATGGAACTCTATGGGGTGATACATAATTGGTTCTCGTTAATGCAGCTCATGCCTGCCTTGATCGATCGATCTATCTATCTATCTATCTATCTATCTATCTATCTATCTATCTATCTATCTATCTATCTATCTATCTTTTCAGTGCTCGTGGTAGCTCTACCACTCAGCTGCATACTGATAGAGACAGGTAGCATGCAGACGTGATTGATGGGATCATGCAGATCAGGGAGTCATTTTATAGACCTGCCCTCTGTGCAGACCCCCACTTTTCTTTTAGAAATGTAATTTACCTAGAGCCCTTCCTGGATCACGTCCATATGCTAGATTCTATTCCTCAGCCAACAACCTGTGATTTATGTGAGCAATACAGGTATCTCTACCAGTGAGAACGCAAATTATGCTGGTGGGGACAAGTTCTGGGACACTTTCACAGACTAGATTCCAGAACATAAGAAGATAGGATGATTGCACCTAACCATCAAATATGTAAGAACCATTTCAGACCAGCGTGGGCCAAAGTGACCTAGAGTTGTCTTGGATCTTTGGCATGTCAACTTCCTTTTCCTGTCACTAGTGTGCACCTGCTAACTACTATTTCAGACACATCCCTCACTCTATCTAGTATTAGTTTATTTAAAGACATAGGGAAGGGAAGGAAGGACACTCTCAAGCTGGAGTGTCCTCTCTGATAGTATGTTGTGCCCTATTTTCCTACTGGTCCCAGAAAAGGTCAAATTAGAACTTGTCAGTGCAGAGCAAGGTGACTTGAGAGTTGCATTTATATATTTAGAATATCATATTAAACTTTTCATAATAAGTTTTTTCTACTGATTTTTAAAAACTAAATGACAGCACAATGCATCACAATTCCTATTACACATATAGAGAACAATTATTCATACCTCTGTTTGTATATAAAGTATATTGACACCAATTTGTGTCTTCATACGTGTACTTTGAATAATGATGTCCATCACATTCCACCATCCTTGCTAATCCCCTGCCCCTCCCTTTCCCTCCCACCCCTCTGCTCTATCTAGAATTTATGTATTCCTCCCATGTTCCCCTCCATACCTCACTATAGTCACCCTCCTTATATCAGAGAAAGCATTTGGAATTTGTTTTTTTGGGATTGGCTAACTTCACTTAATATTATCTTCTCCAATGCCATCCATTTACCTGCAAATGCCATGATTTTATTCTCTTTTGTTGCTGAGTAAAATTCCATTGTGTATATATAATGCATATTTTTTTATCCATGCATCTATTAAAAGGCATCTAGGTTGGCTCCACAGTTTAGCAATTATGAATTGTGCTGCTATAAACATCGATGTGGCTGTGTCCCTGTAGTGTGCTGATTTTAAGTCCTTTGGGGTCAAATGGTGATTTCATTCTCAGATTTTCAAGGAATCTCCATACTGCTTTCCATATTGGCTGCACCAATTTGCAGTCCCACCAGAAATGTATTAGTGTACCTTTTCCCCACATCCTCACCAACACTTATTGTGTTTGTCTTCATAATAGTTGCCATAATAAAGTTTTATTACAGTAAATTCACACACACACACACACACAGTTTCCTTTGGTGTCTCTGGACAAGACCATGTAGAGTAGGAACCTAAAAATATGATGCAATCGTACTGCCAGTTAATAAGTCGGACTTGGTCCATGGGCAGGCCTCTGGTATCACCCACAGCATCTCCCATAACCTTGAGGAGCAAATTGGGTGTGAGGCCTAGAGATGTCAGAGAAGCCTCACTGTTATCTCCCTCTCTCCTGCTAGTGATTTCTGGGCCAATAAACTTTGCTCTACTTTGATTATATTTTATGTATTATCTGAAATCATCTCTGGTTTTTTAAAAATTTTTATTTTTAAATCCGATCTTTATTTTTAAAAATAGTTTTTAGTTGGACAGTATACCTTTATTTTATATATTTCTCTTTAATGTGGTGCTGAGGATTGAACCCAGTGCCTCACAGGTGCTAGGCAGGTGCTCTGTCACTGAGCCAGAACCCCAGTCCCTTGTTTTTAATTTCAAAATTTGTGGTCATTCCTGAATTCTGGTGATTTATGAACCTTCTCCTTTGAGGTTCAGTGTAACTTTCTTCTTGGTATCCAGCATTTTTGCCCCAACCAGACATGTTCCTCGGTTCTTTATGACCTCAAGTGTTGCTAGAGGAATTATTAAAAGCAAATAGGGTAGTGTTTTCAGGAAGGAAGTTTTAAGAGAATGCTCGTTATTCGATTTCTATTTTTACTTAGGTATTTAGCCATGGACTCATATGTTTTTTGTCGTTATCCTCAAATGTGGTCCACAAACCAGCAGATTGCAGAAACTTTTCATGTTGACACCTATTGTCAAATGGTGGCATTCTGATTGAGGCACATTCGACTGAGGGTAAACATTAAGATGCTTCTAAAGTGCTTATGAATTTTCCTGGTTAAAACATTGCAGAGGATTTTGGCAGTTTTCTCGCCACTCTGCTTATCTCATTGGTGTTGAAAAACCTCTCAGATGCAAGGAATGCATCCCAGAGGCAAGCTTCTGCAGCTGGCCACCCACAGACCCCAACACCCACTGATCCAATTCTCCGTGCCCCATTAATTGTGTGTCGGGTGCTGTTGGATTGTTAATTATTGGGTAAAACCCAGTGTTTTATCCCCAAGAAGCCCAATGTCTAGCTTGTTAGTTTTGTCTTTTTGTCACAACAAGACAAAAACTACTGTGTTGGTTATTCACTTTTCCTTGCCTCTCAAGACAAATCTGAGCTCCATCCAGGGACCTATATCTATTGGCACTGGTAGTTTAGGAAAATTTATAATTTTCTTTAAGAAAACCAACAGCAAGAATAATTTTCCTCATGGGGGATGGAGGGGCTCTGGCCCCAAGGAGTCCCCAGCTCTTTCCTTCTTCTCACCCACGTAATCTCCTCATCATGGGCAAGACAACCGTGTACTGCTCATCCCTGGAATCCTGGGCATGTGGCTTTACCTTCCAGTCTTCCTTCTAGAGAAATGTTCCCATTTCACAAATGCAGCAAAACTTGTCCCCCAAATACCTGGGCTGCTGTTACTGAGAAGCAAAAGAAAAAAATACTGAAGATAGGGATTGGGACTGGGGCTCAGCTGTCGAGCACTCCCTTAGCACATGCGAGGTCCTGGGTTCCATCCTCAGCACCACAGAAAAATATATGGATAGAATAAAGGTATTGGGTCTGACTCCAACTAGAAAAAATATTTTAAAAAATACTGAAAAGGCAATGGATCTAGCATATTGGGAAATGCAAATTAAAACTGCATTGCGCTTCTCTTTCACTCCAGTCAGAATGGCAATTATCAAGAATACAGTAACAATAAATTGGTGAGGATGTTGGGGACAGGGAATGCTCACACCTTGTTGGAGAATCTGCACATTGATGCAACCCTTCTGGAAAGCAGGATGAAGATTCCTCAAGAAACTAGGATTGGAAACACCTTCTGACTCAGTTATCCCACTCTTCAGCATAAAGAGGATAAAATCAGCATACTACAAGGACACAACTACATCAATATTTATGAGAGAACAACTCACAATAGCTAAGCTATGGAGCCAGCCTAAGTGCCCACCAACAGATGAATAGATAAAGAAATTGTGGTGTGTATACATGGTGGAATATTACTCAGCTTTAAAAAAAAGATGACTTCATAACTTTGGCCAGTAAGTGAATGGATCTGGAGATTATCATGCTAAAGTAAAATAAGGCAATCCCCCAAAACCAAAGGTCACATGTTTTCCATGACATGCATTATCTATATCACAAGGAAGGTGGGGGGCAAGAAGAGAAGTTCTGTAGATGAAACAAAGGGGAGTAATGGGAAGGGAGGGGAGATAAGAACAGGAAAGACAGTAGCATGAAGTGACCATAATGTTTCTATTTAATTGTATGAAAATACCTAAGTGAATCTACCCATCATGCCCACTCACAAGAATGGGGTCCTAAGGAGAATAAGGTATATTTTATGTTTGGATAAGTTTACCACAATGGATTCTATGGCCATGTATAACTAAGGACAAACAGTAAAATAGAAAGATTTAAAAGTATTGAAAAGGACCATGGGTCCAAATTGATAGCATCCTAGCCGGATGAGGAAGTGTCTTTAGGTACATTCCAGAATTTTCTAAAATGCTCCCCCATTGGATGCTGCCAAAGGTGTTGGAGCCTGTGGGAAGGTGGAGGTTCAGGGCGCTGCATGAGTAGAAAGGACTCCCCCCCATACATCCGCAGGTGCAGAGGTCCCAGGGGGCAGGTAACCTCGAGGCCTAACTAAGGCAGAGAAGAGCAGGGTACATTGGAGTCTGTGGAGTTATTTATCAAATTAGGAAAACCTGGAATTGGCTTTCCTGGACTCCCAATCAAACGCAAATTGTTTTTCCTTAAAGAGAGAGACCCTTGAGCCCCTCTTAAGGAGAAGACTTTTCTGTATTATGTGACTTTTTTCACCACTGAATTGGGGGCGGCAAGACCAGAGCTCTCTTTGGAAACACATAGACTTTGTTTGCCTCAAGACAAGCAGGAAGGGTCGGTCTTTTTTGTTCTTTTTTTCTTGTCAAGTGCAGAGTATTCAGCTGATACTAAGGATGCACACCTGGGCAGGGGGTTCTCTGGTTTTTGGAGGAGGCAGGATCCCATTGCCTGGGATCCAGGAGACTGGTGGGAACCAGGGAGAGCACCCAGGGTGGCCTTGATCTGTGCAAGGCTGTTATCCTGTGGCCACCGCAGGTATTTCTCTCAAAAAAAAAGAAAGAAAAAAAAAGTGTCACACGCCTGTCATTGCAGTGTCTAGGGTGGCTGAGTCAGGAGAATGGCGAATTGAAAGCCAGCTTCAGCAAAAGCAAGGTGCTAAGCAACTCAGTGAGACCCTGTCTCTAAACTTCAAGCTAGGGCTGGGGAAGGGGCTCAGAGGTCGAGGCCTCTGAATTCCACCCCCAGTGGCCAGAGGGAGAGGGAGCTTGGGTGTAGCTGGGGTTTACCTAGGTTTTCTCTCTGGGGGTCTCTTCTGTGCTGATCTCCTTATTCTGCCTCAAGCTCAATGTGGGCTCCAGATACAGATTCAACTCAGCTGGAGGAACATCAGCTCTCAGGCTGCCAATCCGGTGGGAACCTCCTGCAAGGTGCCTGCCAGGCCCCCCCCCCCCGTCCCCCCTCTCCCCCCGCCCTCCGTAAGCCTCCACCCGTGATGGCCGTGATGCACTGGACAGTTCCTACTGGGCCAAAGGCCAGTTCTGCTTGGAGAATTTTGCACAGATGAACAGAGGACAAGTCAGCCTCCCTACTAAGCTCTGGGTGGTTTTATTATAGGAGGAGGCCCAGGTGGTGAAACTGTCAAGAAATGACTTCAATTTCCTAACATCAAAACCCAACAGAACTTAGAATTCTGGTCACCCTAACCCTGACCCAATACCCAAACCTTAAAAGGAAAAGAAAAAAAGCTGCACTCAAACCCTGCCCTTTTGGCCTCCTTCTTGCCACTGTCACTCTAAAAGAAGGTTTGCTGGGCTCAGGCTGGGGAGAGCGGAGACTGACGCCCTGTTCAATCAGAAGCCCCCGTGCTGAGCGCTGTCCAATCCTGAGTGCAGCCAGCGAACAGGGGGCGGGCCTCCGCGCTCGGGATGGGATTTATTTCTCCCGGGTCTGTGCAGTTGGCCTCCAGGCTTCGCTGGGTGCACGGGATCCTGGATGGCCCTGCCATGCAGAAGCTGAAGCTCCCCAGGGCAGGCTTGTCTGCTGGGCACCAGGAAATGGTGAGTGTGCAGTGGCACCTGGTGCCTGGAGAGGGAGGCTTGGGAGGGAGGCGGGGCAGGGAGGCCATCATGTGGGACCCACAGTGGCAGAAAACTGAGTTGGCCGACCCTGACTCCGGGGGCTTTCCGCGTCCACAGGCCTGAGTCCATTGGGGACAGCGCCCCTCAGTCCCCATGGCCAGCAGGGTGGAGAGTGTGACAGTGGCGGAGACCCCTCCAGCCTCCCCATCCCCTGGGGCAGCCTCAGCCCCTGCTCCAGTCCTAAGTGGCAAGTGAGCTTGGCTGCCCAGCGTCTTCCTGGGCTGTGGTGATTGACAGGTGGAACCAGAGAATAATCAACTGCAAGCCAGAGGATGGCGCACACCTGTCATCCCAGTGGCTGTGGGTAGGGGGCTGATGCAGAAGGATTGCGAGGTCAAGGCCAGCCTAGGCAAGTGGGTGAGGCACTTAGAGACTCAGGGAGATGCTGCCTCTAAATAAAATTCAAAATAGGGCTGGGGATGGGGCTCAGTGGTTGAGGGCCTCTGAGTTCAATGCCCAGTACGAAAAACAAAACAAAACAAAAATTCCAATCTCCAAACACCGTTTTTCTGCAGGAGGGGAGCTATGGTTAACAGGGATCTCGCTTATTCCTCAGCTAGTTTCGTGGAGTGTGTTTTTTGGTTTTGTAGTTAACAGAAGGGTGCCTTACCACTCAGCCATGTCCCTGGTAGTTTTTAGTTTTTATTCTGACCGCAGGTCTAGCTAAGTTGCTGAGATTGGCCTTGTTAGGGTTTGATTGATAATGACTTTTCCGTTGCAATTAAGTATAAGATTTTCACATCCACGTGGGATCATGGGTGGACTTTATTGACGTCGGGATTCCTAGATGATAATTGTAACAGTACAGCTCCACAATGTACATGTTAGGTAATAACTCTTTTTCTCTTATAATTCAAAAGTTTCTTTGTGAAGTTTACATATATTTAACTTTGTGGATGAATTTTAGGACTGGGTGCTTCCATTAAGAGTAAAGCATGCTGGATTGTTTATTTGTGCATCAGAGTTATACGTAATACCTCATGAATATGGCACCCGTGTAAAACTGACCCATGGTATTTTATACTATTTTTAAGCTGAATGTACCATGACTATTAATGTATTATCCTGGTTCTGTGAACTGATTTCAGCAAGTCCCTGCGGTGGGGGTCTATCATGTGTCTTTATTAGCAAAACAGTTTCTACAAATAGTTAAGAAGCCCTTAAACTCTTTCAGTTTATTAGAATTATTTTGTATCCTATCATCATTGATACTATTTAATTTTGTCTCTGATAAGATTTTATTTTACATTTCTTAGGTTTTTAAAGATGTTGAATTCTTTTTTATTCTCATTATTGAACACATGGGTATCTCCTGTACGAATTGGCAGCTCAAGACTTCTCCCTGAATTTCTTCTGTGGTGGATTTCAGAGTGTTGGGACCGTGAGAATCACCAGTTCTTGGGCTCTTTTCCTACCCAAGGGGGCTGGGATCTGCAGGGGTCTCAGGTTTTTCTCACCCCTGAGGTTTTCATTCTGTTTTGGGGGTATGGGGAGCATAGTGGATTGAATGCAGAGGTCCTTTCCCACAGAGCTACATCCCTCGTACTTTCTATCATTTATCTCCTGACAGATGCTGAGATGCTGAGTCTGACCTTGAACTTATACCTCAGCCTCCTGCCTGGGGCCCCCTGAATGTTCTAAATGTAAGGGAAGAAAAATGTCAGATCCAGAACCCCGTCTCCCAGACGAAACCTGTACACTTGTATCAATGAATCCCTCAAATTCCAGTCCCCTGTCCCCACTGTAATAAATAAGAAGCAAAGGTTTTGTTTTCTGTTTATGAGCATTTCACATGAGAGAAAAGTACACCCAAAACCACTTGACATTTGAAAAAATGTGTGAGTTTGTGTGTGTGTGTGTGTGTGTGTGTGTGTGCATGTGTATTCTCCCTTCCTCTCCTAGGCTAGACCCCTGGTCAGAATGTCTTTGGGCTGAGTGTCCCCCGTGTAGACTGCATGTCCCAGGGGTCTCATGTCCTCTGTGATATTTTCCTGGTCCTGTTTTGGCTCTGCCTGACTTGAGGATCTCACACCTGGCTCATCTGAGGTCTCAAGAGCGTCTGGTGCATATCTGCCACCTGTTAACCTATGAACAGGTGCATTTAGGGGAAGTAGTTTCTCAGGGGAGTAGGTGATGGCCCTGCAGCTGGGAGGAGTCTCCTTAGCCAGAGGCACTTCATATGTTCCCTCGTCCTGGCTTCTGTGGATCCTGGAACAGTGATGGGCATGCAGCCATTTATGAACACACTGGTTCAAGTTCTTCTGGGAATGCATCTGGAGTGGTGGTTGTTCTGTTAGCTTTTAAAGAACTCCATGCTGTTTTTGAAAATGGCTGCACTGAGCTTATATTCTAGCCCCATGTGAGCAGGTCTCTTTCTCCATATCCATGTCATTGGAGGACTGGTTCTTTCGACTGTTTGATAGGAGCCTTTCCCACAGCTGCACTCAGGCTGAGAAGCTGTCCTACTTGGCTGGGGGCTGAATTCCTGATGCAGTTGGTTAGAACCCAGGCTGCCTGTGCTCACTGAAGAAAGGTGGTGTGAGCCTATTCCAGAAAGAAACAGGGAGCTGTGCTTTTGACAGCTTTTGCTTCACTCATGGGAGGGGGGATCATAGTCCAGGGAAGTGCTTGCACACTAATGTGAAGCCCCTCCTTTCTGAGATATGCACATGCACAGTTGCCACTGCTCCCAAAGCTTGGTGGGTTAGGATGGAGTCCATGAGATTGAAAAAATATGGGGACCCTGAGTGCCTGGAGATCTTTCTTCCAGAAAGAACTGGCTAGACCTGGAGTTATTACTGAGGTAGGGGGGAGAGGGCTCAGGCAGGGCTGCTGGTTGGACTGCATTTGTCCTGTCTACCCTTAGGGACTTGCTAGAGAGGAGCTCAACTTTTAGCAACCACAGTTTGCAGATCATGTTGCAAATCCCTTCTAGGGATAAATTGGGACCCTTGATCTCGCTTCCCTTCTGCCCTGGTCCCATGGATAAAGCTCGTGACCCTCCACAGCTATTGAAAATCACCCCCTTTTTCTCATCCTGATACTTGTGTATATCCACCTCTTTCTTCTATGAGCACCAGACAAATTCTGTTTCCAGCCACAAGTCATTTCGTGTCCCATGTGCTCCATTTGTGACGCCAATCAGTTTTCTTCTACACTGGGTGACACTGGATGGGGGTATTCTGTCCCAATTATGTGGCACATTGCTCAAGGCAGGACTAATGCCCACGTGTCCTTCAACTTTGCTTTCCCTTTGGATGGTAGAGATTTTCTGACTGGTCCAATGCATAGGTCTCTCAGTCCATTATAACTTTATTTAAAAGGGACTCAAAACAGAAGTAGGTGTTTATTTTGTGTATCCATGTGTGAAGGGAATCCAGGAGCCTCCTATTCTGGTATAATTTTGAAACATAATCCTACTCAATATGTGCTTCTTTGGGATGCTGGAGTGTAATCCAGTACCACGCACATCCTGCACCCAAGCCCTACCAGTGCTCTGCACCTCCAGTTCCCATATCTCCCTTCACTTTGGGTTGTCTTGTTCATTCACATCAAATCCTCTGCTGGAGATGGTGGCATTTATCTAGGCCTTTTCATTGCACTTCATAATATTTACATTTACATACATATGGAGTCATCTATGAAATTTCTGCATTGTGATTTTTTTGGTCCTCAAATTACTGCAATATGATAATTTTATAACATGCATTAGTGCCTGGTAATGATATCTCCTTTTTTGCTCTTAGAGTTCAGAATTCTTGGCTAATTTCATATGGATGTAACCTTCCAGGAGAATTTTCAAACTGTTTGCTTTGGTCCCTTCTCAATGGAAAGGAAACCATGGTGAAATTTTGATGGGGTGTTATCCTAGATGAACCTGAGGAAAGCCATCCTCTTTATAATGAGGAGTCCTATCATCTATACCCAGGATGTTCAATTCAGTCTTTTGCTTATCTGAATTTGTATTTTTTTTTTCAAATTCTGCAGATGTTCTATTTAAGTATGCTTATATGTGAAATGTGACATTTATGTGACACCTATATAAAACTGACATGGTGTTTCATAGTATTGGTCAAACTGTATGCAATGTGGCAAACAAAATGTGGCTAACTTCCATAAATGGTTATTTTCTATGGTTTATTATTTATCTATTACCAAATGGACATCCTCTGTCACAAGGCTCTGGAGGAGCGTGCTGTGTCCCCATATGAACAGGTGCTGTAGTGTCCACATCTGTTTCTGTGGACCTTCATAATAACCCCACATGTTCTTCAACACTGTCTCAATTTGTGTTCATTGTGACTTTATGGTATAGTCCTCCTTTCTAAAGACGTTGATTGCTTTGTGATGAAGGGACATTTAGATACCTGCTATTTGAGGGGGCTGTTCATGGCTTTTGCCTGTGTTTCTCTCACAGTCTCTGTTCTCCTTTCTTAGAAGAGTTGGGTTAAAGGTAAGGTAATTTGTTACTTTCATCTGTCACTTCTCCTTGTTTTCTTTAATGGAGTCATTTGAGGAATAGAATGTTTGATTTCATATATACAATGTATAAATTTAAGAATATTTTTTCTGTAACTTTGGAAAGGACTTTTTTTCATTATTTTTTTCCTTTTGTGAAATTGGGGATTTAAACCAGGGTGTTCTATTACTGAACACTATCCTCAGTCCTTTAAAATTTTTATTTAAAAAATTTAATGTTTTCTTAATTTTTAAAAATTATTACTGCCTATTTAGTTTTAAATTTAGGCAGTTTTTCACTCGGTTGCTAGGGTAAGCTTCACAATTGTGATCCCCCTGCCTCAGCCTCCAGACCACTGGATATATAAGGTATGTAGCACCAAATGCATCCTATCTCAGTTAGTTTGTTTGTTTCTTTTTTCTAGATGTTTTTTAGATCATGATTATTTATGGTTTTTATTATTTTTTTAAATACACGACAACAATGGAATGCATTATAATCCTTATTTCACATAGAGCACAATTTTTCATATTTATGTATATAATGTATGTTCACATCAATTTATGTCATTATACATGCACTTTTTTTGCATTACAACTCTTAATACACATATATATCACAATTTTTCATCTCTCTTTGTATATGAGGTGTGTTGACACCCAATTCAAGTCTTCATACATGGACTTTGTATAAAGATGTTCATCACATTCCATCATCCTTGCTAATCCCCTGTGGCCTCCCTTTCCCCTCTGCCCTATTTAGAATTCATCTATTCCTCCCATGCTCCCCCTACCTAACCCACTATGAGTCAGCCTCCTTATATCAGAGAAAACATTTGGCATTTATTTTTTATTGGGGGGGATTGGCTGACTTCACGTAGATTTATCTTCTCCAACTCCATCCATTTACGTGCAAGTGCAATGATTTTGTTCTTTTTTAATGATGAGTAATATTCCATTGTGTATATAAGCCACATTTTATTTTATCCAGTCATCCACTGAAGGGCATCTAGGTTGACTCCATAGTTTAGCTATTGTGAATTGTCCTGCTATAAACATTGACCTGGCTGTGTCCCTGTAGTGTGCTCTTTTTGTTTCTTGGTATAGTCTGAGAAGAGAAATAGTTGTGTCTAATGGTGATTCCATTCCCATATTTCCAAGGAATCTCCATACTGATTTCCAAATTTGCTGGACCAATTTGCAGTCCTACCAGCAGTGTATGAGTGTACCTTTCCCCCACATCCTTGCCAACACTTATTGTTGTTTGTCTTCATAATATCTGCCCTTCTGACTGGAGTGAGATGGTATCTTAGAGTGGTTTTAATTTGAATTTCTCTGATTGCAAGAGATGATGAACATTTTTTTATATAATTGTTGATTGATTGTATATCCTCTTCTCAGAACTGTTTTTTCAGGTTCTTGGCCAATTTATTGATTGGATTATTTTTTGGTGTTAAGACATTTGAGTTCTTTATATACCCTAGATATTAGTGCTCTATCTGAAGTATGAGGGATAAAAAATTACTCCCAGAAAGTAGGCTCTCTATTCTATTGGTTTTTTCTTTTGATAAAAATCTTTAGTTTCAAACCATCCCATGTGTCGATTCTTGGTTTTAATTCCTGTGCTATAGGAGAGCTCTTAAGGAAGTTGTAGCCTAATCCCACATGATGGAGATAAGGCCTATTTTATCTTCTATTTGGAGAGTCTCTGGTTTAATTCCTAGATCCTTGATCCATGTTGAGATAACTTTCATGCATGGTGAGAGAGAGAGATTCAATTTTATTTTGCTGCACATTGATTTTCAGTTTTCCCAGAAACATTTGTTGAAGATGCTCTTTTTTTCCAGTGCACATTTTTAGCACCTTTGTCTAATATAAGATAATTGTGGTTTTGTGGGTTGGTCTGTGTGTCCTCTACTCTGGGCTATTGGTCTACCAGCCTTTTTTGATGCCAGAACCATGCTGTTTTTTTTTTTTTTTTTTTTTTTTTTTTTTTTACTGTGGCGCTGTACTATAGTTTAAGGTCTGGTATAGCAATGCTACCTGCCTCTCTTTTCCTGCTAAATATTGCTTTAGCTCTTCTGAGTCTCTTATTTTTCCAGATAAATTTCATGATTGCTTTTCTATTTCTATGAGGAATGCCATTGGGATTTTGATCAGAATTGCATTAAATATGTAGAGTGCTTTTGGTAGTAGGGCCATTTTGATAATATTAATTCTGCCTATTCAAGTTCAAGTTAAATCTTTCCATCTTCTAAGGTCTTTGATTTCTCTTTAGTGTTTCATAGTTTTCATTGTATAGATCCTTTACCTCTTTTGATTCCCAAGTATCTTTTTTTTATGGAGGATATTGTGAATGGGTAGTTTTTCTCATTTCTCTCTCAGAGGATTTGTCACTGATACACAGAAATTCCTTTGATTTACGGGTGTTGATTTTATATCCTGCTACTTTGCTGAATTCTAGTTCTAGAAGTTTTCTAGTGGAGCTTTTTGAGTCTTCTAGGTACAGAATCATATCATCAGCAAATAGTGCTAGTTTAAGTTCTTCTTTTCCTATACTTATTTGATCAATTTATTTCTTCTAATTGCCCTGGCCAGTGTTTCAAGAAGTATATTGAATAGAAGTGTGAGAGAGGGCATCCCTGTCTTGTTTCCAATTATAGAGGGAACGCCTTCAGTTTTTCTCCATTTAGAATGATGTTGGCCTGAGACTTGGCATAGAGAGCCTTTAAAATGTTGAGGGAAGTTCCTGTTATTCGTAGTTTATCTAGTGGTTTGAACATGAAGGGATGCTGTATTTTGTCAAATGCTTTTTCTGCATTTGTTGAGATGATCATAAGGTTCTTATCTTTAAATCTGCTGGTGTGATGAATTACATTCATTCATTTCTGTATGTTGAACCAACCTTGCATCCCTGGGATGAATTGCACTTCATCATGATGAACCATCTTTTTGATATGTTTTTGTATTTGATTTGCCAGAATTTTACTCAGAATTTTTGCTTCTGCTTTTTAGAGGTATTGGTCTGAAGTACACTTTCTTTTCTGCGTTTGTCTGATTTTAGAATGAAGGAGATATTGGCCTTATAGAGTGAGTTTGGAAGTGCTCCCTCTTTTTATATTTCATAGAATAATTTGAGGAGTGTTGGTGTTAGTTCTTTTTTGAAGGTCTTGTATCCATTGAGTCCTGGGCTTTATTTATTTATTTTTTGGTTGGTAGGCTTTTGATGGTGTCTTCTATTTCATTGCTTGAAAATAATCTGTTTAACTTACTCAGTTTGAGTAAGTCACATGATTCTAGACATTTGTTGATGACTTCAATATTTTCTGTTTTATTGCAGTACAAATTTTCAAAATAATTTCTAATTATCTTCTGTATTTCTCTAATATTCATGGTGATATTTCCTTTTTTATCATGGATTTTGGTAATTGGAGTATTTCTCTCCTTCTTTACAGTAGCATGGATAAGGTTTTAACAAATGTATTTGTTTTTCAAAGAGCCAAGTTTTCATTTTGAAAATTTAAAAAAAAATTAAAAATATATGTCAGCACAATATATTACAATTCTTATTACACATATATAGCACACTTTTTCATATCTCTGTATATAAAGTATGTTGACATCAATTCGTGTTTGCATACGTGTACTTTGGTGGCATATAATAGACATCATTATCTATCGTTGCTAATCCCTTTCCCCTCCCTATTCCTCCCACCAAACTGTCCTAAATAGAATTCATCTATTCCTCCCATGCTCCCCCTCCCTACCCCACTATGAGTCAACCTCCTTATATCAGAGAAAACATTCAGCATTTGTTATTTTGGGTTTGGCTAACTTCATTTAGCATTATCTTCTCCAATGCCATCCATTTACCTGCAAATGCCATGATTTTATTTTCTTTTATTGCTGAGTAATATTCCATTGTGTACAAATGCCACGTTTTCTTTATCCATTCATCCACTGAAGGGCATCTATGTTGGCTCCACAGTTTAACTCTTGTGAATTGTGCTGCTTAAAACATTGTGACTGTGTCCCTGTAGCATGCTGTTTTTAAGTCCTTTAGGTATAGACTGGGGAGTGGGATAGCTGGGTCAAATGGTGGTTTCATTCCCAGTCACTTTGTCAATTTTTATTTGCTTCTTTTGTTCCAATTTCATTGATCTCAGCTCTGATTTTAATTCTTTTCTGTCCTTTACTGCTTTTGGTGTTAATTAATTGTTTTTCCTAGGGCATTGAAATGTAATTTTAGGTCATTTATTTGACTTTCTCTTTTTTTTAAGGAATGAACTCCATACAATGAAGTTTCCTCTTAGTAATGCCTTTATAGTGTCCCAGATATTTGGATATGTTGTATCTGTGTCCTCATTCACATCTAAGAAGTTTTAAATCTCCTCTTTGATATTTTCTGAAACCCATTGTTCATTCACTAGAATATTATTTAGTCTCCAGGTATAGGAGTAGCTTCTATTTTTATCATTGATTTCTAATTTCATTCCATTATGATCTGATAGAATGCAGGGTAGTATCTCCACTTTTCTGTATTGCTTATAGTTCCTTTTTGGCATGACATATGGTCTATTTTAGAGAAGGATCCATTTGCTGCTGAGAAGAAAGTGTCTTCGCCTGTTGAAGGATGAAATAGTCTATGTATGTCAGTTAAATCTAAGTTATTGATTGTATTATTGAGTTCTATAGTTTCTGTCTGGATATTGTTTGGAATATGTATTCAGTGGTAAAACAGGTGTGTGAAAGTAACCCAGAATTATTGTCTTGTGGTCTACTTGGCCCGTATACTTGAGAAGAGTCTGTTTGGACATAGATGCTCCATTGTTTTGGGGGTTTGTATATTTATAATTGTTCTGTCTTGTTGGTGTATGGTTCTTTTAAGCAGTATGTAGTGTCCTTCTTTATTTCTTTTGATTAACTTTCAGTTGAAGTCCACATTATGTGATATAAGAATGGAAACCCCTTCTTGCCTCTACATTCCATGTGAGTGGAAGTATGTGTTTTAATATTTATTTTTTGTATATGAACACAATACCTTTATTATTTAGTTTTATGTGGTGCTAACGATTAAATACAGGGCCTCACATGTGCTAGGCGAGTGCTCTACCACTGAGCCCCAGTCCTAGCCCCAGCCTGAGTGATATATTTTATTTTTAACCTGTCACCTTCAGTCTGTGGGTGTCTTTTCCTATGAGATGAGTCTCTTAGAGGCAGCATATTGTTGGTCTTTTTTATCCAATCTGCCTGTCTTTTGATTGCTGAGTTGGAACTAAACTTTCAGGGTTATTATGGAGACAAGATTTAAATTCCCAGTTATTTTTGTTTATTTTTGGTATTTAACTAAGTCAGTTTCTCTTTGATAGGTTTTTCCTTTAAAGTAAAACTACCCTTTTCTGATTTTTTTATTGTTGTTCATTTCTTCCTCATGGAATGTTTGCCAAGGGTGTTCTGTAGTGCAGGTTTCTGGTTGTAAATTCTTTTAATTTTGTGTATGATGGAAGGATTTTATTTTGTCATAAAATAACATCTGAATCAAAATCTAATTGCTAATCAAAATTTAATTTTGCTGGGTATGATTCTTGGTTGGCATCCATTTCTTTCAGAGCTTGGTTTATATTGTTGCAGGATCTTGTAGATTTCATGGTCTCAGTTCAGAAATCAGAGATCCTAATTGGTTTTCCCCATATGTATATTGATTTTTTTCTCTTGTGGCTTTTGAAATGCTCTGCTTCTCCTCTATGTTAGGTGTTTTCATTATCATTTGCGTTTGTGTAGACCTGTAGTGATCTTGTTCATTTGGTGTCCTATATGATCCTTGTATTTGATTTCCCAATTTACTCTACATGTTTGAAAATTTTTCTGGTATTATTTCATTGAATAGATTGTCCATTTCTGTAGTTTAGACCTCTATGCCTTCATCTATGCCAATAGTTGTTAAATTTGGTCTTTTCATATTATCTCACAATTCTTGAATCTTGTGCTCATGGTTTCTTACCATCTTCACTTCACTTCAACTTTATTTTTTCAAGATTATATATTTTGCCTTCAATGTAAGAGGTTTTATCTTCCATGTGATCTATTCTGTTGGAGATGCTTCCTATTGAGTTCTTAATTTGGTTTACTGTTTCTTTCATTTCAAGGATCTCTTTTTTGTGGTGTTTTTTTTTTCAAAATCTCTATCTCTTTATTGAAGAAATCTTTTTCTTTCTGTATTTCCTTATGTAGCTCTTTATCAAAATGATACTTTGCTGCCTGTATTTTCTCTCATATCATCTTTTAATTCACAGAAAATTATGTACCTTCTCCCATTTATCCTGCTATTCTGACCATGGATTCTAATAATGTAGCATCTTTGTTTGGGGTACATTCTTTCTTGGTTTCTCATGTTGTTCATGCATCTTCCCTTCCAGCTCTGTGTTTTTAAGATATATAGCCATGTAGGCTTATCGTTTCCCCCAATGGGTTTCAATACCTTTCTTTTTTAAAAATTTATTTTTTTAAATACATGACAACAGTGGAATGCATTAAAATTCTTATTACATACATAGAGCTCAATTTTTCGTATCTCTGTACAGAAAGTATATTCATGCCAATTTATGCCATTATATATGTACTCATTTCTTTCTGCAATACAATCTTAATACCCATATATATCACAATTTTTTAAATCTCTGGTTCTATATAAGGTATATTGGCACCAATTTGGGTCTTCATACATGTACTTTGGATAACGGTGTCATCACATTCCACAATCACTGCTAATCCCCTGCCTCATCCCCTCCGCTCAAACCTCACTGCCCTATGTAGAATTCATCTATTTCTCCTATGCTCCCCCTCCCTACCCCACTACAGTCAGCCTCCTTATATCAGAGAAACCATTGAACATTTATTTTTTGGGTTTGCCTAACTTCACTTCTCCAATACCATCCATTTACTTGCAATTGCTGTGATTTTATTACTGCTGAGTAAAATTGCATTGTATATATATGCCCCATATTTTTATCCATTCATCCACTGAAGGGCATCTGGGTTGGCTCCACAGTTTGCTATTCTGAATTGTGCTGCTATAAACATTGACATGGCTATGACCCTACAGTATGCTGTTTTCAAGTCCTTTGTGAATAGTGCGAGAAGAGAAATAGCTGGGTGAAATGGTTTTTTTTTTACTGTTGGTTATTCAAAACAGTACATAGTTCTTGATATATCCTATTTTACACTTTGATTCAAGTGGGTTATGAACTCCTATTTTTACCCGGTGTACAGATTGCAGAATCATATCAGTTACACTTCCATTGATTTACATATTGACATAAATGTCTGTTGTATTCTGCTGCCTTTTCTATCCTCTACTATCTTCCCTCCCCTCCCCTCCCCTCCCCTCTTCTCTCTCTACTTCCTCTACTGTAATTAATTCCTCCCCCTTGTATTATTTTTCCCTTTCCCCTCACTTCCTCTTGTATGTAATTTTGTATAACCCTGAGGGTCTCCTTCCATTTCCATTAAATTTCCCTTCTCTCTCCCTTTCCCTCCCACCTCTCATCCTTGTTTAATGTTGGTCTTCTTCTCGTGCTCTTCTTCCCTAGTCTGTTCTTAGTTACTCTCCTTATATCAAAGAAGACATTTGTCATTTGTTTTTTAGGGCTTGGCTAGCTTCACTTAGCATAATCTGCTCTAATGCCATCAATTTCCCTCCAAATTCTATGATTTTGTCTATTTTTAATGCAGAGTAATACTCCATTGTGTATAAATGCCACATTTTTTTATCCATTCGTCTATTGAAGGGCATCTAGGTTGGTTCCACAGTCTTGCTATTGTGAATTGTGCTGCTATGAACATTGATGTAGCAGTGTCCCTGTAGCATGCTCTTTTTAGGTCTTTAGGGAATAGACCGAGAAGGGGAATAGCTGGGTCAAATGGTGGTTCCATTTTCAGCTTTCCAAGAAATCTCCATACTGCTTTCCAAATTGGCTGCACCAATTTGCAGTCCCACCAACAATGTACAAGTGTACCCTTTTCCCCACATCCTGGCCAGCACTTGTTGTTGTTTGTCTTCATAATGGCTGCCAATCTTACTGGAGTGAGATGGTATCTTAGGGTGGTTTTGATTTGCATTTCTCTGACTTCTAGCGATGGTGAGCATTTTTCCATGTACTTGTTGATTGATTGTGTGTCCTCCTCTGAGAAGTGTCTGTTCAGGTCCTTGGCCCATTTGTTGATTGGGTTATTTGTTATCTTATTGTCTAATTTTTTGAGTTCTTTATATACTCTCCATATTAGGGCTCTATCTGAAGTGTGAGGAGTAAAGATTTGTTCCCATGATGTAAGCTCCGTATTTACCTCTCTTATTGTTTCTCTTGCTGAGAAAAAAACTTTTTAGTTTGAGTCCCATTTGTTGGTTCTAGATGTTAACTCTTGTGCTATGGGTGTTCTATTGAGGAATTTGGAGCCCGACCCCACAGTATGTAGGACGTAGCCAACTTTTTCTTCTATCAGATCTTGGATTGCTGTTATCCATCAGACTACACAATAAAATTAAGAGAGATGACATGTCCTACTGGGGAAGCCACAGTTCTGTGTTCTCCAGTGAGAACTTCTTGCCTTTCTACAGTCATTAAAATTACAAATCTGCAGAGACAGAACTTAAACATATCTTTTCCAAAAAACTTACAAGTGTTTGTGCTCTGCTCAGCTTATTCAGGTGACAAAGTACCTCTGTGTCCTCAGATGCAGAGTTAGTGTGAATTCTAAAAAGGGCATTGGAGGAGGAAATTCAATCTACTAGTGAGCTTTTCCAATAGCTTCTTTGCTTCTCAAAAAAACAAACATCTTTAGAAGACAATATCCTCATTACACCATACATAACATGGTCCTCTGAACTCATTAGAAATGTCTACCTTGTGCACAATCACCTTATGAGAATATCTCTTACAAGTCTAATCTGCATCTGGAATTTCTGCCAAATTTCACATTCACTGATGGCAGAAGAGTTAGGAGTTGGGTTTTTATTCATTGCTTACATTATGGTATATATCCTTAACTTCACTCTGATATAAAATATATATATATATATATACTTTTTTTGGACTTATGTATTTTCCTCTGAATTAGATAATGGAAAGTATCTTATTACATAATTAAATTCACTCTCCTAAATCACAGTCAGTTCTACTAACTCTTAATTCATATTAAAAACTGAATAATGGTTTGGTCCATGTTCTATTGATCTAACAATTTTTATTTCAGGAGCCATTGACATTCGGGGATGTGTCTATTGATTTCTCTAAGGAGGAATGGGAATGCCTGGATCCTGCTCAGCAGAATTTATATAGAGAAGTGATGTTGGAGAACTACAGCAACCTAGTCTTCGTGGGTGAGCATAACTTTCCTTCAAAATTCCTAATTATCACTATTTAGTTTTCTTCCCTTGAAGTATATCTTTGGGACCTTCTCCACAAGAATGTGTGGCAGATTTATGCTTTCAATAAAGAAGATGGGGTAGTTCTTGGTACTGACAAGATAATGTTAATGATGTTTATTTTCACCCTTAATGATTTCCTTTGGTGGCATGATATATATTTTTCACTTGACATATGGTTGACTTAGAGGAATGCACTGATGTCAAATACTGTGGCCCACATATTGCACAGGACATAGTTGAGGTAAAAGAGGAAGCCTAAATTTGAAAAGGTTCATTGAGACATTATTCAGCAGAAAATATTTTTGAGAAGCTTTGAATTCTTTCTCTTGTTATTATAAAAAAAAGTGTCCTGTGTTTTGTGCTTTAAAATTATGTAGTATCCTGCTTTTCCTCCATACATTCAAATTAACAACAAAACACCCCCTTGCCTTGTGTCAATATTATCTGACAGCTCTTCCATAATTTAAAAAATATTTTTAGTTGTTAGTGAATTTCCTATTTATCCATATATGGTGCTGAGAATTGAACCCAGGGCCTCACACATGCTAGGCAAACTCTCTAACACTAAAACTCCAGCCCTTCTTTCATTATTTTCAGAAAAGTTTTGCACATTTCTGGAGACATCTAGGTCCACACATTGTAATACATTACTATCATAAGTCAGTTTCTCTTATCTTATTAATACATTTTCTCATTAAAATTTCCTTATCAGTGTTCTTTCTGATATGTGTAATGGATTTTCTGTGAAATATCTTCCATGGAATGAATGTCAAGTTGGACAAAGACTGCTGTTTTGAGAGATGGTGTAAGTTTAATTTGAGTGAGAGGATTTGTAAAATAATACATCTGTGGATATGTACAATTTAGTTGTTTTTTTCTCTTTTTTTAAATTGTGTACAGTAGGTTCCATGTTATAGATTGGCTTTCCTCATATCAGTTAATTGCTTCACAAACTAAGATATCTCTGATTCTTGTTTGTATTGCCAAAAATATTATATGTGCTTTTGCTTGTATAAATATTAAGCCTCTTTTGTCCATGACTTTTGTATTTTATCTTGATTGGCTTTTCATTCTGCCCATGTACGTAGAAATTGAAATTTTCTATGTGTAATTCTATTGGGGATTGATGGCTGTGATACTCTCATGCGGATTATACCCCGAGCTCCTTTTCACTCATATTTGGAGAGAGGTTCTCTTTAAGTTATTGAGGATGTCTTTAATTTGCAATTCGCCTGCCTCAGACTTCCTAGTAGCTGAGATTACATGCATGCTCATCATTTGTATATTGATGAGCTTGTTCTTATTTATAGGATAAAGACCACATTATTTTAAATGTAGCTTTGAGAAATGTTGCAATTCTCTTTATCTATTAATTTTCAGTGTAATCAAAACCACAAAGTAAAACTTACTGTCTCAAAATTGTAAATATAGGGTTCAGTAACATTAATTCAAATTGTTATGCAATATATCTCTACAAAGTTTACATCTCAAAAAAAAAAAAAAAAAAAGAATGCCTAGAAAGCAAGGACTCATTTCTGTCTCCTCATCACATAACTATTCTCTTTTGTTCAGAAAGCTTCTTTTTTAGTTTAGAGATGTCATGTTCATAAAATTCTGAAGTATTCTTTCTGTGACATTTCAGTTAACCTAGTGTACAAACATTTTGTAAAATATATAATTAGAATAAATTCTTTGACTTCAAAGTTCTGTAGTTTCTATATTCCAATATGGCTCATCCTTCTTTTCAAGGGATATTTGGTTTGCGTTCACCATGATGGCTCTGTTGAATAACAATGTAACAACACTGGTGTGCAATGTTTTTAATTTGCTATTGATATGAGGGCTTATTGCCACACTCACTGAGAACTCCGTCTACCTGACTCTATGTTTGCCTTTACAATTGAATGCTGTAATTTTAATATATTTTTTTAGCACTGAAATAGTCTTATTTGAATTTTGGGGGATATTCATACAATTTAAAGGATTGATTTTTCTGCAAAAAAAATTATCTATGGGAGGTTGATGAATACTACATGGAGCCTCTAGTTAACTTTAAGTAGTATAAACATCTTTAAATTTAATCTTTAAATTTTGAACAACAGCATGCAAAAGGGTGTTCCATCAAGTGACACATATTTAGGGATTTTTGAAAATCCCTACTACTTTTGACTTCAAATATTTATTCCATGTTGGTTACAAAATAACTATCACTTAAATATTTATTAACCTTTGTTTTAATATATAAAATTGATCTAACCAGCATAATATCCCACTTGTGATTAAGAACAGGGATTCTATAAGTCTATAGTAGTTTCAAAATATTTTCAAAGTCTTATGCTTTGCAATTACCATTTTACTTCACTGTATTTTCCTTTTCCATAAGTGGGGATTGATGTCTCTTAGTATGACAGTGATTCTTTGTTTTCATTCAACCCTCTCAGTGTTTTCTTTGTGTGTTTGGGAAGTATGAAGAATGTAGAGAATGTATTTACTCTTAATTCAGAACCTAGGGAAAGGGTCCTTTTCTCTCTTTTGCCTCTTTTCAAAGTTTTTTTTTTAATTTAAACCGTCTTCTATGTCCTATAACTGTCTTAAATTATGTTTTGTGTAATATAATTTAGAAGACCCAGGTTTTGTTTGATCACTTTTGTATGTGTTATTAGTATATCCTTTTGCTTTCAGTATGTGTGTGTTCTGAGATTGAGAGTATCCTGTGGACTACCTACAATTGCAATATTTAAAGTTAATTCAGATATACAAGTTTTGTTTTGATCAGAATTTTGTAATCTTGCATTTGCCAATAAAAATCTCTAAAAATGAAGAATCTCCTACTCATACTTTGTATGAGTATCAACTTGACTTCACTTTATTAAAAAACTGAATATATTTATGGGTCTTTTTAAAATGTTATTATTGTCACAGTTATATATGCCTATTAACAGTATTGTTGTTATGCGTTTTTCTTTCAAATTCTATTGCAAAATTAAATGTTTGGAGACCTGTCATTACAATAAAATAGAATTGTTTTTGCCAAGAAATCTTTAAAATTTCATATGACTTATGATGCTGTGCACTTACATTTTATTATGAAGGATTACCTTTAGTACATTTTGGAGAACAGATCCAGTGTTGATTAATAGTGTGTGTATTTTTATATGTTTAAAGTCTTCATTTTCTTTCTCTTTGGAAAGGTAGTAGCTGTAAATATAATTTCTTGTTGATAATTTTATTCTTTTATCCCTTGAATATAGATAGACTCAAATTTTTCCTGTGTTGTGAGGATTCAACTAAGGATTTCACAATTATATGGTTACACATTTCTAGGTGACCCATCTTTTTCTATTGGATGCTCTCAGTATTCTGAGTTTTAAACTTGGATTAAAACCTACTTTGAGTCTTTACAACTTGGAGAAAACTGAGCTGCTTGGATGTTTCATATTTTCTATTTTCTGAGATGTGTTTATTAGTACTGGAAAGAGAAATAAAGGGCGATTTAGCACTTTGCATTTTTTACTTTGGCCTTCAAATTTTGATGCTCTAGCTCAACCTCCTATGTTGCTATTTACAACCACCCCTGACTCTTTCAGACCTTTTCTAAAGAAAGTCTTTCAACATACATTTTCTGCTTATTACTATTAACAATTCTTGACTAATTTTTATTCTTTTTTTGTATGTGTGTTGGTTTAGTTCAGTAAACTTCTTTTAAATAATAATTAACTATTTCCTTTGAGTGATTCATAACTTTGCTTACAGTTAATTTAGCCATGATTTTTTTTCTGTTGGTAAGCAGGAACCCCTTTTTGAACAGTCACCAAATATTCACGTTTCATATTTTTATCTCTAATGAAACAGAAGTAAGTTGGTAGATTTTTAAAATATATTCTAAAGGAAAAAAAATCTTTGTGTAACACAATGTATTTTTCTCTGCTATATTACTCTCCATAATAATGTACTCATCTTGGATACTGTGAACACAAAGATGATTAGGAAAATCTTCAAAGTAATTTTCTGTGTGTATTTTTATTTGATTTATATATTTCTACAGTAATGATGGACTTGAATTTAATAATACACTCCCTTGCTTATGTTATTTTTAGCTGTGATTTCTTAGGTTTGAAAAATATAGTCAGCCCAGTACACTAAGTAAACATGTTTATTATTTTTATTTATTACAGCCATGACTTCTCATCATCCTCGACAAATTTTACCAGAGCAGGGAATAAAAGAGAGAGAGGGAAGATATGGAAAGTGTGACTTTGACTATATACAACCACGAAAAGAATGGGAAAATATAGGTGAGAGTAAAGTTCAAAAATTGTATTATAATAGAGAAAATCAATCAGTAGTCCCTATTTATGATAAAAATTTTATGGTCAAAAGACACCAGAGAAAATTAATATCTGAAACAAAAATTCAATGCATTCCAATTATTTTGAGGAGTTTTATATGTATTTTAAGAATAAATCCATAGCCATTTTTGAACTGAAAGGCAATGTGGAAAATTTGAAATCTAGTCCATGCATCAGTTTTTAACTTGGCCAATTATAAAAGTAGCACTGAGTTAAAATTCCAGTCAAACATTTGCACAGAAAAGATACTTCTAAATGTGAACCTTTTGGGAGTTTCTTTATAAAATGTTCATTTTTCTGAAACAAAAAATGAATTTCTCTTTGTGCCCAAATGGACAAAATATTAAAAATTGTAGAAAAATTTCTAATTCCCCACTATTGCTTAATGACAATTCTGATACAGATTTCTGGAAAGTGCACTATATAGATAATGGTAGAAGTAACACAATAAGCCATGTATCTACCCTGAGTAATTACCAGTATATTTACATTGGTGATAAAAATTATGAATATAGAGAAATCCTAGTTCTTTTCTAAAGAAAATTTAACATGATGAAAAAATGTAGGAAAGTTTTGCTTCAGCGATCAAAAACTAGTATTCACTAAAATATTCTTAGCCAAGACAAAACCTGCAAGTGTAAGATATGTGAAAGGGCTCTTAACCACAGTGCAGAGCTTGCTTAATATAAGAGAATTTATAGAGAAAGAGAGCCCGATAATTATAGAAGACATTGAGCAGGCAAATGCTTTGATATATTTTTTAAACACAGCAGATAGTATGACAGTGATAAATTCTACAAATTTAAAGAATGTGAAAAAACTTTTAGTGAAAAGTTACAACTTGTTAAGTATCAGATGATTTATACTGTAAATGTAAAAAGTGTGGGAAAGACTTAAAAAGGTTTTCAACCCTTACTCAACACCAAAATATTTATTCTGCAGAGAATACCTACCAATGTGAAGAATGCAACGCATGCAAAAACCTTACTCAAAATCACAGTGTTTATACAGGATATATGCCATGCAAATGCAAAGAATGTGACAAAACTTCTAATAAAAGCTCCAATCTTATTTGTCACCAGTGGACACACCCTGGAGTTATGCCCTACATATGTAAACAATTTTACAAAGGTTTCAGCCAAAAACAAAGCCTTAAAAATTACCAGAGAATTCATACTGGAGAGAAGCCCTTCAAATGTAAAATGTGTGGCAAAAGTTTTAATATAATCTCGCATCTTGATCGCCACAACAGGATTCATACTGGAGAGAAGCCCTACAAATGTAAATTGTGTGGCAAAAGTTTCAGTCAAAAATCATCACTTACACATCACCAGCGAATCCACACTGGAGAGAAGCCCTACAAGTGTATAGAGTGTGGCAAAGCTTTTAATAGAAACTCACATCTCTATTGCCACAACAGGATTCATACTGGAGAGAAGCCCTACAAATGTAAAATATGTAGCAAGAGGTTCAGTCACATATCATCACTTACTCAGCACGAGCGAATTCACACTGGAGAGAAGCCCTACAAATGTAAAGTGTGTGGCAAAACTTTTAATACAAACTCACATCTCTATTGCCACAACAGGATTCATACTGGAGAGAAGCCCTACAAATGTACAGTGTGTGGCAAGAGTTTCAGTCAAAAATCATCACTTACTCAGCACCAGCGAATCCACACTGGAGAGAAGCCCTACAAATGTAAAGTGTGTGGAAAAAGTTTTAGTACAAAATCACATCTCCATTACCACAACACAATTCATACTGGAGAGAAGCCCTACAAATGTACAGTGTGTGGCAAGAGTTTCAGTCAAAAATCATCACTTACTCAGCACCAGCGAATCCACACTGGAGAGAAGCCCTACAAGTGTAAAGAGTGTGGCAAGAATTTTAATCACATATCATCACTTACTCAGCACCAGCGAATCCACACTGGAGAGAAGCCCTACAAATGTAAAAAATGTGGCAAAAGTTTTAATAAAAAAATAGTACTTACTCGGCACCTGAGAATCCACACTGGAGAGAAGCCCTACAAATGTAGAGAATGTGGCAAAGATTTTAATCAACAATCATCACTTACTCGACACCAGAGAACCCATACTAGAGAGAAATCCTATAAATGTGAAGAATGGCAAAGCTTTTAATATTGAAGATCACATCTTACTAAACATTATAGATTTTATACTGGAGAGAAGTTTTACAATGAAAACATTGCATCAGTGTCTTTGAGGATGAGTCAACCCTTATTTCACAGTAGTTCAACACTATTTCACACCAGAGACATGATAGCACAGAAATGATATAAATGTATAATAGGTGACAGAGTCTCCAAAAGTTGTTCACATTCTACTCAGCAACTCAGCATTCATATGAGTGAGAGAACATGAGGAAAAATTTTTGCAAAGCTTTTGGCCATTGATCAAACATTTTTAAAACACTGGAGGATTTATAGCATATGGAAACCCAAAGAATGTGTCCAAGACTGTATTCAAATTTCCAACATTTTAAAATTTCTGTCCTCATATCTGTAGCAAATGTGGAGTAGCATTTTTCCAAAGTGTGTACCTTAGATAAGAGCAAAATATTTACAAAAACAGCTTGACAAATATAAAGATTGTAGTAAGTTTCATATCTATAGCCCATCCCTTGAAGTATTTGGGACCTAGGTGGAAAGAAGAATCATTTAAATGTAGAAAATGGGTAATTGCTTTTGACATTTGCTGAAAATTTTCTAGCATCTTTAGCTGATATTGTAGAAATAAGGAAATACAAGTATAGAATTGTGCATCCCTAAAAGGATATAATTTTAGTATAAATCAACAATTAGTAAAGAGTCTCATTTTTCACAACTGGAGAAATAATAATTCTCAGAGTTGATTATTTCAGAAGTTTCTTAAGATTTATATGAAATTTAAAATTTAAAATTTTCAGAGCCCCTTAAACTTAGGGGCACTTAATCAGAAAACCACATCCTCTAATTTTTTTCTTTTTTATTTAGAGACAGGGTTTGCTAAGTTGCATAAGTCCTCACTAATTATGGAGCCTGACTTTGAACTTGCAAACTTCTCACATCCCTAGGGTCGCAGCATGGTCCACCATGCCAGTTTTACAGAGCGTTTTTACTTATATTTCATTACAGATGCAATTTGTTGCTAAATAAACTGTGAATTTCTTAATGTTAACCTTGTCATGCATTTAATGATGTTATTAGGTCACACATCTCCCACGATTCACTTTGCTAATGGATCGATGCAATAGTAAAACATTCTATTGGGTAAATAATGCTATAACGTCTCCATTAATTATTTCATATGTTTAATCAAGTATTATTTGGAGAATATTATTCATGTAAATTATATACTCTCTTGTTTGTAATTATGGGAAAATTAAGAGAGTTATAGGAAAGACCTAGGGATACTAAAATAATGCCCAGATATCCCTAGTTTGAATTATAAGTTTAACATTTCACCTTATAGAGTAGCAGTACACCCTAAGGGATCTATAACTCCAGAGAGTTATACAAGCTCCCAATCAGGGAGAGGAGAAATACCCAAGAGACTAAGAGCCAATGTGCGTAGTGCATATTCAGGCAATAAAGGAGGATTGCTGAAGGGGGAAATAGTCTTACTGTTTCCAGGGGAATCCACATGGTCCATAGGTCCATCCTGACTCTTGGACTGAAGAAACAATGCCGTTCCTCATGAATTCTATGACGTTCATCACTGAGGTGACTATGCTCACCTCTAGTGTAGGAAAAATATCACAATTTGGGGCCACTTCTTTAGTTAAATTTTCTACTGGGTATCCAAAACTAGAAACATGTAAAACAATGACTGTAAAAAGAAAGACATACTGTAGGAGCATTTGTGACTGCACATTCTTTATTTCATTATGTATTTCGATTTTGTAGACCCTTTGGTTCTACTTAATAATTCAGAATATAATGTTTGTTATACTTATTGAATTATATGATAGATAGCATTTGTCATGGTCTCCCAGAACCCTCTGCAACCCAGTAATTATAAGATACTATAAACTAACGATGTCCCTCCTCAGATATTGTAGCTCCAAGAGCCCATGACACCACAGAGAGAGAAACACAATTTTGATTGAAATAAACCTTAGACTCTCATCTACAAGTCCTGTTCAAAAAGTAAAAACACAATATTCTCTTCATATGTGAGCCTTTTGGGTCAAAAAAACACCACCCACCAACATTTCATTTAACTTTATTTGGAAAAATAACTATTGAAATATAATGATAAGTTCTAGGAGAATAATATTCACAACATTCTTTATTCCAAAGGGTAAATCTCTAGGTTTCATGCTTATCTCCACATTATTTTATGCAGAAAACTGGCTTTATTTTACATATAAGAGTTTAAACTCTTTATAAGGCCAGGAGGGAAGATTCAGTCCTAGAGGTCAAAGGAAAATACTAAAGATCTTCCCTTTTCTTATTTGAATAATGTCTGAAGTCCTTGATGAAACAGATAATGAATGCTGATTTCTCAATGCATCTGGCTAGGTGGCTCACTCATTGGAATCCTAATTTATTTAGTCATCTCAAGGCTATCACTCGATCCTCTAGGATCTGACCTGTTCTTGGGAGGACTTAGTGTTCTTCAGGGGATCACCAGGTCATGCAAGATGATGGAATGAAGTTTTCTTTGTTCTAACTTGTATTTATTTGGCCTCACTTTCAATACAAGTTAGAACAAGACTTCAGACTCTGACCTGTGGAGAGGATGCTCTGCCCAGCACTTCCCAGTCAGGACCCTGAAAAGCTCTTTGGGATTCCCCAGTACATAGGTTCAGTGTTGGGGTTTTCCTAGTCTGGGAATACAGTTGCCTTTGTCTTTCACTTTTTCTTTCTCTCTTGCTTTCATAGTATTACTCAAGGAAACACTGTCTTGTGTGATGAGTGTGTCTTTCTAATCTATTGAATCTGACCTGCCAAGTTGACCAGCTGCCCACATACTGAATGTCACAAACACATGTATGTGTTATCTAATCAGTAACTAGCATATCCTTCAACTGCATAATTTTTATTGCATGGGGGAGGAAATTGAGAATGCTTTCTTTGAGTGCCCACAGCACTATTCATAGTATTCATAACACTGCTATGTAATGTTTTCTCTCTGCTCAACTTGTAGGTATTGTTTTTGTGCTGCTTTGTAAAACAAATAGAAAAGAGTTGTAAACCAAAAATTTTGTGATAAATGATAGTTGCGCAGACTGACTTGGGCAATTCTATTTACATTGTTGTTTTGTAGGGGCTCAAGTTACTCTTTTATACTTTTACTGAACCTTAATGACATTACCATTCATTGAAAAGTTTTTAACTCACAAATCTTCTCGGTATACAAATTTTCCCTTGTCATTTTTTAAATTTCTTACTCTTTTTAGGTATATATGATAGTAGAGCAAATTTTGACATATTATACATGGAGTAAAACTCATTTTAGTTAGCATTTCATTCTTGAGGTGTACATGGTATGGACCTTCCCTGGTGGTGTATTAATATATAAACATTGAAAAGTTGTGTCTGATTCATTCTACTGTCATTTGTACTCCTATTTCCCTTTTCTTTTCTTCAATCCAACTTTGTCTAATCCACTGAATTTCTATTCTCTCCCCCTCCCTAGTTGAGTGCTTTAGCATCTCTATATATTATGTATTATATGTAATGTCTGTTTCATTCTACTATCATTTCTATCCCCATAATCCCTGCCCTCTCTGCAATCATCTCTACTTAATCTAAATAACTATTTTTCCCCACCCCCATTGTGAATTAGTATACACTTATTGGAGAGAACATTTGGCCTTTGTGTTTCTGTGTGTCTGGAGGGGGGGAGGTCGGGCTGGGGCTTATTTCACTTAGCATGATATTCTTCAACTCTC